>NC_057798.1:754580538-755195538 GCF_018294505.1 Triticum aestivum | reverse complement strand
CCGGCTTAAGAGGGTAGCGGACGTCAAAGAAATTCGTTCCCCACCCACCACCAACTTAATAGCTATTGTCGATGACCTAACCGACATGCTTGATTTCGACTCCGAAGACATCAACGGTATGGACGACGATGCTGAAGAGGAAGAAGAACCACTGCCCGCAGGGCGCTGGACAGCCACCTCATCATATGATATATATATATATATATGGTGGACACTCCCAAAGAAAACAACGACGAGGAATGGAAGGAGGCAACAGAGGATAATCCTCTTGAGAAGCAACCAAAGCGTTGACGTCGGCGCCGCTCCAAATCCCGCCATAGTAAAAATAGCGATAACAACGCAAGAAGGAATAATACCCTAGTCGACTCCAAAGGCAACGACGACCCCATGGACCTAGCGATGGAGCAGGACGAGCCAGGGGACGACAAACATAGTCCGGGGCCGCTGTCCGATCATAATGAGGGCGGAGATAAGACTCATAAACCTGTCTCCGGAGAGGAGAACAGTCCCGGCGACGATGCACTCATCATCCCAGAAAGGGACTTGGAACAAGGGAACCTCAATAGATGTCTTATCGCCACCGCGAGGAGCTTGAAGAAGCAGAAGCAAAGGCTGAAGGGCGCGCAGGACACGCTCAACCACAGATGGAACAAAGTGCTCGACACTGACGAAAAATACGGCGGCGACCACCACACAAAGAGCTACCCAAAGCGCAAACTGCTGCCCGAATTCGACGACGAGGCTATAGAGCCCATTTCACCAAAAAATAATACGGCCGATCCACCGGACCGACCACCCCGTGGGCGCGATAGGGCGGCTAATGGCGCTGCACACAAGTCAGCACACGATTTACGTGAGCACCTGGACCAAAAAGCCGGTATGGCTAGGTCCATCTATGGATCCAGGAAGCGTGCTCCGGCGTAGGATCACAGCCACCAAAACGATCATACTGATCGAATACCAGCTCGGAATCAACACCGAACACTACAACCGTCGGTGGCATGCTAGGACACATCCAAATACAGGGGTGTCGCACACCCCCTATGTCTCACCGATGAGGTGCTGGACCATGAATTTCCAGAGGGATTTAAACCTGTAAACATAGAGGCATACGACGGAACAACAGACCCCGCGGTCTGGATTGAGGACTTTATTCTTCACATCCACATGGCTCGCGGATATGATCTCCACACCATCAGATACCTGGCCCTCAAGTTGAAAGGACCAGCTCGGCACTGGTTGAAAAGCCTCCCCAAAAACTCAATTGGAAGTTGGGAGGAACTTGAGGATGCTTTCCGGGCTAATTTTTAAGGAACCTATGTCCGACCTCCGGATGCTGACGATCTAAGTCACATAATCCAACAACCCGGAGGGTCAGCCCGTCAACTTTGGAACAGATTTCTCACTAAGAAGAATCAAATTGTTGACTGCCCGGATGCCGAAGCCTTAGCGGCTTTCAAGCACAGTATCTGGGACAAATGGCTTGCCAGACACCTCGGCCAGGAAAAGCCAAGGACAATGGCAGCTTTAACAAGCATTATGACCCGCTTTTGTGCAAGCGAGGACAACTGGTTGGCCCGCAGCGGCACCAGCAACCCAAGCACATCCGAAGTCAGGGATGGCAATGGGAAGCCGTGACGCAATAAAAGCAAGCGTCACAATAATGAAGACAGCCTAGACAACACAGCGGTCAACGCCGGATTCAGGGGCTCTCGACCCGGTCAACGGAAAAAGCCATTTAAAGGAAGCAGAGATGGACCGTCCAGCCTATACAAGATTCTAGACAGATTATGTCAGATTCATGGCACCGTCGAAAAACCTGCAAACCACACCAACAGAGAATGCTGGGTCTGCAAGCAGGCCGACAATCTAAACGATGAACACAAGGGGAGGGAGACGCCAAGTCAAGAAGAGGATGAGCCTCACCAGCCGAACACTGGGGGACAGAAAAAATTTCCACCAGAGGTCAAAACAGTGAACATGATTTACGCAACTCATATACCAAAGAGGAGGCGCAAACGCGCACTCCGATACGTATACGTTGTAGAGCCCGTCACCCCCAAGTTCAACCCTTGGTCGGCCTGCCCGATCACTTTTGATCGCAGGGATCATCCGACTAGTATCAGGTACGGAGGATCGGCTGCCTTGGTGCTCGAACCAATAATTAATGGATACCATGTCACCCGCGAGTCCTTATGGACGGCGGAAGTAGTCTTAATCTGATATATTAGGACATTGTCCGCAAGATGGGGATAGACCCGTCAAGAATAAGCCAAAGCAATACTACCTTTAAAGGAGTAATACCAGGCGTAGAGGCCCGCTGCACGGGCTCTCTAGTACTAGAGGTTGTATTCGGTTCGCCCGACAACTTCCGAAGCGAAGAACTAATCTTCGACATCGCTCCATTCCGAAGCGGCTACCATGCACTACTCAGAAGAACGGCCTTCGCTCGTTTCAACGCAGTTCCGCATTACGCTTATCTTAAACTTAGGATGCCCAGTCCACGTGGAGTCATCACAGTTAGCGGAAATACAGAGCGTTCCTCACGTGCGGAAGAATATGTGGCGGCTCTAGCAGTCGAACCACTGTGGCATCCCCAAACCGAATAAATGATCGATCATCAAGACCGTGGACACGGCTAGACGGGTCCGGCGCACCACTAATTGCAGCCGCCTTGATGAACCTGAGCTTGGTAGATGTGGTGCTAGGGGCTGAGCGCATATAAAAGGGTCCATAGTTCGGCTCGACCCTACTAATATACAATAGATTGAATTCTCATGCTTCATCAAGAATAACCAACTTTTTGCATGAAGTCTTTCAGCGGGGTTTTCCTTTTTACAGATGATCATCGTGCTACACCCTTCCAGGATACGGCACAACGCAAATAGAGGCACAGACGTGAAGCAGGGCCCCGCTCAAAGGTTTCTTTTTAGATTAAGCCCCTCTGTAAACCTTTTTTAATGTCTCTTGTTGCTTGACACCCTCCGAGCACTTAACACAACCGAGAGGGATACTGGCATTATTGGCATTTCATCACGCCAGATTAATGCATGTACCTGGAAATTCCGGGCTCATTATCGAGGGCGTTACTCAGCCCAGTATATGTTATCAAGTCGGAATACCTTAGGGAGTGTTCGGCGTCGCGAGTTTGGCCTTATATGCATCAGCTTCGAATCATGTCTTTGGTCAATAGTTGGGTTTGCCCGGCTCCCGTGTTTTGCTACCTTACATTCCGCTCTATCGGATAAGGTGGCAGAGGGAGAACTACTGCGATTGTGCCCTGGTTCATCTGGATGAGCACCTCAATAGAGAAAGCCGAAAACTGACGATCATGATAATGCGCGAGACTAGTCAACCACTCGATGACTCAGTGGAATCTTCGTGATTCCTCCGCATTAATGAAGGACCGGTTTTCTGGTCATGTACGTATGCGCACCGTATTCGGATGAATGCAGAAGTACAAGGGGCTATATAGTAGCCCCACCGTCAAACTCCTATGGCTAAGTGAAAGTGTTAAACTATATAGTCCGATTGCCTTGTTCGCCGCGCTATCACCTCCTTAATGGACCAAGATGTTGGATCAAGTGTGATTACACGCTTTACCGAACATCCCCGCATTATATGCGTGGGGGATGAAGCCGACGACTGCAAACTTTCAGGTTATATACATACATACATAAATGGCCGCATAGGACTATAATACTTTCGGGCAAAAGTATAAACACAACCTTTATAATCAAAATAGCATTGTTTTTACAATCAAGATACATGTTACTCGAGCATGTTACTCTTCGAGCACTGAGCCTCTATTAAATGGGCACCTTCTAGGACTTCTTCAAAATAGTGCTCGGGCAAGTCCTGGTCTCCATTCGGACCCCTGGTTGCAATAGCGGTGGCCTCCATCCCTACCCATTATGTCTTAACATGGGCATGAGCCATCCGCGCACCCTCTATGCACACCGACCTCTTTACAGCGTTGATATGCGGCACAACATGAAGAAATCATTGCACTAAACCAAAATAACTATCCGGACATGGTCCCTTTTTTTACACCTGAAACAGTAGGAGAGGCTCCTACTGAAAATTTAATAAAATAATGTAGAGTATGTTACATGAGGTCATTTACACAATCATCCCCTTTGGGAATGAGGGTGGGGGGGGGGATTTGGTAGACTTTTACAGGGTGTTAAGGAAGGATGAGATAAAGGGTTCATGTTTATCTCCTACTCTATAAGTCAGTAGGAAAAGATCTTCTTTTAGTCTAGCAAGCCAGGAGGCTTGAGATGGCAGCACTCCTCTGAAGTGTTTATTATTGCGTTCCTTCCAGATGCTCCAAGCAGCAAGCATAAAGATTTCCATGAAAAGTGGTCTATTCCAAGAGTTTTTAGCTCGTTCCACCCATTCTAGCCGTGTAGGCGCTGCATGCCCCATGATCTGAAGTTTGTCCCAGCATTGAAGGCTAAAGGTGCATTCCAAGAAGAGGTGTTCCACAGTCTCATTATTTCAGTTTGTGCAAAGGAGGCATCCAAAGTCATTGCCAATGTTATAATGTCTCCTATTGAGCATGTCTCGGGTATTGAGTCTATCCGAGAGTAGCAGCCAGCCAAAAACTTTGATCTTCATTGTAGCTTTAGATTTCCAGATCCATCTGTATGCATGGTTTGCATGGATATCCTTGAAGTAGAAGGTGTAGAACTCGTTGGCTGAATAGTAGTTGGTCCCCTAGACACATGTCCATTCATCATTAACCAGGGGGTGTAGGAGTTCAACATGCCTGGTTTTTTGCTGTAATTCTCGTCTCTCCTCAAGAGCTTGAGTGGAGAGCGGCAGATGAAACGTTTCACTAAAGGACATGGTTCCTTCGGCCAAAGATGATCCACGACAGACCTCATGGCAAGATCGGACAACCTATGGAGCTCGGCCCACTCAGCCATTTGCTCATTCAACAACAGCGGACGCTTTGGAGCGCTGAACTGCGACCAAAACAATTTTTCCACCTCATGATCTTTTTGATCTTTGAAATATTCAGTCGCATCAGCAGCACTCTTCGCCAAATCCAAGTACGCATCTGCAGAACTCCATAATTGATCAAGAGGGGCATAATTCGGATCACCGAACTTCGTCCGCAATAAAAAGAGCCTCCCAGCCGTGATATCTCCGGCTTGACGAAGCTCCTCCCATGCAGCTCTGATTTCAGAGCGCGTTTCCTTGGCTGCTTCCAGAGCCTTCTTCAAGTCCGCCGCTTTTGTTTGGTTTTCCTTTTCGAGGAGCTCATAGTGGCCGGTGGCATTTTGCAGTTCAAGAGCCATGCTGCTTATTTTATCTTCACTCTGGCGATGAGCGACCTGTTCGGCTTTTAACTCTTCGGCTGCCGTCAGGGCGGCCGCATCACTTCTCCTAGATTGTTCCTTGGCTCGGGCAAGTTCCGCCCGAAGGGTCTCCACGGCAACAGCTCCATCTGCAGTCAAAGCATATTATAGATACTAGCATCATGCTCCTCTTAATATTTGCGGACCACCAGAATATACATACCCTGTGCCTCATCAAGCCGCTTGTGCACAAGCATGATGTCGGCAACCGCCACTTCAAGCTGCCGCCTGAATTCAGCAAAATCGGCAGTCCGGTCAGCCGTCGGACCTTCAGCCGCCTGCACATAAAAGTAGCACGATCATTACCTGGGACTATGATCCTCTATTTGCTGCCTCTGGACGGTAACCAGTGTCTCAGGGGATACTATCTATACGGAGCACACCTAGCATGTGCGGTACAGCCAAAAATATATATCGGATGCGTACCTCAAAGCCTCTTAGTAGGCTCGTAAAAGCTTCATTTAAACCGCTTTTTGCGGATGAAATCCTCTCAACCATCGTACCCATCAAAGTACGATGTGCCTCTGAGATAGCCGCTTGCTCCAAAAGACCCATCAATGTGTCCGGTTGTACACCGGATAGTCCCGGGTTTTTTCTGTTGGTCTCCTCAAGAGCCAACACTCCGGACTTCGGGGGCCAAAGAATTACCTGCTGGCCTTTGTGGATTAGGAGAAATCCTCCGCGACGACACCTCAGGGTTGTCCGTCTCGCAAGGCGGGGAAGCAGGGGAGGCGTTTCGCTCTCCATCATCTCCGGAAGTAGATCCCCCAAAGACGAACTTTGTTGAGAAGGGCTATGAGCCGGACTGCAAAACATATGTTTCAATTGTGATTCTCACAGAAAAAGAAAGATATATTTATCAAAGTGCCTTTGTTCACTTAAAGCTCGCTTGATGGCTGGCCCCCTTGTGGGCGCCGTGCGGCCAGGACGCCCTCCGGGCCAGGGCCCCCTGGCGAAGGTCTCTTCCCTCGTTTGTGTCGGATTTAGGGTTCCGGCCGACCCTTGAGGTTCGAACACTGGGGTGGGTGCGGAGGTTTCGCCTTCTTTCTACCTGTTCCTCACCGAATCGCTAGGATCTAAACTACAAGAAGAACAACACAAGAGACACAGGGTTTATACTGGTTCAGGCCACCATTGTGGTGTAATACCCTACTCCAGTGTGTGGTGTGGTGGATTGCCTCTTGGGCTGATGACGAACAATACAAGGAAGAACAGCCTCGCGAGGGTCTGTTCTTGTGGTGGTGTTGTCCCTTTGGAGGGGTTGATTCTAGATGCCTATCCTATCTCCAGATTTCTATCCAGATCCCCTACCCTGCGGGTGGCTAGTCCTATTTATAGGCAAAGGCCCTGGGCCTCTTCCCAAATATTGAGCGGGAAGGGCGCCAACAATTGGCCGTTTTGAAGGGGAACATCTGGTACACCTATCCTGACTATAGTTGGTCCTCGCCTGTCAAAGGCTCTGGTGGTAACGCCAGCTTGGGCTCCACGGTGACCTCCATCCTGCTGTTGGACTGGTCTTGGTCTTCTTGCACCGAAATGGATGCATTTTCTTGATGCTCTCGCCTGTGCTTGCTCCCCTTGCACCAAAGAGGAAAGAAGGACACTGTGCGGGCTGGCGCCCGGCTGGCGCCCTTGGTCGTCATGGCTTGCGTCATGGGCACCTCGCGAGGTACCCCGCCTTGAACTCTCCGCCTCCTCGTGAGCCAGCTTGATGAGGCCGTGCCTGAGGAAGCTCCTTATTGTCTGCCTCGTGAGGCTTGGCCCCTCGCGAGGGTCTTGAGCTTGTGTTGATGAAGATGGGCCGTGTTGGGCCCCCTTTGAGCCACGCCGCAGGCCGCAGGTAGGCAAGTCTGGGGACCCACATTCCCAGAACGCGGACAGTAGCCCCTGGGCCCAAGGCGCGCTCGGACTTGGCCGAGCAGAGAGGCGAAAGGGCAAGTGCGAAGCGTCGCGGGCCCTAACAGCCTGCGGCCTTGGGCGCCGCGTGGCGGTTGATTGGACGTGGGCAGCTCCGCAACCACACGAGTTGATAAGGAGCGGCATCTGCCCTTTGCCTCCTTTGCTCTCTCCAGTTGCTGCTCAGATCCCCTTTCTTGCGCCTCTCCTTCCTGACTTCGAAATCTCCAGATCTACTCCACCCGCGTGCCCTAGCCAGACATGGCGCCTCGCCAGGTCCCAGCCGGAGCTTGGTATTCGTCCGCCTTGGACTCGCAGAACGTGTCGGAGGCGAGCCTTGCCCAGATGCGCCAGATGGCGGCGACGCAGGGCGTCGACGGGGCGAAGGTGTTCAAGGCCGGCTCTACCCTCCCTGAGGGCCAAGGGAGGACCTTCTATCCTCTCTTCGTGAGCGCCATTGTCGCCGGTCTGGCGCCTCCCTTCTCTGAGTTCTTCTTTTCTGTCCTGTGCCATTATAACCTTCAAGCTCTGCACCTCCACCCCAACTCTGTCCTCCTTCTGGAAATCTTCGCCTACTATTGTGAGGCTCACGTGGGGGTGAAGCCCTCAGTGGCCTTGCTGCGCCACTACTTCTCCCTCCGGCCCTCTCGTGGTTCTGTCTCTGCGTGTGCGACCTTCGCAGCTCCATCGCCATTTCGAACCCCGGGAAAAGGATTGAGGGCTTCAGGAGCAAGTGGGTCTTGGTAGATGCTGGGCGCGTCCACCCCCGGCTGGTCTTGCCCACGGGGCACCCCTCGAGCTCTGACGACTGGTCTCGAGTGGAGCTTGAGGACCCCCGCGCAAGGCTGGTGTTGGAGAAGATGGACGCGGATCTGAGGCCAACCAGCATGGAGGCGGCGAAGCTGACTGGCGCCTCGCTGCTGAGGGAGTTCCTGGAGCATCAGCTAGCTCCACTTCGTCAGTACTCGCTTTCGATGTGGAGGCCCCACCCGAGCCCCGCGGTCCTGGCCGATGAGGATCTGGCCGCGGTCCTTCAGTCCTTGGTCGGGGGCGACGTGGCAAGGTTGGAGGGTCCTCCGACGCCCCTGTTCCTTCGCGAGGACTAGGAGCAGGTTGTGGGGTCCATGCCCGTCTTCAACGGGGACGGGCCTATGCCCGCGGAGGCTCCCGAGGACCTGGTGGACGTGTCCTCCGGCGACTCCAGCGAAGAGAGGGAGGAAGGGGAGCGGGAAAAGGGGGCTGACTCCGAGGCAGAGTCAAGGGCTCCACCTCTTCGGCGCATGTCCCTTGCTCTCCTCCTCTCTCTGAGTGATGACGATGCGGGTGATGTCGAGCAGGGCGGCGGGAGCCTGCCCTCGGTCCCGAAGAAGGACCGGACCGGGCTGATCCCCCGCGGGTCCGCCCCAGCCCCGAGGCGATTCGCAGGCGCTCCACCTGCACCCGTGCTCCTTGAGGCTAATCCTTGCAACCGGCTCTCGGGCTTCAAGTACGGACGGAGGCTGCTCGAGCCTGCGGGCGACGACCTGTAAGTGCTTGATTCCTGTCTTGTTTCTTTTTTCGTCGCTGAGGCTTGACGTTCGTATCTCCCGGCTAGGCTGGCTCCCATGGCAAAGAAGCCGAAGGGGGCTCCTGAGGTTCCGTCCGCGGCAGCGCCTCTGCTCGCGAAAGAAGATGATCGTGACGCGCGGGCCTCTCCTGCCCGGGCGTCCTTGCGAGGCCTGGCTGAGCCGGCTGGGGCGAGCTCGGCCCCCACGGCCCAAGCGACTCCTGAGGCGCCCCCGCCTGACGCCGCCACCACAGCTGCTGGGGCGCAGCAGGCTCCGCCTCAGGATACCATGGTCACGCTGCCGTCTTCTCCTCCTACTCCGCTGACTACTGTTTCCCCGACTCCTCCTACTATTTTGGATCGCGCTGCTGCCGAACTGGACCGTCTGCGGTGGGATCTTCTGAGCACCGACCCTCGTTTGGTGGCCGGGCGCTTGGAGCTAGCCTCTGGCTGGATTCGCTCCGATGCTTCGATTCGGGCGGCGCTAGTCCCGGCCTCGACGACCTGCCACGAGGAGAAGCAGGCCGTTCTTGGGGCGAAGGCTGCCCGCGACGCCACCTTGGGGGAGGCGGCTGATGCCCGAGGTCGTTGCGAGGAGCTGGAGAGCGAGCTAAAGGGCCTGTAGGGCCGGCTCGCCAAGGAGACCCGCCTTCGCCAAGAGCAGGAGGACGGCATGAAGGCTCACGAGGCGGCCGTCAAGGACCGGGACGCCAAGCTCAAGAAGCGCCATGACTACCTAGGCATGCTGGAGCAAGAGCTGTACGCGAGGAAGGTTGAGTTGGACGGCAAGGCACGGGTTCTTGCCGAGGATCGCGTGGCCTTTGCGGAGATGGAGGAGAAGGCTCGCACTTCATTGAAGACGCTTTATGAGAGTGGCCTGGAGAGCCCGCTGGCCGGCGAGGAGGACGGCCCCGCCAAGCTGCTTCCTTTCCTGGTTCATGCTCTTGAAGATGTCGCCCTTGGACTTGGCCCTACGGCTGAGGCCGAGGCACGCGTCTTGTCTTCTACGGTGCTGACGCGGGTCTTCACCCACATCTATCTTCGTGACCCCAACATTGACCTCGACAGCCTGCTGGAGCCAGCGAGCGGCGAGCATGCCACTGCCGCTGCTGAGGCCGTGAAGGGTCGTGCGGAGGCTCTGCTGCGGAAGTTCCGGGCCTTCAGCACCAGGCCGAAGCGGAGCACTGCCAGCCCGGCAGCTCCACAAGGCGAACCCGCTCCGCGCAACTCCACGGCCGGCAAGTGACACCGTTGTGGCTCCCGCCCTGCTTTTAGTTTCTGCACATGTATCAGGCCTCGAGGAGGCGTTAAAACTTGCATTTGGTGCTGTGATAACAGTATGGACTGTAATATTTGCTTTTGAATTCCTTGAAATTTGCGCTATTTCCTTCCTACTTGCTTGTGTCCTACGCCGGCAGAGCCCGGCCCCGCGCATACCTCAGCCATCGTTAGCCCCGACCGGAAACCAGGACGGGACCAAGGAGTGAGGGTCTACGTGACAAGTAAGGCTCCTGAGTCGCGATGCTCAGGAGTCCCCCTTGGCGCTCGAACAGCAAGTATGGAGGTGAGATGTGGGGGTGGATCTACCATTCTACGTCTGCAGAGCCCGGCCCCGCGCATACCTCAACTGCCATTAGCCTTTCGGAACTAAGGAGTGAGGGGCTACGTGACCAGTTAGGCTCCTGAGTCGCGATGTTCAGGAGTCCCCCTCGACACTCAAACGTCCTTCATACCTTGGCTCCGCTCGGCGAGGGACGTGCGATGAACCAGGCTCGGGGGGCCTGGCTGGGTGGCGTGCGTCTGGGCGTGACCCAGGCGTAGCCCCCGTGCCCAGCCCCCTTGCGCGGCACTCCCGAGGGGAGGCATTGCGATGAGGCTAGACACTGAGCTCTGGGCTCCCTGAGGTTGATGCAGCCCGGGGGCCACCCTCAGTTGTTTATCACCAGCGGGGAGCATAGCGCTTCTGTATGTGTACGGTCATAGCCGCTCCTCGGTAGTGTCGTCAGCCAGCGCGGAGCATGGTGCTTCCACTGGTGCGTGGGAGGGGGCTCCCCTCCGGGAGGAGCCCCCAGGGCGTGTACAGCCCCGCCCTGACATGTGGCTGGCACGGTAGGGCTTGATGAGGTGTATCTGGGCACCCGTGAGCCAGCGCGGGACTCACGGGGCCCTACCTCAAGGCGGGTTGCGCCTGGCTCTGGGCCTTATCTTGGAGTGTGTTCCTGCAAATTTGGCTAGATGCCGGTGCTCTACGTCCTCGGGTCCTAGCTCTCGGGCTGGTCTCAACCGTCGCTGGTATGCCAGGGCACGATGTCGTGAGCAAGACCAGAGGGTGAGCGCCGGAGAGCCGGTAGGAGCCCTGAGTCGCGATGCTCAGGCACCCCCCCTTTAACGCGCAAGCTGGTTTAGATGTCGAAACTCTATGTCCTCGGGTCCCGGCTCTCGGGCTGGTCTCAGCCGTCGCTGGTATGCCAGGGCGCGATGCCGTGGGCAAGACAAGAGGGTGAGGGCCGGAGAGCCAGTAGGAGCCCTGAGTCGCGATGCTCAGGCACCCCCCTTTAAAGCGCAAGCTGGGTTAGATGTCGAAACTCTGCGTCCTCGGGACCCGGCTCTCAGGATGGTCTCAGCCGTCGCTGGTATGCTGGGGCGCGATGCCGTGGGCAAGACCAGAGGGTGAGGGCCGGAGAGCCGGTAGGAGCCCCGAGTCGCGATGCTCAGGCACCCACCCTTTAACGCGCAAGCTTGCAACATCCAAGAAGAAAAGGTACCATGAACAGGCACCAAATAACAAGCATGATGGGTCAAAAACATGGCCCTAAGATAAATGCAAGAGGGGTACATGCCACTGGGTCTAACCCGAGCGGCTTGGGGATAATGCAGCCCGAGGGGCGCCCCCAGCAGAGTAGGCTAAAAACATGAAATAAAAAAGATACACGCCACAGGGACGGACCCACGCAGCCTGGGAATAATGCAGCCCTGAGGGCGCTCCCAGCTGGAAATGAAACTTGAAAGATGTCACCTGATGCTGAAGACGAAGGAGTGTTGATGCAGCAGACTCGGTGGGCTGCGGGAGCAGATCCTCACGAGCCCCCAGGCCCTGGGGCCTCAGGAGGCTCCGGAGGCGCTGGTGGCTCCTCGCGGAACGTCTCCATCTCCACCAGGGCTGCGGAACGCCTGACCTCTTGAGCCTCCAGGATGGCCCTCATGAGGCGCTGGTACGAAGCATCCGCATTCGGCGAGCCGTAAGGCATGCGAACGTAGCTGTGAGGCGGACTCTCGCAGCGTCCCACTCGCGAAGGCCAGAGGCGCTCCTGAGACGTGGCTTGGTTGAGCCCTGGTATGTCGATGCAGACGCGCAGCCCACCATCCTCGCCTGGATGGGGGGCCACAGCGGGTAAGCGGCGGCTGCCTGTCATGACCCTTGACTCCTGTAGCTCCTGAATGGCTTTGCTGACAAACTCATGAGGGTTTGGCCCTCCTGGCCTTGCTCCTTCTTGATGGAAACGTGCTTCGAAACACGCCTCCACGTGGTGCCCAAGCGCCTCCCTCATGACCTTGGCGAGGTCGACGGCCCTCCAGGGGAGATCCCCCGATCCCTGCCTGAGGAGGGCATCGGGCACGCTTCCCTATGCGATGGAAGGAGGTTCCCCCTGAGCAGGCGCGGGCCCTGAGGGACCTGCCTCCTGAGGGGACGGGCCGGTCGATGTCTTCTTGTTCTTGGGGGCGGCCTCGGGAAGCCTCCTGCTTCCGCGGTCTGGGTCTTCTAGTGATGCGGCCTAAAAGGCTCGCTCCAGGGAGCA
The DNA here is from genome assembly GCF_018294505.1 of Triticum aestivum. Classification (NCBI taxonomy): domain Eukaryota; kingdom Viridiplantae; phylum Streptophyta; class Magnoliopsida; order Poales; family Poaceae; genus Triticum; species Triticum aestivum. Next base: position 755,182,930 of record NC_057798.1, on the reverse strand, counting down.
CACTGCGTCTCTCTCTTCGCAGGGCACCGTGATGACTCCGCCACTTCCTGGCATCTTGAGGATGTTGTAGCCGTGGTGGGTTACGGCCATGAACTTGGCAAGCGCTGCGTACCCGAGGATGGCATTGTACGGTAGACGAATGTGGGCGACGTTGATGTCGATGAGCTCGGTGCGGTAGTTGTCGCGTGCCCCGAAGGTGACAGGAAGGCGGACCTGCCCAATCGGGACCATGGAGCCGTCGGTCACTCTGGAGAAAGGCTTGGTTGGCTGAAGCTGATTGTAGGGCACTTGGAGATTGTTGAATGTTTCCACGGACAGGACGTTGAGCCCTGCCCCACCATCGATGAGGGTCCTGGTGACTAGATGTTGCTGATGATTGGGGAACAAAGCATCGGGCGGACTCCTGCGGTGGCCGCGCACTTGAGCTCATCCGTTGAGCTGAACGTGATGGCACACGCCGACCACCTGAGAGGGCGCGTGGCCTCGAGCTTGGGGAGGACTGCATTCACTTCGCGCGTGAACTGCTTGAAGATGCGCTGAGAGGCTGGGGCTTGAGCTCCGCCCAGGATGAAGGCGATCGCACGTGGTTCCTGGAAGCCCCCAGCCCCTTCGTCCTGATGACGGTCCTCATTTCTCCTTGGTTGCGGCGGTAGCGGAGGGAGGCCTGCGTTACCTTGCGGGCGATCCTCGCGAGGCAGATCCCTCCATCTTCCCTCGCGAGGCGGGTCCTGCCAGCGATCCTCGCGAGGTTGGTCGCGCCACCCTTGACGTGGGCCACGGTCTAACCAGCGTCCTGCGTTCCTTCCTCCTCCTCGGCTGTAGCCCCGGTTGTTGCGGTCGGGACGCCGGCCAGTCCGTCCTTCACGCACGACCCTGAGCTCTTGGCATTCATTGGTGTTATGGGTGTGGAGGTCGTGGTACATGCAGTACCGACTGCCCTTGGAGGATTCGGGCTGATCTCTGCCCCGCTTGATGTCTGGTTCTGCCGCGAGCACGACAGCTGTCGGTGTCAAAACTGGTGGATCTCGGGTAGGGGGTCCTGAACTGTGCGTCTAGGCGGATGGTAATAGGAGACGAGGGACACAATGTTTTACCCAGGTTCGGGCCCTCTCGATGGAGGTAAAACCCTACGTCCTGCTTGATTAATATTGATGATGTGTGTTACAAGAGTGGATCTACCACGAGATCAAGGAGGCTAAACCCTAGAAGCTAGCCTATGGTATGATTGTTGTTCGTCCTATGGACTAAAGCCATCCGGTTTATATAGACACCGGAGAGGGCTAGGGTTACACAAAGTCGGTTACAATGGTAGGAGATCTACATATCCGTATCGCCAAGCTTGCCTTCCACGCCAAGGAAAGTCCCATCCGGACACGGGACGAAGTCTTCAATCTTGTATCTTCATAGTCTTGGAGTCCGGCCGATGATGATAGTTCGGCTATCCGGACACCCCCTAGTCCGGACTCCCTCAGTAGCCCCCGAACCGGGCTTCAGCGACGACGAGTCCGGCGCGTATATTGTCTTCGGCGTTGCAAGGCGGGTTCTCCTTCAAACTTCATGTTCCTGTCGAATAGTGTCCGGCTTCCTTATAAATGTTGCGCTCCTTGGCTTCTACGCCCAATAATGGCCTTCTTCCACGTGTCGTATGAATGCGAAAGGCTGGGGTATTTTTACATTTTACCCCCTAGCCGTGCGAACGAGCCGCCTATAAGAGAGGCGAGGATCTAGATCCAGCTCACACCATCCTCCATCCGCAAGTTCTCATCAAAGCGCCTCTGACAAAAATCCATTCCATCATGGATAGTCGACGCGGCTCCTCCTCTCGCGCTCCCAGCCCTAAGCCAGGAGATTGGGGGAGATGCTCAGTTCCACACAGCGAGCTAGTGGCGCTCCAAACCGAGGGATATCTTCCCCCAGCTTTCATGGTTCCGGTTCGAGCCGGACTGGCCACCTTCAAGGGTGGAAAGCAGGCGGAGAGCGTCCCCAACCCTTCCAAAGAGAGCGGGTATGCTTTGTCCCTTATCTAATAAGGGGACTCGGATTTCCCATACATCCGTTTCTCCGGGGGCTCCTGGAGTTCTACGGACTCCAGCTTCACCACCTCACACCTGCCTCCATTTTGCACATCGCGGGCTTTGTAGCTCTTTGCGAGCTGTTCTTGGGCATCGAGCCCCATTTGCGCTGTGGAAGAGATTGTTTTGCCTCGTACCCCGTTCTCATGAGGGGTCGATATATCAAGTGGGCGGAGCCGAAATATGGCGCATCGCCGGGACCGGATATCTATCCGGCACCCCGAAGAAGGCGTCCGAAGACTGGCCTTCGGAATGGTTCTACATGGAGGACGCCCCTCTGCCGGATCCAGTTCGGATCGGCCTCCCGGAGTTCAGCAATGCTCCCTTGAAGAAACGCCTGAGTTGGCGCCCGCGGAGCCCTCAACGGGAAGATGATAGGAGCGTCCATTATCTGATGGGCCGGATTAGGTTACTGGCCCACTCCGGATTGACCATGATTGGAGTCATGGCCACGTGCATTATGCGAGGGGTGCAGCCACTCCAATATAGGGGCCACCCTATGTGGGATTTCAACGGGGAAGATGACGCCACCCGTCATGGCCGCAAGGGCCAGGCTCGGCAGCCGATCTGGCAAAGATCCTGTCCGGCTTGTACAAGGGAGAGGAGGAGGACTTCCTCCGCACGAATCCATTGAATGGATTCTCTATGAATAACCCTCGGAGCTGGGTAAGCGGACGTTTCATCTACCCGATCCATACTTTCAAAGTCAAGTATCTTACTCTGTGATTTCGACGCAGGAGCTGCGCCGGGACGTGGAGGGCATACGAAGCCTAACTCCACAGCCCGAGGATCCGGAACGATCCCTTGATCCGACCTCCGAAGAGGATCCGGACATAAAGGTGGAGCTGATTGACGGGGTGTTCCACCAACTTAGCATGGACAATGCCCTAGTCGCCATTACGGCTGACTACCCCGGTTTGTTTCCGGCCTCCCAGGTGACTACGACCGAGGTCTTGACACCATCATTTGATCCGCGCTCAATTCTGACCATCCCATACTGATGGTGCATCGCAGGAGGTGCCTTTAAGGCGGGAAGCCGAACCTGCGGCGGCTGACCAACAAGGGTCAGTTCGGCCCAGCAGGCGGAAGAGGAGTGCGACGCGAACGAAACGTCGCCGCAACGGTACGGAGCACCGCTGTTTTTAAGGGAAGGATCCCTAGGAGGTATATTAATGCTCATAACTTTTCCAGGAAAGAGCGCTCGCCGGACAGTGTCCGGAGAGGTTGCCAATCAAGCCTCCGCCAGCCATGCTCCAACGCGTGGTCCGGAAGGGGAGGCGAACACAAGGCATGAGCCGGACGCTCCTCCGACGGAGGATGCCGACAGGCTGTCCGCCACCCGGTCTGAGGTGGAGAGCGCCATGAATCACAGGCGTCGCCGGACAGTTCTTCGTGACGCGTGTTTCTCCCCGGAGGCGTTAAATGCCTTTGATGCGGGAAACGCGCACCTCCGTGCCGCTCAAGATGGTTTAACCAGAGCCACGGAGCAGTATGTGAAAGACATACGGGTAAGTAATTTTAATAGTTATATATGCCAGTAGCCCCCGAGACTTAAAATAGTTAAAATAACTGATTTAAGGATCAATTTATTATGCAGGATCTTACGGAGAAGAATACCCATCTGTCCCAGGAGCTCCAAGAGTGCAAGGCCCAACTTGAGGCCGCACTGGCCGCCACAGGGGGAGCCACAGAGACCCCCGCTGGTAAGACGTACTTCGAAAAGATAAGTAATTAACAAAGTGCGGCGTGGTAATCTGACAATAATATTGCAGAGGGCGCCGGACTAGATCCGGACAAGCAACAGCTACTGCGTCAGCTAAAGGCCGGCGAGAGGGTGCTTATGAAGGTGCAGCAGGAGAGAAACAAGCTCCAAGATGCCCACACCCAGCTAGGAGAAGAGCTGAAAGGTGTTCGGGCCCAGCTGTCTGGCTCCGTGAAGGAGAATCAGCGGCTTCGTCGCGGCATTTATAGTAAGTGCTTGAGCAAATTCCTTTGAAAAGAAGAATTCGGCGAGGAAGTCGATTGACAGAAATGTGTCTTTAGGTGTGCTCACAGGTCGCCCTGCGGAGGAAATGCCTGGTTCAACGGGTGACCAACTTCCCGAGCTGGTGCAACTGCTCGAACGTGTTCGGCAGGCGATGAGTGGCGTCGTTCAGGCCTTATGGCCTTCCGTCTCCCTACCCGAGGGCCTTGGAGGGCTTGCTGAGAAGCTTCAGGGAGCACGGCGACGCCTCCGTTTGTGGAAGATATCGGCCTGCCGTCAAGGCGCCAGGGAGGCCTGGGCCATGGTGAAGACGCGGTACCCGAAGGCTGACCCAAACCACATGGCCGAGGTCGGACCTGCGGGGCCTGATGGGAAGGAGATCCCTGTGAGCTTGATGTACGGCCAAGTAGAGCTGGCCGCGAAATATTCCCAACAGGACTGTAAATTAGACAGCCTGTTAGATGGGATTGAAGAGGAGTACAATCAGTCAGTTTGACGATGTAATTTTGAAATGACATGTAAATGCCTTCTAGCCGGATTGTAGATCGTTTGTCTTTGCGGACCGTTTCGCTTCAACCTCGGGACCCAACAGTCCGGAGTGTGTCCGAATACCCTTACGGTTATAAAAGAACCGGGGCATGCATGGAGACAAGGCGTCGGGGTCATAATTGCTTTATCAGACAAGTGCCCAACTAGCTATGTTATATTACATGGTTAGTAAGAAACATCTTCCAGGGAGAATAGTTCCGTTAAGGGTTCCTTTCCCTGGGAGGCATGCCCTAAAGTGCATGCCGGACTGCGAAAATAGCAGAAAAAGCATCTGGGGGCAGATAAATAAGTAAGTAATAAATCATCTTTCAAGTCACCGACCGAATATTCTCTTAAGAACGCTAGCTTTCGGCTTCACCCAGTCTGAGGTACACATCCGGCTGACCCGGCAGTAACAATCGCAGAGGTGCTCCCTTTACCTCCTAGCCGAACAATCGGGAACGTAGGGGTAAGCACAGGAGCCAGGCAACCCAGCTTGGCCAAAACTTAAGTCATATCGATGCATATAATGGTGAATAAAAGGTACATGCGGAAGTATGACACATGTATTGGGCATGAAGCCCGTATAAATAAGCTTCTGTCAAAGAAGCCCCCAGGTATAATGAGTGCTAGGAGCACATCAAGTGTGTGCGAACAAAGCGCAAATCAGCCTATAAAAGGTATTGAAAAAAAGTGGGAAGAAGGAGGGGGACAAGAGACAGTAAAAATATAAAAAGGTGGACGGGGAGTGAGACGAACTCTGAGTCCGGCGTTAGGCGTAGAATCTTCGGAGACGGGCTGCGTTCCATGGGTTCGGCTCGAGTCGGTTGTCAGATGCGTTACGTAGACGGTATGCTCATCGGTCAGGACTTGGTCGATGATGAAGGGACCTTCCCACTTGGGCTTAAGTTTGTCCTTTTTCTTGTCCGGCAGGCGTAGAACAAGTTCGCCAACATTGTAAGTTTTGGCCCGTACTTCTCTGCTTTGATATCTTCGAGCCTGCTGCTGATAAAATGCGGAACGAGCCTTTGCCACGTCCCGCTCCTCCTCTAAGGCGTCCAAACTGTCCTGCCGATCCAACTCGGCTTCTCTTTCTTCGTACATGCGCACACGAGGTGAGTCATGAATTATATCGCAGGGCAGAACTGCCTCTGCGCCGTATACCATGAAAAATGGTGTGAATCCAGTAGTTCGGTTTGGCGTGGTCCGCAGCCCCCAGAGTACGGAGTCGAGCTCCTCTACCCAGTGCGTGTTAGATTCCTTGAGGGACCGCACTAGTCTGGGTTTGATGCCGCTCATGATTAGACCATTTGCTCGCTCGACTTGACCGTTAGTTTGGGGGTGATAGACTGAAGCGTAATCGAGCTTGATGCCCATGTTTTTGCACCAGAGTTTAACCTCGTCGGCCGTGAAATTCGTGCCGTTATCAGTGATGATGCTGTGGGGGACGCCAAAACGGTGTACTACCCCGGATATGAAGTCTATCACAGGTCCGGATTCTGCCGTTTTAACCGGCTTGGCCTCAATCCATTTGGTGAATTTGTCCACCATGACCAATAAGTATTTGTGCTTGTGGGTTCCCCCTTTAAGGGGTCCAACCATGTCAAGCCCCCAGACCGCGAACGGCCAGGTGATGGGTATAGTTTTGAGGGCGGTGGGTGGCATGTGGCTCTGATTAGCAAAGAGCTGGCAACCGACGCATCGTTGGACTAAGTCCTGAGCATCTGCCCGGGCTGTCGGCCAATAAAATCCTGTACGGAAGGCCTTGCCTACAAGGGCCCGGGCTGCAGCGTGGTGCCCGCCGAGTCCGGCGTGAATTTCAGCCAGGAGATTTCGCCCTTCCTCTTCGGAGATACACCTTTGAAGGACTCCGGTTGTGCTTTTCTTATAAAGTTCTCCCTCATGGACCTTGTAGGCTTTAGATCGCCGAACTATGCAGCGGGCCTCATTTTGGTCTTCGGGAAGTTCCTGCCTGATTAAGTAGGCTAGGAATGGTTCTGTCCACGGGGCAATTACTGCCATTATTTCGTGGGCTGAAGGTGTTATTTCATTGGCTGAGCCGCCGATTGTGTCAGAATGGTCTGAGTTAGGTGATGCAGCTGGCTCCGGATTGTTATTTCCGGACTCCTCTTCCCATAAGATGGATGGCTTAAAGAGCCGTTCCAGGAAGATGTTTGGAGGGACGGTGTCTCTTTTTGCGCCGATGCGTGCTAACACATCTGCTGCCTGGTTATTATCCCGGGCTACATGGTGGAATTCGAGTCCTTCGAACCGAGCTGACATTTTTAGGACGGCGTTGCGGTAAGCTGCCATTTTTGGATCTTTGGCGTCAAAGTCTCCATTTACTTGGGATATTGCGAGGTTTGAATCCCCGCGCACCTCTAGGCGTTGAATGCCCATGGAGATTGCCATCCGGAGGCCATGTAGAAGGGCCTCGTATTCGGCTGCGTTGTTGGAGTCCATGTACATTATTTGAAGTACGTATTGGATTGTGTCTCCAGTTGGGGACGTCAAGACGACGCCAGCCCCCAAGCCAGCCAACATTTTGGATCCGTCGAAATGCATGATCCAATTGGAGTACGCGCCGTACTCTTTAGGGAGTTCGGCTTCGGTCCATTCGGCGACGAAGTCAGCCAGAACCTGCGACTTTATAGCTCGCCGTGGTTTGTAGGTTATGTCAAATGGTAAGAGCTCAATAGCCCATTTTGCAATCCTGCCCGTTGCGTCGCGATTGTTTATAATATCGTTGAGAGGTACTTCGGAGGCCACCGTTATGGAACACTCTTGAAAGTAGTGTCGCAGCTTCCGGGATGCCATGAACACCGCATACGCTATCTTTTGATAATGTGGGTACCGGGACTTGCATGGAGTTAGAACAGTGGATACGTAGTACACTGGTTTTTGAAGAGGGAATCTGTGCCCTTCTGTTTCTCGTTCGACGACGAGTACCGCGCTGACAACTTGATGTGTTGCTGCGATATATAATAACATAGGTTCGCCCAGGTTGGGCGCGGCCAGGACCGGATTTGTTGCCAGTATGGCCTTTATTTCTTCGAGTCCGGCTGTGGCAGCATCCGTCCATTCGAAATGTTCGGTGCGCCGGAGGAGGCGGTAGAGGGGCAGAGCCTTTTCTCCCAAACGGGAGATGAAGCGACTTAAGGCCGCTACGCATCCGGTTAGTTTTTGTATTTGCTTGAGGTCTTTTGGAATATCCAATTGTGACAGAGCTCGGATCTTGGCCGGGTTTGCTTCAATTCCTCTACCGGATACAATGAAGCCCAAGAGCTTTCCGGCTGGTACGCCGAAGACGCATTTTTCCGGATTGAGCTTAATGTCATATGCTCGGAGGTTGTCGAATGTCACCCTCAAGTCTTCTACTAGAGTTTCGACGTGTTTGGTCTTGACGACCACATCGTCTACGTATGCCTCTACTGTTTTGCCTATCTGGGTAGCCAGACATGTTGAATCATGCGCTGATATGTTGCGCCGGCGTTTTTGAGTCCGAAGGGCATTGTGTTGAAGCAGAATGGCCCATATGGAGTAATGAATGCCGTTGCGGCCTGGTCTTTCTCCGCCATCTTGATTTGATGGTATCCGGAGTATGCGTCGAGGAAGCACAATGAATCGTGCCCTGCGGTAGCATCGATGATTTGGTCGATGCGAGGGAGAGGGAAAGGGTCCTTTGGACAGGCCTTGTTAAGGTCTTTAAAATCGACGCAGAGGCGCCAGGATTTGTCCTTTTTTGGTACCATTACTAGATTGGCTAGCCAGTCCGGATGTTTTATATCTCTGATGAATCCGGCTTCTAAGAGTTTGGCTAGCTCCTCTCCCATTGCCTGTCTTTTGGGTTCGGAAAATCGCCGAAGAGCTTGTTTGACTGGCTTGAATCCTTTTAGGATATTTAGGCTGTGCTCTGCCAGCCTGCGTGGGATTCCTGGCATGTCTGAAGGGTGCCAGGCAAAAATGTCCCAATTTTCCCGAAGGAATTCTCGTAGTGCGGCTTCGACATCAGGACTTAATTGTGCCCCAATGGAGGCCGTCTTTGTGGGGTCCGTTGGATGGACCTGAAATTTGACTATTTCGTCTGCTGGTTTAAAAGAGGTGGACTTGGACCTCTTATCGAGTATCACATCGTCCCTATCCACCGTGGAGCGCAGCGCAGTTAGTTCCTCTGCCGCTAGGGCTTCGGACAATGCCTCTAGGGCCAGTGCGGCTGTCTTATTTTCAGCGCGGAGTGCTGTATCTGGATCACTGGCGAGAGTGATTATTCCATTGGGTCCGGGCATTTTGAGCTTCATGTACCCGTAATGGGGTATAGCTTGGAAGATTGTGAATGCCTCTCGCCCTAACAAAGCGTGATATCCGCTGCCGAATGGGGCCACTTGGAACGTGACCTCTTCGGACCTGTAATTGTCCGGTGAGCCGAACACTACATCTAGTGTGATTTTTCCTGTGCAGCGTACTTCTCGACTAGGGATTATTCCCTCTGAAGGTTGTGCTGCTTCGCTCAATGCGGCTCCAGTCAATTTCCATTTTTTGAAGGGTTTCCTCATAGATGAGGTTTAATCCGCTGCCGCCATCCATGAGTACCTTAGTAAGACGGAAACCGTCCACTATCGGACTGAGGACCAGTGCGGCTGGTGCTCTAGCTGTTCGGAATTTAGGTTCGTCGCTGGCGTTGAAGGTGATAGCCGTGTCGCTCCATGGATTTGTTGTTGCTACTTGGTAGACTTCGGCAAGGCTGCGGATTGTTCGTTTCCGCATGTTATTTGATGCGAAAGTCTCGAAGACTATTAATACCGTACTGGTACTGCTGGGTTGGTTGCCCGGGGCTAAAAAGCCCACGCCACTTTTGGCCACCTGCCGTAGTATACAACATGCTCAAAGGCTGTGTGTTGGAGTGGCGCCCTCCGTACTGTGGTTTTTGCAGGGTCCGTTGAGCCATCCCTCTAGTACAGTTCCGTACCCTTTAGGGGGTTTTTGCTTTTTGGTTTTTAACCCAGGTGCTTGAGTATGACGCACCCTTTTATTTCGGACTGGGGTTTTATTCAGGGCCAGATTGTCGCAAAACATGGTTTTGGTTTTCCAGGCACTCTCCATCGCGCAGTATTTTTGTACAATGGTCGCAAGGTTGGCGAATCGTGAAACTTCGCGACGACTGATGGCGTTTATGATTCCCTTTTCCATGCAATTGTTGCAGAAGATTGAGATCGCGCTTTCTTCACGGTAGTCCTTTATCCCGTTCATAACCAGGAGGAATCTGGCCCAGTAATGATGTACTGTTTCAGCGGGCTCTTGCTGTATTGGAGATAGATCACTTATGTTTGGTTGGGCGGGTGGAATTAAGTTCGGAACCCCGCCCGATCCGAGGCTCAAAGGCCAAGAAACTTCCCAATTCGGAAGCTTGGTTTGCTGAGCGCTTTCCAACAGATTTGGTCCGATGCCTTACTTTAGGTTCAGTATTTCATTTGCGTCCGTCCTTCCGCGGGAATCCGTCATGGAGGGATCCAGAATCCGGACATAGTTGGATTTTAACATAGAAGAAGAGTTGCCGCATTGTTCCTCTACCACGACAACGTGGTGGGTAGCCTGGGGAGAGTTAATTTCTCTCAGATCGGTTTTAAGCCCAATCTGATCGTAGTTGGTGGCGACTCCCAGGGCGGTGATGCGATCCAAGAGCTCGTTTAAGGAGGAGAGCTCAATCGGATCTAGCTGCTCGGCAAATTCCGAGCTGACGTGAAGATCGCTTTCAATGACTTGAGAGGTCATTGTCGGAGCGGTGGCCGAACAGGCGGTCATGAGAAAACCGCCTAGCCGGATAGTCTGGCCGGCGGCCAAAGCTCCCTTGACGATGGCGCCGTCTTTAAAGACGGGAAAAGGCATCCTTCCTGATGGTGACGGCACAGAGGAACTCTCAATGAAAGCACCAATGTCGGTGTCAAAACCGGCGGATCTCGGGTAGGGGGTCCCGAACTGTGCGTCTAGGCGGATGGTAACAGGAGACGAGGGACACGATGTTTTACCAAGGTTCGGGCCCTCTTGATGGAGGTAAAACCCTACGTCCTGCTTGATTAATATTGATGATGTGTGTTACAAGAGTGGATCTACCACGAGATCAAGGAGGCTAAACCCTAGAAGCTAGCCTATGGTATGATTGTTGTTCGTCCTATGGACTATAGCCATCTTGTTTATATAGACACCGGAGAGGGCTAGGGTTACACAGAGTCGGTTACAAAGGTAGGAGATCTACATATCCGTATCGCCAAGCTTGCCTTCCACGCCAAGGAAAGTCCCATCCGGACACGGGACGAAGTCTTCAATCTTGTATCTTCATAGTATTGGAGTCCGGCCGATGATGATAGTTCGGCTATCCGGACACCCCCTAGTCCGGGACTCCCTCAGTAGCCCCTTTGTGCTTCACGTCCTTGGCCTTGGGCTTCTTCTCTTCTGGGTCTGCGGCAGGCAACTCGAGGAGGGAGAGACGCCCTTCCTCGGCCCTGGCGCACTTGGTCGCCAGGTTGAACAGCTCCAAGGAAGTGCACAGATCTTCATGTGTTGCGAGCTCCTCCTTCATTTTGACGTCATGCACGCTGTCAGAGAAGGCTGAGATGATGGCCTCCTTGGTCACCTTGGGAATCGAGGCACGCGTTGTTGAAGCGCTGGATGTACTCACGGCGGGTGGCCGGTCGCGAGTACCCTAGAAGTTGGCGATGAAGCGGGTGCGCATCTCGTCCCAGGAGGAGATCGTGCCTGGGGTCAGGTTCAGAAGCCAGGTGTGGGCCCCGTCCTTGAGAGCCATGGGAAACTAGTTCGCCATGACCTTCTCGTCTCTGTTGGCAGCCTCGATGCCCAGCTCATAGAGCTGGAGGAACTCTGCAGGGTCAGCCATGCCGCCGTAGCGAGGAGGCAGGTCTGGCTTGAACTTGCCGGGCCACGCGACGGTGCGCAGCTCGGTGGTGAAGGCGCGGCAGCCCGCTGTGGCCACAGGAGGCCTTGGAGGATGAGGGGCTTTATCCTGCGGGTCCCCGTGCGCTGCAGCCGGGTGCAGCGCGGGGTCTTGACGTTCTGGAGCAGGATCGTGGTCGGGACGAGCCGGAGCAGGGAGCGCTCGGGCAGCTTCTTGAGTGCGAGGGACTTCTTGGCAGCTCTGCTCTCTCCGTGCTGGTTCCTAACGGGGCAGGTTCCGCCCAGGGGCCGCGCGCCTTGGAGCCAGGGCGCCTTCTTGAGGGGGAGGCGGCTGAGACGCCCCAGGAGCTTCATTGCCCGCGCATGGCGGGGCGCGGTGCAGCGAGAAAGATGGCGCGGGGGAGCCCCCAGCGGCGCGGACGAGTTCGGCGACTCGGTCGAGCCATTCTTCATAGACATCGTCGTTTGGGCGGTAGCGCAGGAGCTCGTTTGCCGCGATGAGCGCAGCTCGAGCCTCCATGGCCGCGTGGGGCGCGTGGGACGAAGAACCAGCAGGGGTGAGCGAGGGTGTAGCGGTGCGGCCGTCTCGCCTCATGGACGGGTGCTGGGACGATGCTTGCTGCTCGTTCCCTGCCGGGCCGGTGGCGGCGTTGACGGCAGGCGACGGGGAATGACAAGGGCGCCCACCGACGGGAGCCATCTCGGCGACGCGGGAAGCGAGGGCGGCTCGGCGCTCGGTGCGAACCCGGTGTGCGTCAGACATGGACGCGACGGTCGGAGAAGAACAGGGCGATGGAAGACAAATTCCGGAGCACCCCTTCCTGGCGCGCCAAATGTCGGATTTAGGGTTCCGGCAGACCCTTGAGGTTCGAACACTGGGGTGCGCGCGGATGTTTCGCCTTCTACCTACCTGTTCCTCACCGAATTGCTAGGATCTAAACCACAAGAAGAACAACACAAGAGACACAGGGTTTATACTGGTTCGGCCACCATTGTGGTGTAATACCCTACTCTAGTGTGTGGTGTGGTGGATTGCCTCTTGGGCTGATGATGAACAATACAAGGAAGAACAGCCTCGCGAGGGTCTGTTCTTGTGGTGGTGTTGTCCCTTTGGAGGGATTGATTCTAGATGCCTATCCTATCTCCAGATTTCTATCCAGATCCCCTACCCTGCAGGTGGCTAGTCCTATTTATAGGCAAAGGCCCTGGGCCTCTTCCCAAATATTGAGCGGGAAGGGCGCCAACAATTGGCCATTTTGAAGGGGAACATCTGGTACACTTATCCTGACTAAAGTTGGTCCTCGCCCGTCAAAGGCTCTGGTGGTGACGCCGGCTTGGGCTCCACGGTGACTGTCGGTGTCAAAACCGGCGGATCTCGGGTTGGGGGTCCCGAACTATGCATCTAGGCGGATGGTAACAGGAGACAAGGGACACGATGTTTTACCCAGGTTCGGGCCCTCTTGATGGAGGTAAAACCCTACGTCCTGCTTGATTAATATTGATGATGTGTGTTACAAGAGTAGATCTACCACGAGATCAAGGAGGCTAAACCCTAGAAGCTAGCCTATAGTATGATTGTTGTTCGTCCTATGGACTAAAGCCATCCAGTTTATATAGACATCGGAGAGGGCTAGGGTTACACAGAGCCGGTTACAATGGTAGGAAATCTACATATCCGTATCGCCAAGCTTGCCTTCCACGCCAAGGAAAGTCCCATCCGGACACGGGACGAAGTCTTCAATCTTGTATCTTCATAGTCTTGGAGTCCGGCCGATGATGATAGTTCGGCTATAAGGACACCCCCTAGTCCAGAACACCCTCAGTAGCCCCTGAACCAGGCTTCAATGACGACGAGTCCGGCGCGCATGTTGCCTTCGGCATTGCAAGGCGGGTTCTTCCTCCGAATAATTTATAGAAGATTGTGAACACCAGGATAGTGTCTGGCTCTGCAAAATAAATTCCACATACCACCGTAGAGAGAATAATATTACACAAGTTCAATCCGCTGACGTATTTTGTGGCGTGACGTCACACCACTACCAAGCCTTTACTCAAATTGTTTTTATTGTTCCACCTCAGCGCGTTTAGCGAAGCGGTTTCCTTGGCACGTCTTGTTGAAGCAGAGATCGTGTTCCCCTTATTCCGGGATTCCCATCAATACGGACGTGGGTAACCCAACCGCGCCATTGATTGTGACGCTTGGGAGATAAGCGAGTTTTACCAGGCCGGTGGGGACACATGTTTTGTCCGCCCATATAAGGGGATAAAGATCCAACCCTTTTACCTGCGCCTTCTTCCTCCTTGGCTTATCCATCTCCGCGAACTCGAGCTCCAGCGCCCAAGTCCGCACTTCTCACCTCAACCTTCTCCAACTATGTCCGGAGCGGGAGGCAAGTGGATGGCCTCCTCCGTCACGGAGGGGCAGATCCAGAAGCTGCGCGACGCCGGATATTTGTCCAGCGACATCGCGCACCGGCTCCCCGACGAGGGAGAGCTCATCCCCACCCCCAGGCCCCATGAGAGGGTAGTATTTCTTCCCCATTTCCTCCGCGGACTGGGCTTCCCACTTCATCCCTTTGTTCGGGGGCTCATGTTCTACTACGGCCTAGATTTCCATGATCTGGCCCCGAATTTCATCCTCAACATCTCGGCGTTTATCGTCGTGTGCGAGGCCTTCCTCTGCATCCAGCCCCACTTCGGCTTGTGGCTCAAGACGTTCAGTGTCAAGCCGAAGGTTGTGAAGGGCAGCCAAGCGGAGTGCGGAGGCGCCATGGTGGGCAGGATGTCCCACGTTACGTGGCTGGAGGGCACTTTCGTGGAAACCATTAAGGGGTGGCAATCGGGGTGGTTCTACATCACCGAGCCGCGTGACCCTGATTGGGCAGTGGCCCCCGAATTCAGATCCGGCATCCCTACATGGCTCACCTCCTGGAAAGAGAGTGGCCGGATCTGGGGGATTCGGAGGAGCTGACCGGACTCCAAGCCTGTATTCAGAAGCTGGTGGACAAGAAGATCAAGCTTGTCAACGTAGTCCAGGTCATGCTCATCCGCCGGATTCTCCCGTGCCAACGACGGGGCTTCAACATGTGGGACTTCGATCCGGCGCAGCACCAGACTCTGAGCGGGCTCTTCAACACTACGTACGAAGATGTCTGGAAGGTGCTGTTCAAGGGTGCCGAGGCTCCCGCATCCGCTACGGAAGATCGCGGATTCCGCTCGCAGCGTCCAGCTGACGAGGTAAGTGATTTTGCCACTTATTTTCCATAGTTTGACTCTATGCAGGATCTAAACCCCCTTTACCTTTGACAGGACTGGTTGGGAAGACCGAACGGACTATCTATCCGGCCCCATTGCCAGAGGACCCAGCGGACGCCCGCCTAACGGGGCTGCTGGCTCCGGCACCCCACATGGTGAAGAAGGCCACGGGGACTCGGAAGAGTTTCCGTTTTCAGGTGCTATCGGATGATGAATCCGAGGCCGACTCCTCCCACCAAGGCGAGGAGGAGAAGAATAAAGCCTCTCCCGCAGCGGGGGGAGGGAAGAAAAGGAAGGCCTCCCCAACAAGGGAGGCCGAAGGGTCCAAGAAGGAAAAAACTCTTCCCCTGGACTGCTCCGCCAACGCCAGTGACGACGACGAGAACTGGCCTCCAAGGGCCAAGCCCCTGGCGAGATCGTAAGTATCCGGACTCCCGAATAACTTCAAGGTTTTTATTTTTCGCCACATAATGTCTTTCTAATGCCGCATACAACCCTGCAGTCCGCCTAAGAATGATCTTCCGCTTCATCGAGCGGGTCCTTAGGTGCGTCGGATATGGATTCTCTTCCGACTGCCTCCACCCCCCGTGACACGGACGATGCCGAGGTGGGATCCCAGGAAGGGACCCACCAAGAGGAGAGGGCCCCGGAGGTGTCAAAGGACAACCTACCGGACTTTGCACCGGACTCGGCCCCGGAACCCAACGTGGCTCCGGAGTCCGGCGGGTGACCCCTTCGTAAGAAGGGCAAGACCGTGACGCCGGCAGCCTCCGTCCAACCGGAGGCGCCGGATAGCTTGCTGGAGGCGCTCAATGGCGCCTCCATCGAAGAGGAACACCGCACCGTTATGAGTGCGGTGATTCAGAAGGTGCAGCTCACCAAGAGCGGGCTGACCGAAGCCTCCAGTAGCCATCTAACAGGCTTTGAGGTAAGAATTTCAATATGTATAAAATGGTACCGCATAGACAGTAGCCCCTGATGCTCGGTTCGGTGTTAGGAAAGAAAACCCGGACTGAGGATCTAAAAAGATATACGCAGGAGTCATAATAAATATGTCAATATGTCATTGCAGGCTGTGCTGCTGACCTCTGCCGCACTGACTGCGGAGGTCAATACTTTGAAGGAAAACCTCGAGCGGTCCGAGAACGAGCTCGGCCGTGCCAAGAAGCAGCTCGAGGACAAGGAAGGTGAGTAACACCTTATTAAAATTGTACCTTACAGAAAGGATTTTGGTTGCAAAAAGAATGACAAGGATAACGTGGGTATTGCGGGGGCAACTAACGAGGTGGCGACCCTGAAAGAGGCGGTCGCCGTGGCCGAACGCAATGCGGCCGCGGAGCGCACCAAGCGAGAGAAGCAGGAGGCGCGGGTGGCGGAGGTACAGCAAGAGCTCCAGGATCTCGTGAAAAAACATGAGAGCCTGGAGCGTGACTCGAAGACTCGAGAGTCTGAGCTTGCAACGGCTCTTGAGAGTGCCAAAGCCGCTAAGGCCGAAGCCTACAAGGCCCTCCAGGAGATTGAGGCGGTGAAGAAAATAGCAGCGGGTAAGGCATTTTTCATGCAAAGTAAGCATGTGAGTGTTAATTACCTGTTGCTTACCCGAATTCGGAGCTCTCCAGGAGCGTTCGCAGATCTTCCTCGCAGCGTGTCCGATGCTGCCGCATTCTACCGGGCCGAGGAGGGGAGCTCGACGGAGAAGTCTTCTGGTCTCAGTATGCTGAGGCCGGACATCCGGTGCCCCTTAGCGACCAGCTGAAGCAGCTGGTCGAGCTCCACAAGGCGGCCGAACAGGCCATGAAGGGCCTCATAGTTCGGCTGTGGCCTAAGGAGGCCATGCCTGGGAGCTACTTCGGCCTGGTGCGGCGGCTGGTGGATGCGTGCCCGTGGGTTGAAGTCATCAAGCACTCCGCCTGTATTGAGGGTGCCCGTCGGGCCCTTGCCCGCGCAAAGGTGCACTGGGGCAAGATGGATGCCCAGAAGCTTGTGACGGACCCGCCACCAGAGGGCAAGGAGCATCGCACGCCCGAGATGTATTATAAGAGTGTGCTGAAGGGCGCCCGCACTATTGCGGGGGAGTGCTCCAAAGATGTAATTTTTGAGTAGACTCGCATTTTGTTATCCTGTGCGCTGAAAACTTAGTTCATATGCGCTAAGCAACGCTTGTTAATTTAAAATATTACCTTCTGTGCGGCTGTTTATCAAATCTGAGAGATGGCAAGTCGTCGGCTTCAGCCCCCATGCCACGAGTGCTAGGGTGTTCGGGATAAACTTGAGCACTCTTGTTCCCATTTTTGGGTCCATCTAGGGAGGTGCTCAACACAGCAAACAAGGCAACCGGACTTATAATGCTGGAACACTCTCACTTAGCCATAGAATTCTATAATTTTAAATTTTGGCGAAGCCCCTAGTCTTCGGAAGGCTGAATTTGGGGCGCTATCCACGCCCGGGCCGGACAAGATCCGGCTCCTCGCTCTAAGCGGCATAAGTCTTTAAGGACTCGCAAAAACCTCTCGAACAGCAACCGGCTCTCGCCTCATCATGACGATCAGTTTTAGCTTTCTCCACTGAGGCATTAACCCAGCTCAACTGGGGCGCAATCGCAGTGGTTCTGCCAGTGCTACCTTAGCTGATACAACGGAATGTAAGGTACCAAAACATGGGAGCCGGGCAAACCCAACTATTGACCCAAGACATGATTCGGAGCCGATGCATGTAATGCTATAAGTTCGGGGTGCCGTACTTGTGAAAGTGTTCGGACTTATCACACCATGATGCGGGAAACATAAGCCCCTGGTGTGTTTTAACCGTACCAAAGTGTACGGATGCGACATGTCGTAAATGAACATATGTTGTAAAAGAAATGCAATTATGAGCAAAAAGGTGCTGCATTGTTTTATTCAATAAGTGCTGCTATGAATGCAGAACAATACAAATAGTGCGATAAGCAAGGGATGGGACTGTTAAACATGTCCCCCTCCAGGGGTAGGATGCGGATTGGTGTATAAAAATGCTCGTAATGGAGACCACCTGTATATTCGTTGTAGCCTTTATCCTTCCCTAGCTGTTGCATCGTGAGTTCGGCAGATCTGCTACCGGACAGGGCCTCTGACGAACGGAGTCCTGTGGGTAAAAAATAAAAGGTAAAAAGAAAAAAAAGAACGACACACTTGAGAGCCCCTGGTGTGGTTGAGCCGCAGTCTGGGCTTATCGTGGTCGTGCCCCTCTCCCCATGCCCATGGTATCTACAGAGCATAATAGTGTACGCGAAGGACCTATTTTGACGTTTTGCAGGGGCTGGGGTTGGGGCCGCACTGCTACGCGTGCTCGGAACGTGCCAGGTGGTCTTTTTGTAGGTTACTCCGGGCGCGCTTAGCTATGTCCAGCCGCTTAACGGCCGGACTCGAGAATTGCCTTAAGAGGATGCATTGTACTTCTGCCGCGAGAGCCGCTGTATGTTCCTCCGTTCGGAGAGAACATTCAGTGTTTCCGTTGACCGTGATGACTCCTCGAGGGCCTGGCATCTTGATCTTGAGGTATGCGTAGTGCGGCACCGCGTTGAGCTTTGCAAATGCGGTACGTCTGAGCAAGGCATGATAGCCGCTGCGGAACGGGACTATGTCGAAGATTAACTCCTCGCTTCGGAAGTTATCCAGGGATCCGAAAGACCACTTCCAGTGTAACTGAGCCTGTACAATTGGCTTCTACACCTGGTATGACGCCTTTAAAGGTCGTCTTGGTAGGTTTAATCCTTGAGGGGTCTATGCCCATTTTGCACACAGTATCTTGATAGAGCAGGTTCAGGCTACTGCCGCCGTCCATCAGGACTCTGGTGAGGTGAAATCCATTGACGATTGGGTCTAAGACCAATGCGGCAAAAATGCCGTGGCGGATGCTAGTGGGGTGGTCCCTTCGGTCAAAATTGATCGGGCAGGAGGACCCTGGATTGAACTTCAGGGCGACTGGCTCCATCGCGTATACATCCCTGAATGCACGCTTCCGCTCCCTTTTGGGTATGTGCGTTGCGTATATCATGTTCACCGTCCGCACCTGTGGGGGGAAACCCTTCTGTCCTCTATTGTTCGGCGGTCGGGTCTCTTCCTCGTCATAGCTATGCAGCCCCTTGTCATTGTTTTCGGCAATTAACTTGCCTGCCTGCTTGAATACCCAACAGTCCCTGTTGGTGTGGTTGGCTGGTTTTTCAGGGGAGTCGTGTATCTGGCACGAGCGGTCGAGTATTCGGTCCAAATTGGACGGACCCGGAGTAGTTCTTTTGAATGGCTTTTTCCGCTGACCGGGTTTAGAGCCTCTGAATCCGGCATTGACTGCCGTATCCTCACTATTGTCGCCGTTGATGCGGCGTTTGTTTTGTTACGACGCGACCTGCCATTTCGGTCCTTGAAATCCGGACTGCCAGAATTTTTGCTGAGGTTGTTGCTGCGTGCTAGCCAGCTATCCTCACCCGCGCAGAAGCTGGTCATGAGTGATGTGAGGGCTGCCATGGATTTCGGCTTTTCCTGTCCCAGGTGCCGGGCAAGCCACGCGTCGCGGATGTTATGCTTGAAGGCCGCGAGGGCCTCCGCATCCGGACAGTCGACGATTTGGTTTTTCTTGGTTAAGAACCGTGTCCAGAATTGTCTGGCTGATTCGTCCGGCTGCTGAATTATGTGGCTTAGGTCATCAGCGTCTGATGGTCGCACATACGTGCCTTGGAAGTTATCAAGGAATGCGGCTTCCAGGTCTTCCCAACTCCCAATTGACTCTGCTGGCAAGCTGTTAAGCCAATGCCGGGCTGGTCCTTTAAGCTTGAGGGGGAGATATTTGATGGCGTGAATATCGTCACCGCAGGCCATGTGGATGTGAAGAAGATAGTCTTCGATCCAAACCGCGGGGTCTGTTGTGCCATCGTAAGATTCGATATTCACGGGTTTAAACCCTTCGGGGATTTGATGATCCATTACTTCATCTGTGAAGCATAGTGGGTGTGCGGCGCCTCTGTACTGGGCGATATCACGACGGAGCTCAAAAGAACTTTGTCTGTTTTGTTCGACCCGGCCGGACTTACTGTGTCCGGCGCGACGGCTGTCGTCACGTACCGTAGGGCACCCACGCGATCCGTAGATCGATCTTGATTGTGTTGCCTTACCCTCCAATATATCTCGCAAGTCCGGAGCATTCCCCTGTGGCCTTGTGCTTTTCGACCGATGCCGGGGTACGGGTCTAGTGAAGGTCCTAGAGGCCTCTCTATCGCGACCACGGGGTGGTCGGTCAGCCGTATTGTCTCCTGGTGATGCGGGTTCAAACGCTTCCTCCTCTAATCGGGGGAGCAGCTTGCGTTTAGGGTAGCTTTTGGAGGGGTGTTCAAGCTCATGCTCTTCGGCTGCGAGGACTTCAGTCCATCTGTCGGCTAGCAGACCTTGATCAGCTCTAAGCTGTTGCTGCTTTTTCTTGAGGCTGTTCGCCGTGGCCATAAGCCTGCGTTTAAAACTCTCTTGTTCGACGAGATCCTCAGGCACGATGAATTCATCGTCGTCGAGGATTGCCTCATCTCCGGAGGGAGGCATATAATCCTCTACCTCTTCTTCTGCCGCTCTCTCATGAGGGCTGGCGTCTCCGTCCCCCTGCGCTTCATCTTGCTGGAGTGGGTTGTCTTCGGCACTGTCCGGTGTATTATTATCTCCGGTGCAGGAGTCTTCATTCTTGCTGTGGCGGGATTTAGAGCGGCGCCGCTGACGCCGGCGCTTGGGCTGCTTCTTGGAGGGGTCGTCCTCCGCTGTTTCTTCGCCATTCCCATCCTTTGGGATATCCACCATGTATATGTCATATGATGAGGTGGCTTTCCAGTGCCCAGTAGGCGCTGGTTCTTGGTCGTCTCCGGCATCTTCGTCCATACCGTCGATGTCTTCTGAGTCGTAGTCTAGCATGTCGGTTAGATCGTCGACAGCGGCTACCAAGTGGGTGGTGGGTGGGATTTGAATTTCTTCGTCGTCTGCATCCCAACCGTCCTAGCCGCAGTCCGGCCAGGGCTCTCCTGATAACGAGAGATACTTTAGCGAACTCAAGATGTCGCCAAAAGGTGAGAGATGAAAGGCTTTTGAATGGCTTTTTCCGATGACCGGGTTTAGAGCCTCTGAATCCGGCATTGACTACCGTTTCCTCACTATTGTCGCCGTTGATGTGGCGCTTGTTTTTGTTACGACGCGGCCTGCCATTTCGGTCCTTGAAATCCGGACTGCCAGAATTTTTGCTGAGGTTGTTGCTGCGTGCTAGCCAGCTATCCTCACACGCGCAGAAGCGGGTCATGAGTGATGTGAGGGCTGCCATGGATTTTGGCTTTTCCTGTCCCAGGTGCCGGCAAGCCACTCGTCGCGGATGTTATGCTTGAAGACCGCGAGGGCCTCCGCATCCGGACAGTCGACGATTTGGTTTTTCTTGGTTAAGAACCGTGTCCAGAATTGTCTGGCCGATTCGTCCGGCTGCTGAATTATGTGGCTTAGGTCATCAGCGTCTGGTGGTCGCACATACGTGCCTTGGAAGTTATCGAGGAATGCGGCTTCCAGGTCTTCCCAACTCCCAATTGACTCTGCTGGCAAGCTGTTAAGCCAATGCCGGGCTGGTCCTTTAAGCTTGAGGGGGAGATATTTGATGGCGTGAAGATCGTCACCGCAGGCCATGTGGATGTGAAGAAGATTGTCTTTGATCCAAACCGCGGGGTCTGTTGTGCCATCATAAGATTCGATATTCACGGGTTTAAACCCTTCGGGGATTTGATGATCCATTACTTCATCTATGAAGCATAGTGGGTGTGCGGTGCCTCTGTACTGGGCGATATCACGACGGAGCTCAAAAGAACTTTGTCTGTTTTGTTCGACCCGGCCGGACTTACTGTGTCCGGCGCGATGGCTGTCGTCATGTACCGTAGGGCGCCCACGCGATCCGTAGATCGATCTTAATTGTCTTGCCTTATCCTCCAATATATCTCGCAAGTCCGGAGTGTTCCCCTGTGGCCTTGTGCTTTTCGAGCGATGTCGGGGTACGGGTCTAGTGAAGGGCCTAGAGGCCTCTCTGTCGCGACCACGGGGTGGTCGGTCAGCCATATTGTCTCCTGGTGATGCGGGTTCAAACGCTTCCTCCTCTAATCAGGGGAGCAGCTTGCGTTTAGGGTAGCTTTTGGAGGGGCGTTCGAGCTCATGCTCTTCGGCTACGAGGACTTCAGTCCATCTGTCGGCTAGTAGATCTTGATCATCTCTAAGCTGTTGCTGCTTTTTCTTGAGGCTGTTCGCCGTGGCCATAAGCCTGCGTTTAAAACGCTCTTGTTCGAGGGGATCCTCAGGCACGACGAATTCATCGTCGTCGACGCTTGCCTCCTCTCCGGAGGGAGGCATATAATCCTATACCTCTTCTTCTACCGCTCTCTCATGAGGGATGGCGTCTCCGTCCTCCTGCGCTGCATCTTGCTGGAGTGGGTTGTCTTCGGCACTGTCCGGTGTATTATTATCTCCGGTGTCGGAGTCTTCATTCTTGCTGTTGTGGGATCTAGAGCGGCGCCGCTGACGCTGGCGCTTGGGCTACTTCTTGGAGGGGTCGTCCTCCGCTGTTTCTTCGCCATTCCCATCCTTTGGGATATCCACCATGTATATGTCATATGATGAGGTGGCTTTCCAGTGCCCAGTAGGCGCTGGTTCTTGGTCGTCTCCGGCATCTTCGTCCATACCGTCGATGTCTTCGGAGTCATAGTCTAGCATGTCGGTTAGATCGTCGACAGCGGCTACCAAGTGGGTGGTGGGTGGGCTTTGAATTTCTTCGTCGTCCGCATCCCAACCGTCCTGACCGTAGTCCGGCCAGGGCTCTCCTGATAACGAGAGATACTTTAGCGAACTCAAGATGTCGCCAAAAGTTGAGAGTTGAAAGATGTCCGCTGCGGTGAACTCCATGATCGGTGCCCAATCGGATTCGATCGGAGGGGGCGCAGGAGGTTCGGAGTCCGGCGAGGAGTCCGGCACCTCGGAGTCACGAGCTTTATGATGGACAAGGTCAGTGTTCGGCTCTATCGCCATAGAGGTGGCAGCCCCCGAGGCGGTGTCTAGCCATCCGTCCTCGATCTGCGCAGCCAGCTCCAAATTGAAGATTGGAGCGGGTTCGAGTGCGGCCTCCAGGGTACTGTCCGGCTGCAGAGCTAAATCATGCTCGCCGTGACAGTGCGGCACGCTCGGCTGTGGCTCGAATCCATCGAAGATCAAGTCCCCGTGGATGACCCCTGTGAAGTTTAAACTTCCAAATCTGACCTGACGGCCAGGGGCGTAGCTTTCGATCTCCTCAAGATGGCCAAGTGAATTGGCCCGCAGTGCAAAGCCGCCGAATACAAAGAGCTGTCCGGGGAGGAAGGTCTCACCCTGGACTGCGTCGTTGTTGATGATCGAAAAAGCCATCGAGCCTATTGGTGACGACACAGAGGAACTCTCAATGAAAGCACCAATGTCGGTGTCAAAACTGGCGGATCTCGGGTAGGCGGTCCCGAACTGTGCGTCTAGGCGGATGGTAACAGGAGACAAGGGACACGATGTTTTACCCAGGTTCGGGCCCTCTTGATGGAGGTAACACCCTACGTCCTGCTTGATTAATATTGATGATGTGTGTTACAAGAGTAGATCTACCACGAGATCAAGCAGGCTAAACCCTAGAAGCTAGCCTATGGTATGATTGTTGCTCGTCCTATGGACTAAAGCCATCCGGTTTATATAGACACCGGAGAGGGCTAGGGTTACACAGAGTCGGTTACAATGGTAGGAAATCTACATATCCGTATCGCGAAGCTTGCCTTCCACGCCAAGGAAAGTCCCATCCGGACACGGGACGAAGTCTTCAATCTTGTATCTTCATAGTCTTGGAGTCCGGCCGATGATGATAGTTCAGCTATCCGGACAACCCTAGTCCGGAACTCCCTTAGTGAACTCCATCCTACCGTTGGACTGGTCTTGGTCTTGTTGCACCGAAATGGATGCCTTTGCTTGACGCTCTCGCCTGCGCTTGCTCCCCTTGCACCAAAGAGGAAAGAAGGACACTGCGCGGGCTGGCGCCCGGCTGGCGCCCTTGGTCGTCATGGCTTGCGTCATGGGCACCTCGCAAGGTACCCCGCCTTGAACTCTTCGCCTCCTCGTGAGCCAGCCTGATGAGGCCGTGCCTGAGGAAGCTCCTTGTCGTCCGCCCCGTGAGGCTTGGCCCCTCGCGAGGGTCTTGAGCTTGTGTTGATGAAGATGGGCCGTGCTGGGCCCCCTTTGAGCCACACCACAGGCCGCAGGCAGGCAAGTCTGGGGACCCCCGTTCCCAGAACGCCGACAGTTTGGAGGCCTCTATTTCCAAATCTTCAGGGGCGCCCCTTTTTTCCCATGGGGAGAGGGGATTTTAGATTCGCCTCCCCGATCATCCTCCTTTGCAGAGGCACCAATTCCCCCGATTTGGATGTGTAGCGTATGAAGCCCGCTCTCGGCTTCTCTATGCCTCCCTTCATCTTCTCCTGACGGCACTTGATAAGGTGAGCGCTCAAGCATCCTAGTTAGTGTAGGGTCCGGCGAGCCTTCGGGAAGAGGGGCCGAACACCTGATCCTCTCCGCCTTTCTTATCCAGTCCTGGCCCAGGGTAGTTTTTCAGAATAACGTTGTGACAAATATAAAGGCAGCATGTTCAGTCGCGGAGCTCCTTAATTGTGTATCTGGACGATGGTCGTTCAGGCCCGCATCCTCGATGGTGTCCGGACACTTTACTTGTGATCCAAAGAATAATCGATACATCCCTTCGAGCGTCACGCCGAAGAAGTGTTGAATAGTTCGCGGTCCTTCCAAGTTGAACTCCCACATCTGGAGAGATCGACGTTGGCATGGCAGGACCCGACGAACTACCATTACCTGAATTACTTTGATGAGACTGACATCCCTCTTAAGGAGATCTCGGATGCGGCTTTGCAATGTCAGCACGTCATACACTGGCCCCTAGTCCAGCATTGTTGACACATTATGCCAGCTGGGGCGGAGGGCCCGGGCGGAAGGCTCTGGCGACCGCCCACTTTGTAGCTCGGGGTGCTGTGATGTAAAACCACTCCCGTTGCCATAGGTCGGACACCTCCGAAAAGGAACCCTTTGGTCATTGGGCCTCGGCACCTTTGCTTATTATAGCACTGCTACCTCTTGAGCACTGCGTTGGATTTCCCCGAAGAGGAGAGGATGATGCAGTAAAGTAGCATAAGTATTTCCCTCAGTTTTTGAAAACCAAGGTATCAATCCAGTATGAGACCACGCACAAGTCACTCGTACCTACACAAAACGATACCTACTCGCAACCAACGCGAGTAGGGGTTGTCAATCCCTTCACGGTCACTTACGAGGGTGAGATCTGATAGAGATGATAAATAATATTTTCGGTATTTTTGATAAATAGATGCAAAGTGAAAAGTAAAAGGCAAAGTAAAAGCAAAGAAAATAATAAAGCGATAGAGATTGATATGATGAGAATAGACCCCGGGGCCATAGGTTTCACTAGTGGCTTCTCTCAAGAGCATAAATATTCTACGGTGGGTGAACAAATTACTGTTGAGCAATTGATAGAATTGAGCATAGTTATGAGCATATCTAGGCAATGATCATGTATATAGGCATCACGTCCAAGACAAGTAGATCGAAACGATTCTGCATCTACTACTATTACTCCACTCATCGACCGCTATCCAGCATGCATCTAGAGTATTAAGTTAAAAACAGAGTAACGCCTTAAGCAAGATGACATGATGTAGAGGGATAAATTCATGCAATATGATAAAAACCCCATCTTGTTATCTCGATGACACCGCAAGATCGAACCCAAAGCTAAGCACTTCTCCCATTGCAAGAACTACCAATCTAGTTGGCCAAACCAAATGGATAATTCGAAGAGACTTGCAAAGATAACTCAATCATACATAAAAGAATTCAGAGAAGATTCAAATATTTTCCATAGATAATCTAGATCATAAACCCACAATTCATTGGTCTCAACAAACACACCGCAAAAAGAAGATTACATCGAATAGTTCTCCACAAGAGAGGGGGAGAACATTGTATTGAGATCCAAAAAGAGAGAAGAAGCCATCTAGCTACTAGCTATGGACCCGAATGTCTGAAGTAAGCTATTCACACTTCATCGGAGGGGCTATGGTGTTGATGTAGAAGCCCTCCGTGGTAGATGCCCCCTCCGGCGGAGCTCCGGAACAGGCCCCAAGATGGGATCTCGTGGATACAGAAGGTTACGACAGTGGAATTAGGTTTTTGGCTCCTCTTCTGATCTGTCGGGGATACATAGGCTTATATAGGAGGAAGGAGTACGTCGGTGGAGCAGTAGGGGGCCCATGAGGTAGGGGGCGCGCCCAGGGGGGCGCACCGTCCACCCTCGTGACCGCCTCTTTTGTTCCTTGGAGCAGTGTCCAAGTATCCTGGATCACGTTCGGTGAGAAAATCATGTTCCCGAAGGTTTCATTCCGCTTGGACTCCGTTTGATATTCCGTTTCTTCAAAATACTGAAATAGGCAAAAAACAACAATTCTGGGCTGGGCCTCCGGTTAATAGGTTAGTCGCAAAAATAATATAAAAGTGGAAAATAAAGCCCAATATAGTCCAAAACAGTAGATAAAGTAGCATGGAGCAATCAAAAATTATAGATATGTTGGAGACGTATTAGGCATTCCCAACCTTAATTCCTGCTCGTCCTCGAGTAGGTAAATGATAAAAAAGAATTTTTGATGCGGAGTGATACTTTGGCATAATTTCAATGTAAATCTTCTTAATTTTGATATGAATATTCAGATCCAAAAAATTCAAGACAAAAGTTCATATTGACACAAAAATAATAATACTTCAAGCATACTAATCAAAGCAATCATGTCTTCTCAAAATAACATGGCAAAAGAAAGTTCATCCCTACAAAATCATATAGTTAGGATATGCTTCATTTTCATCACATAAAGATGTGCCCAACTTCTATACCCCCGATGACAAGCCAAGCAATTGTTTCATACTTAAATAATCTCAAACTTTTTCAACCTTCACGCAATACATGAGCGTGAGCCATGGATATAGCACTATGGATGGAATAGAATATGATGATGGGGATTGTGTGGAGAAGACAAAAAAGGAGAAAGTCTCACATTGACGAGGATAAGCAATGGGCTATGGAGATGCCCATCAATTGATGTCAACATGAGGAGTAGGGATTGCCATGCAACGGATGCACTAGAGCTATGAATGCTCAACTAAAGAAAACTAGTGGGTGTGCATCCAACTTGCTTGCTCATGAAGACCTACGGCATTTGAGGAAGCCCATCGTAGGAATATACAAACCAAGTTCTATAATGAAAATTTTCCACTAGTATAAAAAGACAACTTATGAGACTCACTACATGAAGAACAAGGTGCTACTTTGAAGCACAATATATGAGACTCACTACATGAAGAACAAGGTGCTACTTTGAAGCACAAGTGTGGAAAAGAGATAGTAGCATTGCCCTTTTACTTTTCCTTTTTTTTTCTTTTTCTTTTTTTGGGCCTTTCTTTTTTCTTTTGGCCTTTCTTTTTTTCCTTTTTTTTCTTTGGGCAATGCTCTAATAATGATGATCATCACACTTCTATTGATTACAACATAAGGATTACAACTCGAAACTGAGAACAAGATATGACTCTATATGAATGCCTCCGGCGGTGTACCGGGATGGTGCAATGAATCAAGAGTGACATGTATGAAAAATAATGCATGGTGGCTTTGCCACAAATACGATGTCAACTACATGATCATGCAATGGCAATATGACAAAAGTAATGTATGTCATGATGATGGTGGTGGAAGTTGCATGGCAATATATCTCGGAATGGCTATGGAAATGCCATAATAGGTAGGTATGGTGACTGTTTTGAGGAAGATATAAGGAGGTTTATATGTGATAGAGTGTATCGTATCACGGGGTTTGGATGCACTGGCGAAGTTTGCACCAACTCTCAAGGTGAGAAAGGGCAATGCACGGTACCGAAGAGGCTAGCAAAGGCGGAAAGGTGAGAGTGCGTATAATCCATGGACTCAACATTAGTCAAAAGAACTCATATACTTATTGCAAAAATTTAGAAGTCATCAAAAATCAAGTACTACGTGCATGCTCCTAGGGGGATAGATTGGTAGGAAAAGACCATCGCTCGTCCCTGACCACCACTCATAAGGATGCACAAGCCAGGTACACTTCATGTTTCAAATTTGTTACACAACTTTAACCATACGTGCATGCTACGGGACTTGCAAACTTCAACACAAGCATTTCTCAAATTCATAATCACCCAACTAGCACGACTTTGATATTATCACCTCCATATCTCAAAACAATTATCAAGCATCAAACTTATCTTAGTATTCAATTCACTCAAAAGAAAGTTTCACATATCTTGAATACCAAGTATAATAACATTAAGGAAATTACCATGCTATTAACGACTCTCAAAATAATCTAAGTGAAGCATGAGAGATCAATAGTTTCTTTAAAACAAATCCACTACCTCGATCTAAAAGATATAAGTGAAGCACTAGAGCAAAAATTATCACGCTCAAAAGATATAAGTGAAGCACTATGAGCGAACTATCAAGCTCAAAAGATATAAGTGAAGCACATAGAGTATTCTAACAAATTCCAAATCATGTATGGCTCTCTCAAAAGGTGTGTACAGCAAGGATGATTGTGGTAAACTAAAAAGCAAAGACACAAATGATACAAGACGCTCCAAGCAAAACACATAACATGTGGTGAATAAAAATATAGCCCCAAGTAAATTACCGATGGAAGTGGACGAAAGAGGGGATGCCTTCCGGGGCATCCCCAAGCTTTGAAATTTTTGGTGTCCTTGGATTATCTTGGGGGTGCCATGGGCATCCCCAAGCTTAGGCTCTTGCCACTCCTTGTTCCATAATCCATCAAAAGAATTCAGCCAAAACTTCAAAACTTCACAACACAAAACTCAACAGAAATCTCGTGAGCTCCGTTAGAGAAAGGAAACAAAAGACTACTTCAAGGTACTGTAATGAACTAATTATTTATTTATATTGGTGTTAAACCTACTGTATTCCAACTTCTCTATGGATTATAAACTATTTTACTGGCCATAGATTCATCAAAATAAGCAAACAACACACGTAAAACAGAATCTGTCAAAAATAGAACAGTCTGTAGCAATCTGTAACTAACGCAAACTTCTGGAAGTCAAACAATTCTACCAAAATAGGATGTCCTGTAAAATTTGTGTATTGAACAGCAGCAAAAAGAATCAACGCAAAACCACGTTCCTGTGATTTAAAAAAATTACATTAGTGCGCGCAAAGTTTCTGTTTTTCAGCAGAATCAAATCAACTATCATCGTAGGTTATCCTATAGGTTCTACTTGGCACAAACACTAATTAAAAGACAAAACCTCATCCAAACAGAGGCTAGATGGATTATTTATTCCTAAACAGAAGAAAAAACAAAAAACACAAAATAAAATTGGGTTGCCTCCCAACAAGCGCTATCGTTTAACGCCCCTAGCTAGGCATAAAAACAAGGATAGATATAGGTATTGCCATATTTGGTAGGAAATCCATAAGTGGCTCTCATGATAGATTCATATGGTAATTTTATTTTCTTTCTAGGGAAGTGTTCCATGCCCTTCTTTAAGGGAAATTGGAATCTAATATTCCCTTCCTTCATATCAATAATTGCACCAATCATTCTAAGGAAAGGTCTACCATGAATAATAGGACATGAAGGATTGCAATCTATATCAAGAACGATAAAATCTACAGGCACATAATTCCTATTTGCAACAATAAGAACATCATTAATTCTTCCCATAGGCTTTTTAATAGTGGAATCCGCAAGGTGCAAGTTTAGAGAGCAATCATCAAAGTCACGGAAGTCTAGCAAATCACACAAAGCTTTGGGAATAGTAGAGACACTAGCACCCAAATCACACAAAGCATGAAACTCATAATCTTTGATTTTAATTTTAATAGTAGGTTCCCACTCATCATAGAGTTTTCTAGGGTTAGAAACTTTCAACTCAAGTTTTTTTCATAAGATTGCATCAAGTCATCAACAATGTGTTCGGTAAAGGCCTTATTTTGACTATAAGCATGTGGAGAGTCTAGCACGGATTGCAACAAGGAAATACAACCAATCAAAGAGAAATTTTCATAATTAAATTCCTTGAGATCCAAAATAGTGTGTTTAGCAACATCTAGGTTTTTATTTCTTTCAATCCCACTTTCATCAATTTCATCATCAAGATCTAGAAACTCCGAATTCTTAGAATGCCTTCTAGGTAAAGGAAGATCGTATTCAGTTTCATCAAGATTCATATTGCAAAACAAAGATTTAATGGGGGACACATCAATAAGTTTTAGATCTTCATCTTGATTTTCATAGGAATTGGAAGAGCACGCTTTAATAAAGGCATCTTTGTAAGCACGCATCCTAGCGGTTCTTTCCTTGCACTCATCAATGGAAATTCTCATGGCTTTGAGAGACTCATTGATATCATGCTTAGGAGAAATAGATCTAAGCTTTAAAGAATCAATCTCGAGAGAAATTCTATCAACGTTCCTAGCCAAATCATCAACTTTAAGCAATTTCTCTTCAAGCAAAGCATTAAAATTCTTTTGTGAATTCATAAACTCTTTAACACTACTCTCAAATTCAGAGGGCATCTTATTAAAATTTCCATAAGAGTTGTTGTAGGAATTTCCATAATTATTAGAAGGATTACTAGGATAAGTCCTAGGATTAATATTCCCTCTATACGCGTTGTTTCCAAAACTATTCCTACCAACAAAATTCACATCCATAGATTCATTATTATTCTCAAGCAAGGTAGACAAAGGCATATCATTGAGATTAAAATTTCCATAAACGTACCTCCCGCGGCCGAATCTAAAAGATTTCTAGACGCAAAATTCAATCTGGCATAAAAATTTTGTATGATCATCCATAAATTCAAACCATGAGTAGGGCAATTGCGAAGCATTAATTTCATTCTTTCCGAAGATTGGGAACATGCTCATGATCAAGTTGTTTAAAATTCATGATATCGTTCCTAAGAGTGATAATCTTAGCGGGAGGAAAATAATTAGAGATAAAAGCATCTTTGCACTTATTCCAAGAATCAATACTATTTTTAGGCAAAGATGAAAACCAAACTTTAGCACGATCTCTAAGTGAAAACGGAAATAACTTCAATTTGACTATATTGTTATCCGTATCTTTATTCTTTTGCATATCACACAAATCAACAAAAAAATTAGATGAGTAGCGGCATCTTCACTAGGAAGGCCGTCGAATTGATCTTTCATAACAAGATTCAACAAAGCGGTATTGATTTCACAAGACTCATCATTATTAAGAGGAGCAATCGGAGTACTAAGGAAATCATTATTATTGGTATTCGAGAAGTCACACAATTTGGTATTATTGTGTGCCATGGCAACAAGTAATCCAACACACAAGCAAACAAAAAGGCCCCAGGGAAAAAGCAAACGGGAAAGAGAGGAGGAGATTGGAAAAGAGAGGTCGAATAAAACGGCAAGGGTGAAGTGGGGGAGAGGAAAACGAGAGGCAAATAATGTAATGCGAGAGATAGGGATTGTGATGGGTACTTGGTATGGTTGACTTGCTTGCGTGAGCCTCCCCGGCAACGGTGCCAGAAATTCTTCTTGCTACCTCTTGAGCACTGCGTTGGATTTCCCCGAAGAGGAGAGGATGATGCAGTAAAGTAGCGTAAGTATTTCCCTCAGTTTTTGAGAACCAAGGTATCAATCCAGTAGGAGACCACGCACAAGTCCCTCATACCTACACCAAACGATAGCTACTCGCAACCAATGCGATTAGGGGTTGTCATTCCCTTCATGGTTACTTACGAGGGTGAGATCTGATAGAGATGATAAATAATATTTTTGGTATTTTTGATAGATAGATGGAAAGTGAAAAGTAAAAGGCAAAGTAAAAGCAAAGCAAATAATAAAGTGATAGAGATTGATATGATGAGAATAGACCCAGGGGCCATAGGTTTCACTAGTGGCTTCTCTCAAGAGCATAAATATTCTACGGTGGGTGAACAAATTACTATTGAGCAATTGACAGAATTGAGCATAGTTATGAGCATATCTAGGCAATGATCATGTATATAGGAATCACGTCCAAGACAAGTAGATCGAAACGATTTTGCATCTACTACTATTACTCCACTCATCGACCGCTATCCAACATGCATCTAGAGTATTAAGTTAAAAACAGAGTAACGCCTTAAGCAAGATGACATGATGTAGAGGGATAAATTCATGCAATAGGATAAAAACCCCATCTTGTTATCCTCGATGGCAACAATACAATACGTGCCTTGCAACCCTTTCTGTCACTGGGTAAGGACACTGCAAGATCGAACCCAAAGCTAAGCACTTCTCCCATTGCAAGAACTACCAATCTAGTTGGCCAAACCAAATGGATAATTCGAAGAGACTTGCAAAGATAACTCAATCATACATAAAAGAATTCAGAGAAGATTCAAATATTTTCCATAGATAATTTGGATCATAAACCCACAATTCATCGGTCTCAACAAACACACCGCAAAAAGAAGATTACATTGAATAGTTCTCCACAAGAGAGGGGGAGAACATTGTATTGAGATCCAAAAAGAGAGAAGAAGCCATCTAGCTACTAGCTATGGACCCGAATGTCTGAAGTAAACTATTCACACTTCATCAGAGGGGCTATGGTGTTGATGTAGAAGCCCTCCGTGGTAGATGCCCCCTCCGGCGGAGCTCCGGAACAGGCCCCAAGATGGGATCTCGTGGATACAGAAGGTTACGGCGGTGGAATTAGGTTTTTGGCTCCTCTTCTGATCTGTCGGGGATACGTAGGCACATATAGGAGGAAGGAGTACGTCGGTGGAGTAGCAGGGGGCCCACGCGGTAGGGGGCGCGCCCAGGGGGCGCACCATCCACCCTCGTGACCGCCTCTTTTGTTCCTTGGAGCAGTGTCCAAGTCTCCTGGATCACGTTAGGTGAGAAAATCACGTTCCCGAAGGTTTCATTCCGTTTGGACTCCGTTTGATATTCTGTTTCTTCGAAATACTAAAATAGGCAAAAAACAGCAATTCTGGGCTGGGCCTCCGGTTAATAGGTTAGTGCCAAAAATAATATAAAAGTGGAAAATAAAGCCCAATATAGTCCAAAACAGTAGATAAAGTAGCATGGAGCAATCAAAAATTATAGATACATTGGAGACGTATCAAGCACCTCCGCAGTCTGCGTATCGCCCGTCGATCATCTGCGGCTTCACATTAAAGGTCTTGAGCCACAAGCCGGGTAATGCAGAGGAAGGCCTCACACACGACGATAAACGACGAGATGTGAAGGATGGCATCTGGAGCTAGATCGTGGAAATCTAGCCCGTAATAGAACATGAGCCCTCTTACAAAGGGATCAAGACTAAAGCCAAGCCCTCGGAGGAAGTGGGAGACTAATACAACACTCTCATTGGGTTCAGGAGTAGGAATAACCTACCCTTGAGCAGGTAGCCTGTGGGGGATTTAGGCGGTCAGATACCTAGCCTCCCGAAGCTTCTTGATGTCCTCATCTATAATAGAAGAGGCCATCCACCGGAATTGAAGGTTGGATCCGGACATGATTGAAGATCCGAAGCGCTTAGCCTAAACCTTGGGTGCTGGAACTCGAGGTAGGGGAAGGGAAGGATTGGGCGTGAAAAGAAAAGGATGGGTCTGGACCTCTTTATAAAGAAGGTGAATATTAAGCGTCTCCCGCGTGCTCGTTTGGAACTTGCCTAAGACCGAGGAGTCATACTAATAGCATGATTGGGTTACCCACTCCCGTATTGATGATAACCCCATGATAAGGGGGACACGATCTCTGCTTCGACAAGATGTGCCAATAAAACCGCCTCGCAATACATACAGTAGCAGGCTGGGAAAAATGGTGTGTATAATGACCGGGCCACGGCATGATGACACGCTATGAAAAGTTGTCAGCAGATTAGATTGTGGAATATTATGCTCTCTATGTGGTGTGTGAAATTTGTTTTGCAGAGCCGAACACGATTCATGTGTTCAAAATCTACCTTGGAGTATTCGGAGAAGGAACCTGCCTTCTAATGTCGAAGACAATCTGCGTGCCGGACTCATCGTCATTGAAGCCTGGTTCAGGGGCTACTGAGGGAGTCCTGGATTAGGGGGTCCTCGGACAGCCGGACTATATGCTTATGCCAGACTGTTGGACTATGAAGATACAAGATTGAAGACTTCGTCCCGTGTCCTGGTGGGACTCTCCTTTGCGTGGAAGGTAAGCTTGGCAATTCGGATATGTAGATCTCCTTCTCTGTAACCGACTCTGTGTAACCCTAGCCCCCTCCGGTGTCTATATAAAGCGGAGGGTTTAGTCCGTAGGACGAGAACAATCATAATCATAGGCTAGCTTCTAGGGTTTAGCCTCTACGATCTCGTGGTACTTCAGCTCTTGTAATACTCATATCATCGAGATCAATCAAGCAGGAAGTACGGTATTACCTCCATCGAGAGGGCCCGAACCTGCGTAAACATTGTGTCCCCCGCCTCCTATTACCATTAGCCTTAGACGCACAGTTCGGGACCCCCTACCCGAGATCCGTCGGTACTATGTGTGTCACTGACAAAGTGTGTGATTGAACTCTATTATAATTCCTCGAGAACTATGTGTGTCGGCATTACCTATCTAGGGGTGACACTTAAGCACAGAGACTTCGGTCCATTGGGATCATGGTTGTTACACCACTAGTGAAACTTACGGCCCCGGGGTCTCTTTTCATCATATTTTCCTTTGCGATGTATTTTCCTTTGCATTTATTTTCAGATATATTAAACCGAAAATACAAAATACGTTGCTGCAATTTATTTGTTCCGCGATCTATTTATCCTGTCTACCGCTTTTACCTCACGTTTTCTGCCTATCTTGAATCTCCGTACCCGAAAGGGATTAACAATCCCTTTAAGGGCATCTACAACGCAGACGCTAACAGCGGGCGCCAGGATCGATTTACCAGCCGTTATGAGTGATTCCCGTCCAAAACCAGGTTATTGGTTGGCGTCGAAGCAAATTGTGTCGTCGGACGCGTCACCTTTTTTCCTCACACGAGCTAAAAATTATTGGCTGCGGGCACTTATCCCGGACTCTAGGAAATCTTGATCCAACAAAATCCAATGACTTGCTTCAACTATCCAACAATTTCCTAATTGTTTTATTGGGCGCTAGGTCCCTGTTGCGTCAGAGAGGGTGGCGCTAGCCTGCTTTTTTCTTGTTTAGCACCTGCTTATGGCTGTTAGCATTGCAAACAAATACGCCAACAAAGACGCTAAGGTAAGTTTTTTGGGGAAAAATATAGCGCCTACATAAGCGCTTCCCCATCCGAGATGCTATAACACGTCGGGTTGCGAGTATTTGTTATTTGTGTGCAGGTGTTCTTTACGTGGTGTGAGGAGGTTCTCCTACTGGTTCGATAACCTTGGTCTCATCACAGAGGAAATACCTACTGTTGCTATACTGCATCATCCCTTCCTCTTTGGGGAAATATCGACGTAGTTCTTGCAGACATCAAAAGGAATTTCTGGCGCTGTTGCAGGGGAGGATCTTCAACATCAACCAGGTTCCTAATCACAAATCTCATCTCCTCGCAATTTACATTATTTGCCATTTGCCTCTCCTTTTCCTCTCCCCCACTTCACAAAAATTTGCCATTTTTATTCGCCCTCTTTTTAGTTCGTTGTTTTCTCATCAGATCTATTCGTGTTCTTGTTTCACTATGGCTAGTTTGAATGTTCCTGCTTTGTTACCAGACTTTGAAGTTCTATACTTCAAACAAAGACAAGGAGAAAATTTGAAAGATGCTTGCCATAGGCTTATGGAGTCTTATCGTGTTTGCAATCTAAAGGGAGATGCAAAAAAAATTCTTAGAAATTTTTACGTAGGATTGGCTTTGCACCATAGACAACTGTTAGACTTTGCCGCAAAAGGGAATTTTATCGAGCTCAATGTCAATGCAACCTATGAAAATTTAGAAGGAATTTTGGGGGTTCCACCACAAAAGAAAGGGTTTTCTTTCACCCTAGAGGGAGTCCAAATTTTGGACAAACTCGGTAATTTGCATAAACATATGGTTGAATTGCAAAAATATAATGAACCTCTCAAACATCTCAATGGTAGTATCAATCGTATGAACACTTTGATTTCCCTTTGCAATAAATAGTTGGATATTTTAGACCTCAAGATGGTTTCTTTTCCGGAAAATTTAGGGCAGCGCAAAGAGCCTCCCAGATTTGAAAAGACCCTTACTGAAGTGGCAAAGATAACAGATGACAAAACTTAGATCCTACGCGTTATGCCTAACTAGGGGTGTAAAACGATAGCGCTTGTTGGGAGGCAACCCAATGAATAAAATTTATTTTGGCCTTTTGCTTTCTGTTCTTGAGTGTTAGCACCATTATGCTACTGTTATGATTGTGTTTTTTGTGTTTTAACTAGTGTTTGTGCTAAGCAAAGCCTTTGTGTTGATTTGGGTGAAATTTGATTTGATCTTGCTGAAAAACAAAAACTTATGCACTCATGAAAATAGTTTTAATAAATCACAAAAGCGTGCTTTTGAGTTTATTATTTTTGCAGAAGATTAATATACAAATTACCCAGGTTTTCCTTATTTCTCAAGATTTTTAGAGTTAGAGAATTATTCGAAATATTCAGATTACTACAGACTGTTTTGTTTTGACAGATTCTGTTTTCTTTGCGTTGTGTGCTTTGTTATGATGATTCTATGGTTTTCTTTGATGATTTTTTTTGCCATAGAAAAGTTGGAATACCGTAGATATAATGCAAAAACAAAATAAGAATAGGTTCGCTACAATACTTATAGTAGTGGTTTGCTTTCTTATACTAACGGATCTCATGAAGGTTTTGTTTGAGTTTTGTGTGATTGAAGTTTTCAAGTTTTCGGTTATCTTACGATGGATGAAGGAATAAAGATTAGCAAAAGGCTAAGCTTGGGGATGCCTGTGGCACCCCAAGATAATATTCAAAGAAGTAGCAAGCAAGTAAGCTTGGGGATGCCCCCGAGTGGCATCCCCGCTTTCTTTTAACAACCATTGGTATTTTACTTGAAGCTACATTTGTATTCGTCACATATTATTTTTGCTTGGGGCGTCTTGTATGATATGAGTCTTTGCTTGTTTTGCTTTATGTTTTAATGTTTAATACTTGCTGAACACACCTTTTTGAGAGAGCCAAAAATTATGTTATGCTTGCTCCTATGCTTCAGTTAAATTTTTAGAGCCATGGATTTGCTCTAGTGCTTCACTTATATCTTTTTGAGCATGGTGTGCTTTGTTATTTTTGAAGAAATGCTCTCATGCTTCACTTAGATTATTTTGAGAGAAAGAAAGAAATTATGCTCATGATCTTCACTTATATTTGTTTGAGCTTATCAAAAGCAACATATGAAAATAGTCCCAAAGAGATAGATATCCAAGGAGGATATAATAAAAACTTTCATGAAGATCATTGGAGAAAATAAACTTGATTATTAGTAGTGGTTTTGAGATATGACGATATGATATGTTTCATGTTGATGAGTAATTGTGCTTTAGTAAGAATATTGATGTTAAAGTTTGTGATTCCCTATGCAAGCATGAAAGTCAATAGTTATTCAATTTAATTTATATCCTACTTATGGTGCATTATTCGGTGTTACTTATGCTTAATACTTGGGTACAAGATTTTTCGCTTTTTGGTTGGTCGCTTCTAATCTTTTTGCTAGCCTTCATTTTGCACTAAATATGATCACTACTTGTGCATCCTAAACCCTTTAAACCAGTTTTGCCTTATGAGTCCACCATACATACCTATATGCGGTGTTTCCATGCCGTTCTAAGCAAATTTGCATCTGCCATTTCTAATTTTCAAAATAAATTTCTTTTTTGTGTGCTCTCCTGCTCGCGAGGCATTGAAGGGTGACCAATAATTTCCATGCTAGATGTGTATTCTCGTGATGAGTGTTTCTTCACTTGTCATTGCACGAGAGTGCAGCAAAGGTATTAGGGATGCCCAGTCCCAACATGAAAAATGAGTTTACTTTATGTTGTAAAATAATAAATTCCTTGGAAAGTGTTGGTTATGGAGGGCAACCGTGGATTCAGCTAGCCATGGAAAGTGAAAGTAATGGTGGGAAAAGGAATAAACTTCATTTTCTGTTTGGGCCGCCTATGATGTATCTAGCATGGAAAGTGTTGAGATCTCTAAGTCGTTTTTGCTGGTGGGAAAAGTATGCCTCTCAAGATATTTTTATCTCTCAATTTAATCTTTGAGCTCTGGCACCTCTACAAATCCCTACTTCCCTCCACGAAAGGCCTTTCTTTTACTTATGCAAAAAATTTGAATTTGAGTCTCCCTCTTCTCTTATAACGCACCAACTAAGGGGCACTATGATCATATTTGAGCATTGGGTGTAGCTAATATTCGAGTGTGTTTCATGAATGGATCAATGATTGAGCATAATGGGCTAGGGATAACTTGGTTTAATGTTGATATTTTGAAAGACATGGTTGCTTGTTGGTATGATTGAGTATTAAAGTCTTCATACCAAAACTAGACTATTGCTTTGAATCATATAAAATTCCATATGTCCATGTTATAAAGTAAAGAAATGTGATGAATATGTTAGGAAGCATTCCACATCAAAAATTCTGTTTTTATCATTTACCTACTTGAGGATGAGCAGGAATTAAGCTTGGGGATGCTGATACGTCTCCAATGTATCTACAATTTTTTTATTATTCCATGTTGTTATATTATTATTCTTGGATGTTTTACAATCATTTTATAGTCATTTTATATCATTTTTTGGTACTAACCTATTGACATAGTGCCCAGTGCCAGTTGTTGTTTTCTGCATGTTTTTTACATCGCAGGAAATCAATACCAAACGGAGTCCAAACACAGCAAAACTTTTTGAGGATTTTTTGGGCCAGAAGACATCCAGTTTGCCAAGGCTGCACCTGGGGGGTGCCTCAAGGAGGGCAGCACCCACCAGGGTGCGCCAGGAGGTCCATGCGTGCCCTAGTGGGTTGTGCCCACCTCGGGTGCCCCCTGAACCGCCTCTTTTCTCTATAAATACCCCAATATTCCATAAACCCTAGGGCAATCGATGAAAATCAATTCCAGCGACCGCAGAGTCCAGAACCACCAGATCTAATGTAGACACCATCACGGAGGGTTTCACAACTTCCATTGGTGCCTCTCCGATGATGCGTGAGTAGTTCTTTGTAGACCTACGGGTCCGTAATTAGTAGCTAGATGGCTTCCTCCCTCTCTCTCTATCTCTCTCTCTTGATTATCAATATAATTCTCTCTTGGAGATCACTATGATGTAAGTCTTTTGTAGTGTGTTTGTTGGGATCTGATGAACTTTGAGTTTATGATCAGATATATGTTTTTATCCATGAAAGTTATTTGAGTCTTCTTTGATCTCTTATATGCATGATTACTTATAGCCTCATATTTATCCTCCGATATTTTTTTTTGGCCAACTTGATCTATTTATCTTGCAATGGGAAGAGGTGCTTTGTAGATGGTTCGATCTTACGGTGCTTGATCCCATGACAGAAGGGGAACCAACACATATGTATCGTTGCTACTAGGGATAACAAGATGGGGTCTATATCTACATAAATAGATAAATAGATCTTGTCTAGATCATGTCATCATCTTATTGCATTACTCCGTTTCTCCATGAACTTAATACTCTAGATGCATGCTGGATAGCGGTCGATGTGTGGAGTAATAGTAGTAGATGCAGGCAGGAGTCGGTCTACTAATCTTGGATGTGATGCCTATATAATGATTAATGCCTAGATATCGTCATGATTATTTGAAGTTCTATCAATTCCCCAATAGTAATTGTTTTCGCACCGTTTGCTATTTTTCCCGAGAGAAGCCACTAGTGAAACCTACGGCCCCCCGGTCTCTTTTCATCATATTTGCCTTTGCGATCTATTTTCCTTTGCATTTATTTTTAGATCTATTAAACCAAAAATACAAAAATACATGGCTGCAATTTATTTGTTCCGCGATCTATTTATACTATCTACCATTTTTACCTCACATTTTTTGCCTATCTTGAGGCGCTGTACCCGAAAGGGATTGACGACCCCTTTAACACGTCGGGTTGCGAGTATTTGTTATTTGTGTGCAGGTGTTGTTTACATGGTGTGAGGAGGTTCTCCTACTGGTTCGATAACCTTAGTCTCATCACTAAGGGAAATACCTATGGTCGCTATACTGCATCATCCCTTCCTCTTTGGGGAAATACCGATGTATTTCTAGTAGACATCACCCACCCAAGCCAAGATCGCGCCCGTCCACGCCAAGCTCGTGGCGGCCTATTCCAAAGATATGGCGGATGCGGATGCCGAGATGCTTGCCGAGTGAGGGAGTTCCGGACTAGGGGGTGTCCGGATAGCCGAACTATCATCATCGGCCGGACTCCAAGGCTATGAAGATACAAGATTGAAGACTTCGTCCCGTTTCCGGATGGGACTTTCCTTGGCATGGAAGGCAAGCTTGGCGATACGGATATGTAGATTTCCTACCATTGTAACCGACTCTGTGTAACCCTAGCCCTCTCCGGTGTCTATATAAACCGGATGGCTTTAGTCCGTAGGACGAACAACAATCATACCATAGGCTAGCTTCTAGGGTTTATCCTCCTTGATCTCGTGGTAGATCCACTCTTGTAACACACATCATCAATATTAATCAAGTAGGACGTAGGGTTTTACCTCCATCAAGAGGGCCCGAACCTGGGTAAAACATCGTGTCCCTCGTCTCCTATTACCATCCGCCTAGACGCACAGTTCGGGACCCCCTACCCGAGATCCGCCGGTTTTGACACCGACATTGGTGCTTTCATTGAGAGTTCCTCTGTGTTGTCACCGATAGGCTCGATGGCTTCTTCGACCATCATCAACGACGCAGTCTAGGGTGAGACCTTTCTTCCCGGACAGATCTTCGTATTCGGCGGCTTCGCACTGCGTGCCAATTCGCTTGGCCATCTGGAGCAGATAAAGCTACGCCCCTGGCCATCAGGTCAGATTTGGAAGTTTGAACTTCACGGCTGACACCCGCGAGGACTTGATCCTCGATGGATTCGAGCCACAGCCAAGCGTGCCGCACTGTCACGGCGAGCATGATTTAGCTCTGCAGCCGGACAGTACCCTGGAGGCCGCACTCGAACCCGCTCCGATCTTCAATTCGGAGCCGGCTGCGCAGATCGAGGACGGATGGCTAGACACCGCCTCGGGGGCTGCAACCTCTACGGTGATAGAGCTGAACACTGACTGTCGGTGTCAAAACCGGCGGATCTCGGGTAGGGGTCCCAAGCAGTGTGTCTTAGGATCAATGGTAACAGGAGACAAGGGACACGATGTTTTTACCCAGGTTCGGGCCCTCTCGATGGACGTAAAACCCTACGTCCTGCTTGATTGATATTGATGATGTGGGTATTACAAGAGTTGATCTACCACGAGATCAAGGAGGCTTAACCCTAGAAGCTAGCCTA
The DNA here is from genome assembly GCF_018294505.1 of Triticum aestivum. NCBI lineage: Eukaryota > Viridiplantae > Streptophyta > Magnoliopsida > Poales > Poaceae > Triticum > Triticum aestivum. The sequence goes on along the minus strand of NC_057798.1, from coordinate 755,141,511 downwards.
TGGTATGATTGTTGTTATTGTGTCTATCGACTAGCTTGACCCCGGTTTATATAATGCACCAGAGGCCTAGGATAACAAGAGTCCTAGCCGAATACGCCGGTGGGGGAGGAGTCCTTTTCTTGATCGCCAAGTCTTGTTGATTCTTCCTTGTATGCGGCAGCTGTCCGGACTGGCCCATGAGTATACGGCCATGGGGGTCCTCGGCCCAATCCAACTGATTGGGAGACGACGTGTTGAGTACCCCCTAGTCTAGGACACCGTCAGTAGCCCCCTGAACCGGCCTTCAAGTTAGGGACGCTCCTCGATTCTTCCGAACTATTCTTCATCTTCGGTTGCCGGTCTTGAAAACTGGTTCAACAAATCTTCTCATCTTCTATCTTGAGGATCGCCGAAATGCATTCGACGACTTTACACGTTGGGTATCCGAGGAGCCCCTTTAAGTTTACGGCCTTTATCAATGCCTTGTTATTTTTATGCCATGCCTCGGGTTTGAAGTTGTTCCCGGGTGGCAACGTCCTCTTGCGTCCGAGCTCCAACGTCGGACTGCATTCGAGGTATCTTTTGCAGCCGAGCACCAATGCCGGACTGCTTCCCAACTCTAATGCCGGACTATGTATCCGAGCTCCAACGCCGGACGGTATCCGAGCTCCAACGCCGGACTATGTATCCGAGCTCCAACGCCGGACTGTATCCGAGGTGTTGTAAATCACCTTGGTTCAAAGAAGTTTGAAGGAGTTTAGCCGCGTTTAATGCCGGAAGTGCCCTCTATGGAGCCAGCCACTAGCGCCCGAGGTTTACGTCGGACTGCTTCTGAGGTGGTGCACCACCCCGAATGTGGGCCAATTTTTGTCAATATTTTTGATTGGTGCCAGTAGCCCTCAAGGTGGGTATCGGTCTAAAACCCGAGATGCACATGAAGGATGACATAAGACCGCTGATTCCCGTAGCCGCTGAGACTCATGTTGATTTGCAAAATCGGTCTGAGGATCAAGTCCTAGCTCGACAGAATACTTCGGGACACAAAAAGCGGCGTGCTCAGTCCTCGGGACTCAGGTTGGGTGCGGCCGACCAACCTGAGGATCAAAATCTCCTCGGAAACTGTATTGCACTTAAAATTTTCTGCATAGAACAGGCAATACAGTAGCCCCCGAGACACTAGTCGGGTGGCAATACCAGATCAGGGGATCGATGTGCCCCTTTAATATTTGTAAATAATAAGCCCGAAGCCCAGTAGCCCCCGAGCCTTAATGCGGGCACGAGAGGCCGTATTAAGGATCGATATCCCTAGTAAAATCACAAATTATGTGTAATGACTCTTGTATCCAAGTACTTTACGTCATTAATGCTCAGATCCGCTTTGTACAAAACTTTCTTGACCGACCATCGGCTTCCAGCTCCTCGGCCAATAGCCGAGGAGTGTTTGTCCTACTTTATAAAGCCTTTATGAGGGCAAAGATTTACAACAAACAAGGCAATCTGGTCATACGGTGTTATAAACAAAGGTACGCGGAGAGACATGTTATATTACTGTTTAATAGAAGAAATGTCTTAAAGAAAATAGTCCCGCTATCGGTTCCTTTCTTTGGGTTGTCATGCTAAGCATGATCATGAAACCTCAGCTCCAATGTAAGAGCAAAATATCGAGGATTTAGTTTGGGAGGCCAGTTAATAGCCCCCGGTAGTGTTCGGCGACAGTCGAGGTCAAGTCGGAAACACTTCGGCCAATGTTATGAATGGCCCATCATTTAATATACTCATCGGATCGCTAACCAGTTTACACCTATTGTGACAGTCAGTTTTCGGCTTTCTCCACTGAGGTGCTTGACCATGTGAGCTGGAAGCACAATCGCAGTGGTTCTCCCTTTGCACACCTAGCCAAACAAAGCGGAACGTAGGAGGCAAGCGCGGGAGCCGGGCAACCCAACTATTGACCGAAGACACAATTCGAAGGTGATGCATATATAGCAATATCCGAGAATGTTTTTGCCGAATCTCTAAAGGTGTCCGGTGTTGCACTGCGAGACTTGTGCTGAAAACACACAAATAGTTAAAAGTGCCAAAAGCTTGGAAAACCAAAAAACTTCAGTAAAAACATGACGTCCGAACAAGATCAAGTGTTCGGTGCCAATCTGAAAATTGGACTTTAGAAAAAAAGTGCTTCTGCCGTGCTTTAACTTTGCAACGACTAAGAAGAAAAACACTTAGTATGAAACGACTCAAATAAACATAAGAGCCCCCAAGCGACGTGGGTAAAAGTTGACTATAAAATGTAAGGTGACATGTAGAATGCCTTCTAGATGGATTGTAGATCGTTTGTCGTAGCGGACCTTTTCGCTTCAACCTCTAGACCCAATAGTCCGGAGTGTGTCCGAATACCCTCGCGGTTATAAAAACCAGGGCATGCGTGGAGACCAGGCGTAGGGGTCATTAGTGCTTTATCAGACAAGTCCCCAACTAGTTATGTTATATTACATGGTTAGTAAGAAACATCTTCCAGGGAGAATAGTTCCGTTAGGGGTTCCTTTCCCTGGGAGGCATGCCCTAAAGTGCATGTCCGGACTGCGAAAAGAGCAGAAAAACATCTGGGGGCAGGTAAATAAATAGGTAAGAAATCATCTTTTAGTTCACCGACTGAGTATTCCCTTAAGAACGCTAGCTTTCGGCTTCACCCAGTCTGAGGTACACATCCGGCTGACCCGGCAGTAACAATCGCAGAGGTGCTCCCTTTACCACCTAGCCGAACAATCGGGAACGTAGGGGTAAGGACAGGAGCCAGGCAACCCAGCTTGGCCAAAACTTAAGTCATATCGATGCATATAATGGTGAATAAAAGGTACATGCGGAAGTGTGACACATGTGTTGGGCATAAAGCCCGTATTAATAAGCTTCTGTTAAAGAAGCCCCCAGGTATAATGAGCGCGGGTAGCGCGTCAAGTGTGTGCGAACAAAGTTTCGACAAGGAAAATTTTTACAAGCAACTTTTTTACAAAAAAGTATAATTCTTGGTCGAACCGAACACAAGTTAGAAATTTAAAACTTTGAGCATGAAGGCAACTTAGCTGGTTAATGTGTTCGGTATTGACGACGCGGTCCGAGCTTGTTGCGGGACAAGGTTCCATCCCCCAAGCCGGTCCCGAGGTGGCGGAGCAAGGAGCTCGGCACTCCGAAGTGGTGACATAGCACGGTCAATGCAGGGCGGCAGAGGGATGCCCAAGTCCCCGGCATGGGGTAATGAAGTGTTGACGAAGCCTCCCGTCCAGCCGAGGTGACGTCAAAGGATATAGTCCGGCTGGATCATTTTCCTGTGCACAAAAAATAGTGCAGACTGGGGATAATAGTAATAATAGGAATTAAAAAAAATGTTGCATAATAAATAATTTATGCAAAGTGAGTAGTAAAAGAAATATGGCCTGGCGCCGAAGTTGATGTCGATGCAGGTCGTCAGCGTAATGCAATAAAGGTGTGGCAAAGCGTGGATTCACAGGTCGGTTCGAGTTCCGGATGCGGCGTTCGCCGAACTGTGTACGGAAACTGACCGAACCATCATGCGACCGTCGATAATGCGGCCACCATTTGATAGACCTGTGTACATATGCTGGACTAACCAGAGTAATAATTCCTTGGGGAAAATTTAACCCAGACAAGCAAAAAGAAATACTAGGATTAATAGCACCTGGTTTATTTGTTGTAGCAATCCGAAGGAAGGTGATTCCCAAAATTGGGACTCGATCCGCGCACCCATGCATGGTCAGCTAGTGACGCCGAAGTGTCCGGAATAGGTTGATGAAGAGATGGCGAAGCCCCCGGTCCAGCCGAAATGTCGAAGTAGGTCGGCGTGATGGACACCAGCTTGAAGAAGCAATAGTGCGGCCCTGCCGATGCAGGTCGTGACGTGGTCGATGCCGGCTTGATGAAGCGACCGTGCGGCGATACCGGTATGCCCGCTCCGTGTAATCCGTGGGGCAGCGATGTTGGTGATGATTTATCCTTCACGATGTCGGACTCTTGTTCGGCTTGCCAAGATGATGATCCGAAGAAGTTGAGCTTGGCTCAACAAAGTGACGACGTGTCTAGCGCAGGTCGACAGCCGTGGAGCAATATTGCCGGACTGGTTTGACACCAGCATGATGTTGAAGATCATGTTCAAAAGATCATAAAGTTAGTGGGATGTGTTCGGGAACAAAACACAATACCCCATACAAAACTTGCTTCAAAAAGCATGTCCGAAATCCCGTTCATAAAAAAGACGAACTCGGGTCGGATTCGTTTTCGCGCAGAAAACAGATCCAAAAAGTGATGCACTAATCGGAAGTTTCCCGGAGTTTGGACGGTCGGATCGAGCTGAATTTTTGGCAGGTGGTAGATAAGGGAATTTCGCAGCAAATCAACGGTTGGATCCTCCAATGGACATCCGAGCTAGACGCTGGATACCACGCCCTAAACTCGTCCGGATTCTCGTCCAGATTCAATAGGGCTCCGGTATATCGGAGATTGCCGGAGATTCCTCCTTCGGAACTCGACGAAATTTTTGCAGGGTTGTTGTAGACTTAATTCCGCATAATTCCACCGAAGTAATCGTTTAAGCAACACTCGAGGAGGCGGTGGCGGCGGATACAGGTTTGCTGTCCAGAAAAACAGCGCGGTCGCCCGAGGGCAATGTTGACGTTGAGCCGCCAGGCTCCCTGGATGCTTCCTCCATGATCTTGATAGAGATCGGAGTTGGAGTTGATGAAGGCCTTCATCCGAACATAACGGTCGGAGGTAGGGCGCAGTCCTCGGTCAAGAGAAGGTGACCAGTTGAGCTGGTGACAAAGAAGCCGACGTCGCAGTTGACCTGCAGTCGAGCCATTGATCCTTTCGCCGATCACACAGTGGAACTCTCAATGAAAGCACTAATGTCGGTGTCAAAACCGGCGGATCTCGGGTAGGGGGTCCCAAGCAGTGTGTCTTAGGATCAATGGTAACAGGAGACAAAGGACACGATGTTTTTACCCAAGTTCGGGCCCTGTCGATGGAGGTAAAACCATACGTCCTGCTTGATTGATATTGTTGATGTGGGTATTACAAGAGTAGATTTACCACGAGATCAAGGAGGCTAAACCCTAGAAGGTAGCCTATGGTATGATTGTTGTTATTGTGTCTATCGACTAGCCTGACCCCGGTTTATATAATGCACCAGAGGCCTAGGATAACAAGAGTCCTAGCCGAATACGCTGGTGGGGGAGGAGTCCTTGTCTTGATCGCCAAGTCTTGTTGATTCTTCCTTGTATGCGGCAGCTGTCTGGACTAGCCCATGAGTATACGGCCATGGGGGTACTCGGCCCAATCCAACTGATCGGGAGATGACGCGTTGAGTACCCCCTAGTCCAGGACACCGTCACTGACCTTTTCCCTCATAAAGCTCGTGACTCCGAGGTGCCGGACTCCTTGCCGGACTTCGAACCTCCCGCGCCCCCTCCGATCGAATCCGATTGGGCGCCGATCATGGAGTTCACCGCAGCGGACATCTTTCAACACTCACCTTTCGGCGACATCTTGAGTCCACTAAAATATCTCTCGTTATCAGGAGAGCCCTGGCCAGACTGCGGCCAGGACAGTTGGGATGCGGACGACGAAGAAATTCAAAGCCCACCCACCGCCCAATTAATAGTCACTGTCGACGATCTAACCGACATGCTAAACTATGACTCCGAAGACATCGACGGTATGGACGACGATGCCGGAGACGACCAAGAACCAGCGCCTACCGGCACGGGAAAGCCACCCCAACTCATGACGTATACATGGTGGATACACCAAAAGGAAGCGATAATGAGGAAAAACGAGACATGGCAAAGGACAACTCCCCCAACAAACAACCAAAGCGGCGACGCAAGCACCGCCCGAAGACCGGCATCGATAAAAACGGCACCCATACGGACCCGGCCCTAGAGCAGGGCAAAGCAGTGGACGACGCACATGTCAACAAGCAGCCAGCCAGACATGAACTGGACAAGCAACCCATCCCCGGCGAAGATGATCTCACATCACCAGAGCATATGAATCTTCATAAAAGGCTCGTCACCACTGCAAGAAGTTTGAAGAAGCAAAAGCGGAAGCTCAAAACAGCGGAGGACGTACTCAGAATGAGATGGAGCAAAGTACTCAACAACGCAGATAAACATGGCGCTAGTCACCAGACAAAGAGCTACCCGAAGTGCAAGCTGTTGCCCGAATTTGACGAGGAGGCCTTAGAGCCCCCGCAGTCAAAAAAGAAAGAAGCCGCCTGGCCGAATAGATGACCAGATGACAGGCCAAGAGCAACAAGGGGCGCCGCACACAAGCCAGCACACGATCAGCATAAAGATCCTCGGAAAAAGGACGACCCAGTCAGATCTATTTATGGGCCAAAAAAGAAGACTACAGGAAGCAACATTACCCGCCGAGCATTCGAAGATAACGGCACAACCAAATACAGGGGCGCCGCACACCCACTATGTTTCACCGATGAGGTACTGGATCATGGATTTCCAGCGGGCTTCAAACCCGTAAACATAGAAGCATATGACAGAACAACAGACCCCGGAGTCTGGATTTAGGATTACATCCTACACATACATATGGCCAGAGGAGACGATCTCCATGCCATAAAATACCTACCCCTCAAGCTCAAAGGGCCAGCTCGGCATTGGCTTAAAAGCCTCCCAGAAAATACCATTGGAAGTTGGGAAGAGCTTGAGGATGCATTTCGAGCAAACTTTCAGGGGACCTATGTCCGCCCTCCGGATGCAGACGATTTAAGTCACATAACTCAACAGCCCAGAGAGTCAGCACGCAAATTCTAGAACAGGTTCCTCACTAAAAAGAACCAAATAGTAGACTGTCCGGACGCTGAAGCCTTAGCAGCCTTTAAACACAACGTCCGAGACGAATGGCTTGCCAGACACCTCGGCCAGGAAAAACCAAGAACAATGGCCGCACTAACAAGCCTCATGACCCGCTTTTGCGCGGGGGAAGACAGCTGGCTGGCTAGATGCAGCACCAGCGACCCGAGTACATCCGAAGTTAGGGATGGAAATGGGAAATCACGACGCAGAAAAGATCAGCGCCAGAATAAGGAAAATGGCCCGAATAGTACGACGGTCAACGCCGGATTCAAAAGCTCTCGGCCGAACAACAAAACACTGCCCCTTAAGGACAACAGTGACGAGCTATCCAACCTAAGCAAGATTCTAGATAGACTATGTCAAATACATGGTACCTCCGGGAAGCCTGCAAACCATACCCACAGAGATTGTTGGGTCTTCAAACAGTCCGGCCGACTTAATGCCGAACACAAGGGGTTCGACACATCAAGCAAAAGTGACGAAACCCAAAAGCAGCACTCTGGAAAATAGAAGAGTTTCCCACTAGCAGTCAAAACAGTGAACTCAATTCATGTGATAACACGAAAAGACAGCGCGGCACCTGCAATACCAGGACACCGCCCGCAGAATGGGGATAGACCCTACCAAAATTCGTCGTAGCAGCACTTCCTTCAAAGGAGTGACGCCAGGCCTTTAAGCCAATTATACAGGCTCTGTACCACCAGAGGTTGTGTTCGGTTCATCCGACAACCTCCGTCGTGAAAAGCTCACTCTCCATCGCCCCATTCAAATAGTAGCCCTTAAGCACTATCGGGGCGCGCAGCTATCGCCAGCCCTAATGCAATACCACATTACGCATTTTTTACGCTTAAGAATGCCCGATCAACGTGGCATAATTTCATTAAAAAGTAAATCCGAGTGTTCCTCGACCACGGAGAACGTGAGACTGCTTCAACAGCCACACACTAATCAGACCTTGCAGGTCAAAGCCCCTAAAAACAGGTCATTCAGACCTCGGACATGGTTAGGCGAGTCCGGCGTAACTAAACAAGGGGCTTCCCAGCCGTATACCCCCTTCATAAGGGGCCGCGTGTATAAATGATGAGAGCCAATAAAGCTCAACTTTCCTCATTTTATTCTATTTTAATACAACTTTGCACGATATTTCTTGGAAACTAAGTCCTTCTCTTTTTCAGATGAAGCACGTGCTACACCCGTCCAGGATATAGCACAACGGAGACACAGGCGCAGACGTGCAGCAGGGACCTGTTGCAAGGATTGTTTTCAGATTAAGACCCTGGGTAAACCTTTCTTACTGTCTCTTGTTGATACACATCCCCCGGTTCCCCACCATAGCCGAGGAGGAGGCTGGCGTTTTGGCATCGGCCGCGTCAGAAGTTCCCGCCTGTACCTGGACACAAGGGGCTTAGGGCATTGTTCTGCCCGGTATCATAAAGACCGAACACCTCAGGGAGTGTTCGGCGTCTCGAGTTAGGCCTTATATGCATCAGCTCCGAATCATGTCTTTGGTAAAATGTTGGGTTTGCCCAGCTCCTGTGTTTTGATGCCTTACGTTCCGCATCATCGGCTAACCCGGCACCAGGAGAACTACTGCGATTGTGCCCCGGTTCGGCCGGGCGAGCACCTCAGTAGAGAAAGCCGAAAACTGACTGTCATGATATAGCGAGAGACTGGTCAACCACTCGATCAACCATTGGAATGTTTAGAATTCCTCCGCTTTGACGAAGGACCGCTTCCCGGTCAGGTGCATACGCGCCCCGAGTTCGGGAAGAGCGGTGCCACCAGGGGCTATATAGTAGCCCCACTTTCGAGCTCCTATGGCTAAGTGAAAGTGATAAAGCATTATAGTCCGGTTGCCTAGTTTGCTACGCTATCGCCTCCTTAAAAGGACCAAGACGTTGGATTAAGTGTGAAAAAGCACTTTTCTTTTTGCAAACACCCCCGCACCATGTGCGTGGGGGCTGAAGCCAAAGACTGCCATCTTTCAGATTATACATACATATATGGCCGCACAGGAGATAGTTCAATACTTGAACACACAAGTATAAAAAGTTATTGCATTGTAAACATGATCTCAAAAATCATACATGTCATTCAAACATAACATCTTTCGAGCACTGCGACTCTATTATACGAGCGCCCTGCAGGACTTCCTCAAAATAGTGCTCGGTGGGGAATCGGCTTTTGTCCGAACCCCGGGATGCAACAGCGGTGGCATCCATCTCCGCCCAGTATGTCTTACCACGGGCGAGAGCCATCCGTGCACCTTCTATGCATGCCGACCACTTCATCGCCCCAATACGCGGCACCACCCCAAGGAATTGCTGCAACAAGCCAAAATAACTCTTCGGCTTGGGCCTTTTCGGCCACAGATGAGCGAGCACATCCGTCATGGCAAGTCCGGACAATCTATTCAGCTCAGCCCACTCAACCAGCCGATCACTCAACGGAAGTGGACGCTCCGGACTATGGAATTGAGACCAGAAAAGCTCTTCCATTTCATGATCCTCCAGGCTTCGAAAGTGCACAGCTGCGTCCGACGCACTCGCCGCCAAGTCCACATATGGATCCTCCGCACCGTACAATTGGCCCAGCTGAGCATATTTCAGATCTGTGAACTTCCTACGCAGCATAAAGGGCTTTCCAGCCACAATGTCTCCGACCTGACGCAGTTCCTCCTTCATAGCCCGCATCGCACTACGGGCATCCTTGGCTTTGGCGTCGGCCTTCTTCAGGTCCTCTTGCTCCGCTCGACGTTCTCCTTCAAGAACCTCTAGGCGGTCGGTAGCAACTTTTACTTTCGTGTCCATTCCGGCCATCTCCTTCCTGCTTCGGCAGTGAGCAGCCTTCTCGGCTTCTAGCTCTTCCGCTGCCTTCGAGGCAGCCGCCTCGCTTTTTCTGGCTTGCTCCTTGGCCCGAGGAAGTTCTGCTCGAAGGCCTTCCACAACAGCAGCACTATCTGCATCAGGCATAGAAATTGTAGGGAATGGGCGTCAGCTCCCTTACTAGGCGACCGCAGAGCAACCACATACCTTGTGACTCATCGAGTCATTTATTTACCAGCGAGATGTCCGCATCCGCAACGTCGAGTTGCCTCTTCAGCTCGGCATATCCATCAGTCCGGTTGGCCACCGAACGTTCCGCCACCTGCATAGGAAAGGCGACAATCTATAACTGAGATTATGATCCTCGGCACGCTGCTGCTTTCGACAGCATACCAAGTCTCAGGGGCTACTATCTATAAAGGGCACACTTCATGTGCAAAACTATCAAAAGGTATGTCATTTTTTGCGTACCTCAAATCTCGTCAGCAAACTTCCGATGGCCTCACACAACCTGCTTTCGGCGGACGAGATCCTCTCAATCACCATACCCATTAATGTGCGGTGATCTTCTAAGATGGACGCCCTCTTAAGCAAATCCTGCAGCTCCACCGGCCGTACTCCAATGGGTGCCGAACTCTTTGGCCCCACCGGACTCGGGGAGACCCTCCGCGACGACACCTCAGGGTCGTCCGCCTCGCACGATGGGGCGGCAGATGGAGGCGTTTTGCTCTCCATCATCTCCGAACGAAGGTCTCCCGAAGATGAGCTGTGCTGAGATGGGCTGAGATCCAAACTACAAGGTGAAAACTTCGCTACCCTTAGAAATTAAACAGGGATGTCCACTATTACAAAATTCCATCTTTTACTTACGGCTCGCTAGAGGGCTGATTCCTCCAAGGAGACAGTTCGGCCGGGGCTCTTCCCGGCCCGGGACCTTTCGGTACAGATTTCTTTCCCCGCTTTGAGGCCTTGGCCTCCGGGTCTTCGGAAGCGGTCCACTTCTCCCCCTGGAAGGAGGAACTCTCGATTCCTCCCTTACTGAAAGCCTCCATGGCTGAGGTGGTAGCCTCCTCCGAAGGTGCAACCTCTAACATTTTGATTAACACGGGATCCTGCGTGGTCTCAGGGAGGGGGGGCGGACACCGTATCAGTTTTGCTTGCGCTATCCACTCCTGTACAAGGGATAGCTGGTTAAAAGGCAAACCCACAGTAAATAAATGGATGACGTGTCCGGACACAGGGCTACTTACTTGAGTATCCGGGCGATTGCAGCTTAGTCCAGCATCCTCGGTCAATTCCGGACGCATCTCTTGTGATCCAAAGAACAGTTCGTACATCTCCGCGGGTCTCAAACCCATGAAATGTTGAAGAGCTCGTGGACCCTCCGGATTAAATTCCCACAGGCGGAGGGGGCGACATTTGCAGGGCAGTAGGCGCCGGATCAACATAACCTGTACCACTACAGCTAGATTGATCTCCCTTTCTTGGAGGCCTCGAATCCGGTCCTGCAACAGGGGAACGTCCTTGGACGGCCCCCAGTCACGCCCCTTGTTGACCCATGACGTCAGCCGCTGTGGAGGGCCCGAGCGGAAGACGGGCGGCAGCCTCTGCCTGCGGCCCCTGGGAGCGGTGATATAGAACCACTCCTGTTGCCACAAGCCGAGCTCCTCCTGGAAAGAGCCCTCGGGCCATGGAGCATCGGCCCTCCTACTTATAACCGCCCCGCCGCACTCTGCCTGACGCCCCTGAATCATCTTCGGCTCCACATTGAAGGTTTTGAGCCACAAGCCGAAGTGAGGGGTAGTGCGGAGGAAGGCTTCGCAGACGACAATGAATGATGAGATGTGGAGGATAGACTCCGGAGCGAAGTCATGGAATTCCAGCCCATAGTAAAACATGAGCCCCCTCACGAAGGGATCCGTCGGGAAGCCTAAACCTCGACGGAGGTGAGACACGAACACGACGGTCTTGCCAAGCTCGGCAGTAGGAATAACTTGCCCTCGGGCAGGCAGCCTATGCGAAATCTCATAGGTTAAGTACCTGGCGTCTATTAGCTTTAGCACGTCCTCTTCCGTGATGGAGGAGGGCATCCACCGGCCTCGTAGGTTGGGGACGGACATAGTCGAAGATCGAAGGTACCCAAATATGGAGCCCTGGGTGTTGGAACTCGGGGTGAGGGGCGGATTCGATAGAGGATTGAAGAAAAAGAACGGGCCTTGGTCTCATTATAAAGAGGGAGAATACCAAGAGCCGTCCCCGTGACCGTTTGGAACCCGCCTTCGATGGAGGGGGCGTGGCAACGGGCGCGGTTGGGTTACCCATGTCCGTATTGATGGGAATCCCGGAATAAGGGGAACACGATCTCTGCTTCGACAAGACGTGCCATGGAAACCGCCTCGCTAAATGCGCTGAGGTGATGCAATAAAAACAATTCGAGTAAAGGCTTGGTAATGGTGTGACGTCACGCCACAAAATACGTCAGCAGATTGAACTTGTGTAATATTATTCTCTCTACGGTGGTACGTGGAATTTACTTTTGCAGAGCCGGACACTATCCTGATGTTCACAATCTTCTATAAATTATTCGGAGGAAGAACCCGCCTTGCAATGCCGAAGACAACATGCGCGTCGGACTCATCGTCATTGAAGCCTGGTTCAGGGGCTACTGAGGGAGTTCCGGACTAGGGGGTGTCCGGATAGCCGAACTATCATCATCGGCCGGACTCCAAGATTATGAAGATACAAGATTGAAGACTTTGTCCCGTGTCCGGATGGGACTTTCCTTGGCGTTGAAGCCAAGCTTGGCGATGCGGATATGTAGATTTCCTACCATTGTAACCGACTCTGTGTAACCCTAGCCCTCTCCGGTGTCTATATAAACCGGATGGCTTTAGTCCGTAGGACGAACAACAATCATACCATAGGCTAGCTTCTAGGGTTTAGCCTCCTTGATCTCGTGGTAGATCCACTCTTGTAACACACATCATCAATATTAATCAAGCAGGACATAGGGTTTTACCTCCATCAAGAGGGCCCGAACCTGGGTAAAACATCGTGTCCCTCGTCTCCTGTTACCATCCGCCTAGACGCACAGTTTGGGACCCCCTACCCGAGATCCGCCGGTTTTGACACCGACACCGAGTATGGTGCGATGGCTGCCATGGAGCTCCTTTCCAAAGAGATCATCGGGGCAAGCTGGACAAGGAGGTGGCGTTGGAGATCGACGAGCACCATCGATAGTAGTACTCTTTGTTTTGTTTAATTAAGAGCACCGGTCTTTAATTTTTTAGAGTAATGTTTAGGTCATCTAGCTCTGTTTAATTGCTAAAATTGCTCGAATAAGAAGTGTGGGTGTGCTATAGTCTCCTTTGTGTACGCAAATTACGCAATGACGTGGATGACCACATTAACCAGGGAAATTCGAACCAAAAATTTTGACGTTCAAACTCATCACACACGGGTTAAGCTATCTGAATCGTTTGTGACGTTCACATATCATACACAGTATTGAATAAGGGACCGTGTCTGATGACACTTTGCGCGCAAGTTTTTTCAGTGAACCGATTCAAAAAATTTGGCTTCTGCAGAAATATCTACCTCCGTGCCCCTCCCCTTTACCAAAAGCCACATTTCCCCTGTTTCTGCCTTCCTTTCCAAGTTGAAACCTTCACTCTTTGCTTGAAGTGTCGCCTCCTCGCCGGCGACCCTCCTTCATGCTGCTCGGCCTCGTCTATCCAGGCAGGTAATCCACACCCGACCCCCATCCTCCTCGTCCTCCTTCCACATCCCACATGCCCCGACCGCCGGCGCGACACCTTCCACCCAAATCACCGACCCCTCCACCAAATAAGTGCCACCCTAAGCCATCGTGCACGTAGTATAGCCAAGATCTCAAGGAGCATTTGGCAGCGGAGAAGCAAATCGCGGCTGCACGCGCGGATGAGGTCGTGATGGCTGCCATTCGTGCTGACCCACAGATCTTGGAGGAGCACCTCGCCGCCGAGGCCAACGTTGATGCCTCGTCGTCGACGTCGCGTCGTGGTTGGCTGTTTTAAACGACAGTTCGTGGTATTTTCTCGAGGCCACCCTCGGTGTCTTCGACGAAGACTACGAGGTTTTTCTCACCGTGTATGTGCTTACCTCCACTCGAGAGCCAGCAGGTTCATGCCCGAAGTGGCTTAGGTAACTCCTCACTACGATGAGGGCACCCACGATGCGGAGGCCTCGCCCTCTTCCATGTCCAAGGAGCCAATCGTCATCGATATCTCCGACAATGAGGAGTAGCTTGCCTTATTAGCTCACTATAAGGACCCATGTTCAGTCTGCTAGCTACTGCATTTCCTTAACAAATTCTAGTGAATTGTGCAATCTACTTTTACCATGCAATCTTTTGCTCTAGTGTATATCTTCTATATGTCGTGCAATGTGGTCCTCACTTATTAACTGTTTGGTTAATTAGTTGTCGTGTTCCATTAACTGTTTGGTTCAATTCTGCAAATGTGATGTTCAATTCTTCAGGGTGCAATTTTGTATTGTATTCCATGTGAGAAATAAATCAAAATTTTCTTTACAGAATACATGAGAAACAAATACAATTGCTATATTTCCAAGTTGTCAAGCATGCTTGGTTTGGTTAACTGCCTGATCTTCTAGTATGTTATACATTGTGCAATGTGGTGCTCAGTTAATGTTTGGTTCAATTGTTGTGGTGTTTAGTTAACTGTTTGGTTCAATTCTGCAATGCGATGTTCAATTGTTGTGGGTGCATTCTGTTATTGTATACCATGTGAGAAACAAATCGAATTGGTTGTACTAAATACATGAGAAACAAATACAGTTGCTATATTTCCAAGTTGTTAAGCATGATTGGTTTGGTTAACTGTCTGATCTAGTACTAGGAGTATGTTATATTGTGCAATGTCGTGCTTAGTGAATGTTTGGTTCATTTGTTGTGGTGTTTAGTTAACTGCTTGGTTCAATTCTGCAATGTGATGCCCAATTGTCGTGGGTAGAATTTTGTATTATTGTGCATGCGAGGAATAATCGAATTTGGCTACACTTAATACATGAGAAACATATACAAATGCTATATTTCATAGTTCTTAATCATTCTTGGTTTGGATAAATGGGTTTTTCATGTGACTTTCATTAATCTGATGAATTTGCAATGTCCTTTTTTTTCATCAACATATTTTACTAATAGCATGCGAACCCTCACTTAACCTGAATAATAACAACCTTATATGTGTTGCAGGGAAACAATGGGAAGCACTGAGGTTTACAATCGAGGTTTCCACATGCATGGTCCTTTGTCTAATAACACATTATTGTGGAATGGCAGGAACCATTCTAATATTTAGGTTTCTAACAATTTGGTCTTGCACATGTAGGTCCTGCTGCCAGAGGTTTGACCCACTGTTCGACCCTTTTTGCATATGGGTAAATGAGTTGTCCATGAATATCAGTCAAGTCAAGAAAGTCAAAAAGATTGTTAGGATAAAGAAATTAGGGACCAAAAACAACAAGATCTTTGTCTGCACAATGAAGAAGACATTAGCTCACTATAGGATGGTACTAACTATTATACCTTGCCTTTTTTATTCCTTTGCCCCATTTCCAATATAGAGAAGATATTTATGCACATCCTTGTTTTCAGGCCTTTCCAAAGCAGATCACTGATAATTATCTCTCAAACCACCTATATGGTCAGGAGGCGAGGAAGGTATTCATACAACATCCAAAGTTCAATATTGAAGTGTTCCTGAAGAGGACGAAGGATGGATGGTCAATCATGCACATGCATTGGCCTAAAGTTGCAAAGACCTTCAACATCAATGAAGGCTCAATATTCACCATATGCTTCAGCAGTTTTCCAGATGAGATACATCTGTCTATGTACCGTCTATGATGCTAATTTCGAAATGTTATAGATGTTGTATGTGAAACTTGGTGCTGGTGCAGTTGTGTAATGGGGTAGCCGAGTGCTGAAGCTATATGATGTTGTACTCTGATGTATTTCAATTATGAAAATGAAATTTATTGTGTGCTTAATATGAAATTTCAATTAGATTAATAAAAGGATTATTTATAATAGGATAATTAGCCTGCTAATTGGGTTTTTCTATTGCAATTAGTTATTGAGAAAACACAATGGGCGATGACCTCAGGCAACACACACAGTTTCTAGGAATAAACCATGTTGGATTAATGAACAATCACACACGACATCCTCTTGAAAACTATTTGCGTTAGGCCACTTGGAGCAAATGTTTACCACATAAAAACTGTGTGTGATGGACAGCCTTTGCCACAAAGTTTCTTCTACGCACCATGTGTGATGCACTCAATAACGCAAATGATAAAATTTGTTAATACCGTGTGCAATGGAAACGCTATCATAAACGATTTAATGGGGACAATTGTGTGTGATGTACCTGTGAACAGAAACTTTTTCCTTGGAGCGACTGTGTGGGATGTATATACGAACGGAAACGTTTAGCAGGGACTGACTGTGTGGGATGAACTTACGACTGAAAACGATTTCGCCTATATAATTGAATTTTTTAGCACTACTATACATATAACCGTATTTGATCACTCGCCGGTCGCACACGACCTCATTTTGGCGAGCGTGTGTGCCAGGAGGACATATCCCCGACGGTTTCTGGGTTGTGTGGGATGGACCCCCCCCCCCTATCGCAGTCACTCATTAGGTGACGGTTCCAAATGGCATCACGGAAAGGGGTTAAAAACCGTTTGTATAGCACCTCACTATACTAGTGAATATAAGCTATGGAAACACTAAAACAAGCAAACTATGCATTGAAAATGGAATCTGTAAAAAACAGAACAGTCTGTAGAAACCTAAATTATTCTCATACTTATGTAACTCTAAAAATTCTGAAAACTTAGGACAACATGGGAAGCTTGTATATCAGGCATGTGTAAAAAATTCAGATCAAAAGCACATTCCAGTGAATATAAACAATTCTGCTACTAGGCGCAACTTTTTTTGTTTTTTTCTCAAAATCAAGTCAACTATCATCAACATTATCCCAAAGGATTTACTTGGAACTTTATTGAAACAAAATATAAAACATGATTACTACATGATTAATCATGTGAACACACAAAAACAGTAGGTATAAATATTGGGTTGTATCCCAACAAGCGCTTTTCTTTAATGCCTTTTTAGCTTAGGCATGATGATTTCAATGATGCTCACATAAAAGTAAAGAATTGAAAGATATTGGTAGCATCATGAAACATATAACTAGCGCATTTAAGTCTAACCCAATTCATGTGCATAGGTATTTTGTGAGCAAACAACTTATGGGGACAAGAATCCACTAGCATTGGAAGGCAAAATAAGCATAATTTTAAAACTTTCAACACGTAGAGAGGAAACTTGATATTATTGTAATATGTAAAAGTATATGTTCCCATCTCATAATAATTTTCAGTAGCATCATGAATAAATTCAACAATATAGCTATCACATAAAGCATTATTTTCATGATCCACAAGCATAGAAATTTTATTACTCTCCACATAATCATTTTTTTCTTATTCATAGTTGTGGGAGCAAACTCAACAAAATAACTATCATGAGATTCTTGATTGGCATAATTCAATTGAAAGTTGAAATCATGATGACAAGTTTCATGGTTATCATTGTTCTTTATAGCATACATGTCATCACCATAATCATTATAGATAGCAACTTTGTTTTCATAATCAATTGAAACCTCTTCCAAAATAGTGGAATCATTACTAAATAAAGTTATGACCTCTCCAAATCCACTTTTATAATTGCACTCAAAAATAGGAGGCATGCAATCATCATTATAAATATTCTCATCAAAACTTGGGGGGTGGGGGGGCTAAAAATACCATATTCATCAAACATAGCATCCCAAGCTTATGGCTTTGCATATCATTACCATCATGGATATTCAAATAATTCATACTAGAAACATTACAATCATGCTCATCATTCAAAGATTCTATGTCAGACATTTTATTGAATTCTTCTTCTATCAATTGAGCACAATTTTTGATCCATCGTTTTCAAGAAAGACATGATAAAGATGAATAATATGAAGCCACCTCAATTCCATTTTTTGTGTAGTTTTATTTTTTATATGCAAAACTAGTGTTATACAAGAAACTAAAAGATTCAATTGCAAGATATAATGATATAACTTCAAGCACTCACCTCCCCGGCAACGGCGCCAGAAAAGAGCTTGGTGTCCACTACGCAAATTTATTCTTATAGACTTGTGTTGGGCCTCCAAGCGCAGAGTTTTGTAGTACAGTACCAATTTCCCTCAAGTGGATGACCTAAGGTTTATCAATCCGTGAGAGGTGTAGGATGAAGAAGGTCTCTCTCAAAAAAATGTGCAACCAAATAACAAAAAGTCTCTTGTGTCCCAACACACTAAATACAATGGTAAATTGTATAGGTGCACTAGTTCAGCGAAGAGATGGTGATACAAGTCTAGTAATGATAGTAGATATTGATTTTTGTAATAGTAACAAAAAAACATGGTAGCAAGTAAAAAAAAAGTGAGCACGACGGTATTGCAATGCTTGAAAATAAGACCCAGGGTTCATACTTTCACTAGTGCAATCTCTCAAAAATTCTAATATAATTGGATCATATAATAGTCCCTAAACGTGCAATGAAGAATCACTCCAAAGTTCTTATCTAGCAGAGAACATAAGAAGAAATTGATTGTAGGGTACGAAACCACCTTAAAGTTATCTTTTTCGATCGATCTAATGAGCTATTCCTATAAGTGTCACAAATAGCCCTAGAGTTCGTACAAAAATAACACCATATGATACGCATCAACCAACTCTAATGTCACCTAGATACTCCAATGTCACCACAAGTATCCATGAGTTGATTATGCAATACACATGAAACAATTTCAAATTCATAATATACAATCCAACACAAAAAAAACCCAAAGAGTGCCTCAAGATTTCTACCGGAGAAAGTAGGACGAAAACGTGCATCAACCCCTATGCATAGATTACCCCAATGTCACCTCGGGAATATGCGAGTTGAGTGCCAAGACATACATCAAGTGCTCTCAAATTCCTAAAAACATTCATTCCGATAATAATGAAATCTCAAAGGGAAAATTGAATTCATCACAACAAAATAAAGGGGGGAAACACCATATGATCCAACTATATTAACAAACCTCGCAATACATCAAGATCGTGCCAAATCAAGAACATGAGAAAAAAAAAGAGAGAGAGAGAGAGAGAGAGAGAGAGAGAGAGAGAGAGATCAAACACATAGATACTAGTACAAATTAAACCTCAGCCCCGAGGGTGGACTACTCCCTTCTCATCATGGTGGTCACCGGGATGATGAAGATGGCCTCCGGTGATGATTTTCCCCTCTGTACTACTAGAGAAAAGCTTACCAGTAGCGCTTGTTTTTTTGCTACCAGTAGCGCGGGTACCAGCTCTACTGCTACGACGTTACAGCTATTTTCTAGCAGTAGCGTGTTTATAGACCAGCGCTACTGGTAAGTTCAACTTCTAGTAGCGCTTTTTTAGGCCACCGCTACTGCTAACATTTATGTTTTCTTTTTAATATTTTGGCGTTGTACATGTTTAAACAGATATATCTTTTATACAATAACAACTCATCATGAACTAGTCTATTTAAATAGGATATTCATTACCAGTAGTCATCACCACCAAACAATGTTCGTCAATGAGACATCATATATATAACAAGTTGGTCACTAGTCATAATCACAACTCCTCATCCTCCTCATCAACTCTAACACATTATAGCACTTAATAACACATTCTACCTAGGACCTACTCCTCTCATAGGACCTACTCTACCCTCTCTTAGGTAAAATATCATAAAACAAGATAGGCATTGACTCTTCATTAAGGAAACTGAACTCTGCATAATGAAGAACAGAGATCATCCTGTCTCAAAGTCTTGGCCTATGCACAATGTTGCTTCCAAGTAGCTCTCTACGATGGTTGAATTTTTTTTTCCAATCATTTATTATCATGGCTTCCTCGCTTTTAGAAATCTGGTATGGACAAGAGTGATGTGGATACTGTGGCTGACCTGGCCGTGGTGGTCGTAAGCTCATAACTTCAACGCGACCTCTTGGCAACATCAGATGAGGCACACAATCCATCGGGATTTTCTGTTCAAAAACATAGTAATAACATCAGATGAGGCACACAACATCAGATGAGTCCTCCGCCGAGTCGACGACGAGGATGCGGGATAGGCATAGTCGATGTCGAGAACAAAATGCTTAATTATGAAAACAAAATTAATAAACACTTAGAAAAATTTGACATGACCTTTGCTAAAAAAAGGACCAATCGAGCGCCTGAAATTTGCCAGAACATAAACGAATCGACATTTCTGGCAAAACATAGGCCACTCGGAAAAATATGACATTGTCCAAAATGTGACATGTTCAAAATATGACATGTCCACTGCAAATTTGCATAAAACAGGAAAAATTGCTTTAACTAAAAAAATAACAACAATTGCTTTAACTAAAAAAATACCTAAAATTCTGTTAACTACACCTAAAACAACTAAAACACCTAAAATTCTGTTAACCACACCTAAAACAACTAAACCACCTAAAATTCTATTAACTACACCTAAAACAACTAAAACACCTAAAATAACTAAAACACCTAAAACAAATTCAACATTATTCTAAGAACACCTACATTATTCTAATAACCTACCTTTTTAACTAAATCACCTACAAATTTAACTAAAACACCTAAAAATTCAACTAAAGCACCTACATTATTTAACTAAAACACCTACAAATTCAACTAAAACACCTAAAAATTAACTACTCTCTAATAGCTATAACTAGGGAGGGAGAGAGGAGGAGGAAGGAGGGAGGACTATACCTCTCGGTGGAGGAGGGCTAGCGCGGGGGGCGATAGGCGGGGGAGGATGGCCGGTGCGGGAGGGGGCGGGGGAGGAGGGCCGATGCAGGGGGGCGGCCGGCAGGGGAGGAGGGCCAGTGCGGGGGGGCCGCCGGCAGGGGAGGAGGGCCGGTAACGGGGAAAGCGGCCAGAGTAGGACACGGGGCGGCGGACAGATCGGGGGATGACTGGGATTCGATCTGGTGTGGGCGTGTGATTGTGAGTGAGGGTGGGGTGGTGCGCGGGCCGGCGCGGGGGGAAGCAGAGAGGTGGGCTTAGCGGCAGCGAGGGGTAGGCGGCCCAGTGCTATAGCTAAAGCTTCAACGGGGTCCCGAGAGCGTGGCCCATTAGCAGTAGCGCTAGCTGTGAAATCCAGCGCTACTGCTAACATGCACTTGTAGCGCTTGTGCTGGCCGGCGCTACTGCTAAATAGCAGTAGCGATGGGTATCTAACCAACGCTACTTCTAAATGTCTACCTATAAGCATTTTCCTAGTAGTGCTGGCGGGGTGCTAGAAGAGGGTCTAGATTGTTTTTTTGTGGTTCCAGAGGCTTGCGGCAGTGGAACTTCTGATCCAGGGTTATTCTTGGTGGTTTATGTATTTATAGGATTGTTTTGTCGTCAGTCTCACGCTGAGATGGGCCTTGTGGGGCCCACTACCCACCAGTTGTTCTTTGCTCCAATATTCTTCATTTGTTCCATAAAAAATCTCCAAAAAGTTTTGTCCAATTCCGAGAACTTTTATTTCTACACAAAAAACAACACCATGATAATTCTGCTAAAACAACCTCAGTCTGGGTTAGTTCCACTGAAATCATACCAAAACGAGATAGAATTGGTGTAAACATGGTATGAATACTTCATAAATTATAGATACGTTAGAGACGTATAAAGGATGCATCCTACTTTTTTGCCGTAGCACTTGCGAGCTTCCTGCGACGCCATTTGGCTCGAATATGCTGGGGTGCCATCATGTGATGAATAAAAATATAGCTCCAAGTAATGTACCGATGAATTGTAGACGAAAGAGGTGATGCCACTTAGGGCATCCCCAAGCTTAGACGCTTAGGTCTTCCTTGAATATTACCTTGGGGTGCTTTGGGTCTTGGCACCCAAAACTTAGATGCTTAGGTGCTTGGCACGCCTTCTTCCTTCATCCATCGTGACCTCACCCAAAACTTGAAAAGTTCAGCACGCAGAACTCAAAGAAACTTCATGAGATCCGTTAGTATAATAGACACGTCATAAACTTTAGGTATTTTTGTAAAATAATTCATAATTTACTATTGCATAATACATACTGTATTCTAACTTCTCCATGACTTATACCCCCGATATAATCCATAGCATCATTAAAACAACACACCATGCAATAAAGACAGAATCTGTCTAAAACAGAATAGTCTGGAATGATCTGAATAAAAATCATTGTCGGTGTCAAAACCGACAGATCTCGGGTAGGGGGTCCCGAACTGTGCGTGTAGGCGGATGGTAACAGGAGACAAGGGACACGATGTTTTTACCCAGGTTCAGGCCCTCTCGATGGAGGTAAAACCCTACTCCTGCTTGATTAATATTGATGATATGGGTAGTACAAGAGTAGATCTACCACGAGATCGGAGTGGCTAAACCCTAGAAGCTAGCGTATGGTATGATTGTTGTTCGTCCTACGGACTAAAACTCTCCGGTTTATATAGACACCGGAGAGGGATAGGGTTACACAGAGTCGGTTACAATGGGAGGAGATCTTCATATCGTATCGCCAAGCTTGCCTTCCACGCCAAGGAAAGTCCCATCCGGACACGGGACGGAGTCTTCAATCTTGTATCTTCATAGTCCGGGAGTCCGGCCAAAGGTCTTAGTCCGGCCATCCGGACACCCCTTAATCTAGGACTCCCTCAGTAGCCCCTGAACCAGGCTTCAATGATGACAAGTCCGGCGCGCAAGTTGTCTTCGGCATTGCAAGGCGGGTTCTCCTGCAAATTCTCTGTATCCGTCGAATAGTGTCCGGCTTCTAGTGTGTGTTGTCCTCCTCGGCTTTTGTGCCCCATAATGACCATCTTCCACGCGTCAAACGAATGCGAAAAGCCAGGGGGTTTTCTTTTCACTTACCCCCCCCCCCCCCCCCGGTTGCGTTAATGAGCTGCCCATAAAAGAGACGAGGATTTAGATCCAACTCGCACCATCTTAACTCCGCGAGTCTTCATCAGAGCGCCTCTGACAGAGATCCATTCCAACATGGCCAGTCGATGCCGCTCCTCCTCTCGCTCCTCCAGCCCTCGGCCCGGAGATTGGGGGCGGTGCTCCATCCCGCATAGCGAGTTAGTAGCGCTAAAGTCCAAGGGGCTTCTCCCCCCAGCATATATGGTCCCTGTTCGAGCCGGGATTGCTGCCTATAGCAGCGGAGAGCAGGCGGAGGGGGTTCCCAATCCCTCTCAAAGAGAGAGGGTATGACTAGTCCCTTATTTGATGAGAGGACTAGGATTTCCAATTCATCTGTTTCTCTGAGGGTTGCTAGAGTTCTACGGCCTCCAGCTACATAACCTCACGCCCGCCTCCATTTTGCACATCGCAGGCTTCGTGGCCCTCTGCGAGCTGTTCTTGGGTGTTGAGGCCCATTTCGCGCTGTGGAAGAGGTTGTTTTGCCTTGTGCCCCATTCTCAGGAGGGGTCTATTTATCAGGTGGGCGGAGCCGAACTATGGCGCATCGCCGGGACCGGATATCTATCCGGCACCCCAAAGAGGGCGTCTGAAGACTGGCCCTCGGAGTGGTTTTATATAGATGACGTCCCCCTGTCGGACCCTGTACGGATCGGACTCCCCGAGTTCAATAATGCCCCGTTGAAGAAGCGCCTGAGTTGGCGCCCACGGAACCCTCAGAGGGAAGCTAACAGGGACATTCTGTACTTGATGAGCCGGATAAGGTTGTTGGCTCACTCCGGACTGACCATGATTAAGGTCATGGCCGTATGCATTACGCGAGGGGTGCAGCCGCTTCAATACAGAGGCCACCCCATGTGGGATTTCAACGGGAAGGATGACGCCACCCGGTGCGGTCGCAAGGGGCCAGATTCGGCCGCCGCTTTAACGAGAATCTTATCCGCTTTGTACAAGGGGGAAGAGGAAGAATTCCTCCGTGTCAACCCGGAAGGAGGATTCTCTATGTACAAACCTCCTAGTTGGGTGATCGGACACTTTCACTTGCCTATCCATTTGTGAAATTCCCGTAGTTGAGTACTTAGACTTAGTAATGTTCAAATGCAGGAGCTGCGCCAGGCTGTGAAGGAAATAAACAGCCCTGCTCCACAACCCGATGACCCGGGACGGTCCCTCGATCCGGACTCCCAAGAAAATCCGGACTTATGCGTGGAGTTGATTGATGGAGTATTTCATCAATTGAGCAAGGATAACTCCTTAGTGGCCATCACGGCCGACTATCCCGGACTATTTCCAGCCTCCAAGGTAACTAAGACTGAAGTCCCAGTATTCTAATGTTTTATCTTGCATGCCGTGTACTAACAATGTTTCGCAGGGTAAATCCTTGAGGCCGAAGGCCGAGCCCGCGGTGGGCAGCCAACAAAGGCCGCTGAAGCCAGGCGGGCCAAAAAGAAGTGCGGACCGGATCGAGATTCCGGCACAACGGTATGGCGTGCGGATTTAGCGCCTAGGGTTTATGCCCTTGAGTCTTACTAATGCTCATGATTTTCTTAGGAAGAAGAGAGCCCGCCGGACTATGTCCGCCGGCCAAGGTTCGAGGCCCGGTCCGGAAGCGGAGGCGGAGACGGGACGCGCCTCGGGCGCTCCTCCGACGCTTGTTTTTTCCCAGAACCATAGGCGTCGCCGGACTATTCTTCGTGACGCTTGTTTTTTCCCAGAGGCATTGGACGCCTTTAATACAGGAGATGCGTATCTCCGTGCTGCTCAAAATGGTCTAGCCAGAGCCACGGAGCAGTATGTGAAAGACATACAGGTGAATAAAATTGAAGGTTATATATGTCAGTAGCCCCCGAGACTTGAAACAGTGAAGATAACTATTTGAAGGATCATGTGCTATGCAGTGTCTTACAAAGAAGAACACGCAATTGTCCCAGGAGCTCGAAGAGTGCAAGGCTCAGCTCGAGGCTGCATTGGCCACTTCAGAGAATGTCAAGGGGACGCCCGCAGGTAATATGTGCTTCGAAAGGTACTTCTGTTTTGAAATGCGGCAGGCGTGCAACCCTGACGATAATAATGCAGATGAGGCCGGAGTAAATCCGGACCAGCAACAACTCCTACGCTAACTAAAGGCTGGCGAGAGCGTGCTGACGAGGGTGAGGCAAGAGAAGAACAAGCTTCAAGATGCCAATACCCAGCTAGGCGAGGAACTAAAAGATGTTCGTATTCAGCTGTCTTCTGCCGTGAAGGAGAATCGGCGACTTCGACGCGGCATTTTTAGTAAGTGCTTGAACGAATCTTCGAAAAAAGAATTCGGCGAGGAAGTCGATTGACAGAGCTATGTCTGTAGGTCTGCTGACGGGTCGTCCGGCGGAGGAAATGCCCGGTTCATCGGGAGACCTTCCCGAGCTGTTGCAACTACACGAGCGAGTTCGGCAGGCAATGCAAAGCGTCATCCAGGCTATGTGGCCATCCCTCTCTGTGCCCGAAGGCCTTGAGGAGCTTGCCAAGAAGCTGGAGGGAGTGCGGTAGCGCTTCCGGTTGTGGAAGATACCGTCTTGCCGTCAAGGTGCCAGGGAGGCCTGGGCCATGGTGAAGACTCGGTACACGAAGGCTGACCCAAACCACATGGCCGAGGTCGGCCCTATAGGTCCGGACGGAAAGGAGATCCCGGTCAGCTTAGCATATGGCCAGGTGGAGCTGGTTGCAAAGTATTCCCAACAGGACTGCAAATTAGACCGCCTGTTGGATGGCATTGAAGAAGAATATGACGAGTCGAATTGACTCTGTAAAAATGACATAAAAAATTTCTTCTAGCTGGATTGTAGATCGTTTGTCATTGCGGACCTTTTCGCTTCGACCTCTGGACCCTATAGTCCGAAGTGTGTCCGAATACCCTCTCGGTTATGTAAGAACCGGGGCATGCATGGAGACAAGGCGTAGGGGTCATAAGTGCTTTAGCAGACAAGTGCCCAACTAGTTATGTTATATTACATGGTTAGTAAGAAACATCTTCCAGAGAGAATAGTTCCGTTAGGGGTTCCTTTCCATGGGAGGCATGCCCTAAAGTGCATGTCTGCACTGCCGGAAAGAGCAGAAAAGCATCTGTGGGCAAATGAATGAATACGAAAGATCATCTTTTAGTTCACCGACCGAATATTCCCTTAAGAACGCTAGCTTTTGGCTTCACCCAGTATGAGGTACACATCCGGCTGACCCGGCAGTATCAATCGCAGAGGTGCTCCCTTTACCACCTAGCCGAACGAACGGGAATGTAGGGGTAAGCACATGAGCCAGGCAACCCAGCTTGGCCAAAACTTAAGTCATATCGATGCATATAATGGTGTATAAAAGGTTCATGTGGAAGCATCACACATGTTTTGGGCATGAGGCCCGTTTTATATAAACTTCTTGGTAGAGAAGCCCCCAGGTATTATGGGCGCAGGTAGCGCGTCGGGTATGTGCGAATATTGCACATGCAAGCCCCTAAGGGCTTGTGAAGAAAAAGGGGTAGGGAGAAGGAACAAAATCCTGGACTGCCAAAAATAAAAATAAAAAATAAAACAAACGGACTAGGGAAGGAAACGAACACGGAGTCTGGCGCTAGGCGTAGAACCTTCGTAGGCGTGTTGCGTTCCATGGGTTCGGCTCGAGCCGGTTATCCGATGCGCTTCGCAGACGGTACGCTCCTCCGGTCAGTACTTGGTCGATGATGAAGGGGCCCTCCCATTTGGGCTTTAATTTATCCTTTTTCTTGTCCGGCAAGCGTAGAACTAGTTCGCCAACGTTATAGGTTTTGGCCCGTACTTCTCTGCTTTGGTATCTTCGAGCATGCTGTTGATAGAATGTGGAACGAGCTTTGCCACGTCGCGCTCCTCTTCCAATGCGTCCAAGCTGTCCTGCCGATCGAGCTCGGCTTCTCTTTCTTCGTACATGCACACTCGAGGTGAGTCATGGATTATGTCGCATGGCAGTACTGCCTCTGCGCCGTATACCATAAAAAATGGTGTGAATCCGGTAGTGCGATTCGGCATGGTCCGCAGCCCCCAGAGTACGGATTCAAGCTCCTCTACCCAGTGCGTGTTAGATTCCTTGAGGGATCACACTAGTCTGGGTTTGATGCCGCTCATAATGAGACCATTGGCCCGTTCGACTTGACCGTTAGTTTGAGGGTGATAGACTGAAGCATAGTCGAGCTTGATGCCCATGTTTTTGCACCAAAGTTTGACTTCATCGGCCGTGAAGTTTGTGCCGTTGTCGGTTATGAAGCTGTGGGGAAGTGCTGCTACGGCGAATTTTGGTAGGGTCTATCCCCATTCTGCGGATGGTGTCCTGGTATGGCAGGTGCCGCACTGTGTTTTCGTGTTATCACATGAAGTGAGTTCATTGTTTTGACTTCTAGTGGGAAAGTCTTCTGTTTTCCGGCGTGCTGCTTGTGGGGTTCGTCGTCGTCTTCGCTTGGTGTGTCGAGCCCCTTGCGTTCGGTGTTAAGTCGGACGGACTGTTTGAAGACCCAACAATCTCTGTGGGTATGGTTTGCAGGCTTCCCGGAGGTACTATGTATTTGACATAGCCTATCCAGAATTTTGTTTAGGTTGGATAGCTCGTCACTGTTGTCCTTGAGAGGCAGTGTTTTATTATTCGGCCGAGAGCTTTTGAATCCGGCGTTGACCGCCATGCTATTTGGGTCATCTTCCTTATTCCGGCGCTGATCTTTTCTGCGTCGTGATTTTCCATTTCCATCCCTGACTTCGGATGTACTCGGGTCGCTGGTGCTGCATCTAGCCAGCCAGCTGTCTTCCCCCGCGCAAAAGCGGGTCATGAGGCTTGTTAGTGCGGCCATTGTTCCTGGTTTTCCTGGCCGAGGTGTCTGGCGAGCCATTCGTCTCGGACGTTGTGCTTAAAGGCTGCTAAGGCTTCGGCGTCCGGACAGTCGACTATTTGGTTCTTTTTGGTGACGAACCTGTTCCAGAAATTGCGTGCTGACTCTCTGGGCTGTTGAGTTATGTGACTTAAATTGTCTGCATCCGGAGGGCGGACATAAGTCCCTTGAAAATTTGCTTGAAACGCATCCTCGAGCTCTTCCCAACTTCCAATGGTATTTTTTGGGAGGCTTTTGAGCCAATGCCGAGCTAGCCCTTTGAGCTTGAGGGGTAGGTATTTTATGGCATGGAGATCGTCTCCTCTGGTCATATGTATGTGTAGGATATAATCCTCAATCCAGACTCCGGGGTCTGTTGTTCCGTCATATGCCTCTATGTTTACGGGTTTGAATCCCGCTGGAAATTCATGATCCAGTACCTCATCGGTGAAACATAGTGGGTGTGCGGCGCCCCTATATTTAGGTGTGTCGTTGTCTTCAAACGCTCGTGGGTTGTGTTGCTTCCTGGAGTCTTCTTTTTTGGCCCATAGATAGACCTGACCGGGTCATCCTTTTTCCACGATCTTTATGCTGATCGTGTGTCGGCTTGTGTGCGGAGCCCCTTGCTGCTCTTAGCCTATCATCTGGCCGTCTATCCGGCCAAGCGGCCTCTTTCTTTTTTGACTGCGGGGGCTCTAAGGCCTCCTCGTCGAATTCGGGTAACAGCTTGCGCTTCGGGTAACTGTTTGTCTGGCGACTAGCGTCATATTTATCTGCGGTATTGAGTACTTTGCTCCATCTCATTCTGAGTGCGTCCTCTGCTGTTTTGAGCTTCTGCTTTTGCTTCTTCAAACTTCTTGCAGTTGGGACGAGCCTTTTATGAAGGTTCTTATGCTCTGGTGATGTGTTCGGCGTGAGATCGTCTAGGCTCTTGTTTTCGCCGGGGATGGGTTGCTTGTCCAGTTCACCGTTTTCGGATGATTCCTTGGTGGCGTGTTCGCCGTCCACTACTTCGCCCTGCTCTAGGGCCGAGTCTGTATGGGTGCCGTTTTTATCGAGGCGGGACTTCGGGCGGCGCTTGCGTCGCCGTTTTGGTTTTTTGCTGGGGGAGTTGTCCTTCGCCATGTCCCGTTGTTCCTCATTATCGCTTCCTTTTGGTGTATCCACCATGTATATGTCCTGAGTTGGGGTGGCTTTCCAGTGCCCGATAGGCGCTGGTTCTTGGTCGTCTCTGGCATCGTCGTCCATACCGTCGATGTCTTCGGAGTCGAAGTCTAGCATGTCGGTTAGATCATCGACAGTGGCTACTAAGTGGGTGGTTGGTGGGCGTTGAATTTCTTTGTCGTCCGCATCCCAACCGCCCTGACCGCAGTCCGGCCAGGGATCTCCTGATAACGAGAGATACTTTAGCGAGCTCAAGATGTCGTCGAAAGGTGAGTGTTGAAAGATGTCCGCGGCGGTGAACTCCATGATCGGCGCCCAACCGGATTCGATTGGAAGGGGCGCGGGAGGCTCGGAGTCCGGCAAGGAGTCCGGCACCTCGGAGTCACGGGCTTCATGAGGGACAAGATTAGTGTTGGGCTCTATCACCGTAGAGGTTGCAGCCCCCAAGGCGGTGTCTAGCCATCCGTCCTCGATCTGCATAGCCGGCTCCGAATTGAAGATCAGAGCGGGCTCGAGTGCGGCCTCCAGGGTACTGTCCGACTGCAGAGCTAAATCATGCCCGTCGTGACAGTGCGGCGCGCTTGGCTGTGACTCGAATCCATCGAAGATAAAGTCCCCGCGGATGTCAGCCTGAAGTTCAAACTTCAAATCTGACCTGACGGCCAGGGGCGTAACTTTCGATCTGCTCCAGATGGCCAAGCGAATTGGCCCGCAGTGCAAAGCCACCGAATACGGAGATCTGTCCGGGGAGGAAGGTCTCACCCTGGACTGCGTCATTGATGATGATTGAAGAAGCCATCGAGCCTATCGGTGACGACACAGAGGAACTCTCAATGAAAGAACCAATGTCGGTGTCAAAACCGGCGGATCTCGGGTAGGGGGTCCCGAACTGTGCGTCTAGGCGGATGGTAACAGGAGACAAGGGACACGATGTTTTACCCAGGTTCGGGCCCTCTTGATGGAGGTAAAACCCTACGTCCTGCTTGATTAATATTGATGATGTGTGTTACAAGAGTAGATCTACCACGAGATCAAGGAGGCTAAACCCTAAAAGCTAGCCTATGGTATGATTGTTGTTCGTCCTATGGACTAAAGCCATCCGGTTTATATAGATACCAGAGAGGGCTAGGGTTACACAGAGTCGGTTACAATGGTAGGAGATCTACATATCCGTATCGCCAAGCTTGCCTTCCACGCCAAGGAAAGTCCCATCCGGACACGGGACGAAGTCTTCAATCTTGTATCTTCATAGTCTTGGAGTCCGGCTGATGATGATAGTTCGTCTATCCGGACACCCCCTAGTCCAGGACTCCCTCAGTCCCCCCCTTTAGTACCGGTTCGTCACGAACCGGCGCTAAAGGGCAAACACGTGACACGAGCCAGGCTCGGGTGCGCGTAGGGCTTTAGTACCGGTTGGTAACACCAACCGGTACTAAATGTTTGGGTATTCTTTTTTTAGTTTTTCCTTTAGTTTTGTGTTTTCAATTTAATTTAGTGATTGTTTTACATTATAATGAGTTGTTAAATCATTAGGTGAAAGTACCGCGGATTAGTTTCGACGACTGAAGGATCTAGCTAGCTATAAGTGATCAAGTATATGCCATATCGATATTATACTTGATCACCTAATTAGGTTGATCAAGTATAATATATATGGATATGGCACATATATACTTGATCACTTAGGTATAGGATCCATCCAGCTGAAACTAATATGTGGTTTCTTTCATTAAATGATATAATAACTCATCATCATCATCATATTAATATAAAAACTCTTGCATCATATCATATCAACATGAGTATATGTATACTCTAGCTAGCTAGCTAGCTAAAAATCATCGTAGTCGTCATCTATCTATTATATACTTAAGACAGAAGTCAAATAAGCCATCACGTTCATCCACACAGATTAAATTATCTTGACCATTAATTTTAGATATAAACGGTTAAGATCTAAAGATGTAAACGTTACATATAAATATCATGTACATGCATTATTTTGGACATATCAAGTCTGTCACGTACATGTGCCTATGAAAAAGCCCAACACAAGCACGCTTCGGATAGGATAGCTAGGCTACCTGAAAAAAGTTTGTTTTTTCAGGTTAAAAATAGCTAGCTAGGCAATCGTACGCGTTTAAATGTAACGTGCAATCATGAGGTGTAGATCCATTACACGTGAAAACTTTTGCCACGCCAGCCAATACTGACTCGGACAGACACACCAACGCAAACAGTAAGACAATCCAATACACATACGTTTATATACATCAGCAAGGCAGGTTCATGTGCACAAAGATGCATGCATGCATACGAATAAACTAAAGTTTTTTTGCCAGAGCATTAATTAGCCAATAGGCCCAACATGGAAAGACACCAATCGTTGTGTCCGTATGTACACGTTGCCTGTTTCTTTTTGAATCAAAAAAATATATACCAAGCCAATCTAAAGAAAACAAGCTAATAAAATCCAGTGAATGCAGAATACAAACATCGACTCCATACTTTCAATGATGATTTGGTTTTTAGGGGATTCCAAAATACAGATCAATAGAATTTACATAGAATTTCGAATTTGTTTTATGCATGAACTTAAAATGCGTGAGAGTTGTGTACAACCATTGTAAAATACACATACAAATCTAACATCAAATTTTCTCGCAAAACATCTAACATCAATTGGGTTGTTGCAACCATAAATCTAACATCAAATTTTCTCGCAAAACATCTAGCACCAATTGGGTTGTTACAACCATAATCACGTACGTTCAAGAAAATTTACCAGGGAATCCTTGCGTGTACAGGGAATCGACAAGGATATATACATGTACTTACTAGATATTAAGTCTATTTTGTAAACCTATAATGGAACAACCATTATTAGAAAAAAATCAAATAGAAACAAATTCTACACAAAATTCAAAATAAAGGTAAAAAGTAGATTTTTTTCATAGAAAAAACATGTACGAAGCCCATAAGTAGCTTGATTGTATAATAAAATCTATTATAGTATTATTTTTCGCAAAAAAATCTATAATATTATTAAGACCGTAGAAAAGGAACGGTAGAGATTTAAGGTTGTGAAGTTTTGAGATAAGAACAGCAGAAATTCATCAGAAGTAAATCATCCGCAAATCATTAAAAGGAACGGTATGGATTTTATATATGGAATATAAGTGCAATCTGGCATAACATGATAGACTACGGTGGAATTCAAAACGTGTGCAACAACTTTTGCCGTCTGCACGTGCCAGGTAGAACCACATCATTAAAAAGAAGTCCTGATGGACTGCCTATCACAAAAAAATAATTATGTACTGCCAAACCGGGTGCAGTCCGATTGTATCAATGTAGCACAACACGGTAGCATGTTGGAGCTGTACATCGGTCAGGAGTTGTATTGCATAGCCGTGAGTGCTGGAGCATGAATTTGGTTAGTTTTTTTTTCAGCATAGCCAAGTTATAGCTGTGTTATGATTATTTTTTTTTAGTTTTGGATGGTTTTTTATAGAGCATTTGAGGGATTTCACTATACCAAATATTGCACGACACGCACAATCTTTTTTGTTGATTTGGATAAACTGTAAACGTTCACTTTAACTATGTACATATATAATAAAGTTTATATATGAAAGACTTAAAAATACGAGCTCAAGTCTAAAACTAAAATGTGTGATGAAATAAAATAAAATGATGTGTCAACTTGCATGGGTTATTTAGGTGTCTTAACATACACGGGTTAGAAAATATATTGAGAAAAGAGAAAAAATAATAATGGATTTTACTGCACCAAATATTGGCACTTGATTGAGATTCGTACAATCTATTTTTATTGGTTGGATAAAAGAAAATGTAAGATATAAGTATGTTCATATATATAGTGAACATTTATATCAGAGATTTATAAATATGAGCTTAAACCAAAAAAGTGTGATTAAAATAAAATAAAATGCCATGTCAGCGTGCATGGGTCATTTGGATGTGTCAACTTTCATGTGATTATCATTCTCTTAACTATTAATGAAATATTATGGTCAAAGATTACAACTAGAAAAAGTGTACCTTACGTTTGTAAAGTAATTACTAGGATATAAGTTATTTTAATCATGCTACAAATATAAGTCGTACCTAAATGACATTGCCTCTGTTAGAAAGAATAAGCTATCACGATGGTACAGAGTGAAAGAAAATATTCTAGAAAATATAATTGGCATACTATAGGAGAGGCCGTTACGATGAGATAAATATGAATCTAGGTGATGATATTGCATACCCAGTCCACTTACCAAGAGCTATGCCTACTTCTTTTCTCATAATTATATTGTCGTATATAGAGAAGTGAAAAAGGCAAAAAGAACACAAGCATGATCTGAAAAATACACTAAGGTTAAAGTGACTGAGAGAGAAAGTAAAAATAATCATGTGAATGTCCATGTAAAATATCATGTAAGAAGAATGGACTCATCGATAAAGCGTGTGGGAGTGACTATCATAAATGAGGAAAATCTAATCATTTTGCTTTTGTATTTGTAAATGTTAGAGATAATAGTTCATGAAAAGTATGTTATAAGTCATTTTGGTTGTGGGAAATAACACGGAGAATAAAATGACACAATGTATTTATAAGCCTTCAATATGTTAATTGATTCCCATTTGAAATTTCTCTAGAAGATAGAGAATCCTCATATTGTGATGCTATTTGTTGGTGTCTAATTTATCAAGGTCAGCGAACTTTACTGAGAAAAATCAAATGCTCAAATACAATATGTAAATATGGTTAGACTCAAATTAAACAACATGTGACAAATCTAGCCTCGCAAATGCGCGGGTCAACCCCGCTAGTTATCACTATTTAATCATCATAGTCATTACCGCTATCTAATCACCATACCAACAGTAGCTTAAAGAAGAAACGTTCACTTGTACCAGAAGCAAAAATATCATCGAGTTCAACATTATTGTCATGATATTATAAGCATATATATATATATATATATATATATAACACCACAAAAGCAAATCACTATTTGAGATTAAGTT
The DNA here is from genome assembly GCF_018294505.1 of Triticum aestivum. Classification (NCBI taxonomy): domain Eukaryota; kingdom Viridiplantae; phylum Streptophyta; class Magnoliopsida; order Poales; family Poaceae; genus Triticum; species Triticum aestivum. The sequence continues at coordinate 755,107,645 of NC_057798.1, read as the reverse complement.
CAGAACGAAGAACACGGACATGAAAGGACAAGTACTAAGAGCAGCATGAACTAGCTAAATCACTCCTGCTAGCTTCTCTCTCTCTGGTAAAATAGCATAAAACATGTATAGCTCTCCTGATTCATCATACTGGAGCATGCAGATGAACGTGTCTCCTAATCGTGGGTTGTGCTTCTCATTGCTGCCCCTAATACTTCTCTGCGATCGTTAACAATTTTCCTCCAATCTTTCACTATTAAGCATTCATCGCTTCTAGAAATCCTGAATGCATTCATGTGCAATGCAAGATATCTTGGTCGTAAGCTAACAATTGACATGCGACCTTTAGCCTCGATCCCCTGAGGCACAACTGTCATCGGGAGTCCCTGTTGAAGAGCATCGTATAGTACTTAATTAATATACTTAGCAATGTGAATGTTTAGCAAAAAAAATATGTATGCAAAAGATGCACTGAGGACAAATAGTAAAAATCTTACCATCATTCCTAAATAGATGTGACCGTAGTTTAATACCATCACTATTGTTCGCACGTTTTGAGTACTAACATTTCTAAGTGCAGGAAGAAAATTTGTCTTGACAGTATGAAGATCCTCAAGGCATAAAACATAATGACCTATCTCCTCGCAGTTTAGTTCAGCTCCGGGACAGTAGTAGGTCATGTCCACCAAGCGCCGGACATGTTTGCTTGAATGGAAATAAGTTGTCAATAGAAATTAGTTGTCAATTATTTTTGAATAAGCAATATCAAAGACAAAAATATAGTTGAGAAGAACTCACATAATGGTAGAACTGGAGGCGTCTGCACATCGACTCATATGTCTCTATTACCTTCAATATCATCTTCCGGACGAATATCAAAGGTAATAACCATACCAGGCTCAAATGCATAAGCCTTGCATAGTGCTTGCCAAGTTTTGCATTCAAAATAGGTATATGTGTGTGCATTGTATACTTTGACGTTGAAAGTATAACCATGCTCAGTTTTCAGGTAAACTCTCTTTACCTCCATAGTTTTCATATCCTTGAAACCTCCCTTATCCAAGACAAAAATTCTTGCATGGCAGGGGATGCGCTAGTAGAATAGTGAAAATTAAAAATTATAAGTCAGGCAAATGAAGCATATATATATAAGTCATGCTTAATTATGAAAACAGACTTGTCGTTGTTACTTACTGTATCGAATTCGAAGGTCTCATCCAGCTTGATGCTGAATCGCCTATCATCAATAAGGAAATTTTTGTCGCATTGGCCGCTCTGGTCTTCACAGTATTCGCACATAATAAAAAAAATTCCGTCGTCAGACGACATTTCCTATGTTCATATTAGGTGAAACATTAAACACTTACTAAAAATAAACTAGTTCTATTATAATTCAACTAGTTCAACTAAACATTTACTAAAAATAAACTAGTTATATTAATTCAATTAGTTCAACTAAACATTTACTACAAATAAACTAGTTATATTAATTCAATTAGTTTAACTAAGCATTTACTAAAAAAAAGTAGTTTCTATTAATTCAACTAGTTCAACTAAACATTTACTAAAAATAAACTAGTTATATTAATTCAATTAGTTCAACTAAGCATTTACTAAAAATAAACTAGTTCTATTATAATTCAACTAGTTCAACTAAGCATTTACTAAAAATAAACTACTTATATTAATTCAATTAGTTCAACTGAACATTTACTAAAAACAAACTAGCAGTTATATTAATTCAATTAGTTCAACTAAGCATTTACTACAAATAAACTAATTATATTAATTCAACTAGTTCAACTAAGCATTAACTAAAAATAAACTAGTTATATTAATTCAATTAGTTGAACAAAACATTTAATAAAAATAAACTATTTATATTAATTCAATTAGTTCAACTAAGCATTTACTAAAAATAAACTAGTTTCTATTAATTCAACTAGTTCAACTAAACATTTACTAAAACTAAACTAGTTATATTAATTCAATTAGTTCAACTAAGCATTTACTAAAAATAAACTAGTTCTATTAATTCAACTAGTTCAACTAAACATTTCTAAAAATAAACTAGTTATATTAATTCAATTAGTTCAACTAAGCATTTACTAAAAATAAACTAGTTCTATTATAATTCAACTAGTTCAACTAAACATTTACTAAAAATAAACTAGTAATATTAATTCAACTAGTTCAACTAAGCATTTTACTAAAAATAAAAATTTACTAAGAAAAATATGTGTGTGTGCATGTGTATGCATGTGTGTGTAGTGTGTGTGTGTGTATGCGTGTGTGCTTGTATGTGTGTGTGTAGTGTGTGTGTGTGTAGTGTGTATATGGAGCGGGCGCGTACGGGCGGCGGGGGCGGCGACGACCGGCGGCGAGGGCGGTGGCCGGGGACGGCAACGAGACGGGGGCGGGGATGGCGACGAGACGGCCGGGGGCGCGGCGACGACGACGGGAACGACGACGACGTGCGGCGGGGGCGGCGAGGGCGGCGGGGACGGCGACGACGTGCGGTAGGGACGGCGATCGAGGGTGGCGGGGGCGACGGCGCGGCGGCGCGGCGGCGTCGCGTCGGCGATAGATCGATGTCGCGCGAGAAGTGGAGAAGTGGTCGACGATGGAACTGTTTTTTCGTGTAGTATATATAGGAGGGGCCTTTAGTACTAGTTGGAGCCTCCAACCGGTACTAAAGGCCAATTTTGGCCAGCCCAAGCGGCGAGAAACGAGGGCCTTTAGTACCGGTTGGTGGCTCCAATCGGTACTAAAGGGCAACACATTAGTACCGGTTGGTGCCACCAACCGGTACTAAAGGCCGTGCGCTGCCACGCTGCGGTGCGCTATTTTTAGTCCCACCTCGCCGAAGGTAGGGCAGCCGCACTGGTTTATAAACCCTGCCGCGGCTGCCCTTTTGAACTCCTCTATATAGCAGGCTTCTAGGTCTAACTAGGGCGCGCTGCCCTGTGAGCCTGCTGGCCCTTCTCGGCCTGTATATGCACACCCTAGGTCTGGCAGGCCCACCGGGCAGCGCCCCAACATTTTTTTATATAATTTTTTTCTGCATTATTTATTTTCTTCTATTTATTTTTGAGTAATTTTTTATATAGTTTTTTCTTTTCTGCTTTATTTTTTTCTTCTATTTATTTCTGAGTAGTTTTTTTGTTGTATTTAGTTTCTTTGTGAATATTTTTGCTTTATATAATTTTTGTTCTTTCATGCATTATGTTTTTTCTTCTATTTATTTTATATAGTTTTTTCTTTTTATATAGTTTTTTCTTTTTAGTTTTTTTATATAGTTTTTTCTTGTGCCCTGAGTAGGTTTTTTACATAGTTTTTTTTATTTTCAGCTTTTTCAGAGTTTGTTTTGCTGTCATTTACTGTTTCACGGTCATTTCTCTTCCTCTTCTTCTTCTTCTTCTTCTTCTTCTTCTTCTTCTTCTTCTTCTTCTTCTTCTTCTTCTTCTCCTTCTTCCTCTTATTCCTCCTTTTCTTCTTCTTCTTCTTCTTCTTCTTCTTCTTCTTCTTCCTCTTCTTCCTCTTCTTCTTCTTCTTCTTCTTCTTCTTCTTCTTCCTCTCTTCTTCTTCTTCTTCTTCTTCTTCTTCCTCTTCTTCTTCTTTTTCTTCTTCTTCTTCTTCTTCTTCTTCGTCCTCTTCTTCCTCTTCTTCTTCTTCTTCTTCCTTTTTATCTAGTTTGAGAAGTAACACAGAAAAAATACATTGATCAGTACCACCTTTCAGCCAAAACGCGCTACTGCTACAGAGAAGTACATAAAAAATACACTGATCATCAATGATCTTTTCGTATAGAATCCAAATTGTCAATAGGAATCTACCACCGATTTAAGAACCGGCGAAGACTCCTATTGCACCCTCAGATCCTACACATAGAGTTCAATGAAGACCAAATGCTTGTGATAGTTTGAGAAGTAACATATTTAAGGTGGTCAAATTCTTGCTAAGGGAGCGAGGTGGGACTAAAAATAGCCCCTAACTAGGCGCGCTGCCCTGCGAGCCTGCTAGCCCTTCTGGGCCTTTAGTTGCACACCCTAAGTCTGGCAGGCCCACCGGGCAACGCCCCAACATTTTTTTATATAATTTTTTTTCTTGCGTTATTTATTTTCTTCTATTTATTTTTGAGTAATTTTTTATATAGTTTTTTCTTTTCTGCTTTATTTTTTTCTTCTATTTATTTCTGAGTAGTTTTTTTGCTGTATTTAGTTTCTTTGTGAATATTTTTTCTTTATATTTTTTTTTCTTTTCTGCATTATTTTTTTTCTTCTATTTATTTTATATATCCTTTTCTTTTTATATAGTTTTTTCTTTTTAGTTTTTTTATATAGTTTTTTCTTGTGCCCTGAGTAGTTTTTTTATATAGTTTTTTTCTTTTCAGCTTTTTCAGAGTTTGTTTTGCTGTGATTTACTGTTTCACGGTCATTTCTCTTCCTCTTCTTCTTCTTCTTCTTCTTCTTATCCTTCTTCTTCTTCTTCTTCTTCTTCTTCTTCTTCTTCTTCTTCTTCTTCTCCTTCTTCCTCTTCTTCCTCTTCTTCTTCTTCTTCTTCTTCTTCCTCTCTTCTGCTTCTTCTTCTTCTTCTTCTTCTTATTCTTATTCTTCTTCTTCTTCTTCTTTCTCTTCTTCCTTTTTATATAGTTTGAGAAGTAACACAGAAAAAATACATTGATCAGTACCTCCTTTCAGCCAAAACGCGCTACTGCTACAGAGAAGTACATAAAAAATACATTGATCATCAATGATCTTTTTGTATAGAATCTAAATTGTCAATAGGAATCTACCACCGATTTAAGAACCGGCGAAGACTCCTATTGCACCCTCAGATCCTACACATAGAGTTCAATGAAGACCAAATGCTTGTGATAGTTTGAGAAGTAACATATTTAAGGTGGTCAAATTCTTGTTAAGGGAGCGAGGTGGGACTAAAAATAGCCCCTGCCACAACCTCTTTAGTACCGGTTCGTGCCACGAACCGGTACTAAAAATGCTGGTGCCCGGCCAGCATCTGTAGTACCGGTTCGTGGCACGAACAGGTACTAAAGATTCGCAATGAACCGGTATTAAAGGTCTCCTCCCGTCTAGTCATTTGAACCGGCACTAATGAACGCATTAGTGCCGGCTCATATGCAAACCGGCACTAATGTTACTCATATTTGACCCTTTTTCTACTAGCGAAAGATGATTAGATCGGATAAAATTTCATGGATATCATGGAGAACTTTCTAATTAAAATTGTAGAGAAAGAAGAAGCCATCTAGCTACTAGCTATGGACCCGTAGGTCCATGGTAAACTACTCACACATCATTGGAGGTGCAGCAAGGATGATGTAGATGCCCTCCGTGGTCGATTCCCCCCTCTAGCAGAGTATCAGAAAAGGCCTCCAAATGGGATCGTGAAAGAATAGAGACTTGCGGCGGCGAGAAAAATGTTTTGGGTGGCTCTCTGTTGGTTTGAGAATATTTCGATGAGTATTTATGAATTTATTGGACCGGAATTAGGTCAAAGGGAGCTGCGTGGGACCCACAATCTCAGGGGACGCACTCCCTGGGGCGCGTCGGTTGAGCTCGTCGTCTCCTGTAGATCTTATGGTGTCCCACCGAACGTTTTAGTGTCCCTTCTGGTGAAGAAAAAATCACCGTAAAGTTTCATCTTGTTCGGACTTCTTTTGGTATTGATTTTCTGAAAAGACAAAAACAAGCAAAAAAAACAGCAACTGAAACTGCACACTGAGTTAATAGGCTAATCCCAAAAAATAATATAAAATTACATATAAGTATTCAAGATTGATAATATAATAGCATGAAATAATCAAAAATTATAAATACGTTGGAGACGTATCAGATGGTGGCGCATCTTCGGCTTGTTTCAATGCTCGTAGTCGTCGTTATATGGTCTAAGAATAAAAAAACTGTTTACATCATAAGATATGCAACTCCAAAACAAAAGCAGTCTTGGGTCAATATTATGGAACCTCATATAAGACACTAGGATAACCACCTTGGAAACACAGGTGTAAACTTCATATAATCTACTAATTTTAGGTCGACCTGCTTGTCCCGTTGGGTCGACGGTGACCGGCTCCGCTGACACAATTTTCTTGTTATAAGCTAACCCAAGAGATCATTAACCTTCAAATTATTGGCCGGACCAATGTCCCAATTAGTAACGTCGGCTCATTCCGATCGTGATCGAAAATAATAGACCTGGAGTTGTAGTGAGGACGTTTTTCGTTGAAATTAAAAGAACTGTTTACAACTCCACAGTTGTAGTACTGGTGGATGATCCCAGTCGGTTGTTGGGGCGACGCGAGCACTGCCGCACGGGCATTGATTCCCGTCCGTCCATCAAGACCCAAGAGGCGGACACAAGACATGACTAAACACGAGCGCATTGTTCGGCTTTGGCTCACCTTGGGACTTGATGAACAAGCGCGGAATCACATGATTCTTCCCAGGAAACAAACATCGGAGATCAGGAGAGACGTGGTCTAGTTCCGCAGGAGTGAGTGGTTTTGGATGGGCCGAGATGGCAACGGACTGCTAGTCCATCCACCAGGATTCCCTATCAGACCCATGATCAGAACAAAGCCTAAAGTGGATTGGGGAAGAAAAATGATCAGTAGTATTGTAGCGTGAATTAATATGAGACGGATGTAGTACGAAGTTGCTAGCCAAAGACTTGACAGACTGACGGTACACGAGTAACACAGTATGCAGACTTCATTTCATGTCAAAATCCATCATAATAAAACCCAGAGAAGCGTCGCCATTAACTGCATTACAGAATCCATGGAGGGTCCAAGGAGGTTGTACACAACCACAAACCACCACAAACCAGGGGCGGAAGGATGGAAGGATACCGTCGTACCATACCACACCAGTACCACTATAGTTGACGTAAATCCTGGGCGGAGATCGCCGTCTCGCAAAAAGGGCGAACAGCCGCTCGAGCCATCGAGGACGACGACATGATCCTGCGCGGTGGCGGTGCAGCCGTGCGGGCGCCCACGGGACAGCAACGCCACCGATGGATGAATGTCTCGTCCCGTCAATAGTTACTCCCCTCTGGCTCCACACGTACGTACTCATCCGGGTGCAGTACTTTGCGCCCAAGATACATACGATCCATCCAGGATCCAGCGCGCGCCCCCGTGTATCCAACCGGATCCGTCGCATCCGTGCCGACCGCGACGGGCGAAAGCTCCCGCCGGCGCCGCGCAAGTGGTCGTCTCTCGGGAAGAAAAATCGACCGATCGGTACGTGGATGCGCGGCGGCACCGGTGCATGCGGCTCGTATGGGCGCATGGGCCGGCACCAGTGGCGGAGCTAGCGAGATATTACTGAGGGGGCAAATAGTCAAATATAATTGTGTGGAGGGGCCAAATACTGTATTTATCTTAATTTGTGTCATTCTAAACAGTGTTTCTTTATAAAATATTAATGGGCTGGGGGGCCATGGCACCTGCAGCACACCACATAGCTCCGCCAGTGGCCGGCACTGTCGACGAAAGCACGGCCGGTCGTGGATGAATGGATCACACTAGCTAGCAGTGTTCAGCCATTGACATTGTTAGGCTGACGGGCGCTGGCTAGCTGCCTCGCGTACGGGTCTCTCTGCTCATCGTTCAGTTAGCACCATGGCTCCTCTCTGTAGTCCCAGTCACTCGTTGTCTGGGAACAAGAGACGTCGGCCTCGCCCTACGGTCTGAGATTTCCGTGCAGTGCATCTGCCGTCAGGTACCGGTCCGGCGGTCCACGTATACCTCGGTACATCCGGGCACTACAGGCCTGCCCGTGTGGTCGACGTACTCCACACTGTGGCAGTCAGTTACGGATGGATCATGGGTGATCATACAAGCTACGTGCAAGCACATACAAATGGGATGGGATATTTATTCTTTTTGAGAAAGAAGAAATGGGATGGGATATGCCATATATCGGTCGCTATGTTGAAGACTTCAGCTTGGGGCGCGTGGGACAAAAAGATGGGGACATTTTCCTATTGCGCGATACGGCGAAAGATCTCTTCAGAGACACTCTCTGCTGTACTGTACACCAATGACGACAGTATATTATTCATTGTCCCAAGATACTCGTATACATGCCACAGTGACGGGTGCTAATTATAGATAGGAGTGCACTGTTACGCGCAGAATATATGCAAAAGTATTTTTTATGAAAGTGCAGCAACACGTACGCTAAGTGTACGAATACTGCACGCAAAAATACACTCCTATACAGCAGATACAAAGGTTAAGGCATGCAGGGAGAACACTGTGGCGACACTTAGGTCAGTAGTGCTCAGTGGACGTGCAAAGACAAAAACACCATGCTAGTACATACCATCCCGTCGCTTCAATCAGAAGATACTACGTCCATACTGTAGCGTAGCGTGTGGCTAATTAGCATGGGACAAGAGACGAACCGACGGTAGCGACGGACGACGTGTCATTTGCTACACGGTCCACCCACCCGCGTGCAATTGCTTTTTTAACGACCTGTGCAAATCATGTACTCCCTTCGTATCGCAACAAGTGATGCTTTAAACATTGACATAGTATCTAGATATCTTAAGAGTTTTTCTTTACTAACTTATTTATCTTAGAGCAACTCCAATGAGACGATCCATTTCATCCGCATGCGTCCGTTTGGGTCGGCGCAGATAAAAGTTGAGACCCAGCGCGCCGACCCAAACGAAATCTCGTCCGCCTGGCGTCCGCGCCGATCCATTTACGACCCAAATTTGCGCCTGAAATGCGTCGGCACGAACGCGCCGCGTGTTCCTCGGCGTCTGCCGCGGCCCCACCTGTGGGCCAGCCAACTGCCACCCGTCGTTTTATTTATGACGACCACCGACAACGGGCCCACTAGTCAGCTAGTGGAAGCACGCGTGCGGCGGGGACAAGCCTCATCCAATTCCGTCCACATTTGCCCCCCCCCCCCAGGGAGTCCTGAATTTGGGGGTATCCAGACAACCGGACTATATACATTGTCCGGACTATCAAAGCGTGAAGATACAAGACTCAAGACTTCGGCCCGTGTCCAGATGGGACTCTCCTTTGCATGGAAGACAAGCTTGGTGATCCGGATATTGTGTTTCTTCCTTGTAACCGACTCCATGTAAACCCTAGCTCTCTCCGGTGTCTATATAAACCGGAGAGGATGGTCCTTAGAAGGCCGATCACAATTACAATCATACCATCATAGGCTAGCTCTTAGGGTTCAGCCTCTACGATCTCGTGGTAGATCTACTCTTGTACTACTCATATCTTCAATATTAATAAGGCAGGAAGTAGGGTTTTACCTCCATCGAGAGGGCCCGAACCTGGGTAAACATTGTGTCCCTTCCTTCCTGTTACCATCAGCCTAAGACGCACAGATCGGGACCCCCTACCCGAGATCCGCCGGTTTTGACACCGACATTGGTGCTTTCATTAAGAGTTCCTCTGTGTCGTCACTTCAAGGCTTGATGGCGTCTTCAATCGTCAACAACACGGTCCAGGGTGAGACTTTTCTCCCCGGACAGTTCTTTGTGTTCGGCGGCTTCGCACTGCGGGCCAATTCGCTTGGCCATCTAGAGCAGATCGACAGCTACGCCCCTGGCCACCAGATCAGGTTTGGAAACTTGAACTACACGGCGGATATTCGCGGAGACTTGATCTTCGACGGATTCGGCCCTGCGCCAGGAGCGCCGGACAGTCACGACGAGCACGACCTAGACCTGCTGCCGGACAATGCTCGGAACATCATCCCTGCAATAACTCCGGATCTAAATCCGGAACAGGTTGCGTTGCCCAAGGACGGAGGGGTAGACCCTGCCCCGCATGCCGCATCCACATCACCGGTGGAGCAGAACACAGGTCTCACCTCTGTGGAGGCCTGTAACCCCGGGCCCCCGGACTCGTATCCGGTCGTTGGTCCCGGTCCGCTCACTCTTGAGCCAGCCGAGCCAGGGTGGGCTCCGGTAATGGAGTTTACCGTTGCGGACATCTTTCAGCACTCGCCCTTTGGTGACATGCAGAACTCATTAAAGTCTCTTTCTTTGTCAGGAGGCTCTGGGCCGAACTATGTCCGGCCCGAGTGGGAAGCAGGCGACGAAGGAATTCGTTGCCCACCCACCACCCACTTCATCGCCACGATTGAAGATTTAACCAACGTGCTTGACTTCGACTGCGAAGACATCGACGGTATGGACGATGATGCAGGAGAAGCTCCAGAATCCCTAGGGCGCGGGACTACTACCTTGTCACACGATATATACATGGTAGATACACCCAATAAGGACGACAGCGATAATCCGGAAGATAAAACACCCGGGCAAAAGCCAAAAAGGCGGCGCAGACGTCTCTCAAAGTCCAGCAATTGCAAATATAGCGACAAGAGCGCAAGAAGGGTGGATATACCCGTAAACTGCGAAAGTAACCACAACCACATGGACCCAGCGATGGAGTAGGATGAGCCAGGTCACGCCAAACCAACACTACTAGGAAAAGGGCTATAGATAGGATTGATACTAATGGCGCACCAGCTAAGTAGTGTGCCACTACTATATACTAATGGCGCACCGGTTGGAGGTGCGCCATTAGTGTGGAAGACACTAGTGGCGCACCAGGCACACGGTGCGCCACTAGTATTGATTTTTTTTTCCATTTTTCCATACACTCTAATGGCGCATGGTGCCAAAGTGCGCCATTACTAGTTCTACCAAGTAATGGCGCACCATGTAAGCAGTGCGCCATTAGTATATAATTTTTTTTTACTTTTTTGCAAAACTGCTAATGGCGCACCGTGTATATTTTCATGGACACTTTTTGATCTCGATATCGATCCCACCCGCACCCTTCCCCGCTAGCTCCACCTCCGCCGCCGACCCACCGCAACCCTTCCCCGCTCCACCGCCGCCGACGAGCACCCCCTCCCCGCCCCCTCCCCCTCCCCCGCTCCGCCGCCGCCAACGAGCACCCCCCGCACCCTCCCCCGCTAGCTCCATCGCCGTCGACGACAAACCACAACCCTCCCCCGCTCCACCGCCGCCGACGAGCACCCGGCCCCCCCGCACCCTCCCCCGCTCCACCGCCACCAACGGGCACCCCCCGCACCCTCCCCCGCTAGCTCCACCGCCGCCGACGACCCACCGCAACCCTCCCCCGCTCCACCGCCACCGACGAGTACCCGCCCCCCCCCCCCCCCCCCGCACCCTCCCCCGCTTCACCGCCGCCAACGGGCACCCCCGCACCCTTCCCCGCTAGCTCCATCGCCGCCAACGACCCACCGCAACACTCCCCCGCTCCACCGCCGCCGACGAGCACCCGGCCCCCCGCACCTTCCCCCCGCTCCACCGCCGCCACCGATGATATTTTCAATTAACAAATTTGAACATATTTTCTAAATAATTATTGCTGTTTTTATAAAAAAATATTACTGTTATGATTTAAACAAGTTTGAACATATTTAAACACAAATAAATATCAAACAAGATTTAAAATGCATAAAAAATATTGGGGAGACTAGGAATCGAACCCAAGACCTCCTGATGTGTGTGCTGCGTACTGACCAGTCGGGCTAGTGGGCGGGTTCTGTTGTAGATAGGGTTAGGTGGTATATATGTCGGGCTAGATTAAATTACTTATGGCGCACCCTCCGGTGGTGCGCCATTGCTATGGATGTACTTATGGCGCACCCCTGGGTGGTGCGCCATTGCTAAGCCTCCCCCACACTAAAATCCCCAATCCCCAATCCACACTCTAATCCCTCCCCTGCCTCACCCGCCGTCCCCGACCGTACGTGCACCCGACCTCCCTCCGCCGCCGACCACCTTCCTCACCGTCCCCCCTCCGCCCGCGCCCGCGCCCTCGCCGTCCCCCTCCCCCCGCGGCCCCGCCTGCATCCCCTCCCTCCCGAGCGTGACAGCTAGGGTTCCTAGCCGCCGCCACCGCTGCCGGCCCGCCACCACGGGCGCACCCAGCCGGCCGAACCCTCCGCTGCCCCGCCTCCGGTACAGGCCCCTCCAGCCCCGAAGTTGCGCCCCCGCCCGCCTCCTCCTCTCTTCTCCCGCGACCTCCACCTACCCCCTCTCAACCGCCCTATTCCCTCGGCGCCGCCCGCCGTCTCCCCGAACCCTAGCTCCGCTGGCGTCGGGGACGACCACCTCGTCGGCCTCACCAGGCCGCAGGCCCTCAAGCCCCACGCCGTCCTCGGCCTCGCCCTCTCCACCGGCGGCGCCCCTTCCTCCGCCTCTGCAGCGCAGCAGCAGCAGCAGTAAACAGCCAGGTAAGATGATGATGCATTTTCATTCAGTCTTTCTATTCAGTCTTTCTATTTGTACTACTTGTTTGTTGTGAAGCTAAGATGATGATGCTATTTTCTTAGTGCAAGGTTGAAACATGTAAGATGAGTAGCATCTCAAAATTAATACATGGAAAGGAAAAAGGAACATTACTACATTTATATCCTTCTATTCTAAATGTTAACATAACTAAGCGAATATAAACTGATGTAGCAAAATATTGATATCTAGCATGCAAAGTAATTGAATGTATGGGAGCAAGATGTCACATGAAACAGCAGATAATAAAAGAGGTAAATGAAAGAAATTGCCATCCCTAGCAGGAATACATAATGTGAACTGAACCCTATACTCTTAGTGCCACAAGAAAACTGGCACCTAAGCACAAGCTCCCATTACTATAGTATGGATGTTTGCAGTACATTTCTGATAGTCAAAGCACTGTTTAACTATGTTATATAGAATATTTGACATTATCATGTAGGTTTCAATGCATGTGTCTACAGGTCAAGGACTTCCCGCAACTAAATCATAGATAATGTAATGGAGTGTTATATTGTACAATAGTTGCAAGCTTCATAAATAATTTGACAGTGGCTAAAAAAGACAGCACAAATGCTAATGTACTTCTGTTTGATATGACATTTACGTTTAGCAAGCTGATCCTGATGTTTAGTTTTCTTCATATGTAGTTAAATTAAGCAATCTCGTAGTGTGCATCTCCAAGACAAATCTAAGTACAGAGAACACATGCACAATGACAAATCTAAGTACATAGAACACATGCACAATGGCAGACCAAGTGGCACTATCAACTTGTCTTTATCTCCATTTTTCTTGAGCACACACCTATCATGTATCATGTATGTAGTAGCAACATGCTGATGGGGAGGTGTAGCAGGATCATGACAAAATGTGCTGCTATCTTATTCCAAGATGCACATTTTCTCTCAAACTGACATGTTCTTAATATGGACTCTGTTTGATGATAGAGGTGTAGCCGGATCATGACAAAATCAGCTGTTATCTTATTCCAAGATGCACATTTCCTCTGAAACTGACTGAACTGTTCTTAATTTTGCAGGTAGAGGGCAAGATAATTTGTTGGTTGTTTGCTGTCATGTTGTTATTACTTCCATTAGGGCATCTGTTGGTTCATTAACCTTTCTAACATCTGCATATTTCAGGTTTCCGAGGAGGTAAAGGAAGTGAAGTTCAAACAGTGCAGCAGCAGCAACACGTTCAAGGTGAGAAATATGTTCCTATTTTTCTTTTTTTGCTCAAGTTCTTTAGTACATCATATAATATAGAGAAGTGCAGATCAAGTGGTGCAATCATATACATCTGCCACTTAAGTCATCCTTCCCTTTAAGCAGAGTGATGCCTTTGGATGTCACACAATAATGTTTGTTGCAAGAACATTCTACTCTTAGTGTTCGTTTGTTTACTGCATAAAAATATATAGTTTTGCTGTTGTTATGCTTGTATTCACTGTTGCTGCTGCTGTACTTGTGATGATGTTGTAGGTACCCCGAGAGGCCCTTGAGTTTGCCGGAATGTCGATTAACTTCCGTTCCGGCAAATTCGGGTACTCCATATGTCCTATTTTCAGCAAAGGTAATGCTGAAATTTTCCGTGAATTTTAGCATTACTTTGCTAAAAATAGGACATATGGGGTACTTGCGACTAATGCCTGTTATCATGCATGTTTTATGATCTGTTGTAAGGGTACTAATTGGTCTCTTCTGCTGCTTATCAGAGATGGCGAGAAGCAGCCACCGCCGATCTGCGACACCGCAGTACGAGTTGGATGCTTCTGAGTTCTTCACTATCATACTTGAGGCTTTAGTATCATCCATGACGCAGGTATATAAAACAAGAGATCTCCCCTTCACCCATCTCATTATGATATCTGTTGTTTGCTACATCACTCATTGTCCCAAACTGCAGAGGCTACCTGACAGTTTTATGAACATGCTGATGGGTGAGAATCCGCCAAATAATGTGAAGCTGCGACAGGCCGGCAGCGGGTTTCACAGGCAGTGGGATGTATAGTTGGTGATCAAGAAGGGCCACATGTACTTGTCTCGTGGGTGGGAGAAGTTCTACTGTGCCTACGACCTGCAGCTGGGGTACTTCCTTCTCTTCAGGTACGATGACGACGCCAACATGCTCATCGTGAAGGTGTTCAACAAGACTATGTGTCGCATGCGCTACGCTGCCGATGATGATGCCGGTACGTTTTGCCTCTTCTTATTCCTCTACATTTGGCTTTGTCTCACATCGATTGTTAACGGTCATTGTTACATTTTGGACAGGTAGTGGGAGCAGCAGCAGCGACACTGGCTACAGCCAAAGCAGCAGCGACTATGGCTGTAGCGAAAGCAGCAGCGATTCTGGCTGTAGCGAAAGCAGCAACGATTCTGGCAGCAGCATAGACAACAAGAAGGATGATCCGAATTGGAGTGCGGGAGAAGAGGAGCAGAGTGAGGATGAGGAGCTGCAGGATGATGATGGGCATCAGGCTAAGGATGACCTAGCGCTGGTGGTGGCTGACCAAGGGCAAGAGATGGTGGTGGCTGACCATGGGCAAGAGATGGAGGTGGCCGAGGATGACCTAGCGATGGTCGTGCCTGAAGGTGGCCTCGCGATGGTGGTGGTGCCTGACAATGACCACGCACCGGTGGTGGCGCCAGCGATCCCACAGCTGGGCGACATGACCACGCCAATTGTGGTAGAAGACTATATCCCACTGCCTCCACTGCCTCCACCGCCTCGCCGCTCTAGGCGCATCAGGGAGAGGAAGGAGAAGAAGGAGAAGAACAATGCATGAGAACTGAACTTTGTCAGGTATGTTAGATCTCCTATAGGTTAGCTATCCAAAATGATATATATATACTTAGTTACCTATGTTATCTCTAATATGCTTAGTTTCCTATAGGTTAGCTTTATTTTTACCTAAGTTGGCTCTAATATACTAACTTAGAGCTTATATGCTTAGTTTCCTATAGGTTAGCTCCAAAATAACTTATGTTAGCACAAAATGATCAAGTTTACATAATAAGCTTATAGTCTTTTTCTTATTCTTCTTCTTTTCCAAAATGACATAGGTTAGCTTCATTTTACCTAAGTTGGCTCTAGTATACTAACTAAGAGCTTATATGCTTAGTTTCCTATAGGTTAGCTCAAAAATAACTTATGTTAGCACAAAATGATCAAGTTTACATAATAAGCTTATAGTCTTTTTTCTTATTCTTCTTCTTTTCCAAAATGACATAGGTTAGCTTCATTTTACCTAAGTTGGCTCTAATATACTAACTTCGAGCTTATATGCTTAGTTTCCTATAGGTTAGCTCCAAAATAACTTATGTTAGCACAAAATGAACAAGTTTACATAATAAGCTTATAGTCTTCTTCTTATTCTTCTTCTTTTCCAAAACTCTTCTCATTCTTCTTCTAGTGTTCTTCTTCTTCTAGTATTCTTCTAGTCTTCTTCTTTTTCTTCTTCTAACTTCTTGTTTATCATTTTGCAGATTTGATTTAACTGACGGAAGCTTGCGTGGATGGAGTGCTTCTTTTCCATTTGTGTTTTTATTTTGTATCAATGTGAAACTTTTGTGAATTGATGGATAACGGTGTTGGATGAACAATGTGAAACTTTTGTAATATGTAACGATGGAACTATGTGTTGGCTATGCATGTATATATGATGGAACTTGTGTGTTGGTTATGTATGTATATATGATGGAACTTGTGTGTTGGCTATCATTGTTATATGGATGCTTGTTGTATATATATGTGTTGGATATCTCATAGGTGAAATAGTGACCTGAGATTAAGAAAAAAAATTAAAAAAATTGTTACTAATGGCGCACTACAATGTGATGCGCCATTAGTATAGAAGACACTAGTGGCGCACTGTGGGAAAAACTAATGGCGCACTGCCTGGTGCGCCATTAGTATACCATATACTAATGGCGCACCAGTGGTGCGCCATTAGTAAAAAATACTAGTGGCGTGCTACTAATGGCGCACTGGTAATGCGCCATTAGTAGGAAAAACCAGTGCGCCATTAGTAGGCTTTTTCCTAGTAGTGCAAGTTCGGAGCAAATATCCGATCACAATGATCCGGAGGGACGAGCTCATGAAACTGCCCTAGAACAGGAATACAGTCCGGACGACGATGCATTCATCATCCCGGACGAATAGGTGGAACGAGACAACCTCCACAGAAAGCTTATGGCCACCGCAAGAAGTCTAAAAAATTAGAAGTAACGGCTCAAGGCCACACAGGAAAAGCTAAGTCGTAGATGGAATAAAGTGCTAAACACTGAAGAAAGATATGGCGACGATCGCCATACGAAAAGCTATCCAAAGCGCAAGCTACTGCCAGAATTCGACGACGAGGCCGTTCCACCAAAGAATAATACGACCGGGAGACCAGACGTACCGCTCCACAACCACAACAGAACGGCCACACATGCCGCGCACGATCTACGTGAGCATCTGGATAAGAAAGCCGGTGCAGCCAGGTCCATCTATGGATCTAAAAGACACACCCCCGCGAGGGACTACGGTCACCAAAATGCTCATACAAGCCAAATACCAGTTCGGAATAAACTACGGACACAGAAACAGCCGACTGCATGCCACAGCACGTCCAGATACAGAGGGGCTGCTCACCCCCTGTGCTTCACCGAAGAAGTACTGGACCATGAATTCCCACAAGGATTCGAACCTGTGAACATAGAAGCATACGACGGCACGACAGACCCAGGGGTCTGGATTGAGGATTTTATCCTGCATATTCACATAGCTCGTGGAGATGACCTCCACGCCATCAAATACTACCTTCCCTTAAAATTGAAGGGACCAGCTAGACACTGGTTGAAAAGCCTCCCCGAAAACTTAATTCGGAGTTGGGAGGAACTCGAACATGCTTTCAGGGCCAATTTTCAAGGGACTTATGTTCGGCCTCCGGATGCAGACGACCTAAGTCACATAATCCAACAGCCCGGAGAGTCTGCCCGCAAGCTTTGGAACAGATTCCTCACTAAGAATAATCAAATTGCCGCTTGTCCGAACGCCGAAGCCTTAGCGGCATTCAAAGACAGCATCCGTGACGAATGGCTTGCCCGACACCTCGGCCAAGAAAAGCCAAAGACAATGGCAGCTTTAACAAGCCTTATGACCCGCTTTTGCGCGGGTGAAGATAGCTGGCTGGCCCGTAAAGGCACTAGCAACCCCAGCACATCCAAAATAAGGGATGGCAACGGGAAGCCACGGCGTAATAAAAAAAACGCCAAAACAAGGAAGAGAGCCGAGATAACACGATGGTCAACGCCGGATTTAGGAGTTCCCGACCTGATCAGCAAAAGAAGCCATTTAAAGGCAGTAAAGAGGGACCGTTCGGTCTGAAAGAGAAGTTGACGCCATCACTAAAAAGTCATTGATCCAGAGTAAGACACTCTCGCAGCACGAAAAGCAGGTCGGAAGAATTCTCAACTCCTTCCTCATTCAAACCTTGATCCATTCGGGGGCTAATGATGAAGGCATGAACCTAGGGTAGGGTCATGGACCTGACCAAGGTACCCTTCCCAAGGACATCTCTAGAAGTAACTGTCTTTCAGTCGACCTGGAAGAATTCCACTCGACGGACTCAACGACACTCGACCATAAAGACTCACTCGACCACCAGGAGATCTAGAGTCACTCTGCATCCAAACGGTCTGTTATTAAGTAGTCTTTATGGCCATGATATCACTTTATGTAAGACGTTACCAGTAACGCCGAGTCTTTATGTACATTGAACCCTCTGCTACGTGGGCTGGCTGGGGTCCTGACGCACTCTATATAAGCCACCCCCCTCCACAGGCAGAAGGGTTCGCACCCCTGTAACTCTCACGCATATAATCCAGTTGACCGCCTCCATGCACCGAGACGTAGGGCTGTTACTTCCTCCGAGAAGGGCCTGAACTCGTAAAACTCTTGCGTGTACAACTACTCCATAGCTAGGATCTTGCCTCTCCTTTAGTACCCCCTACACTACTGTCAGACTTAGAACCGCGACAGTTGGCGCCCATCATGGCGCAGGTGTCTTAGCGACTTATTGGAGAAGTTGCAATTTTTTCTGATCGCCTTCATCATGGTTTCAGGTGGAGTTTGGGTCGAGGGCCACGAGATCCGTCTCGGCGCGCTCACGTTCATCGCCGACGACTCTGCCTGGCTTCAGGAGGCTTCGCTCGACGTCGACGCGCTCCCAGTCCGCGGAGCGACGCACTTTCACGCGTGCATCCGCGGTGTCCTCTTGCGGCAACTGTCGACCTAGTATCGACCGGTTTTTGTGCCATCCTCCCTCCCGGCTTCCCGCCGGCGCAAGCGCTCCGGTCGGTCGAGGCTTCAGCGGTGGGTGAGGCACGCGGTGGCTCGCCAGCCGACCACCGCCCAAGTCGCGGCAATCGAGCCCGACGAATCTCTCTACGACCTGTTCGACTGGCTCCGCAGAGACTGCATCTGAGTGCGACAACAGTGATCTAGCGGTGGAGGTCCTGATAGTCAACGGACCACACGGTCCCCCCTGGCTTTCCCGGTGTCAAGGGAGGTAACGGCGGAGGCGATCCGTCACATTCCCATGAGGAATACCTTCCCGAGCCCCTCAATTCGCTGCAGAGGGAAGAACTTTGCCACCGGAACATGGATGCCCTTCATACTCCTATCGTTGGAGAAACCCCTGAGGCTCCCGCCTTGGAGGACACGCGCTTGGCCAACCTACCTGAGCGCACTCGACTGGAGAACCTTCAGCAAGAACTCGACGAGCGTGCGCGACAACGGGTCCCTGACTCCAGTCGACGTCAGCTCTTTCCACCTCCGACTCAGGTATATCGAACTCCGATTCAGAATTTAGCAGCTGCTGCCCATATAGCAGAATCAATTCAGCCTTCCCAGTCAGAGGCTGGCAGAGGCTTGATGGAGATTAGAGATTTGCTCCGTGCAGCAGGAGATCAAAATTCAGCTGTATCACAGTCGCGGAACAGGATTCACAGCAAATCCGTGGCTGTGAATACGGTCTAGTTGGCTCATAGCCCCAGATCGCCCCCGAGGCGTGAAGGGCATGGAGACCGGCACGATCAGTACAGGAACCGTGAGCAGTATGATCACCGATTCGATCGCGATGATTGATGTCGAGTGCCCACCCCTCCCCCTAGGGGTGGATCCTACGTACCTCGGCAGCAGGATGATAGCGCCAACACAGTGGCGGGCGAAGAATTCCAGTCGACTCCAGGGAAGCAGGCTTTGATGCGAGATCCATCATCGTTCAAGGTCTGGTCGACCGGAACAGAGCTCACAAGAGGGTCACGACAGAGATGTACCCACCAGCAGCCGACTGCATGTCTCCGGACCAGAGTGTTTCAGCAGAGCCATCAGAGCCGCAGTGATTCCTCCCAACTTCAGGTTGGCGACTGGAGTCAGTAAGTTCAACGGTGAGTCTAAGCCCGATACTTGGCTTGAGGACTACCGAGTGGCTGTCCAGATCGGCGGCGGAAATGACGAGGTGGCCATGAAGCATCTGCCTCTTATGTTGGAGGGATCAGCCAGGGCATGGCTGAATCAGTTGACACCCAGCAGCATTTACACGTGGGAAGACCTCTCCCGAGTGTTTGTCAGAATATTGAAAGAAACATGCAAGCGACCAGCAGGACTGACAGAGCTGCAATCTTGTGTGCAGAAGTCGAATGAGACTTTGAGAGATTACATCTAGAGATGGATCACATTGCATCACACAGTAGAAAATGTATCTGATCCCCAGGCAGTCTGCGCCTTCAAGGAAGGCGTTAAGTACAGAGAGCTAAGCCTGAAATTCGGTCGAACCGGAGACATGTCTCTGAGTCGAATGATGGAGATAGCCACCAAATATGCCAATGGTGAGGAAGAGGATCGGCTCCGGAGCGGCAAGCACAAGGCGGTCGCCCAGGAAACCGGAGGAAGGAACTCCAGTCAGAAGCAAAAGCGGAAAGCCGAGCCAGCTGCTCCTGGAGAAACCTTGGCCGTGACTCAAGGAAAGTTCAAAGGAAAGCCCAAAGGGCCCTGGAACCACAAGAAAGTGAAGGATAAAGAGGGAAATGACGTGATGGATTTGCCGTGTCACATCCACACGAAGAAAGAAGAAGAGGGTAATTTCATTTACCCGAAGCATACCACTCGACAGTGTTTGCTCACTCAAATCAGTCGGAATGTGGAAGCATACATGGATGACATTGTGGTCAAGTCACGGAAAGGTTCCGAACTGCTGACTGACCTAGCTGAAACATTTGCCAACGTTAGGAGGTATGATATCAAGCTTAATCCATCCAAGTGCACATTCGGAGTTCCTGGCAGAAAGTTACTCGGTTTTCTCGTTTCTGAATGAGGAATTGACGCAAACCTAGAAAAAAGTGGGCACTATACTCCAAATGAAACGACCTGTGCGTGTGCACGATGTTCAGAAGCTTACTGGTTGCTTGGCTGCTTTAAGTCGATTCATCTCTCATCTCGGTGAGAAGGCATTGCCTCTTTACCGACTGATGAAGAAGTCAGATAAGTTCGAGTGGACTCCTGAAGCTGATGCAGCGTTTGCAGAGTTAAAAACCCTACTTTCCACCCAGCCGGTGCTTGCTGCCCCGATCAGCAAAGAGCCTTTGCTGCTTTACATTGCAGCCACAGGACAAGTCGTCAGTACAGTACTTACGGTCGAGCGGGAAGAAGAAGGGAAAACCTTCAAAGTTCAGCGCCCATTATACTATATTTCTGAAGTCCTGACCCCATCGAAGCAAATATACCCTCATTATCAGAAGCTTGTATATAGGATTTATATGACCATGAAGAAATTTGCTCACTACTTCTCTGACCATATCATCAAAGTCGTCAGCGACGCCCCCTTATCAGAGATTCTGCACAACAGAGATGCAACTGGTCTAGTGGCAAAATGGGCGATTGAACTCCTTCCCCTTGATATCAGATTTGAGGCAAAGAAAGCTATCAAGTCCCAAGCAATAGCAGATTTCGTCGCCGAGTGGACTGAACAGCAGTTACCGACTCAAGTTCACTCGGAGCACTGGACTATGTTCTTTGATGGCTCTAAAATGCTGAATGGTTCCAGTGCCGGGGTAGTGTTGGTTTCCCCCCAAGGAGATAAGCTCAGATATGTACTCCAGATTCACTTTGACTCCTCCAACAACGAAGCAGAATATGAAGCACTTTTGGATGGGTTGCATATGGCCATTTCATTCGGCGTCCGTCGCCTCATGGTCTACGGTGAATCGGATTTGGTGGTTAACCAAGTGATGAAGGAGTGGAACGTCAGAAGCCTAGCTATGACTGGTTACTGCAACACAGTAAGAAAGCTGGAGAAGAAATTCGAGGGGTTAGAGGTTCATCACGTACCCCGACTGAAAAATCAAGCAGCTGATGACTTGGCGAAGATAGGTTCCAAAAGAGAAGCCATTCCCAGTGGCGTGTTTTTGGAACATGTCCACGTACCGTCGGTTCAGGAGGATCCTTTCACCGAAGAAGCCCCGCAGCCAAAAAGTGCCACGGATCCGACTGAAGTTGAGGTCCCAGCTGTGGTTGACTTAATCATGGAAGTTCTGGTTATCACTCCCGATTGGACAGTGCCTTACATCGCGTATATCCTAAGGAAAGAGCTCCTAGAGAATGAAGAAGAGGCTCGGTGGATCGTCCGTGGATCCAAGGCCTTTACTGTCATGAGGGGACAGTTGTACAGAGAAAGCGCGACTGGAGTCAGCCAGAAATGCATAACACCGGAAGAGGGTTGAATGGTTCTCAACGACATCCACTCGGGGACCCGTGGCCATCATGCGTCCTCTCGGGCCATCATGGCTAAAGCATACCAAGCGGGTTTTTACTGGCCTAGAGCAAATGAAATGGCGAAAGAGATAGTCGACAAATGTGAAGGATGTCAGTTCTACTCCAATATGTCACACAAGCCCGCCTCAGCCATGAAGACCATTCCAATCATCTAGCCTTTTGCTGTTTGGGGGTTAGATATGGTTGGACCACTGAGAACTGGCAGGAGCGTCTTCACACATGTACTGGTGGCAGTCGACAAGTTCACCAAGTGCATCAAAGCCAAGCCTATTAAAAATCTTGATGCTGGCACTGCCATCAGCTTCATCAGAGAGTTGATATTCAGATATGGAGTTCCGCATAGCATCATCACTGATACTGGGTCAAAATTCGATTCCGATCAGTTCAAAGCCTTCTGCGCTTCTCAAGGCACACGAGTCGACTATGCTTCAGTCGCCCACCCCCAGTCGAATGGACAAGCAGAAAGAGGAAACGGCCTAATTCTCAAAGGACTGAAACCCTGGTTGATGCGTGACCTCAAGCACGCAGCAGGCGCGTGGGTCGACGAACTTCCATCAGTTCTTTGGGGATTTAGGACTACTCCAAAGCGGTCAACTGGGAGAACTCCGTTCTTTCTGGTCTATGGAGCTAAAGCGGTTCTACCAAGTGACCTGCTTCACAATGCACCGCGAGTCGAGCTCTACTCTGAAGTCAAAGCAGAACAAGCCCGGCAGGACGCAGTCGACCTTCTGGAAGAAGAAAGAGAGATGGCCATGATCCGATCGACCATCTATCAACAAGACTTGCACCGATTCTACGCCAGAAATGTGAAGAGCCGAGCCTTCCAAGAAGGAGACTTGGTCCTCCGAGTGGATCAACAAAAGCCACTCAAACTCGCCCCTACTTGGGAAGGCCCCTTCATTGTTACCAAAGTTCTCCACAACGGAGCATACCGTCTTTACAACGTCGATCGCCAGATTGACGAGCCGCGAGCTTGGAATGCGTATCTGCTCCGCCCCTTTTATACTTAAGTATTCACTCGGATGAGTTGTAATAAAAGTACTTCTGTAGTTTATTTATCAAAGACAAGAGTTTTATAATTTTCCCAGTGATTGTTGTTACTTTTGTTCACATAAGTCAGTCCCCCAGTGGGTGGCTTAGCTGCGAATCTGTTTCGCCTAAGTTTGTAAAACAAAAGTCCTTACCGAGTGGTGAGCCAGCCTCCCGCTCGGAGGCTTCGCTGCGAATCCATTTCGCCTAAGTTTAAACAAAATCCTATCGAGTGGTAAGCCAGCCTTCCACTCGGAGGCTTAGCTGCAAATCTGTTTCGCCTAAGTTTAAACAAAATCCTATCGAGTGGTAAGCCAGCCTTCCACTCAGAGGCTTAGCTGCAGTCCAAGTACTCGCCTAAGCTTAAACAAAATCCTGCCGAGTGGTGAGCCAGCCTCCCACTCGGGGGCTTAGCTACAACCTAGTGTTCGCCTAAGTATAAATACAATGTGCGCTCCGCAAGGAGGACGAAGTACAGGTCGACTGCTACCTTCTCCTTCCGATCTACGCCACAAATACAACGTGCGCTCCGCAAGGAGGACGAAGCGCAGGTCGACTGCTACCTTCTCCTTCCAAACTACGCCACAAATACAACGTGCGCTCTGCAAGGAGGACGAAGCGCGGGTCGACTGCTACCTTCTCCTTCAGAGGTACACCATGAAAATCCTACCGAGTGGAGAACAAACCTCCCACTCGGGGGCTTAGCTGCAGCCCAGTGCTCGCCTAAGTTTTTGAAAATCCTACCGAGTGGAGAGCAAACCTCCCACTCAGGGTCTTTGCTGCAGCCTAGTGCTTGCCTAAGTTTTTGAAAATCCTACCGAGTGGTGAGCAAACCTCCCACTCGGGGGCTTAGCTGCAGCCCAGTGCTCGCCTAAGTTTAAACAAAATCCTGCCGAGTGGTGAGCCAGCCTCCCGCTCGGGGGCTTAGCTGCAACCTAGTGTTCGCCTAAGTATAAATACAACATGCGCTCCGCAAGGAGGACGAAGTGCAGGTCGACTGCTACCTTCTCCTTCCGAGATACGCCACAAATACAACATGCGCTCCGCAAGGAGGACGAAGCGCAGGTGCACTGCTACCTTCTCCTTCCGAGCTATGCCACAAATACAATGTGCGCTCCGCAAGGAGGACGAAGCATAGGTCGACTGCTACCTTCTCCTTCAGAGGTACGCCACGAAAATCCTACCGAGTGGAGAACAAACCTCCCACTCGGGGGCTTAGCTGCAGCCCAGTGCTCGCCTAAGTTTTTGAAAATCCTACTGACTGGAGAGCAAACCTCCCACTCGGGGGCTTAGCTGCAGCCTAGTGCTCGCCTAAGTTTTTGAAAATCCTACCGAGTGGCGAGCAAACCTCCCACTCGGGGGCTTAGCCGCAGCCCAGTGCTCGCCTAAGAATGACGAGTACAAGTCGATTGCAATTTGTTCTTCGTCCCTACCTGCAAAAGTGCATCACAAACACTAGTATATATTCCGAGCGAAGGACAATGATCGTTCAAAGGAGAATGCAAACATATTCAACGGCAAACCCAAGTTCAGATAGCGTCCTACGAATCCAGAAGTGCTCAGGCACCAAGCCAGTTAAAGTTTATCGGTTACAAAAACCACTCGGCATTCCGAGGCAAATTTAAGGCATCAAGCATAGAAGTTTTTTACTCCTCCTGCGGAGGACTGGAAGGCGCAACGAACTCGTCCAGGTCGATTCCATCTGCGATCCGAGTGGCAGCAGCAATGAAGGTCTCCATGAAAGATCGGAAGTCATGCTTCTTGGTATTGGCCACTTTGAGAGACGCCAGCTTGTCCTCTCGCGCGTCCTTGCAGTGAACACGGACCAGAGACAGAGCAACGTCAGCACCACACCTGGCAGAAGACTTTTTCCATTCTTGCACTCGACTTGGAACTTCGTTCAGTCGAGTCATCAGAGACTCGAGGTCGTTCTGAAGTGTTTCTCCCGGCCAGAGTGCTGTGTCGATGCGTGATGTTGCAACCTTCAGTCTCGCAAGATAGTCGACCACAGCAGCAACGCGAGACTCGAGACGGAGCACGTTCATGGCGGCTTCATCCTTCACAGGAGAGTTGATGGGATCTAAGCCAGTCTCCACTCGACTAGTCTCCTCTTCAAAGTTTTGGCAGAATTCTGTGGATACGATCCAAGGATAAGCTAACGTTCCTACAATAAGTCAGTGATTACCAGTCGGATATAAGGGGTTACCTTCGAGCATGAGGAATAACTTCTTGGTGAGCCCTCCCAGACAAGCCTCTAAGTCATTCTCCTTTCCCACCAGTTCGCTAGCCTTGTCACTCAGGGCCATCTTGTCATTCTTCAGTCGGCTGACCTCCTTGTTGGCCACGTCGAGAGCAGCTTTCAGATTGGTATTCTCCTGTTCAAGTTTGCTGATTGAAGCTAACTTTTCTTCTGCGAGTTTCATCTTGTCCGAAGCCACTTTCTGCGCCTCGGCGAGGTCAAGATCCTTCTTCTTCAGAGCATCCCTTAGTTTATCTGCAAATTGACAGTGAGGTTAGACTTAGGAATGGACAAAAAATAAGGGCAGTCATCACGGTTCTCACCAAACATACCTTTTGCCTCCTCCTCCTCCTTCGTGAATTTCTCCTGGACAGGCTTCAGATCAAGTTCGAGCTGGATATGCTTGTTCTCCAACTCAGTATAACGAGCCACAAGCTCGCAAGTTTTCTGCGAAAGATCAGTCGACATACATCAAAGACAGGTCATTTCCGAGTGACTAAGAGAAAAATCGTTGCATTTCTAAGACTACAGCCGAATCAAAAATTTGAACTGTAGTCTCGGGGACTACACCCAGTGGGTGCACTCAGCGTGCCCCCACTAGTTCTACCGGCTCTGATCGATCAGTCGACCGAAAGTAGCTAACTGCCAACAGTTAGACACAGTTTCAAAAAAAAGGAGAAAGAAAGTAAAGTATTCTTCAGACCATAGCCGACTACTAGCAGTCGACCATGGTCTCGGGGACTACACCCAGTGGGTGCACTCAGAGTGCCCCCACTGGTTTCATGATTCCATTCGACCAGATTGAATGAAGAAAGTAAAAGAGAAAAAAAAAGTTCAAGACATAAAGACTACAGTCGATTGCCAGTAGTCCACCGCAGTCTCGGGGACTACACCCAGTGGGTGCACTCAGCGTGCCCCCACTAATCCAGACATTTCAATCGACACACTCAGTGGGTGTATGACAAGTATTAAGATGTTCAGAAAGAAAAATTGTCAGGTATCATATCCTAACAGAACAGGCGGTGGTCAACAAACCTGGACATTGCTCTGAAGAGCTGAACTTGCATCATAAGCTGCTTGGCTGGCGTCTCGGATCGCCTTCACCTGCTCCATCATGACCCCCTCCTGGCGTATGGCTTCCTTGGCAGCACCCGCTTGGTCCTCTGGGACGTGGTGTGTGGAGAAGAGGGAAGGTGGATCAACACTTGACAACGGAGGGCGGCCACTCATCAACGGCACCACAAAGGACACGGTAGCCCGAGCAACGCCCCCCTCCGGAACCAATGTCTCACATGCTGACGCAACCTGAGCAGTCTTGCCAGCAGACGCTTTCCTGATCCTCCTTTGCCTCAGTGGCTCCTCATCGTCATCGTCAAGGAGATCAATGATAACGCTAGGTGGAGCTACAGAAAAGGTTCAAAGTTAAAAATGAAGATCCGATCGACCGAAAGTGAAACTGCACAGATCATACCAGGATTGGAAGTGGCAGCATCCTCCATTTCTTGATCTTCATGCCTGGCTGAGGTCTTAGAAGTAGCAGCACTGCGATTTCAGAAATCAGTGGGTCAGCGATCGGGTCGACCAAGAATATATCCATGTTGAAAGAGAAAACTTGAGTTATGCCATTACCCAGAAACAGTCGAAATCTCCATCCTCATCTTTGGTAGGGCCTTCGCCGGTTTTGTCGGTGCCGCTCGGGGTTGCTTCGACGCTTTCTCAGTCGGCGCCGGAGAAGTCGTCCGAGGGCGTTTGGTCGACTGCCCAGCAGGCACGGCTCCCTTGCCACGCTCGACCGCAGGATCATGGGCGAGCTTGGACCGTCTTTCAGTACGAGGAGGCTCGACTACCTCCTCCTCTTCCTCCTCCTCTTCCTCATCAGAGCCGGCATCTTCTTCACCCTCGTCGCCGTCCGACTCCCACTCCTCCTGGCTTTCACCTCCACTTCCTTCTTCTTCTTCGGTCTGTTCTTGCGCCCCGTTGGGCATCGAGTACATCTCGGTAGTGATCTGGAAGACAACAAACGAGATAAAGGTCAGTCGACCAAATTGCAGCAATGCAGAATGAAGAAAACAGAATCATAGTCAAAGAAATGTAGTTAGACCTTGTCTGGTTCGTAGGACTGGTCGAGTGGCGGGATCCTCCTAGCTCCATGAGGATTATCTCTGTTCCCCGTGATGGCGGTCATCCACCTCTCCAGAGTGACATCGTCGACCTCCTCTGGGTGGACCCAAGTTGTGTCTTCTATACCAGAATACAACCACATCGGGTGGCCCCGATACTAAAGTGGCTGAATGCGCCGTCGAAGGAAAACCTCTAGAAGATCCATGCCCGTCACTCCGTCGTGAATGAGCTGGACCACGCGCTCCATCAACATCCTAACCTGAGCCTTCTCCTCCGGAAGCACCTTCAGATAAGATGGCTTGTTCACTCGGTCCATGGAGAACGGGGGGAGGCCAGTCGACTGCCCTGGCGTCGACTGGTCTTGACAGTAGAACCAGGTCGACTGCCACCCTCGAACTGACTCGGGAAGGGTCATGGCTGGAAAGGCACTCTTACTCCTCATCTGAACTCCAAGACCCCCACACATTTGGATTACTTGGGTTCTCTCGTCATTCAGGCTAGCCTTTTTCACCGTCTGAGAGCGACAGGTGAAAATGTGTTTGAAAAGGCCCAAGTGCGGCCGACAACCCAAGAAGTTTTCGCACAGAGACACGAAAGCGGCGAGGTAGGCAATGGAGTTGGGTGTGAAGTGATGGAGTTGTGCCCCAAAGAAGTTCAGAAGCCCCCGAAAGAAAAGATTCAGTGGCAGAGAAAAACCGCGATCTAGATGGGTGGCTAAGAGGACGCACTCACCCTCCTGAGGCTGCGGCTGCCACTCCTTCCCCGGAAGCCTTGCTAACCCATGGGGGATCAGTCCTTAGTTGGCCAGGTCGTCGAGGTCCTTCTGGGTGATGGTCGAGCGGATCTAGTCTTCCTGGATCCAGCCTTGCGGCAGGCCGGACCGCGACGAGGATCTGCCCCGACTAGGCGCTCTCCCCTTCGCCTTCACCGTCGCCTTCTTCGCCTGCTCCAAAGCCACCGTCTTTTCCTTCACCATCATCGCCAGCGAGGCGCGCAAGGAGCAGCGGGGTGGAGGTGGAAGTGAGCACAACGGGCGAGTTCGAGGAAGAGGGAGAGGGGATTGAGGGCACACTGTTTGAAAAAACCCCGTCCGGCGCCTTATATGAAGTCTCTTCCGAGTGGCTGACTGGTAGGCCCGGACGATCCTGTCAAATCCCGCGACAGGCGCACGCGCGAACGTGGAAAAAAAGATGGCACGGAGATCGAGGCGTGTTTGCCTTATCCCATCTGAGTACCACGGCCTCCTCCGCTTCGCGCGCTTCCCGATATTCGGATCCCGTCAAATCCGCGGATAGCAAAGCAACCTGTCAGACAACAGATTTCCTCCGATCCGTCGCCTGAAAATCTCAGTTTGTAAAGTTCACTCGGCAGATGCAAAGAATGGATCAAGGCGACTGAAAGAGAAGTTGACGCCATCACTAAAAATTCATTGATCCAGAGTAAGATACTCTCGCAGCATGAAAAGCAGGTCGGAAGAATTCTCAACTCCTTCCTCATTCAAACCTCGATCCATTCGGGGGCTAATGATGAAGCCATGAACCTAGGGTAGGGTCATGGACCTGACCAAGGTACCCTCCCCAAGGACATCTCTAGAAGAAACTGTCTTTCAGTCGACCTGGAAGAATTCCACTCGACGGACTCAAAGACACTCGACCATGAAGACTCACTCGACCACCAGGAGATCTAGAGTCACTCTGCATCCAAACGGTCTGTTATTAAGTAGTCTTTATGGCCATGATATCACTTTATGTAAGACATTACCAGTAATGTTGGGTCTTTATGTACATTAAACCCTCCGCTACATGGGCTGGCTGGGGTCCTGGCGCACTCTATATAAGCCACCCCCCTCCACAGGCAGAAGGGTTCGCACCCCTGTAACTCTCACGCATATAATCCAGTCGACCGCCTCCGGGCACCGAGATGTAGGGCTGTTACTTCCTCCGAGAAGGGCTGAACTCGTAAAACTCTTGCGTGTACAACTACTCCATAGCTAGGATCTTGCCTCTCCTTTAGTACCCCCCTACACTACTGTCAGACTTAGAACCACGACACCCCCTACCCGAGATCCGCCGGTTTTGACACCGACATTGGTGCTTTCATTGAGAGTTCCTCTGTGTCGTCGCTTCAAGGCTTGATGGCGTCTTCAATCGTCAACAACACGGTCCAGGGTGAGACTTTTCTCCCCAGACAGATCTTTGTGTTCGGCGGCTTCGCACTGCGGGCCAATTCGCTTGGCCATCGAGAGCAGATCGACAGCTATGCCCCTGGCCACCAGATCAGGTTTGGAAACTTGAACTACACGGCGGATATTCGCGGAGACTTGATCTTCGACGGATTCGGCCCTGCGCCAGGAGCGCCGGACAGTCACGACGAGCACGGCCTAGACCTGCTGCCGGACAATGCTCGGAACATCATCCCTGCAATAACCCCAGATCTAAATCCGGAACAGGTTGAATTGCCCAAGGACGGAGGGGTAGACCCTGCCCCGTAGGCCGCATCCACATCGGCGGTGGAGCCGAACACAGGTCTCACCTCTGTGGAGGCCTCTAACCCCGGGCCCCCGGACTCATATCCGGTCGTTGGTCCCGGTCCGCTCACTCTTGAGCCAGCCGAGCCAGGTTGGGCTCCGGTAATGGAGTTTACCATTGCGGACATGTTTCAGCACTCGCCCTTTGGCGACATGGTGAACTCATTAAAGTCTCTTTCTTTGTCAGGAGGCTCTAGGCCGAACTATGTCCGGCCCGAGTGGGAAGCAGGCGACAAAGGAATTCGTTGCCCACCCACCACCCACTTCATCGCCGCGATCGAAGATTTAACCAACGTGCTTGACTTCGATTGCGAAGACATCGACAGTATGGACGATGATGCAGGAGAAGCTCCAGAATCCCTGGGGCGCGGGACTACTACCTTTTCACACGATATATACATGGTAGATACGCCCAATAAGGACGACATCGATAATCCGGAAGATAAAACACCCGGGCAAAAGCCAAAAAGGCGGCGCAGACGCCGCTCAAAGTCCAGCAATTGCAAAAATAGCGACAAGAGCGCAAGAAGGGTGGATATACCCGTAAACTCCGAAAGTAACCACGACCACATGGACCCAATGATGGAGTAGGATGAGCCAGGTCACGCCAAACCATGTTCGGAGCAAATATCCGATCACAATGATCCGGAGGGATGAGCTCATGAAACCGCCCCAGAACAGGAATACAGTCCTGACGACGATGCATTCATCATCCCGGACGAATAGGTGGAACGAGACAACCTCCACAGAAAGCTTATGACCACCGCAAGAAGTATAAAAAATCAGAAGTAACGGCTCAAGGCCACACAGGAAAAGCTAAGTCGCAGATGGAATAAAGTGCTAAACACTAAAGAAAGATATGGCGACGATCACCATACGAAAAGCTATCCAAAGCGCAAGCTACTGCCAGAATTCGACGACGAGGCCATTCCACCAAAGAATAATATGTCCGGGAGACCAGACGTGCCGCTCCACAACCGCAACAGAACGGCCACAGATGCCGCGCACAATCTACGTGAGCATATGGATAAGAAAGCCGGTGCAGCCAGGTACATTTATGGATCTAAAAGACACACCCCAGCGAGGGACTACGGTCACCCAAATGCTCATACAAGCCAAATACCAGTTCGGAATAAACTACGGACACAGCAACAGCCGACTGCATGCCACAACATGTCCAGATACAGAGGGGCTGCTCACCCCCTGTGCTTCACCGAAGAAGTACTGGATCATGAATTCCCACAAGGATTCAAACATGTGAACAGAGAAGTATACGACGGCACGACAGACCCAGGGGTCTAGATTGAGGATTTTATCCTGCATATTCATATGGCTCGTGGAGATGACCTCCACGCCATCAAATACTACATTCCCTTAAAATTGAAGGGACCAGCTAGACACTGGTTGAAAAGCCTCCCCAAAAACTTAATTGGGAGTTGGGAGGAACTCGAAGATGCTTTCAGGGCCAATTTTCAAGGGACTTATGTCCGGCCTCCGGATGCAGACGACCTAAGTCACATAATCCAACAGCCCGGAGAGTCCGCCCGCAAGCCTTGGAACAGATTCCTCACTAAGAAGAATCAAATTGCCGCTTGTCCGAACGCCGAAGCCTTAGCGGCATTCAAACACAGCATCCGTGACGAATGGCTCGCCCGACACCTCGGCCAAGAAAAGCCAAGGACAATGGCAGCCTTAAAAAGCCTTATGACCTGCTTTTGCGTGGGTGAAGATGTTGGGGAACGTTGCAAAAAATTAAATTTTTTCCTATAGTTTCACCAAGATCCATCTATGAGTTCATCTAAGCAACGAGTGATAGGAGAGAGATGCATCTACATACTACTTGTAGATCGCATGTGGAAGCGTTCAAGGGAACGGGGATGATGGAGTCGTACTCGCCGTGATCCAAATCACCGATGACCAAGTGCCGAACGGACAGCACCTCCGTGTTCAGCATACGTATGGTCAGCGTGACGTCTCCTCCGTCTTGATCCATCAAGGGGAAGGAGAGGTTGATGAAGATCCAGCAGCACGACGGCGTGCTGGCAGATGCAGCAGAACTCCGGCAGGGCTTCGCCAAGCTACTGCGGGAGGAGGACGAGGTGTAGCAGGGGAGGGAGGTGCCAAGACACAAGGGGTGTGGCTGCCCTCCCCCCTGCCCTCCTTCATATAGGCCCTGGGAGATGCAATCTCCCAAGGGGGCGGCGGCCAGGGGGGTGGAGTTCCCCCCAAGGCAAGTGGTGCGCCCCCCACCTAGGGTTT
This sequence comes from Triticum aestivum, assembly GCF_018294505.1. NCBI lineage: Eukaryota > Viridiplantae > Streptophyta > Magnoliopsida > Poales > Poaceae > Triticum > Triticum aestivum. The sequence goes on along the minus strand of NC_057798.1, from coordinate 755,075,327 downwards.
CCAACCCTAGGCGTAGGGGGGGCAAGGGGGGCGCACCAGCCCACTAGGGGCTGGTTCCCCTCCCACTATAGCTCACTGGGCCCTCCGGGATAGGTGGCCCCACCCGGTGGACCCCTGGGACCCTTTCGGTGGTCCCGGTACAATACCAGATGACCCCGAAACTTTCCCGATGGCCGAAACAACACTTCCTATATAGTTTTCTTTACCTCCGGACCATTCCGGAACTCCTCGTGATGTCCGGGATCTCATCCGGGACTCCGAACAACATTTGGTTTGCTGCATACTCATCTTCATACAACCCTAGCGTCACCGAACCTTAAGTGTGTAGACCCTACGGGTTCGGGAGACATGTAGACATGACCGAGACGGCTCTCCGGTCAATAACCAACAGCAGGATCTAGATACCCATGTTGGCTCCCACATACTCCTCGATGATCTCATCGGATGAACCACGAAGTCGAGGGTTCAAGCAACCCTGTATACTATTCCCTTTGTCAGACGGTATGTTACTTGCCCGAGACTCGATCGTCGGTATCCCAATACCTCGTTCAGTCTCGTTACCGGCAAGTCACTTTACTCGTACCGTAATGCATGATCCTGTGACCAGACACTTGGTCACTTTGAGCTCATTATGATGATGCACTACCGAGTGGGCCCAGTGATACCTCTCCATAACACGGAGTGACAAATCCCAGTCTCGATCCGTGTCAACCCAACAGACACTTTCGGAGATACCTGTAGTGCACCTTTATAGTCACCAGTTACGTTGTGACGTTTGGTACACCCAAAGCACTCCTACAGTGTCCGGGAGTTACACGATCTCATGGTTTAAGGAAGAGATACTTGACATTGGAAAAGCTCTAGCAAAACGAACTACACGATCTTGTGCTATGCTTAGGATTGGGTCTTGTCCATCACATCATTCTCCTAATGATGTGATCCCGTTGTCAACGACATCTAATGTCCATAGTCAGGAAATCATGACTATCTGTTGACCAACGAGCTAGTGAACTAGAGGCTTACTAGGGACGTATTGTGGTCTATGTATTCACACGTGTATTACGATTTCCGGATAATACAATTATAGCATGAATAAAAGACAATTATCATGAACAAGGAAATATAATAATAATCCTTTTATTATTGCCTCTAGGGCATATTTCCAACAATCTCCCACTTGCACTAGAGTCAATAATCTAGTTACATTGTGATGAATCGAACACCCATAGAGTTCTGGTGTTGATCATGTTTTGCTCGCGAGAGAGGTTTAGTCAACGGATCTGCGACATTCAGATCTGTATGTACTTTGCAAATATCTATGTCTCCATCTTGAACATTTTCACGGATGGAGTTGAAACGATGCTTGATGTGCCTGGTCTTCTTGTGAAACCTGGGCTCCTTGGCAAGGGCAATGGCTCCAGTGTTGTCACAGAAGAGTTTGATCGGCCCCGACGCATTGGGTATGACTCCTAGGTCGGTGATGAACTCCTTCACCCAAATCGCTTCATGCGCTGCCTCTGAGGCTGCCATGTACTCCGCTTCACATGTAGATCCCGCCACGACGCTCTGCTTGCAGCTGCACCAGCTTACTGCTCCACCATTCAACATATACACGTATCCGGTTTGTGACTTAGAGTCATCTAGATTTGTGTTGAAGCTAGCGTCGACGTAACCCTTTACGACGAGCTCTTCGTCACCTCCATAAACGAGAAATATGTCCTTTGTCCTTTTCAGGTACTTCAGGATATTCTTGACCGCTGTCCAGTGTTCCTTGCCGGGATTACTTTGGTACCTTCCTACCAAACTTATGGCAAGGTTTACATCAGGTCTGGTACACAGCATGGCATACATAATAGATCCTATGGCTGAGGCATAGGGGATGACGCTCATCTCTTCTTTATCTTTTGCCGTGGTCGGGCATTGAGCCGAGCTCAATCTCACACCTTGCAGTACCGGCAAGAACCCTTTCTTGGACTGATCCATTTTGAACTTCCTCAAAATCTTATCAAGGTATGTGCTTTGTGAAAGACCTATGAGGCGTCTCGATCTATCCATATAGATCTTGATGCCTAATATGTAAGCAGCTTCTCCAAGGTCCTTCATTGAAAAACACTTATTCAAGTAGGCCTTAATGCTGTCCAAGAATTCTATATCATTTCCCATCAAAAGTATGTCATCTACATATAATATGAGAAATGCTACAGAGCTCCCACTCACTTTCTTGTAAACGCAGGCTTCTCCATAAGTCTGCATAAACCCAAACGCTTTGATCATCTCATCAAAGCGAATGTTCCAACTCCGAGATGCTTGCACCAGCCCATAAATGGATCGCTGGAGCTTGCACACTTTGTTAGCATTCTTAGGATTGACAAAACCTTTCGGCTGCATCATATACAGCTCTTCCTTAAGATAACCGTTAAGGAATGCCATTTTGACGTCCATCTGCCATATCTCATAATCATAGTATGCGACAATTGCTAACATGATTCGGAAGGACTTAAGCTTCGCTACGGGAGAGAAAGTCTCATCGTAGTCAATCCCTTGAACTTGCCGATAACCCTTAGCAACAAGTCGAGCTTTATAGATGGTGACATTACCATCCGCGTCCGTCTTCTTCTTAAAGATCCATTTGTTTTCTATCGCTCGCCGATCATCGGGCAAGTCAGTCAAAGTCCGTACTTTGTTTTCATATATGGATTCTATCTCGGATTGCATGGCTTCTAGCCATTTGTTGGAATCTGGGCCCACCATCTCTTCTTCATAGTTTGAAGGTTCACCGTTGTTTAACAACATGATTTCCAGGACAGGGTTGCCATACCACTCTGGTGTGGAACATGTCCTTGTGGACCTATGAAGTTCAGTAGCAACTTGATCAGAAGTACCTTGATCATCATCATTAATTTCCTCTCCAGTCGGTGTAGGCACCACAGGAACGTTTTCCTGAGCTGCACTACTTTCTGGTTCAAGAGGTAGTACTTCATCGAGTTCTACTTTCCTCCCACTTACTCCTTTCGAGAGAAACTCTTTTTCCAGAAAGGATCCGTTCTTGGCAACAAAGATCTTGCCCTTGGATCTTAAGTAGAAGGTATACCCAATGGTTTCCTTAGGGTATCCTATGAAGACGCATTTTTCCGACTTGGGTTCGAGCTTTTCAGGTTGAAGTATCTTGACATAAGCATCGCATCCCCAAATTTTAGAAACGACAGCTTAGGTTTCTTCCCAAACCATAATTCATACGGTGTCGTCTCAACGGATTTAGACGGTGCCCTATTTAAAGTGAATGTAGTTGTCTCTAGAGCGTATCCCCAAAATGATAGCGGTAAATCGGTAAGAGACATCATAGATCGCACCATATCCAATAGAGTGTGATTACGACGTTCGTACACACCGTTACCTGAGGTGTTCCAGGCGGCGTGAGTTGTGAAACGATTCCACATTTTCTTAAGTGTGTACCAAATTCGTGACTTGAATATTCTCCTCCACTATCCGATCGTAAGAATTTTATCTTTCGGTCACGTTGATTCTCTACTTCATTCTGAATCTTTTCAAAGGTCTCAGACTTGTGTTTCATCAAGTAGACATACCCATATCTACTCAAGTCATCAGTGAGAGTGAGAACATAACGATATCCTCCGCAAGCCTCAACGCTCATTGGACCACACACATCAGTATGTATGATTTCCAATAAGTTGGTTGCTCGCTCCATTGTTCCGGAGAACGGGGTCTTGGTCATTTTGCCCATGAGGCATGGTTCGCATGTGTCAAGTGATTCATAATCCAGAGACTCTAAAAGTCCATCAGCATGGAGCTTCTTCATGCGCTTGACACCAATGTGACCAAGGCGGCAGTGCCACAAGTATGTGGGACTATCGTTATCAACTTTACATCTTTTGGTATTCACACTATGAATATGTGTAACATTATGTTCGAGATTCATTAAGAATAAACCATTGACCATCGGGGCATGACCATAAAACATATCTCTCATATAAATAGAACAACCATTATTCTCGGATTTAAATGAGTAGCCATCTCATATCAAACGATATCCAGATACAATGTTCATGCTCAAACTTGGCACTAAATAACAATTATTGAGGTTTAAAACTAATCCCGTAGGTAAATGTAGAGGTAGCATGCCGACGGCGATCACATCGACCTTGGAACCATTCCCGACGCACATCGTCACCTCGTCCTTCGCCAGTCTCCGCTTATTCCGCAGCTCCTGCTGTGAGTTACAAATGTGAGCAACGGCACTGGTATCAAATACCCAGGAGTTACTACGAGTACTGGTAAGGTACACATCAATTACATGTATATCAAATATACCTTTAGTGTTGTCGGCCTTCTTGTCCGCTAAGTATTTGGGGCAGTTCTGCTTCCAGTGACCCTTCCCTTTGCAATAAAAGCACTCAGTCTCAGGCTTGGGTCCATTCTTTGACTTCTTCCTGGCAACTGGCTTACCGGGCGCGGCAACATCTTTGTCGTCCTTCTTGAAGTTCTTCTTACCCTTGCCCTTCTTGAACTTAGTGGTCTTATTGACCATCAACACTTGATGTTCTTTCTTGATTTCAACCTCTGCTGACTTCAGCATTGAAAATACCTCAGGAATGGTCTTCACCATCCCCTGCATATTGTAGTTCAGCACAAAGCTCTTGTAGCTTGGTGGGAGTGACTGAAGGATTCTGTCAATGACCGCCTCGTCCGGGAGGTTGATCTCCAGCTGGGACAGGCAGTTGTGCAAACCGGACATTTTGAGTATGTGCTCACTGACAGAACTATTTTCCTCCATCTTACAACTATAGAACTTGTCGGAGACTTCATATCTCTCGACCCGGGCATGAGCTTTGAAAACCATTTTCAGCTCCTCGAACATCTCATATGCTCTGTGTTTCTCAAAACGCTTTTGGAGTCATGGTTCTAAGCTGTAAAGCATGCCGCACTGAACGAGGGAGTAATCATCAGCACGTGATTGCCAAGTGTTCATAACGTCTTGGTTCTCTAGGATGGGTGCTTCACCTAGCGGTGCATCTAGGACTTAATCTTTCTTGGCTGCTATGAGGATGATCCTCAGGTTCCGGACCCAGTCCGAATAGTTGCTGCCATCATCTTTCAGCTTGGTTTTCTCTAGGAACGCGTTGAAGTTCATGTTGACATGAGCGTTGGCCATTTGATCTACAAGACATATTTTGCAAAAGTTTTAGACTAAGTTCATGATAATTAAGTTCATCCAATCAAATTATTTAATGAACTCCCACTCAGATTAGACATCCCTCTAGTCATCTAAGTGTTACACGATCCGAGTCGACTAGGCCGTGTCGGATCATCACGTGAGACGTACTATTCATCATCGGTGAACATCTCCATGTTGATCGTATCTTCCATACGACTCATGTTCAAACTTTCGGTCTCTGTGTTCCCAGGCCATGTCTGTACATGCTAGGCTCATCAAGTCAACCCTAAGTGTTTCTGCATGTGTAAAACTGTCGTACACCCGTTGTATGTGAACGTAAGGATCTATCACACCCGATCATCACGTGGTGCTTTGAAACAACGAACTTTAGCAACGGTGCACAGTTAGGGGGAACACTTTCTTGAAATTATTATAAGGGATCATCTTATTTACTACCACCGTTCTAAGTAAACAAGATGCATAAAACATAATAAACATCACATGCAATTATATAGTAGTGACATGATATGGCCAATATCATATAGCTCCTTCAATCTCCATCTTCGGGGCTCCATGATCATCTTCGTCACCGGCATGACACCATGATCTCCATCATCATGATCTCCATCATTGTGTCTTCATGAAGTTGTCACACCAACGACTACTTCTACTTCTATGGCTAACACGTTTAGCAATAAAGTAAAGTAATTTACATGGCGTTCTTCAATGACACGCAGGTCATACAAAAAATAAAGACAACTCCTATGGCTCCTGCCGGTTGTCATACTCATCGACATGCAAGTCGTGATTCCTATTACAAGAACATGATCTCATACGTCACAATATATCATTCATCATTCATCACAACTTCTGGCCATATCACATCACATGACAATTGCTGCAAAAACAAGTTAGACGTCCTCTAATTGTTGTTGCATCTTTTACGTGGCTGCAATTGGGTTCTAGCAAGAAAGTTTTCTTACCTATGAATAACCACAACGTGATTTTGTCAACTTCTATTTACTATTCATAAGGACCCTTTTCATCTAATCCGCTCCAACTAAAGTAGGAGAGACAGACACCCGCTAGCCACCTTATGCAACTAGTGCATGTCAGTCGGTGGAACCTGTCTCACGTAAGTGTACGTGTAAGGTCGGTCCGGGCCGCTTCATCCCACAATACCGCTGAAGAAAGAAAAGACTAGTAGTGGCAAGAAAGTTGACAAGATCTACGCCCACAACAAAATTGTGTTCTACTCGTGCAATAGAGAACTACGCATAGACCTAGCTCATGATGCCACTATTGGGGAACATTGCAGAAAATTAAAATTTTTCCTACGGTTTCACCAAGATCCATCTATGAGTTCATCTAAGCAACGAGTGATAGGAGAGAGATGCATCTACATACCACTTGTAGATCGCGTGCGGAAGCGTTCAAGGGAACGGGGATGATGGAGTCGTACTCGCCGTGATCCAAATCACCGATGACCAAGTGCCGAACGGCAGCACCTCCGCGTTCAACACACGTACGGTCAGCGTGACGTCTCCTCCGTCTTGATCCAGCAAGGGGAAGGAGAGGTTGATGAAGATCCAGCAGCACGACGGCGTGGTGGTGGATGCAGCAGAACTCCGGCAGGGGTTCGCCAAGCTGCTGCGGGAGGAGGACGAGGTGTAGCAGGGGAGGGAGGCGCCAAGACACAAGGGTTGCGGCTGCCCTCCCCCCTTCCCTCCTTTATATAGGCCACCAATGGGCGGCGCCGGCCCTGGGAGATGCAATCTCCCAAGGGGGCGGCGGCCAGGGGGGGTGGAGTGCCCCCCAAGGCAAGTGGTGCGCCCCCCCCCCCCCACCTAGGGTTTCCAACCCTAGGCGCAGGGGGGGCAAGGGGGGCCGCACCAGCCCACTAGGGGCTGGTTCCCCTCCCACTTCAGCTCACGGGACCCTCCGGGATAGGTGGCCCCACCCGGTGGACCCCCGGGACCCTTCCGGTGGTCCCGGTACAATACCGGGTGACCCCGAAACTTTCCCGATGGCCAAAACAGCACTTCCTATATAGTTTTCTTTACCTCCGGACCATTCCGGAACTCCTCGTGACGTCCGGGATCTCATCCGGGACTCCGAACAACATTCGGTTTGCTGCATACTCATATTCATACAACCCTAGCGTCACCGAACCTTAAGTATGTAGACCCTACGGGTTCGGGAGACATGTAGACATGACCGAGACGGCTCTCCGGTCAATAACCAACAGCGGGATCTGGATACCCATGTTGGCTCCCACATACTCCTCGATGATCTCACCGGATGAACCACGATGTCGAGGGTTCAAGCAACCCCGTATACTATTCCCTTTGTCAGACGGTATGTTACTTGCCCGAGACTCGATCGTCGGTATCCCAATACCTCGTTCAGTCTCGTTACCGACAAGTCACTTTACTCGTACCGTAATGCATGATCCCGTGACCATACACTTGGTCACTTTGAGATCATTATGATGATGCACTACCGAGTGGGCCCAGTGATACCTCTCCGTAACACGGAGTGACAAATCCCAGTCTCGATCCGTGTCAACCCAACAGACACTTTCGGAGATACCTGTAGTGCACCTTTATAGTCACCCAGTTACGTTGGGACGTTTGGTACACCCAAAGCACTCCTACGGTGTCCGGGAGTTACATGATCTCATGGTCTAAGGAAGAGATACTTGACATTGGAAAAGCTCTAGCAAAATGAACTACACGATCTTGTGCTATGCTTAGGATTGGGTCTTGTCCATCACATCATTCTCCTAATGATGTGATCTCGTTGTCAACGACATCTAATGTCCATAGTCAGGAAACCATGACTATCTTTTGACCAACGAGCTAGTCAACTAAAGGCTTACTAGGGACGTATTCTGGTCTATGTATTCACACGTGTATTACGATTTCCGGATAATACAATTATAGCATGAATAAAAGACAATTATCATGAACAAGGAAATATAATAATAATCCTTTTATTATTGCCTCTAGGGCATATTTCCAACAGAAGATAGCTGGCTTGCCCGTAAAGGCACTAGCGACCCCAGCACATCCGAAATAAGGGATGGCAACGGGAAGCCACGACGTAATAAAAACAAATGCCAAAACAAGGAAGAGAGCCCGGATAACATGATGGTCAACGCCGGATTCAGGGGTTCTCGACCAGATCAGCAAAAGAAGCCATTTAAAGGCAGTAAAGAGGGACCGTCCGGTCTAAACAGAGTCCTGGACAAACTATGCCAAATTCATGGCACCCCAGAGAAACCCGCGAACCACACCCATAGAGAGTGCTGGGTCTTCAAGCAGGCCGGCAAACTGAATGCCGAACACAAAGAGAGGGAAACACCAAGTGAAGACGAGGACGAACCTCGCCAGCCGAACACTCGGGGACAGAAAAAATTCCCTTCAAAGGTTAAAACAGTAAACATGATCCACGCGATTCACACATTCACGAGAAGGCAAGAACGCGCGCTCAGAGACGCGCACGAGGTAGAGCCCATCGTACCCACATCTGACTACTGGATGTCTCGTCCGATCACTTTCGATCACATGGACGGCAGAACTAGTATTCGGCACGGACGATCACATGCCTTGGTGCTCGACCCAATAATAGACGGATACCGTCTCACCCATGTGCTCATGGATGGCGGCAGTAGTCTCAATTTAATATATGAGGACACTGTCCGCAGAATGGGGATAAACCCATCCAGAATGAGCCAAAGCAACACCACCATTGAAGGGGTGATACCAGGCGTTGAAGCCTACGGCAGGGGCTCCGTCGTGTTGGAAGTAACATTCGGCTCCCCAGGCAACTCGAGAAGCGAAGAATTGCTCTTCACCATCGCACCCTTCCAAAGCGGCTATCATGCATTGCTTGGAAGAACGGCCTTCGCCCGCTTCAACGCATTGCCGCATTATGGCTACCTTACACTCAAGATGCCCGGTCCACGTGGCGTCATCATCGTTAGCGGAATCACAGAGCGCTTTTCACGCATAAAGGAACACGCGACGGCCCTGGCGGCCGGACTGTAAGCGGCCTCCAAATATCATATACATGACTTGTCATTAAGACCACAGACACGGTTACACGAGTCCGATAGCCCGGATAAAATTCAACCAGGGCACCGTATATGTACCCCCATAGCGGAAACCAGGGGCTATAAATATTTAATACAGCCCCACATTTGGCTCAACCTTATTGGCAGACCAACATCTTACACCTTTAGTATCCATCGCATACTTACGTTGTATTCTCCTAAGAGTTTTCCTTTTTCCACGGACAATGTTCGCGCGATACCCTTCCAGGATACGGCACAACAGAGACAAAGGTGCAGACGTGCAGTAGGGCCCCGTTCAACATGTTTCTTTTTAGATTAAGCCCCTGTGTAAACCTTTTCTATTGCCTCTTGTTGTGTCAACCATCCCCTGGGTTCCATACCCACAGAGGATACTGTCGTTGTTAGCATTTCACCACGATAGAGTACCGCAAGTACCTGGAAATAAAGGGTTCATAATGAATGGGCATTCTTGAGCCCATCTCCTATTATAAAGCCCAAACACCTTCGGGAGTGTTCGGCGTCACGAGTTTGGCCGGCTCCTGGGTTTGGCCAGCTCCGAATCATGGCATTGGTCAAATGTTGGGTTTGCCCGGCTCCTGGGTTTGCCGCCTTATGTTTTGCTATTATTGGCTAAGGCAGGCCAAAGGACAAGTACTGCAATTGTGCCCTGGTTATTCCGGATGAGCGCCTCAGTAGAGAAAGCCGAAAACTGACTATCATGATACAGCGAGAGACTGTTCAACCACTCGAAGACTCACCGGAATCTCTAAAGATTCCTCCGCATTAACGAAGGGCCGTTTCCCGGCCATGTACACACGCACCCGTATTCGGATGCACGCGCATGTACCTGAGGCTACATAGTCGCCCCACCATTAGACTCCCATGGCTAAGCGAAAGTTTTATAGCTATATAGTCCGGTTGCCTAGTTCGGTGTGCGATCACCTCCTTAACGGACCAAGACGTTGGATCAAGTGTGATTATGCATATTTTTTCGCGAACACCCCTGCATTGTATGAGTGGGGGCTGAAGCCGACGACTGCTATCTTTTGGACTACCTATACATATAAAAATGGCCGTACAGGGGACACAATCATATTTTCAGGCAAAAAGTATAAATATAGCCTTGTAATCAAAATAAACATTGTTTTTTACAATGATTCGACTTATCAGTCGAAGAGGACATTCTTCGAGCACTGCGCCTCTATTAGGCGGGCACGTTCTGTGACCTGCGCCAAGTAGTGCTCGGCCGGATATTGGCCGCCCGCCGGATCCTGGGTCGCTATAATGGTGGCCTCCATATCCGTCCAATAGGCTTTAACACGGGCAAGAGCCATCCGCGCACCCTCTATGCATGCTGATCTCCTCATGGCGTCAATCTGAGACACGGCTCCAAGGAATTGGTGCACCAAACCAAAATAGCTGTCCGGCTTAGGCCCCTTCGACCAAAGATGGTCTATTACAGACCGCATTGCAAGGCCGGGCAGCCTGTGGAGCTCCGCCATAGCAGCCACCTTCTCATTCAGTGGCAGCGGGCGAGTGGGAGCATTGAACTGCGACCAGAAAATCTTCTCCACTTCTTCATCGCCTTGATCCTCGAAGAACTTGACAGCGTCAGCTATAATATTCGCCAAGTCCGCATATGCGTCTGCAGGACTCAAGCGCCCAGCCAGGGGAGCATACTTCGGATGCAAGAACTTCGTCCGCAGTAAGTATGAGCCCCCAGCCACGATTTTGTCGGCCTATTGGAGATCCTCCCCCATACTGCGGATCTCGGTCTGCATCTCCTTGGTGGCATTAAGTGCCTTGTCTAGCTCGGCCGAACTAGCCTTATTCTCCTTTTTGAGGAGTGCGTACTGGTCGGCGGCATTTTTTAACTCCCCGGCCATTTTGGCTATCTTTTCCTCGCTTCAGCGATGAGCAGCCTGTTCGGCTCTCAATTCTTCGACCGCCTTCAGGGCAGCCGCATTGCTAGCGCGAGCTTGTTCCTTGGCTTGAGCAAGCTCCGCCCTCAGGGCCTCCATGGCAGCAGCACCATCTACAGTGCAAACACATTGCATTAATATTATGCCCCTCTTGCATTAAGGGAATCCGAGCACATACCCTATGACTCCTCCAGCCATTTATTCACCAGCGTGATATCGACATCAATGGATCCGATCTGCCTCCTTAGTTTGGCAACTTCAACAAACTGGTCGGCTGTCAGATCCTCGTATACCTGCACACATGTACGACGCAGCCATTAGTATATGATCCCCGGCCCGTTTGCCGCCTATGGCGGGCAACCAGAGTCTCAAGGGCTACTATCTATAGGGAGCACACCTAGCGCGCGCTTCATAACCAAAAAATTGTGCATTTTTCATTACATACCTCAAAGCCTTTGAGCAGGCTTGTAAATGCCTCATTCAAACCGCTGGTGGCGGATGAAATCTTCGTGAGCACCGTTCTCATTAAAGAGCGGTGCTCCTCCGAGAGCGCGGCTCGCTCTAGAAGGCCCATCAGTACGTCCGGCCGGACACTGGACTGTGCCGGACCCTTCTCATCACCCCTCGTGGGAGCCAAACGCTCCGGGCTCAGGGTGACTGACGTGTTTATTGCCGGCTTCGGCAGATCCGGACTCCTCCGTGACGACACCTCCGTGTCGCCCGCTTCATGAGGCGGAGAGGTGGGTGGAGTCTCACTCTCCATCATCTCTGGACGAAGGTCCCCCGAAGACGAACTCTGTTGAGAAGAGCTGCTTGCCGGACTACAAAAGACGAAGTCCTGGTTATGGATCTCGGAGTAACATCACACCTTCGAATTAATGCATAACTTACGGCTCGGTGGAGGGCTGGCCCGTTGGTGGGCATGACGCGGTGAGGGTGCCCATCGTGGTAGAACCCCCTGGTGATGCTTTCTTCCCTTGTTTGGGCGTCTCCGCCTCCAAATCTTCGGAGGTGGCTCTCTTCTTCCCGCGTGGGGAGGAGGCTTTGACCTCCCCTTCCTGGCTATCCTCCATAGGATGGGTAGCGATTTCCCCGGTCTGGATGCGTAGCGCGTGAAGTTCGGCTTCATTGCCCTTTCCTTCGCCTTTCCCTGAAGGGATTTTGCTGAGCGCCCGACCCAGCATCTTTGCAATGGTTGGACCAGGCGAGCCTTCAGGAAGTGGCGCCAGACACCTGATTCTCTCCGCCTTATTGAGCCATTCCTGGCCACGGAAGGATTTTCAGAATAATAGTTATGATAAATATAAATGAAGTGTCCGTCTTTAGGGTTACTTACTTGGGCATCTAGGTGATTGCAGCTTAGGCCCGCATCCTCGATGGTGTCCGGACACTTTACTTGAGGTCCGAAAAATAATTTACACATTCCTTCGAGCTTCAGGCCGAAGAAGTGCTTAATAGTCCGCGGACCCTCCGGATTAAACTCCCACATCCGGAGGGGCCGATGTTTGTGTGACACTCCAAAATTTTTATTTGGTTTTCAGCAAAAAACTTTGTGGTTTTTGAAAAGAGGCCATTTAAATTTTTTCCAGAAAACCTTCCTCTTAAAAACTTCCTTTTCTTTGGCAAGGTTTTTATTTTTTTTCAAGCTATGCTGTTTGAGCTTTTGAAACTTCTTCTCTGTTGGTTCCCTCTCAAATTTATTTTGGGAGTTTAATCTTTTTCTTTTAAAAAAGAAACTCTATGAAAACTTGGGATTTTCATATCTTGAAAACCACCCATGACTTTGTATTTTGCCCATGTGGTAAAACCCCTCCAAAACCTCCCCTCCTCCTTGTAATCAACCTAAGTTCTCTGTCCCAACTAATCCAAGCAAGTTTTTGGATTTTATCCTAATTTTCTTTTCACTCAAATCATTTCTGAAAATTATTTGGAGCTTGAGAGTTTTTCAAAACAAGTACCCTTTTTCATTTGAGTTTTGACCTCAAACCAACTCTCCTGGAAAGTCCTTTGTACCCACAACCCAGAACCATCTTGATCCACTCCTTCTCTTTTCAAATTTTTCAAAATTCAGTCTCTGCAAGTTTGGACCAGATTTGCCAAATTTGGTGAAATTCATATCTACACTTCTCCAAAAATTCCACCAAAATTCAGGCAGCCTACTGGAGCAATGAGTAGCCACTCCACCAAAAATCAACTCAAGGAAAAATCCCCAGAGGCCAAAAACATTCTGTCGAACACCTGAGCTGCACTGTTCCTTGGCAAATTCAGAAAATTCAGACTTCAGTGTCGTTTTTCGTCCGTCAGCTTCACTCACGCGTTGACAGTGCGCTTGGCGCGTTGCACGCGGCTTCTTCTCCCTGGCCAGCACCCCCGCACGTGCGCTTGGCGTCTTCCCAGCGTCGGTGGCGCCCCTGGCCGCCCGCGCCGGCGTGTCTTGCGGCGGCCGAACCCCCGTAGCAGCCGACAGGGGACGGAACGGCGGCCCAACGCCGTTCGGCACCGCCCAACGCCCCTCTGCTCTCCGCGTGGCCTCATGCATGCCAGCGCACGCCCGTGGCACCGTCGCCGTGGCCCGGCAAGCACGGAACGTGCTCACTGCCGCCGACGGGCCAACGCCGCCCCGTTCCGTCGAACTCGCCCATAGCACCAAATCCCAGCCCGATTAGCACCTAAATGGAACCGTGGACCTCAACGACGACGCACAACTCCCTAATTACCCCCGACCAAGCCCTGCGCTGCCGTAATCTTCACCGGAGACCCCCGTTCATGGCCACCGACTCGGGCCGCCTATAAAAAGGGCCCCCGAGCTCACCCTCGAGCACGCACCACCTCTACTCCTCACCAAAGCTCTGCCAAGCCACCCGGAGGACCTCGAGGAGGTCTCCTCCCCCAACTCCGGCCGCCCCGATCCGCCTCAGCCTCCCCCACGATTCGCTCCAGTGAGGTCGTCTCCGACGAGCTCCATCCACGCTCGAACCACCGTCCGCCGGAGTTGAGACCGCCGTTGACGTGGTGCTCCCCGGCGACCAACACCACCACCCACCGTTGCGGAAGGACACGGTGAGCACGTTGGTAACCTCCGATCCCCTTACCTCACCGTGGATCGCCGCCGGCAACCACCGCAGCCCTCAGGCGCCGACGAGCCTCGTCCCTCCCTTTCGAAAGTTTAAACCTGACGAGTGGGACCCCACCGTCAGCCTCTCTGTCATTTCTAAGTGAATCGTTTTCTGGAAGCGTCTTCGGGCAAAATACGCTTTCCCCTCTGGGCTGGCGTATTCAAGACTGGAACATTTTCTGTTTTTATAAGCTAGCCCCTGGGAACTTTCTGTTTCATTACAGATGAGTCCCTGGACAAAAACCTTTATAACTTTTAAACAGAAAAGTATTTTTGATTGATTCTTTTTCTGTCCTCTTTAAAATTTTGTCTAGTTTTTTATCAGATTTATTTGAAAAATATTTGGAATACTTTTTGTGCACCTCTTGGTATTTACGATAGCGCATATATTTTCTCTATACCGTAGATACCGAAGGAGGTGACGGAGCCGCGAACTTCACCGAGCTAGGCTCCGACTACTCTGAACCAGGCAAGCATGTTTGAACTTTTGATATGATGAGTGTCTTGGCATGTTTTGCATTTAGTTAGTTTCATGGCATGTTGATGAGCATACCGAAGAACGTTATTTTATGCAATGTTGAGGTAAGTGAGTTCGATGATCCATAAGTGGATGGATGTGAGTATACATGGCCATGTGTTGGCATGAGGATGGGTAAGATGGCAATGTTGTAGCATGCCAGGCTTATGCCAAACTTTGTGACTTCAATGTCAACTCGTATCATTCCAGTTCCTTCCATTCTTCCGTCCTTGTACTACCACAGGTTTTCCGTAAGGAATATGGCTTAGTAAGTTGTAAACCGCTTTCCTGGTACACACCAAAAAGGAGAGGCCGTGATGATGGTTCCATGGCCCTGGATTAAAGCCAGTCATCCGGTCAGGGGGCATGGGTGTTTCCGGTTGGGACCGAGAGGGGGGCACCCCTTAGAGCGCGCGTATATAAATTTGATCCCATGCTATTCGAGATTGTGATCTCCCCGTCTCAAAAGTTTTTCTTGGACGATGTCTAGGGTGATACCTAGCATCGAGAGGTAGAATGGGTGTGTACTGGTTAGCTGTGTTTTCTCCCGAAAAACCGTAAACGGAACTAGTCCTTCGGGACTACGGAAATCCGTTGGCTGTGGGAAAAATTTTGTACAAACTCTGCAGAGTCATATATTCCTCCAAATCATCTATTCCATGTCCAAGATCGATATTATCTTATCTTGATCAAATGTCAGTTTTGATGACAGAGACTCCGGTGAATCGCATGAGTGCTAAGTCCGGTTAAATGATTATTCCTGTGAATGGACTAACCCATTTATTCTCATAAATTGAATGTTTATTTTGAGTATTATTTACTTGTGAATAAAAGCCCTTTCTGCGATGTCGCTCAGACGTCCGACTGTGGCATTGTTGTATTTTACTTTCTTTTCAAGCCCTTTATGTGGTGTCGCTAAGACACCCGACTGTGGTATTTCTTTTAAAGCCCTTTCTGTGATGTCACCCCGACGTCCGACTGTGGCATTTCTTTTAAAGCCCTTTATGTGGTGTCGCTAAGACGCCCGACTGTGGTATTTCTTTTAAAAGCCCTTTCTGTGATGTCGCCCCGACGTCCGACTGCGGCATTTCTTTTAAAGCCCTTTATGTGGTGTCGCTAAGACGCCCGACTGTGGCATCATTTCCTTATATTTATTTGTTCACCTTTCGAGGCGTCGCTTAAGACACCCGATCGGTCTTCATTTATGTTTTGTGGGATTTCAGGCGGACTACCGCCGTTTCCCTTTTACTTACCTCATTACGCTAATTTTTGAATATACATTGGTGAATTAATCATGACGCATTCATGCATGCATTTGTTATATCTTACGTCCGAACTGTCTTGCGAGTACTTTCAAAGTACTCACTGGCTTGTTGATTTGGCCAGATGCTGACGAAGGCGATCTCATGGATGAAGAATTTGATAGCGAGTCCGACGCCTAGAGGAGTCCCAGTCAGTCTCGTACGACCCTGGATTTGGTCACTGTATTATATCCGCTTCCGCTACCAAATAAATTCATCGAGCCTCACCTCGACGCTCGATGAGATGACAGTTTTAGAGACTTGTATCTCTCTCCCCGCTGTGTTTTTCCACCACCGCCCTATCCTCGAGTCAGTAGTATGCCTCCACACCACTGTGTCATGTCCGCCAATATGTATATTTATTGGCGTGCTTGTAATAATTTGGTTGAACAACCGTAGTTCGACCCTGTAATATATTTTATGCTACTGGCTTATTATATCAAGAATTTGTCTACCAGTGAGGAGGATTTCTCTCATAGTGGACTCAAAAGATTGGTTTCTCAATAAATATTTTTATTGGAAAACCGGTCGTGACAGTTTGCACGGCAACATCCGCCGGATTAGCATCACTTGCATTATGCTGACAAGATTTATGTCCCTCTCAATAAGCTCCCGAATACGATTCTGCAGTTCTGGAACATCGCCAGCAGGCCCATAATTCCGTCCTACGTTGGTCCAAGACTCTAACTGTGATAGAGGGCCTGAGCGGAACTCAGGGGCAGCTATCCACTATGTGCCTCTGGGAGCTGTGACATAAAACCACCTCCGTTGCCACACATCTGATACTTCCGGAAAAGAACCCTCTGGCCATGGGGCATCGGCGTTCTTGCTTATTATGGCACCTCCGCACTCTGCATGTCGCCCCTCGATCATCTTCGGCTTCACATTGAAGGTCTTAAGCCATAAGACGAAGTGTGGGTTGACGTGGAGAAAAGCCTCGCACACGATAATGAACGACGAGATGGAGGACGGCCTCTGGAGCCAGATCATGGAAATCCAAGCAATGGTAGAACATGAGCCCCCTCACAAAGGGTCGAGGGTGAGGCCTAGGCCTCAGAGGAAGTGAGGAACAAATACGACGCTCTCGTTGGGCTTCGGCGTGGGGATAACTTGCCCTAGAACAGGAAGCCTATGCTGGATATCGGCGGTCGGGTATCCTGTAACACCCACGATGCGGCTATATCTCCCACGTGTCGAAGCACGACTTAGAGGCATAACCGCATTGTGGTTTTATCGCAAGAAGGGTCATCTTCACACAATCCCATGTAATGAACAAGACTGGGATAAAGAGTTGGCTTACAATCGCCACTTCACACAATGAACATACAATTCATACATCATTCAGAGTACACACGTAGTCCGACTACGGACGAAGCCAAAAGAAAAGAAGATAACCCAACTGCTAGATCCCTGATCGTCCCAACTGGGCTCCACTACTAATCATCAAGAAACAAAACATAGCAACGACCAAGACCTTCGTTGAGCTCCCATCTGAGCTCGGCTGCATCATCTGCACTGGTATCATCGGCACCTGCAACTGTTGTGATATTATCTGGTGAGTCACGAGGACTCAGCAATCTCAAAACCCGCAAGATCAAGACTATATAAGCTTATGGGTAGGAAGGGGTAAAGGGGTGAGGTTGCAGCAGCGACTAAGCATCTATGGTGGCTAACATACGCAAATAAGGGCGAGAAGAGAGCAAAAGGAACGGTCGTGAACTAGCAATGATCAAGAAGTGATCCTGAACTCCTACTTACGTCAAACATAACCCAAAACCGTGTTCACTTCCCGGACTCCGCCGAAAAGAGACCATCACGGCTACACACGCGGTTGATGCGTTTTAATTAAGTCAAGTGTCAAGTTATCTACAACCGGACATTAACAAATTCCCATCTACCACATAACCGCGGGCACGACTTTCGAAAGTTTAAACCCTGCAGGGGTGTCCCAACTTAGCCCATCACAAGCTCTCATGGTCAACGAAGGATATTCCTTCTCCCAGGAAGACCCGATCAGACTCAGAATCCCGGTTTACAAGACATTTCGACAATGGTAAAACAAGAACAGCAAGACCACCCGTTGTGCCGACAAATCCCGATAGGAGCTGCACATATCTCGTTCTCAGGGCACACCGGATAAGCGAAGCGTACAGGTACCGACGTAATCCATGTTGCCAAGGAATGGTCCCGCACGGTGCTCTAGTTTGGACCAACACTCGGAGGAGCACTGGCCCGAGGGGGGGTAAAATAAAGATGACCCTTGAGTCTGCAGAACCCAAGGGAAAAAGGCTTAGGTGGCAAATGTTAAAACCAAGGTTGGGCCTTGCTGGAGGAGTTTTATTCAAAGCGAACTGTCAAGGGGGTCCCATAAATCACCCAACCGCGTAAAGAACGCAAAATCAGGGAACATAACACCGATATGACGGAAACTAGGGCGGCAATAGTGGAACAAAACACCAGGCATAAGGCCGAGTCTTCCACCCTTTACCAAGTATATAGATTCATTAATTAAATAAGAGATATTGTGATATCCCAACATAATCATGTCCATCATGGAGTAATCTTCAACTTCACCTGCAACTAACAACGCTATAAGAGGGGCTGAGCAAAGCGGTAACATAGCCAAGCAACGGTTTGCTAGGAAGGGTGAAAAGGTTAGAGGCTAACATGGCAATATGGGAGGCATGGTAAACAAGTGATAGGTAGCGCAACATAGCGATAGAACGGAGCAACTAGCAAGCAAAGATAGAAGTGATATCGAGGGTAATGGTCATCTTGCCTGAAATCCCGCAAGGAAGAAGAACGAATCCATGAAGAAAACAAACGAACGTAGGCGAACGAATCCTCACAACTCCGGAACGAAACCCAAGCTAATGAGAGAAGCAAACCGGAAAGAAGCATACAACATGGTAAACAACCATCACATGATCATGGAATGATGCACAACCAAGTATGATGCATGTCCGGTTTAATGAGGCATGGCATGGCAAAGTGCAACAAACAAAACTACAAGTTAAGTGGAGCTCAATATGCAACAAGTTGCATATTGACGAAACACCACATGCAAGTATTTAGTTTAATCTCGTTTATGCTACCAAACAATATTAAATGTTGTTAAACATGGCAAGAGGTGAAGCATAATTAAACTAACTATTTAGGCAAGTTTAAATGAGGCCGGAAACAACCAACAATTCCGGTAAATCCCCACATGTTATTTAGCAATTAAAGGAAACAACAATTTTAACCATTTAAATGCTGTTAACATGATGCGGATGACATAATCAAGGTTTATACAATTTTATGAAAACGTTAACATGAGCATGATATGAGGCATTTGCCGCCATGGCGGAAGGAAAAAGGTGCCACGGCGGTGAAACGGAAATGGTGCCACGGCAACATTCTGATGATCCGACAACTCATTGAGATGCCGGCGCAAAAGAGCAAGTGTGCGGATGTGCGGAACATGCAAAAGATGGTGGGGTGATCCCGGATTCCGGGTTCCCACGGGATGGTGGCATGGCAAACGAGGTACGTGCAAAGACAATTCGATCACGGT
This sequence comes from Triticum aestivum, assembly GCF_018294505.1. Classification (NCBI taxonomy): domain Eukaryota; kingdom Viridiplantae; phylum Streptophyta; class Magnoliopsida; order Poales; family Poaceae; genus Triticum; species Triticum aestivum. The sequence goes on along the minus strand of NC_057798.1, from coordinate 755,055,665 downwards.
GCAAACACGAGCATCTCATACAACACATGCATTCGGCCCGCGGGTGATCATCTCGGGATTATACCTTCGAAGCGTGCATTTCGGGCGGAACGAGTTCGTAGTGGAAGTAGTCGTTCACGGGCCGTAGTGGAGGTAGTCGTTCTCGCGACGGTAGTGGAAGTAGTGGTTTACGGACGTCGTGGAAGTAGTTGTTCACGTTTTCTTGTCGAATCAACGGCGGCGGTAGTTGTACACTTGACGGTCTTCGGCGACGGTAGTGGTACATCTTGTAGTGGAACTTGGGCGTAGTGGTACATGTTACATAGAGGAACTTGACGCCCACGGGGTCGACGGTAGAGGAACTTGACGCTTGCGGCATGTTGCTTGGGGGCAACCAGGGTACTTGGCAGGTTCCCCATGAAGATGCATCGATGGCGCTCGAAGGCAGCAGCGAGGAGGCGAACGAGGCCGCTGGGACTCGAGCGATGAGTGGCGTGCGGCTGCTGGCGAATGGGATCCACACCGACGGGGTCAACGCGGGCTTGCGGGCTCGAAGGAGGCCGAGCCGACGGCGGATCCGACCAGGAAGAGGCGCCGGCGCCAGGAGCCTCGTGGGCAGCCACGACGAGGTCCCTGGCAACGGGGCTTTGCGAGCTCGGCGGCGCGACTTGGGCTCCATGGATGCCAGTGGCCGATGCAGAGGACGGCGGCGGACTTGGCGCGGTCGTGTTGATGCAAAGGAAGCACACGGCGGTCGCTGCTGTTCGTCTGCTTGAAGCAGAGGCGAGGCCATGGAGAGGAAGGGCACGGTCCTGCTGGTCCGGTGCTGCTCCGGTCCGGTAGAGGCGAGGCGGAGCAGATTCGGGAGGAGGCGGTGGAGTCCGGCTCCGAGGCGGACGGGCACGGGTCAACGGGGAGCAGAGGAGGTGGCTCTGGTTGGTGGGTCGAGGGACTTGGCCGGCGGCGCGGCTTGTAGCAGATCGGGCGTCTGGAAGGAGCTCCAGCGGCGCTGGCTGTGAGCGTGTGTGTGTGTTTCGGCGGAGTAGGAGGACGAGGGAGCGAGGGGGGCGAGGGCAGCGAGGGAGGATCTTCTCTCCCTGGTGCGATGTGTGTTGTGTGGTGGCGGCGCGAGGGAATGAGGAGGAGGGATCGAGGGAGAGATGCTGAGGGGGATCGGGCAGGGTTAGAGGTGCGGCTGGGCCTTAGAGGCCGGCCCGGGTAGGGAAGGAAGTGGCCAGAGGCCTGGCTCGAGGCCTAGCTGGGCTCTCTTCTCCCTCTCTCTTATTTTCCCAAAACAGTAATGAATAGGAAGAAGGAAAAGAGAGAAAGGAAAAAGGTTAGAGAAGGGACTTTGGCATGCGGATAATTTTCCCGAGCTCACAAAAATGAGCTTGAACCAGGAAAAATAGAAGTGGGCGTGACCGAAAGTTTAAATTCAAACTCATTTGATTTAAATTCAAATGATTTGAATAGGAAGTGAGGTTTGGGAAGGTCCAAAAATTTTCGGATTTTTGGTGGAGCTCCGGAATATGATAAAAGAATACATGGCAAGGTTGGAGACCAAACTTGAAGCAGAAAAGGAACGAAATTATTTTGCAAGTGTGTTTATGGGTGATTCCGAATTAGTGGAATATTTAATATAGCTCCCTAATAATATTGAGAGGCTTTAATATGTTATAAAGAGAAATCACAAGTGAATTCCCTCGATTTAAATGTATCGAAAAATCCATACAATTTATTTAGAAGAGTTATAAAAATTAATGATATGATGGCATGATGAAACGATGCAATGCAAGAGATGACATGATGCACACAGCGAAACTCGGAATAGCTGGAAGTCTTCTAGGGCGCCGGGCTCGGGGCATTACAACACTCCACCACTACAAGAGGATCTCGTCCCGAGATCTAGGATGGCACCAGAGAGAAACGAAAAAGGAAGAGAAGAGGTAAAACTAAGTTGCTTCTTCGACCAATGAGTGAAACCAAAGAACCTTGAGAGGTTGAAAAGTTGAAAGAAAGAACACAACGGAGTTGAAACACAATTGAGAGCACTGCGGTAGAGAAATAGAAACAAGGAACACCATGTGAACCTTGGAGGCTGCAAAGCTATGAATGACGAGTACAATGGACAAAAAGGAATTGGAACCACTCTGGTTGAAACGAGATAAACAAGGAACAAGGAAGAACAAATTCGGACAGCACTCCGGTTGAAAAGAGATGCAAGACTTGATAAGATGAAAAGAACTTAGCAGAGAACATAACACTCTGATTAAATGGATAAGAAAGAAAAGGACACGATCCTCACAATTCGAGATGATAGAGTGAAAAGAGCAACATCACAATGCCTCCGGAAGAAAGAATAGAAGATAGATCATTGGAATAACATAATGAAGAAGAAAATGCCAACTTCTGCCACAAATGAGCTTGGAAAGCACCCTTCCAAGAAGGTTATGAAGGAGTTGTTGGAAAACCAACAACAAAATGAATAAGCTTGTAGTGGGCTTATGGAAAACATCTCAAAACTATGAGGTGACAACCGGACACTAACGGAAACAATTGCTTGCTTGAGATCAATGAAGAGATGAAAACTGCTTTTGCCGAGAGGATAGGAGAAAACTTGGATCATTGATAAGCACCACAATACAACATTCCTTAGGGAAGGCTTTAGGTGAAATCTATACCAAGATAACTCCAACGAAGAGATTGATGGATTTAAAATACCTCGTTCTTGACAACATGTGAATCACGAAGCATGAATGCAAATTGTCAAGAATGATATAACACCACCTAAAAAGATAAAGTAGAAAGAATTGCACTTCAAAATGCAAGAAGAAGAATACTTGAACTTTTCCAAGAACAATCTTGAAGAATACTTGAAGAGAGAAAGGAATACTTGACGAACCACCATGTAGAGCCTCCATGAAGAACTCCGGTAAGAAAAGGATGATAAAAAGAAAGGGAAGTTGAAAACACAAGGTGAAGCCTTGCGATGATTTAGATGAAGCTTTGAAATGATATAACTGAGAAAACTTGGAACTCCGGAAAGAAAGATGAACAAATGAAATCAACAATTTTGATGAACCTCCGGAATAAGGAATTGAATTTACTCGATGAAACAAGAATAAGAATTACATTATGCTCATCCTTCACCAATTAAATTGATGGCAAGCAATGGATTTGGCATACTACTTATTCTCGTAGAAAGGATTAAGATAGATATGGCGCAAACTTGGGAAGGTCTTCAACGAACCACCGGTAGGATTGGAAAGAACGAATGAATCTATATGATAACGAAGGAAGAGAACTCTTGAATGAACCACAGTAAGAATTGAAAAAGAAAGTAGCAAAGGCACAAATCACCGGGAAGAATTGGAAAACGAATGAAGATACTTGAGGGTATTTAGATACATGAGAACGAAGAGATCACGAGCTGACTAGAACGATGCACCGGAAGAATTCGAGAACGAGAGCTGAAAGCTGAGACTGAGTAATATTCATAAATGATGGCCTTCAGATGATCAAGAAAGGAAAGAAACTCCTGAAATGCGTCGGATGGGTGAAAAGAATTCTCACAATCGAAAACAATTATAAGAGGATGGCATCAAGCTAGAACCACGCATCTTTGGAAGAACGGGTAAGGATTTAAGAGGAACTCTTCTTCGGTCTTCAAAGCTGAGAATGACGACGAGAACCACCAAAATTGTTGAGACACTCCGGAAGAATGAAAAAAAACAAAGAGGTTGAGCCAACAATGAAAAACAATTTGAAAGCGATCTTGGAGAAGGCATGTGACTGATGGGATCCATTCTTACGTCACACTTGAAAAGAATTTAGAATAGCTTCGAAAAAATAAAAGAGTCAGGTAAGATCCTGGGAAAAGACCTGTGGGTTAGGGCCCAGTCAAAAGAAACATCGTTGAAATGATTGGTTGAAATAGAGATTGCACCGGTAGAATTAAATTGCTTGAATGAGGTAACAACCTCAAAATAACTTGAACGGATTGAGAATGGAAACACGAATCTTCCGAGATATCTTGAGCACTCCGGATAAGAATAGAGAGAGGTGAACAATTATGAGATGCACCGGCATGGGATAGCATTTGAAACGAGGAAAGGATATGATCGACCAAGCTTGAATTGAATCCACCAGAGAAGAAAAGAGAACGAAGAATGATGAACTTGTAGCTTCCTTAGCATCTTCCTGAGAATCACCGGATAAGAACATTGATGGAAAAGAATGGAGAGACTTCCCATCAACAAAATGGATACCCGATTAAGAAATCTGAGTCCTTGAAGTTAAGGGTGGGAGGGCGGGAAAACAAAGGCAACTTGGGGCAGATGGAATGGATACCGTTGAGAGAACTTAGAATTGATCTTGCGGATGTTGAGATGATCGGATCCACTTGAAGAGAAGCACACTGGTTGGAAAAGAATTAACATGACAACCTCAATAATCAAGAAGGATTAGCACCCCCATAGAAATATTAGAACACCATTTAGGGAAGGTATGGATCAACATTTGACATCGAAGCAACTCGAATACCACAACTCAAAACAAAAAAAAGAATTTGGCTTTTAGAATAAGCCGGAAACAAACATATGATAGATATTTCGTCCGAAGTTTTCGTGGTGGGGCCCACACGGGCTCGAGTGTACAACTCCATCATGTACAAGGCAGTGCACATGACATACGAAGTGTCCCCAAACCAGCATAGTGAAGGGTTCTTTAAGACAGAACGAGACCACTGTAAAAACGACTGTGGAGAGGCGGACCACTAGACGTCGAACCCCAATCTCATATCATGCATCTGTCAAAAAAATATTCTAGGAGCTACTTGAATTCCCACCTATAAAACTCCCGAAACTTTCTGGTTATGCAATCTGGTGTTGGGGATACAGGGGAAGCAATATATATCTCACCCAAAACTAACAATTCCTACATCCAAGCTGTATCCATCCGTCAACACATAACCAAGAAACCTTCGGAAATCGTGTACCTCAACCTTCAAAAAGCATCCGTTATACAAGCTATGGCAATACTCCCGAACTCCCGCCCCAGTTCTGGGTGGCGTCGAGGTTATCTCACCAACAACTGCATAAAAGAGATTTTCGATGTCGGCAAAACTCAGGTATTCCAGAACTGCAATGATAAAATTATGACGACAACACCTCGGAGCTCAACTTCCCGGGTCACTGCCACATAAAAGACAGGAGGCACCAAGAACAATGTTCTCTTCACAAAACCATCGAAACGATTCCAAGATACCCGCGTGATCCTAAAAAAAATTTAGTGAAATTTGAGGAGAGGAAAGTCAAAACATCTATGTCAGGAGACCTCACTAGGGCGACGAAGGGACTGAGGAGTAAAAAGAATCCTACTCTCCGATATATATAATCCTAAGACTCAAAACATTTTTTTTCTAGACTCAACAACGCCAGCAAACAATCAAGCAGGGGGCTCCTAAGTCAGGGATGGCTCTGATTACCAACTTGTTACACCCACGATGCGGCTATATCTCCCACGTGTCGAAGCATGACTTAGAGGCATAACCGCACTATGGTTTTATCGCAAGAAGGGTCATCTTCACACAATCCCATGTAATGAACAAGACTGGGATAAAGAGTTGGCTTACAATCGCCACTTCACACAATGAACATATAATTCATACATCATTCAGAGTACACACATAGTCCGACTACGGACGAAGCCAAAAGAAAAGAATATAACCAACTGCTAGATCCCCGATCGTCCCAACTGGGCTCCACTACTGATCATCAAGAAACAAAACATAGCAACGACCAAGACCTTCGTTGAGCTCCCATCTAAGCTCGGTTGCATCATCTGCACTGGTATCATCGGCACCTGCAACTATTGTGATAGTATCTGGTGAGTCACGAGGACTCAGCAATCTCAAAACCCGCAAGATCAAGAATATATAAGCTTATGGGTAGGAAGGGGTAAAGGGGTGAAGTTGCAGCAGCGACTAAGCATATATGGTGGCTAACATACGCAAATAAGAGCGAGAAGAGAGCAAAAGGAACAGTCGTGAACTAGCAATGATCAAGAAGTGATCCTGAACTCCTACTTACGTCAAACATAACCCAAAACTGTGTTCACTTCCCGGACTCCGCCGAAAAGAGACCATCACGGCTACACACACGGTTGATGCGTTTTAATTAAGTCAAGTGTCAAGTTATCTACAACCGGACATTAACAAATTCCCATCTACCACATAACCGCGGGCACGGCTTTCGAAAGTTTAAACCCTGCAGGGGTGTCCCAACTTAGCCCATCACAAGCTCTCACGGTCAACGAAGGATATTCCTTCTCCCAGGAAGACCCGATCAGACTTAGAATCCTGGTTTACAAGACATTTCGACAATGGTAAAACAAGACCAGCAAGACCACCCGTTGTGCCGACAAATCCCGATAGGAGCTGCACATATCTTGTTCTCAGGGCACACCGGATAAGCGAAGCGTACAGGTACCGACGTAATCCAAGTTGCCAAGGAATGGTCCCGCATGGTGCTCTAGTTTGGACCAACACTCGGAGGAGCACTGGCCCGGGGGGGGGTAAAATAAAGATGACCCTTGAGTCTGCAGAACCAAGGGAAAAAGTCTTAGGTGGCAAATGTTAAAACCAAGGTTGGGCCTAGCTGGAGGAGTTTTATTCAAAGCGAACTGTCAAGGGGGTCCCATAAATCACCCAACCGCGTAAGGAACACAAAATCCGGGAACATAACACTGATATGACGGAAACTAGGGCGGCAAGAGTGGAACAAAACATCATGCAAAAGGCCGAGTCTTCCACCCTTTACCAAGTATATAGATGCATTAATTAAATAAGAGATATTGTGATATCCCAACATAATCATGTCCATCATGGAGTAATCTTCAACTTCACCTGCAACTAACAACGCTATAAGAGGGGCTAAGCAAAGCGGTAACATAGCCAAGCAATGGTTTGCTAGGAAGGGTGAAAAGGTTAGAGGCTGACATGGCAATATGGGAGGCGTGGTAAAAAAGTGATAGGTAGCGCAACATAGCGATAGAACGGAGCAACTAGCAAGCAAAGATAGAAGTGATATCGAGGGTAATGGTCATCTTGCCTGAAATCCCGCAAGGAAGAAGAACGAGTCCATGAAGAAGACAAACGAACGTAGTCGAACGAATCCTCACAACTCCGGAACGAAACCGAAGCTAACGAGAGAAGCAAAACGGAAAGAAGCATACAACATGGTAAACAACCATCACATGATCATGGCATGATGCACAACCAAGTATGATGCATGTCCGATTTAATGAGGCATAGCATGGCAAAGTGCAACAAACAAAACTACAAGTTAAGTGGAGCTCAATATGCAACAAGTTGCATATTGACGAAACACCACATGCAAGTATTTAGTTTAATCTCGTTTAAGCTACCAAACAATATTAAATGTTGTTAAACATGGCAAGAGGTGAAGCATAATTAAACTAACTATTTAGGCAAGTTTAAATGAGGCCGGAAACAACCAACAATTCCGGTAAATCCCCACATATCATTTAGCAATTAAAGCAAACAACAATTTTAACCATTTGATTGTTGTTAACATGATGCGGATGACATAATCAAGGTTTATACAATTTTATGAAAACGTTAACATGAGCATGATACGAGGCATTTGTCGCCATGGCGGAAGGAAAAAGGTGCCATGGCGGTGAAACGGAAATGGTGCCACGGCAACATTCCGATGATCCGACAACTCATTGAGATGCCGGCGCAAAAGAGCAAGTGTGCGGATGTGCGGAACATGCAAAAGATGGTGGGGTGATCCCGGATTCCGGGTTCCCACGGGACGGTGGCATGGCAAACGAGGAACGTGCAAAGACAATTCGATCACGGTGCAAACACGAGCATCTCATACAAAACATGCATTCGGCCCGCGGGTTATCATCTCGGGATTATACCTTCGAAGTGTGCATTTCGGGCGGAACGAGTTCGTAGTGGAAGTAGTTGTTCACGGGCTGTAGTGGAGCTAGTCGTTCTCGCGACGGTAGTGGAAGTAGTGGTTCACGGACGTCGTGGAAGTAGTTGTTCACGTTTTCTTGTCGAATCAACGGCGGCGGTAGTTGTACACTTGACGGTCTTCGGCGACGGTAGTGGTACATCTTGTAGTGGAACTTGGGCGTAGTGGTACATGTTGCATAGAGGAACTTTACGCCCACGGGGTCGACGGTAGAGGAACTTGACGCTTGCGGCGTGTTGCTTGGGGGCAACCAGGGTACTTGGCAGGTTCCCCATGAAGATGCATCGATGGCGCTCGAAGGCAGCAGCGAGGAGGCGAACGAGGCCGCCGGGACTCGAGCGACGAGTGGCGTGCGGCTGCTGGCGAATGGGATCCACACCGACGGGGTCAACGCGGGCTTGCGGGCTCGAAGGAGGCTGAGCCGGCGGCGGATCCAACCAGGAAGAGGCGCCGGCGGCACGAGCCTCGTGGGCAGCCACGACGAGGTCCCTGGCAACGGGGCTTGGCGAGCTCGGCGGCGCGACTTGGGCTCCATGGAGGGTAGTGGCCGATGCAGAGGACGGCGGCGGACATGGCGCGGTCGTGTCGATGCAAAGGAAGCACGTGACGGTCGCTATTGTTCGTCTGCTCGAAGCAGAGGCGAGGCCATGCAGAGGAAGGGCACGGTCCTGCTGGTCCGGTGCTGCTTCGGTCCGGTAGAGGCGAGGCGGAGCAGATTCGGGAGGAGGCGGTGGAGGCCGGCTCCGAGGCGGACGGGCGCGGGTCAACGGGGAGCAGAGGAGGTGGCTCTGGTTGGTGGGTCGAGGGACTTGGCCGGCGGCGCGGCTTGTAGCAGATCGGGTGCGGGGAAGGAGCTCCAGCGGCGCTGGCTGTGAGCGTGTGTGTGTGTTTCGGCGGAGTAGGAGGACGAGGGAGCGAGGGGGGGCGAGGACAGCGAGGTGGGATCTTCTCTCTCTGGTGCGATGCGTGTTGCGTGGTGGCGGCGCGAGGGAATGAGGAGGAGGGATTGAGGGAGAGATGCTGAGGGGGATCGGGCAGGGTTAGAGGCGAAGCTGGGCCTTAGAGGCCGGCCCGGGTAGGGAAGGAAGTGACCAGAGGCCTGGCTCGAGGCCTAGCTGGGATCTCTTCTCCCTCTCTCTTATTTTCCCAAAACAGTAATGAATAGGAAGAAGGAAAAGAGAGAAAGGAAAAAGGTTAGAGAAGGGACTTTGGCATGCAGATAATTTTCCCGAGCTCACAAAAATGAGCTTGAACCAGGAAAAATAGAAGTGGGCGTGACCGAAAGTTTAAATTCAAACTCATTTGATTTAAATTCAAATGATTTGAATAGGAAGTGAGGTTTGGGAAGGTCCAAAAATGTTCGGATTTTTGGTGGAGCTCCGGAATATGATAAAAGAATACATGGCAAGGTTGGAGACAAAACTTGAAGCAGAAAAGGAACGAAATTATTTTGCAAGTGTGTTTATGGGTGATTCCAAATTAGTGGAATATTTAATATAGCTCCCTAATAATATTGAGAGGCTTTAATATGTTATAAAGAGAAATCACAAGTGAATTCCCTCGATTTAAATGGATCGAAAAATCCATACAATTTATTTAGAAGATTTATAAAAATTAATGATATGATGGCATGATGAAACGATGCAATGCAAGAGATGACATGATGCAATGCAACAAGCAAATAAAACACATGGCGAAACTCGGAATAGCTGGAAGTCTTCTGGGGCGCCGGGCTCGGGGCATTACATATCCGACCTCCCTAAGCTTCGCAATGTCCTCCTCTTGAATCGAGGAGGCCACCCACCAGCCTGCTGCATCGGATCCGGACATACTGGGGGATCTGGGGTGTTGGAGCTTAGGTTTTGAGTGCTGGAGCTCGAGGTGCGAGAAGGGGCAGGAGTGGTGGAGAAGAGGCGTAGGCCTTGACGCCTTGATAAAAGGGATGAATACCAAGAGTGCTCTGTGTGACCGCTTGAGACTTATCTAAAGTACATGGAATCATACCAACGGTCGCCGTGCGATCACATATGCCCACATTGATGAAGATCCTGTATTAAGAGGAACATGATCTCTTCTTTGGCAGGACGTGCCAATAAAATCGCCTCGCAATGCGAGTCGAGGTGGAGCAGGAGACGCCGGTCCATGTTGGCCAGGCCATGATGCAAGGGCACGACGTATAAAAATTTCCAGCAGAATGGATTTATGCTATGTTCCCTACTATGGTGTGTGAAGATCATCTTGCAGATCTGAACACGGTCTACGTGTTTGATAATAACCTTGGAGTATTCGGAAGGAGGAACCTGCCTTGCAATGCCAAAGACAAAACTGCACGCCGGACTCATCTTCATTGAAGCCTGGTTCAGGGGCTACTGAGGGAGTCCTGGATTAGGGGGTATCCGGACAGCCGGACTATATACATCGTCCGGACTATCGAAGCGTGAAGATACAAGACTCAAGACTTTGGCCCGTGTCCAGATGGGACTCTCCTTTGCATGGAAGACAAGCTTGGCGATCCGGATATTGTGTTTCCTTCCTTGTAACCGACTCCATGTAAACCCTAGCTCTCTCCGGTGTCTATATAAACCGGAGAGGATGGTCCTTAGAAGGCCGATCACAATTACAATCATACCATCATAGGCTCGCTCTTAGGGTTCAGCCTCTACGATCTCATAGTAGATCTACTCTTGTACTACTCATATCTTTAATATTAATCAAGTAGGAAGTAGGGTTTTACCTCCATCAAGAGGGCCCGAACCTGGGTAAACATTGTGTCCCTTGCTTCCAATTACCATCAGCCTAAGACGCACAGACCGGGACCCCCTAACCGAGATCCGCCGGTTTTGACACCGACACCCCCCCCCCCACCACCACCACTCCCTTTGCTTCCTCGCCGGCGACAGCAAACCCTAGCAAGCGATGGGTCTGTTCGGCGGCAGCAGCAACAGCAAGGGCAAGGGCACCCCCGGCGCCTCATCGTCCTGTACTCCTCCTCCCGTTCCTCCTCCGGTGTTGGCGCGTTTCAGCTCAGGTCGCCGGTGCCTGCACATCCCGGTGTACCAAGAGCGGTGGCACTGGGAGTACAGGCAGCCGTTGCCCTACCCCGACGTCACGCTGCCACACCACTGGCACCTGGATCCGCAGCGGATCCCGGTGCCAGCGGGCGCACGATGAGGAGGTGAGCAGTGGCGGATGCTTGAGTACGCTGCCGACTCCCCCAACTGGAAGGTTTGGTTCGCCCTCGAACACGAGGAGCAACGGTGTGTAGGCGTCGACGCCGTCCCGCCGCCGTTCCCACCGCCGCCCCCACAGGTAGAGGCGGAGGACATGGAGGCGGAGGTGGAGTACCAAGCTACCCTCGAGGAGGCCCTGGAGCACGCGCTGGAGGCTAGTCGCCTCGAGGAGGATGCGCACTACGATCGGCTGGTGAGGGAAATATGCCCTAGAGGCAATAATAAAGTTGTTATATTATATTTCCTTATTTCATGATAAATGTTTATTATTCATGCTACAATTGTATTAACTGAAAACTTGATACATGTGTGAATACATAGACAAAACATCGTGTCCCTAGTATTCCTCTACTTGACTAGCACGTTGATAAAAGATGGTTAAGTTTCCTAGCCAAGGACATGTGTTGCCATTTGATCAATGGGATCACATCATTAGGAGAATGATGTGATGGACAAGACTCATCCGTTAGCTTAGCATAATGATCGTTAAGTTTTATTGCTATGGCTTTCTTCATGACTTATACATGTTCCTCTCACTATGAGATTATGAAACTCCTGAATACCGGAGGAACACCTTGTGTGCTATCCAACGTCACAATGTAATAGGGTGATTATAAAGATTCTCTACAGGTGTCTCCGAAGGTATTTGTTGGGTTGGCATAGATCAAGATTAGGATTTGTCACTCTGTGTATCGGAGACGTATCTCTGGGCCCTCTCGGTAATGCTCATCACTATAAGACTTGCAAGCAATGTGACTAATGAGTTAGTTGTGGGACGAAGCACTACAGAACGAGTAAAGAGATTTGCCGGTAACGAGACTGAAATAGGTATGATGATACCGACAATCGAATCTTGGGAAAGTAACATACCGATGACAAAGGGAACAACATATGTTGTGCGGTTTGACCGATAAAGATCTTCGTAGAATATGTAGGAGCCAATATGAGAATCCATGTTCCGCTATTGGTAATTGATTGGAGATGTGTCTCGATCATGTCTACATAGTTCTCGAACCCATAGGGTCCGCACGCTCAACGTTTGATGACGATTCGTATTATGAGTTATGTGATTTGATGACCGAAGTTTGTACGTAGTCCCGGATGAGATCATGGACATGACGAGGAGTCTCGAAATGGTAGAGACATAAATATTGATATATTGGACGGTGTTATTCGGACACCGGAAGAGTTTCGAGAGGTACCGGGTAAAAACGGAGTGCCGGAGGGGTTACCAGAACCCCCCGTGGAAGCAATGGGCCAACATGGGCCATAGGGGAGAGAGAGGAAAACCCACAAGGGGGTGGCACGCGCCCCCAGGGGTAGTCTGAATAGGACTAGGGGAGGGGTGTGTCCCTCCTTTCCCTCTCCCTCTCGCACTCCCTTCCTTCTTCCCCCCTTCCACCAAGTGGCATCCTACTAGAACTTGGGGTCCTAGTAGGACTCCTTCCTCTTGGCACGCCCTACAGGGCCGGCCGGCCTCCCCCTCTCCTCCTTTATATACGGGGGCAAGGGGCACCCCAAAGCACAACAAACAATCTAGTAGCCGTGTGCGGTGCCCCCCTCCACAGTTTAAGACCTCGGTCATATCGTCGTAGTGCTTAGGCGAAGCCCTGCGCCGGTAACTTCATCATCACCGTCGCCATGCCGTCGTGCTTACGGAACTCTCCCTCATCCTCAAATGGATCAAGAGCACGAGGGACGTCATCGTGCTGAACGTGTGCTGAACACGGAGGTGCCGTACGTTCGGTACTTGGATCGGTTGGATCGTGAAGACGTTCGACTACATCAACTGCGTTACTAAACGCTTCCGATTTCGGTCTACGAGGGTAAGCGGACACACTCTCCCGTCTCATTGCTTTACATCTCCTAGATAGATCTTGCGTGATCATAGGAATTTTTTTGAACTACTACGTTCCCCAACAGTAGTTGTGGGCGATAATAGTCATACTGCTTACCACCAACATCTTACTTTGAATCAGCGGTATTGTCTGATGATGCGGCCCGGACCGACATTACAAGGCTGCATTCATGAGACTGGTTCTACCGACATGCTTTGCACATAGGTGGCTGGCGGGTGTCTGTTTCTCCAACTTTAGTTGAATCAAGTTTGACTACGACCAGTCCTTGTTGAAGGTTAAAACAACACACTTGACGAAAAATCGTTGTGGTTTTGATGCATAGGTAAGAACGGTTCTTGCTAGAAGCCCGTAGCAGCCACGTAAAACTTGCAGCAACAAAGTAGAGGACGTTTAACTTGTTTTTGCAGGGCTTATTGTGATGTGATATGGTCAAGACATGATGTGATATAAATTGTTGTATGAGATGATCATTATTTGTAACAGAGTTATCGGCAACTGGCAGGAGCCATATGGTTGTCGCTTTATTGTATGAAGTGCAATCGCCATGTAATTGCTTTACTTTATCACTAAGCGGTAGCGATAGTCGTAGTAGCAATAGTTGGTGAGACGACAACGATGCTACGATGGAGATCAAGGTGTCAAGTAGGTGACAATGGAGATCATGACGATGCTTCGGTAAGGAGATCATGAGCACAAGATGATGATGGACATATCATGTCATATATTTTGATTGCATGTGATGTTTATATTTTATGCATCTTATTTTGCTTAGTACGGCGGTAGCATTAGAAGATGATCCCTCACTAAATTTCTAGTTATAAGTGTTCTCCCTGAGTATGCACCGTTACTACAGTTCGTAGTGCCGAGACACCACGTGATGATCGTGTGTGATAAGCTCTACATTCACATACAACGGGTGCAAGCCAGTTTTGCACATGCAGAATACTCGGGTTAAACTTGACGAGCCTAGCATATGCAGATATGGCCTTGGAACACTGAGGCCGAAAGGTCGAACGTGAATCATATGGTAGATATGGTCAACATAGTGATGTTCACCATTGAAAACTACTCCATCTCACGTGATGATCGGACATGGTTTAGTTGATTTGGATCACATGATCATTTAGATGACTAGAGGGATGTCTATCTAAGTGGGAGTTCTTAAGTAATATGATTAATTAAACTTTAATTTATCATGAATTTAATCCTGATAGTTTTTTGCATGTCTATGTTGTTATAGATCAATGACCCGAGCTACCGTTCCCTTGAATTTTAATGTGTTCCTAGAGAAAGCTAAGTTGAAAGATGATGGTAGCAATTACATGGACTGGGTCCGTAACTTGAGGATTATCCTCATTGTTGCATAAAAGAATTACATCCTGGAAGCAACACTAGGTGCAAGGCCTGCTGCAAGAGCAACTGCGGATGTTATGAACGTCTGGCAGAGGAAAGCTGATGACTACTCGATTGTTCAGTGTGCCATGCTTTACGGCTTAGAATCAGGACTTCAAAGATGTTTTGAACGTCATGGAGCATATGAGATGTTCCAAGAGTTGAAGTTAATATTTCAAGCAAATGCCCGAGTTGAGAGATATGAAGTCTCCAACAAGTTCTATAACTGCAAAATGGAGGAGAATGGTTCTGTCAGCGAACACATACTCAGAATGTCTGGGTACCATAACCACTTGACTCAGCTGGGAGTTAATCTTCCTGATGATAGTGTCATTCACAGAGTTCTTCAATCACTGCCACCAAGCTATAAGGCTTCATGATGAACTATAATATGCAAGGGATGACGAAAACGATTCCTGAGCTCTTCGCAATGCTAAAGGATGTGGAGGTAAAAATCAACATGGAGCATCAAGTGTTGATGGTTAACAAGACCACTAGTTTCAAGAAAAAAGGAAAAGGGAAGAAGGGGAACTTCAAGAAGAATAGCAAGCAAGTTTCTACTCCCGGGAAGAAGCCCAAGTCTGGACCTAAGCCTGAAACTGAGTGCTTCTACTGCAAAGGGACTAGTCACTAGAAGTGGAACTGCCCCAAGTATTTGGCGGATAAGAAGGATGGCAAAGTGAAAGGTATATTTGATATAAATGTTATTGATGTGCACCTTACTAATGCTCGTAGTAGCGCCTGGGTATTTGATATTGGTTCTGTTGCTCATATTTGCAACTCGAAACAGGGGCTACGGATTAAACGAAGATTGGCTAAGGACGAGGTGACGATGCGCGTCAGAAATGGTTCCAATGTCGATGTGATCGCTATTGGCATGCTACCTCTACATCTACCTTCCGGATTAGTTTTAGACCTGAATAATTGTTATTTGGTTCCAGCGTTGAGCATGAACATTATATCTGGATCTTGTTTGATGCGAGACGGTTATTCATTTAAATCAGAGAATAATGGTTGTTCTATTTATATGAGTAATATCTTTTATGGTCATGCACCTTTGTTGAGTGGCCTATTTTTGTTAAATATCGATCGTGGTGATACACATGTTCATAATATTGAAGCCAAAAGATGCAAAGTTGATAATGATAGTGCAACTTATTTGTGGCACTGCCGTTTAGGTCATATTGGTGTAAAGCTCATGAAGAAACGCCATGCCGATGGGCTTTTGGAATCACTTGATTATGAATCACTTGGTGCTTGCGAACCATGCCTCATGGGGAGATGACTAAAACTCCATTCTCCGGAACAATGGAATGAGAAACTAACTTATTGGAAATAATACATACCAATGTATGTGGACCAATGAGTGTTGAGGCTCGTGGCGGGTATTGTTATTTTCTGACCTTCACAGATGATTTGAGCAGATATGGGTATATCTTCTTAATGAAACATAAGTCTGAAACATTTGAAAAGTTCAAAGAATTTCAGAGTGAAGTGGGAAATCATCATAACAAGAAAATAAAGTTTCTACGATCTGATCGTGGAGGCGAATATTTGAGTTACAAGTTTGGTATTCATTTGAAACAATGTGGAATAGTTTCGCAACTCACGCCACCTGGAACACCATAGCGTAATGGTGTGTCCAAATGTCATAACCGTACTTTATTGGATATGGTGCGATCTATGATGTCTCTTACTGATTTACTGCTATCGTTTTGGGGTTTATGCTTTAGAGATGGCGGCATTCACGTTAAATAGGGCACCATCGAAATCCGTTGAGACGACACCATATGAACTATGGTTTGGCAAGAAACCCAAGTTGTCGTTTCTTAAAGTTTGGGGCTGTGATGCTTATGTGAAAAAGCTTCAACCTGATAAGCTCGAACCCAAATTGTAGAAGGGTGTCTTCATAGGATTCCCAAAGGAAACTGTTGGGTACACCTTCTATCACAGATCCGAAGGCAAGATATTCGTTGCTAAGAATGGATCCTTTCTAGAGAAGGAGTTTCTCTCGAAAGAAGTGAGTGGGAGGAAAGTAGAACTTGATGAGTTAATTGTACCTTCTCCTGAATTGGAAAGTAGTTCATCACAGAAATCGGCTCCACTGATTCCTACACCAATTAATGAGGAACCTAATGATGATGATCATGAAACTTCAGATCAAGTTACTACCGAACCTCGTAGGTCATCTAGAGTATGGTCCGCACCAGAGTGGTACAGTAATCATGTTCTGGAATTCATGTTACTAGACCTGATGAACCTACAAACTATGAGGAAGCGATGATGAGCCCAGATTTCGTGAAATGGCTTGAGGCCATGAAATCCGAGATGGGATCCATGTATGAGAACAAAGTGTGGACATTGGTGGACTTGCCCGATGATCGGCAAGCCATAGAAAATAAATGGATCTTCAAGAAGAAGACTGACGCTGACAGTAATGTAACTATCTACAAAGCTCGACTTGTTGCGAAAGGTTTTCGACAAGTTCAAGGAGTTGACTACGATGAGACCTTCTCACCCGTAGCGATGCATGAGTCTGTCCGAATCATGTTAGCAACTACCGCATTTCATGATTATGTAATTTGGCAAATGGATGTCAAAATTGCATTCCTTAATGGGTTTCATAAAGAATAGTTATATAAGATGCAACCAGAAGGTTTTGTTGATCCAAAGGGTGCTAACAAAGTCTGCAAGCTCCAGTGATCCATTTGTGGACTGGTGCAAGCCTCTCGGAGTTGGAATATACGCTTTGATAATGTGATCAAAGCATATGGTTTTATACAGACTTTTGGAGAAGCTTGTATTTACAAGAAAGTGAGTGGGAGCTCTGTAGCATTTCTAATATTATATGTGGATGACATATTGTTGATTGGAAATGATACTGAATTTCTGGATAGCATAAAAGGATACTTGAATAATAATTTTCAATGAAAAACCTCGGTGAAGCTGCTTACATATTGGGCATCCAGATCTATAGAGATAGATCAAGACGCTTAATTGGACTTTCACAAAGCACATACCTTGATAAAGTTTTCAAGAAGTTCAAAATGAATCCATCAAAGAAAGGGTTCTTGCTTGTATTACAAGGTGTGAAGTTGAGTCAGACTCAATGCCCGACCACTGCAGAAGATAGAGAGAAAATGAAAGTCATTCCCCATGCTTCAGCCATAGGTTCTATCATGTATGCAATTCTGTGTACCAGACCTAATGTGTGCCGTGCTATAAGTACAGCGGTCAAGAACATCCTTAAATACCTGAAAAGGACTAAGGATATGTTTCTCGTTTATGGAGGTGACAAAGAGCTTGCCATAAATGGTTACATCGATGCAAGCTTTGACACTGATCCGGATGACTCTAAGTCGCAATCCGGATACGTATTTTATTGAATGGTGGAGCTATCAGTTGGTGCAGTTCCAAGCAGAGCGTCGTGGAGGGATCTACGTGTGAAGCGGAGTACATAGCTGCTTCTGAAGCAGCAAATGAAGGAGTCTGGATGAAGGAGTTTATATCCGACCTAGGTGTTATACCGAGTGCATCGGGTCCAATGAAAATCTTTTGTGACAATACTGGTGCAATTACCTTGGCAAAGGAAACCAGATTTCACAAGAGAAACAAACACATCAAGAGACGCTTCAATTCCATCCGCCATCAAGTCGCTGAGGGAGACATAGAGATTTGCAAGATACATACTTTTTCGTATCTAATTGTTGCAGACCCGTTGACTAAGCCTCTTCTACGAGCAAAACATGATCAGCGCCGAGACTCCATGGGTGTTAGAATCATTACTTTGTAATCTAGATTACTGACTCTAGTGCAAGTGGGAGACTAAAGGAAATATGCCCTAGAGGCAATAATAAATTTGTTATTTATATTTCTTTATATCATGATAAATGTTTATTATTCATGCTATAATTGTATTAACCGGAAACTTAGTACATGTGTGAATACATAGACAAAACAGAGTGTCCCTAGTATGCCTCTACTTGAATAGCTCGTTAATCAAAGATGGTTATGTTTCCTAACCATATACATGTATTATCATTTGATAAACGGGATCACATCATTAGGAGAATGATGTGATGGACAAGACCCATACGTTAGCTTAGGATTATGATCATTAAAGTTTCATTGCTACTACTTTCTTCATGACTTATACATGTTCGTCTGACTATGAGATTATGCAACTCCCGAATACCGGAGGAACACCGTGTGTGCTATCAAACATCACAACATAATAGGGTGATTATAAAGATGCTCTACAAGTGTCTCCAAAGGTATTTGTTGGGTTGGCATAGATCAAGATTAGGATTTATCACTCTGTGTATCAAAGAGGTATCTCTGGGCCCTCTCGGTAATGCTCATCACTATAAGCATTGCAAGCAATGTGACTAATGAGTTAGTTGCAGGATGACGCATTACAGAACGAGTAAAGAGACTTGACGGTAATGAGATTGAACTACGTATGATGATACCGACGATCGAACATCGGGCAAGTAACATACCGATAACAAATGGAACAACATATGTTGTTGTGCGGTTTGACCGATAAAGATCTTCGTAGAATATGTAGGAGCCAATATGAGCATCTAGGTTCTGCTATTGGTTATTGATCGGAGATGTGTGTCGATCATGTCTACATAGTTCTCGAACACATAGGGTCCGCACGCTTAATGTTCGATGGCGATTGTATTATGAGTTATGTGATTTGATGACCGAAGTTTGTTCGGAGTCCCGGATGAGATCACGGACATGATGTGGAGTCTCGAAATGGTCGAGACATAAAGATTGATATATTGGATGATGTTATTCGGACACCGGAAGAGTTCTGAGAGGTACCGGGTAAAAATGGAGTGTCGGAGGGGTTACAGGACCCCCCCCCCCGGGGAAGCAATGGGCCAACATGGGCCATAGGGAAGAGAGAGGACAGCCCGCAAGGGGGTGGCGCCCCCCCCCCCAATGCGGAGTCCGAATAGGACTAGGGCAGGGGCGCAACCCCCCTTTCCCTCTCCCTCTCCCTCTGCCTTCCTTTTCCCCCCTTCCACCAAGTGGAATCCTACTAGGACTTGGAGTCCTAGTAGGACTCCTTCCTCTTGGCGCGCCCTATAGGGCCGGCCGGCCTCCCCCTCTCCTCCTTTATATACGGGGGCAAGGGGGCAACCCAAAGCACAATAGACAATCTCTTAGCCATGTGCGGTGCCCCCATCCACAGTTTAACACCTCAGTCATATCGTCGTAGTGCTTAGGCAAAGCCCTGCACCGGTAACTTCATCATTACCGTCACCATGCTATCGTGCTGACGAAACTCTCTGAGTACTCAACTGGATCAAGAGCACGAGGGATGTCATCGTGTTGAACGTGTGTTGAACACGGCACTACTAGGGAAACATTATACATAGAATATTAGCAGTAGCGCGGCACAAAAAGCAGCGCTACCACTAATTAGCAGCAGCGCGGGTGCAAAACACACACTACGGATACCGATTCAGTAGTAGCGCGTGGCTGAAAAACCGCGCTACTACAAAAATCCGCCGACAGTACCCAATACCCTAACTTTAGCAGCAGCGTTGTGCCATGAAGCGCGCTACTACTAATACAATACTAGTAGCACGCTTTTGCTACGGTCGTTTCTGCTAAGTTTGAAATTAGGCACACGGTTTGCCCCGCTTAACAGTAGCGCGGGCGAGGAAAGCGCGCTACTGCTACGCTCTTATCAGTAGCACGTTTTTCCTCCCACGCTACTGCTAAGATGCAGCCCCCACCACCTTTTCCCACCCGTCCTCCCCTCCCCATATCCTCTCTTCCCTTTCCCCTACCTCCCACATCCTCTTTCTCACTAGTTGAAAAAGGGCCTAATGTGAAGCACATCAGTCCCGGTTTGTAACAAAACCGACATGAATGTGGTCATTAGTGCTGGTCCAAACTGCTAGGGGACGGAGATCATTAGTACCGGTTCGTGGCTACCCTTTAGTACCGGTTCGATCCACGAACCAGTACTAAAGTGGTTGTTGCAGGTTGTGGTCAGGCTGGGGGCCCACCGGCACCTTTAGTACCGGTTCATGCCACAAACCGGTACTAAAGGTTCCTAATTGACAGCGGTTTTTTAGTCCCACCTCGCTCCGCTAACAAAGTTTTTACCACATTAAATATGTTACTTCTCAAACTATCACAACCACTTGGTCTTCACTGAACTCTATGTGTAGAATTTGTGGCCGCAATATGAGTCTTCTCTGGTTCCTACCGGAGAGGACTCATATTGACAATTCAGATTATACACAAAAAGATCATTGATGATCAATGTATTTTTGATGTATTTCTCTGTAGCAGTAGCGCATTTTGGCTGAAAGGCGTTACTGAACAATGTATTTTATGTATATTTTTACATGTTTACACAAGATCCGGTTCGAACTGGACAATCTCTTAGGAAGTATCAGGATTTCGGACGAAAACTCATCTGTTACACCGGCTATTCAATATTTTAATAACTTAGTACAACTCCAGAATTTTTTTGCGTTCAGACGAACAATTCAAATCCACATCATCAACTTTCAACCCTTTTTGACATAATTTGCTATTTTCGATGCATTTACTGATTTGTTTTCAGAGCTAAATCACCGTGAAAGTGAAAAGCACTACTGTCGGTGTCAAAACCGGCGGATCTTGGGTAGGGGGTCCCGAACTGTGCGTCTAGGTGGATGGTAATAGGAGACAAGGGACACGATGTTTTTACCCAGGTTCGGGCCCTCTCGATGGAGGTAAAACCCTACTCCCGCTTGATTAATATTGATGATATGGGAAGTACAAGAGTAGATCTACCACGAGATCAGAGAGGCTAAACCCTAGAAGCTAGCCTATGGTATGATTGTTGTTCGTCCTACAGACTAAAACCCTCCGGTTTATATAGACACCGAAGAGGGCTAGGGTTACAAAGATTCGGTTACAACGGGAGGAGATCTACATATTCGTATCACCAAGCTTGCCTTCCACACCAAGGAAAGTCCCATCCGGACACGGGACGAAGTCTTCAATCTTGTATCTTCATAGTCCAGGAGTCCGGCCAAAGGTTATAGTCTGGTCATCCGGACACCCCCTATTCCGGGACTCCCTCAGTAGCCCCTGAAGCAGGCTTCAATGACGACGAGTCTGGCGCGCTGATTGTCTTCGGCATTGCAAGGCGGGTTCCTCCTCCGAATACTCCATAGAAGATTTTGAACACAAGGATAGTGTCCGGCTCTGCAAAACAAGTTCCACATACCACCGTAGAGAGAATAATATTTGCACAAATCCAATCTGCTGACGTATTTTGCAGCATGTCATTATGCCACAGCCAAGCCTTTATTCGAATCGTTTTATTGTCCCTCCTCAGCACGTTTAGCGAGGCGGTTTCCTTGGCACGTCTTGTCAAAGCAGAGATCGTCTCCCCTTATTTCGGGGTTCTCATCAATACGGGCATGGGTAACCCAACCGTGCCTATTGGTATGTCTCCTCAATCGAAGGTGAGTCCCAAACGGTCACGGGGAGGGCTCTTGGTATTCAACCTCTTTATAAAGAGACCAAGGCTCGACTCCTTTCTTTCAATCTCAATCAAATCTGCCTCTTACCCCGAGTTCCAACACCCAAAGCTTCAGATTCAGGCGCTTCGGACTTCCGACGACATCCGGCTCCGACCCACAAGGCCGGTGGATGCCTTCCTCCGTTATGGAAGAAGACGTGTTAAAGTTAAGAGATGCCAGGTATCTAACCGGCGAAATCTCGCATAGGCTGCCTGCTCAAGGGCAGGTCATTCCCACTCCCAAGCCTGGTGAGAGCGTGGTGTTCGCGTCTCACTTCCTTTAGGGGCTGGGCTGCCCGATTGACCCCTTCGTGAGGGGGCTCATGTTTTATTACGGGCTGGAATTTCACGACTTAGCTCCGGAGTCCATCCTCTATATCTCTTCATTCATTGTCGTGTGCGAGGCCTTCCTCCGTATTACTCCTCACTTCGGATTGTGGCTTAAGACCTTCAAAGTAGAGCCGGAGATGATCGAGGGGCAGCACGCAGAGTGCGGAGGTGCTGTTATAAGCAAGAATGCCGATGCTCCATGGCCCGAGGGCTCTTTTCAAGAGGAGTTCAGCTTATGGCAACAAGAGTGGTTTTATATCACAGCTCCCAGGGGCACCAAATGGGTAGCGCCACCTGCTTTTCGCTCGGGTCCCCCACCACAGATAGCGTCATGGGTCAATAAAGGGCTTAACTGGGGGCCGTCCAAGGACGTGCCCTTATTGCAGGGCCGCGTTCGAGATCTCCTAGAAAGAGATATCAATCTGGCCATAGTGATGCAGGTTATGTTGATTCGCCGCATCCTGCCCTGCAAACGCCGCCCCCTCCGCCTGTGGGAGTTTAATCCGGAAGGACCACGAGCCCTCCAACATTTTGTGGGCGCGACGCCCATGGAGATGTACAATTTGTTCTTTGGATCACAAGCAATGTGTCCGGATTCATCCGAGGACGCAGGTCTGAGTTGCAACCGTCCGGATACTCAAGTAAGTAGCCCTATACCAGGACTCGCTATATGTATATTTATCATAAAATCGCCCTTAAAAGAGTTGTCCCTTAAACAGGAGTGGATAGCGAAAGCAAAGCTAATCAGGTGTCCGGCCACCCTCCCTGAGACTACGCCGGATCCCGTGTTAATCAGGATGCTGGAGGTTGCGCCTTTGGAACAAGGCAAAGAGGGGAACAAGGAAGCTACCGCCTCCCCGAAGGAGGCTGTCAGGAAAGGAGGAATCAAGTATTCCTCTAGCCAGGGGAAGAAGAGGACCGCCTCTGAAGACCCGGAGGCCATGGCCTCAAAGCGGGGGAAGAAATCTTTGTCAGAGGGTCCGGCGTCGGGGGGTGCCCCAGTCGCATTGCGCCCACAAGGGGATCAACTCTCCACCGAGCTGTAAGTAAAGAGGGAGGTTTTAAAATGAGAGACATCCCTGTTCTATTTCTGAGTAAGATAACTGAAATTATACCTTGTAGTTCGGATCTCAGCCTTTCTCAGCAGAGCTCGTCTTCAGGGGATCTTCGTCCGGAGATGATGGAGAGCGGAACGCCTCCCCCTGCCGTACCTCCTTGCGAGGCGGGCGACCTTGAGGTGTCGTCATGGAGGGTTTCTCCGAATCCGGCAGGGCCGGAAGGCAGTCGTATGGCCCCCCAAGGCCCTCCGTGTCCGGCCTTCGAAAAAGGCCAGCGGACAAGTCTGGCACCGTCCGGTGCATGGTCGGAGGAGCTGAAGGATCTGCTTGGGCGAGCATCTATCTCAGAAGAACACCGTGCGTTGACGGATACGGTGATTGGAAGGATTTCATCCGCGGAGAGCGGATTGTACGAGGCCATCAGAAGTTTACTAACAGGTTTTGAGGTACGCGAAATGATGTAACTTTTGACAGATCCGCATATATAAGATGAGCCCTGTATAGATAGTAGCCCCTAAGACTCGGTGCGTTGTCAAAAATGACGGTGCGCCGAGGATCATAATCCCAGGTTTGATATGTCGCCTTTCCTATGTAGGTGGTGAAGTGTCCGGTGGCTAGCCGGACTGATGAATTTGCCGAACTAAAGCGGCAACTTGACGTGGCAGATGCCGACATTGCGTTTGTCAACAAGCGGCTGGACGAGGCACAAGGTATGTAATTTCTCCGAAGACACCTGGTAAGAGGAGCTTGATGCCCGTACCATACAACATGTGTGCTTGATGCAGATGGTGTCGCTGCCATGGAGAACCTTTGGGTGGAACTTTCCCGAGCCAAGGAGCAGGCCAGAAAAAGCGATGCGGCTGCCTTAAAGGCGGTTGAGGAGCTGAAAGCCGAACATGCTGCTCACTGCCAAAGCAAGAAGGAAATGGCCGAGATGGCCTCAAAGTTGGAGAATGTTGCCGACCGCTGCAAGCTTCTTCAAAAAGAAGATCGGGTGGCACAGAAGGACCTAGAGAAGGTCACTACCGAGGCCAAGGATACTCGCTCTGCGATGAGAGCTATGAAGGAGGAGCTACGTCAGGCCGGAGATATCACGGCTGGAAAGCCCTATATGTTGGAGATGAAGTTCGGGGATCCTAAATATGCTTCGTTGGACCGGAAGTGGAGTGCGGCTAACACTTACCTGGACTTGGCGGCGAGTGCCGCGGACGCGGCCGAACACTTCCGCGATCAAAATGACCACGAAGTGGAAAAGCTTTTTTGGTCGCAGTTCCACAATCCAGAGCGCCCACTTTCAGTATCCGATCGTTTGGTCGCATGGGCGGAGCTGAATAGGTTATCCGGACTCGCCATGAAGCATGTCGTGAGTCATCTGTGGCTGAAAAGGCCCGAGCCGAAGAGTTATTTTAGCTTGGTGCAGCAGTTCCTCGGTGCGGTGCCGCATATTAATGCAATGAAGAGGTCGGCATGCATAGAGGGTGCACAGATGGCTCTTGCCCATGTCAAGACATACTGGGCGGATATGAAGGCCAGTGCTGTTGCATCCCAAGATTCGGACAAAAGCCGAGTACCTGCCGAGCACTATTTTCAGGAAGTTCTGCAGGGCGCTTGTTTAATAGAGACGCGGTGCTCGAAGGATGTTATGTTTGACTAACATGTATCATTGTAAAACAATGTTTCGATGGAATATAAAAGCTTTTTATACTTGTGCTTTCAAGAATTAGAATACCTCCTGTGCGGCTGTTAATGTATATGTGTATATAACCTGAAAGATGGCAGTCTTCGGGTTTAGCCCCCACGCATATAATGCGGGGGTGTTCGCAGAAGGCACATTTTCACACTTGATCCAATGTCTTGGTCCTATAAAGGAGGTGATAGCGCAGCGAACTAGGCAACTGGACTATAATGCTTTATCACTTTCACTTAGCCATAGGAGTTTGACAGTGGGGCTACTATATAGCCCCTAGGGGCACCGCGCTCACCCGAATTCGGGGCGCGTGTGTGCCTGACCGGGAAACGGCCCTTCGTTAATGCGGAGGAATCCTAAAGATTCCGGCGGGTCATTGAGTGGTTGACCAGTCTCACTCTATATCATGACAGTCAGTTTTCGGCTTTCTCTACTAAGGTGCTCGCCTGGCCGAACCGGGGCACAATCGCAGTAGTTCTCTTGGTGCCGCCTTAGCCGATAGAGCGGAATGTAAGGCAGCAAAACACAGGAGCCGGGCAAACCCAACATTTGACCAAAGACATGATTCGGAGCTGATGCATATAAGGCCAAACTCGCGATGCCGAACACTCCCTAAGGTATTCGGTCTTTATGAAAACGGGCTGAACAACGCCCTTGGTAAGAAGCCCCTGGTGTCCAGGTACGCGCAAAATTCTGACGTGGCCACATGTCAAGACGCCAGCCTCCTCCTCGGTTATAAAAAGAAATCGGGGGATGTTATCAACAAGAGACAGTAAGAAAGGTTTACGCAGGGTCTTAATCTAAAAAGAATCCTTGGAATGGGTCCCTACTGCACGTCTGCGCCGGTGTCTCCGTTGTGCCATATCCTGGACGGGTGTAGCACGGTGTTCATCTGTAAAAGAGAGGAACTTAGCTGAAAACAATCATGCAAAAATCTATGTTATATTAAATAAACAAAGTATAATTCGGAGAATGGGTAGAATTGAGCTTTATTGTCTCTTGTTGTGTACGCGCGGAGCCCCTTGTACGGGGGTATGCGGCTAATAAGTCTTTGTATGTTTACGCCGGACTCGTCTAGCCATGTCTGGGGGTCTGAACGACCTGTTTAGGTGCTTTGACTAGTAAAGCTGGTTTAGTGTGTGGCTGTCAAGGCAGCCGCACAGTCTTCCGCGCTCGAGGAACACTCGATATTTCCCTTTAATGAGATGATGCCTTGCGGACCGGGCATTTTAAGCGTAAGGGATGCATAATGCAGTATTGCATTAAAGCAGGCGAAAGCTTCGTGTCCCAGTAGTGCTTGATAGCTACTTGTAAATGGGGCGATGTGAAAGGTTAGCTTTTCGCGGCAGAAGTTGTCGGGGAAGCCGAACACAACTTCTAGCAGGAGAGAACCCGTACAATGGGTATCTAGGCCTGGCGTTACCCCTTGAAAGGAAGTGTCGCCGTGGCGAATTGTTGTTGGGTTTATCCCCATTTTGCGGATTGTGTCCTGGTATACCAGGTTTAGATCACTACCGCCGTCCATTAGGACTTGTGTAAAGTGGAGTCCGTCAATTATCGGATCTAATACCAAGGCAGTCCAGCCTGCGTTCCGGCTACTTCTACAGTAATCCTAATGGTCGAAGGTGATTGGTTGTAACAACCAGTGACGGGACTCCTCTGGGACAGGCCGTATGGCGTGTATCTCTATAGGCGCCACTCTGTCACGTGAAGTGAGTTTACTGTTTTGACTTCTTGTGGCAACTTCTTTTGTTCTCCAGTGCTCTGCTTGTGGGGTTCGTCGTCGTCCTCACTTGGTATGTTGAGCCCCTTGTGTTCGGAGTTAAGTTTGCCGGATTGCTTGAAGACCCAACAATCTCTGTGGGTATGGTTTGCAGGCTTCTCGGGAGTACTATGGATTTGGCATGTTTTGTCCAAGATTTTGTTTAGGTTAGATAGCTCGTCCCTGTTATCCTTGAGGGGCAGCTTTTTCTGATTCTGCCGAGAGCTTTTGAATCCGGCATTGACTGTCGCGCTCTTCAGGTTGTTTCCCTTGGTTCGGCGCTGGTCCTTGTTACGTCATGGTTTCCCGTTTCCATCCCTAACTTCGGATGTACTTGGGTCGCTGCTGCTGCTTCTTGCCAACCAGCTATCCTCTCCTACGCAAAAGCGGGTCATGAGGCTTGTTAATGCGGCCATTGTAATTGGCTTTTCTTGGCCGAGGTGTCTAGCGAGCCATTCGTCTCGAACGTTGTGTTTGAAAGCTGCTAAGGCTTCAGCGTCCGGACAGTCGACTATCTGGTTCCTTTTAGTCAGAAATCTGTTCCAGAGTTTCCGGGCTGACTCTCCGGGTTGTTGAGTTATATGACTTAGATCGTGTGCATCCGGAGGTCGGACATAGGTCCCTTGAAAATTTGCCCAAAAAGCATCCTCGAGCTCTTCCCAACTTCCGATGGTGTTTTCGGGAAGGCTTTTAAGCCAATGCCGGGCTGGCCCTTTGAGCTTGAGGGGTAAGTATTTAGTGGCGTGGAGGTCATCTCCTCTAGCCATGTGTATGTGGAAGATATAATCCTCAATCCAGACTCCAGGGTCCGTTGTTCCGTCGTATGCCTCTATGTTTACGGGCTTGAATCCCGTTGGAAATTCATGGTCCAGCACCTCATCGGTGAAACATAGGGGGTGTGCGGCACCCCTATATTTGGGTGTGTCGTGATGTTCGGATACTTGTTGTGTTGCATTGCTTACTAGAGCTTGCTTTCTTGGCCCGTAGATAGATCTGGCTGGGCCATCTTTTTGATGTGAATCCTTGTGCGGATCGCGTGCCAGCTTGAGTGCGGCGCCCCTTGCCGCTCTATGTTGGCCATGGGGTTGTTTATCCGACCGGGTGTCTTCTTTATTTTTTGATTGTGGGGGCTCTAAGGCCTCCTCATCAAATTCCGACAGTAATTTCTGCTTCTGATAGCTCTTTGTGTGGCGACTGTCTCCGTACTTGTCTGCGGTGTTGAGTACTTTGCCCCATCTAATTCTGAGTGCATCTTCCGCTGTTTTGAGCTTCCGCTTCTGCTTTTCAGGCTACGCGCAGTGGCGACGAGCCTTTTGTGGAGGTTCTTCTGCTCCAGCAACTTGTCCGGCGTGAGGTCGTCCGAACTATTATCTTCACCGGGGACGGGTTGTTCGGTTTGCTTACCCAAGTTGCCATGTTCGGACGGTTGCTCGGTGGCATGTTCGTCGTCCGACGGTTCACCCTGCTCTGTGGCTGGGTCTCTGTCAAGGTGGGTTTTGGCGTGGCGCTTACGCCGCCGCTTTGATTGCTTTTCGAGGGAATGATCCCTCGTTGCGTACCTTTGTTCCTCGTCGTCGTTTCTTTTAGGTGTGTCCACCATGTATACATCGTGAGATGAGGTGGTTGTCTAGTGCACTATAGGCGCTGGTTCTTGGTCGTCTCCTTCATCGGCGTCCATACCGTCGATGTCTTCGGAGTCGAAGTCGAGCATAACGGTTAAATCATCGACAGTGGCTACGAAGTGGGTGGTGGGTGGGCTTTGAATTTCTTCATCGTCTGCATCCCAACCTTGCTGACCATAGTCTGACCAGGGCTCTCCTGATAAAGAGAGAGACTTTAGTGAATTCAGAATGTCGCCAAAGGGCGAGTGCTGAAAGATGTCCGCGGCGGCGAACTCCATGATCGGCACCCAATCGGGTTCGGTTGGTAGGGGCGCGGGAGGTTCGGAGTCCAGATAGGAGTCCAGCACCTTGGAGTCACGAGCTTCGCAAAGGACAAGGCTAGTGTTCGGCTCGATCGCCGTAGAGATTGCAGCCCCCGAGGAGGTGTCCAGCCACCCGTCCTCGATTGGCGCAGTCGGCTCCGAGCTAAGGGTCGGAGCGAACGCTGGGGCGGCCTCCTGGGCACTGTTTGGCGGCAGACCTAGATCATGCCTATCATGACAGTGCGGCGCGCCCGGCTGTGGCTCGAATCCGTCGAAGATCAAGTCTCCGCGGATGTCAGCCGTATAGTTCAAACTTCCAAATCTGACCTGATGGCCAGGGGCGTAGCTTTCGATCTGCTCCAGATGGCCAAGCGAATTGGCCCGTAGTGCAAAGCCGCCGAATACGAAGATCTGTCTGGGGAGAAAAGTCTCACCCTGGACTGCTTCGTTGTTGATGATCGGAGGAGCCATCGGGCCTAAAGATGACGACACAGAGGAACTCTTAATGAAAGCACCAATGTCGGTGTCAAAATCGACGGATCTCGGGTAGGGGGTCCCGAACTGTGCGTCTAGGCGGATGGTAACAGGAGACAAGGGACACGATGTTTTTACCCAGGTTCGGGCCCTCTCGATGGAGGTAAAACCCTACTCCTGCTTAATTAATATTGATGATATGGGTAGTACAAGAGTAGATCTACCACGAGATCAGAGAGGCTAAACCCTAGAAGCTAGCCTATGGTATGATTGTTGTTCGTCCTACGGACTAAAACCCTCCGGTTTATATAGACATCGGTGAGGGCTAGGGTTACACAGAGTCGGTTACAATGGGAGGAGATCTACATATTCGTATCGCCAAGCTTGCCTTCCACGCCAAGGATAGTCCCATCCGGACACGGGATGAAGTCTTCAATCTTGTATCTTCATAGTCTAGGAATCCGGCCAAAGTGTATAGTCTGGTCATCCGGACACCCCCTAATCCGGGACTCCCTCAACTACAAAATGAACTCTGAAAAGGTTGAAACTTGGCAAGGTATCATCATTTCACCCGCATAGGATGTGCAAAAAAGTAGAGAGGGTTACAGCAAAAACTAGATGTACTTCATGTACAAACTGAAAAATCTCTTAGGAAGTATATATCAGGGTTTCGGACGAAAACTCATCTGTTACACCGGCTATTCAATATTTTAATAACTTAGTACAACTCCGAACTTTTTTAGCGTTCATATGAACAATTCAAATCCACATCATCAACTTTCAACCCTTTCTGACATAATTTCCTATTTTCGATGCATTTACTGATTTATATTCAGAGCTAAATCACCGTGAAAGTGAAAAGCACTACAAAATGAACTCTGAAAAGGCTGAAACTTGGCAAGGTATCATCATTTCACCCGCATAGCATGTGCAAAAAAGTAGAGAGGGTTACGACAAAAACTGGATGCACTTCGTGTACAAACTGGACAATCTCTTAGGAAGTATATATCAGGGTTTCAGATGAAAACTCATTTGTTACACCAGCTATTCAATATTTTAATAACTTAGTACAACTCGGGACTTTTTTGCGTTCAGATGAACAATTCAAATCCACATCATCAACATTCCACCCTTTCTGACATAATTTGCTATTTTCGATGCATTTACTGATTTGTTTTCAGAGCTAAATCACCGTGAAAGTGAAAAGCACTACGTAATGAACTCTGGAAAATCACTACAAATATGAATATAATGATAAACACACTAATATTAAATATAAGAAACTCTAAATACATCAAAAAACTACTCAAAAATAAAAAGAAGAAAATATATAAACCACAAAAGAAAAAAACTATATGAAAAAATTATTTCTGCGCTGCCCAGTGGGTCTGCCCAGGCTTGGGGGTGCGTATGCAGGCCCATAAGGCCCAGCAGGCTCACAGGGCAGCGCGGCAAAGTTAGGCCCAGAGGCCTGCATTATAGAGGAGCTCGAAGGAGCAGTCGCGGCTGGGTTTATAAACCAGTGCGGCTGCCCTTCGCTCGGAGAGGTGGGACTAAACAATGAGCAGCGCGGAACGGGAGCACACCCCCTTTAGTACCGGTTTGTGGCTCAACCTGGTACTAAAGGGTGGGTCTTTAGTACTGGGTGGAGCCACCAACCGGTACTAAAGGGGGTCGCTTCCTGCCGCTTCACCTGGCCAAATTTAACCTTTAATACCGGTTGCTGGCTCCAACCGGTACTAAAGGCCTCCCCTATATAACCAGCACTTACGAAAATTTTCAGTTATCATCTTCGTCGTGCCCCATCCCCGCGCGCGCCGCCCGTCGCCGTCGTCGCCGCCCCTGTCACCGCCCCCGTAACCGCCCCCATCGTCGCCGTCACAGCCCCCGTCGCCGTCGTCGCCGCACGCCCCCGTCGCCGTATGTCGTCGCCGCCCACGTAGGTCGCTCCGCCCCTGGCCTGCTGCCCCCATCGTCGTCATCGCCGTTGTCGCCACCCCCCCATGCTGTAAGATCGATTGCCGCTCGCCGGTGGCCTCCTGCACACACACACACACACACACATGCACACACACACACAAACACACACACACACAAATGTTTAGTGTCAAAATGTTAGATTATATAAGAATTAGATAATGTTAGATGAAAGTTAGTTTTTTATACTTTTAGTTATAGATGAATTTATATTAATGTTAGATGAATTAATATATACTAAATTTAGGTATATGAGATTTGATCATCTAATTAAAATTTAGTATATAGAACTAGCTACTTCATTTTTAGTAAGAAAATTAATAGAACTAGTGTAGTTGAATTAGTTGAATTAGTTGAACTAGTTAATTAGTTGAATTAGTTGAATTAGGAGCTAAACTTTATTTAGGTATATTTTTAGTAAGTGCTTAGTTGAATTAATTAGTTGAACTAGCTAGTTGAATTAATAGAATTAGTCTAATTAGTTGAATTAATATATAACTAATAAGTGTTTAATGTTTCACCTATGAACATAGGAAATGTTGTCTGACAACGAAAACGATTCCATTATGTGCGAAGACTGCGAAGACCAGCGTGGCCTGTGCGACAGAAATTTCCTAATTGATGATAGGCGCTTCAGTATCAAGCTGGATGAGACCTTCGAAGTGGATACAGTAAGTCACAACGACAAGTCTTTTTTCGTAATTAAGCATGACTTATATATGCTTCATTTTCTTCAAATTATTATTTTAAATTTTCACTATTCTATTAGCGTATCCCCTGCCATACAAGAATTTTTGTCTTGGATAAGATAGGTTTCAGTCATGACAAAACAATGGAGGTAAAGAGAGTTTACTTGAAGACCGAGCATGGTTATACCTTCAACATCAAATTATACAATCAAGGAACCTACACCCATTTTGAATGCAAAACTTGGCAAGCACTATGCAAGGCTTATGCATTTGAGCCTAATATGTTTATCACCTTTGATATTTGTCCCGAAGATGATATTGAAGGTAATAGAGACATTTGGGTCGATGTGCACACGCCTCCAGTTCTACCATTATGTGAGTTTCTCATGCCATATTTATGTTGATATTGTTTTTTCAGAAATAGCTGACAACTAATTTCTATTGACAGCTTATTTCCATTCAAGCAAACGTGTCCAGCACTTGGTAGACAGGACCGTCCACTGTCCCGGGGCTGAACTAAACTGCGAGGAGATAAGTCAATATGTTTCATGGCTTGAGGATCTTGATGCTGTCAAGAGAAATTATTTTCCTAGACTTACAAATCTTAGTACTCAAAACGTGCGACCAATAGTGTTCGTATTGAACTACGGTCACATGTATTTAGGAAAGATGGTAAGATTTTTACTATTTGTCCTCAGTGCATCTTTTGCATACATTATTTTTTAAGCTAAACTTCATTGCTAAGTATGATACTGTACGATGTTCTCTTCAACGGGGACTCCCGATGATAGTTCTGCCTTAGTTGATCTTGACTAATGGTCGCATGTCAATTGTTAGCTTACGGCCAAGACATCCTACATTGCACACGAGTGCATTCAGGATTTCTAGAACCGAGGAATGCTTAATAGTGAAAGACTGGAGCAAAATTGTGAATGATCGCAGAGAAGTACTTGGAGGCAACAATCAGAAGCGCAACCCATGATTAGGAGATAGGTTCATCTGCATGCTCCAATATGATGAATCAGGAGAGCTATACATGTTCTATGCCATTTTACCTGAGAGAGAGTAGCAAGAGTGATTAGCATGCTCTTAGTAATTGTCCTCTCATGTCTGTGTTCTTCGTCCTGAACTTAATCTCAAAGAGTGATCATGTTGAACTCAATGATATCTTTCCTTCTGGTACAACTGAATGTTTCTTCTTTAAGCTGGTATTGGTGGTGATTAGATAGCGGTAATGACTATGATGATTAAATAGTGGTAATGACGACTATAATGATTTTTAGCTAGCTAGTATACCGTTAACTAGTCTTGTTGGTGATGATATATATGATGCAATAGTTTTTATATTAATATGATGATGATGAGTTATTATATCATTTATGAAAGAAACCGCAGATTAGTTTCAACTGGATGGATCCTAGCTAAGTGATCAAGTATATTCCATATCCATATTAATTACTTGCTCACCTAATATAAGTGATCAAGTAATATATATGGATATGGCATATATACTTTGATAACTTAGCTAGGATCCATGCATGCATCCAGTTGAAACTAATCTGCGGTACTTTCACCTAATGATTTAACAACTCATTATAATGTAAAATCAATCTCTAAATTAAATTGAAAATACAAAACTAAAGGAAAAATAAAAAATTAAACCAAAACCACCCGAACATTTAGTACTGGTTGGTGTTACCAACTGGTACTATAGGTCTTCCCACACCCGGCCCTTGCTCGTGCCACGTGGTTGCACTTTAGTGCCGGTTCGTGCCAAACCGGTACTAAAGGGGGGGGGACCTTTAGTCCCCACCCTTTAGTGCCAGTTACAAAACCGGCACTAATAGCCCTTATGAACCGGTGCTATAGCCCGGTTCTGCACTAGTGTCTCTCACTCTTCTTCTTCCTCAATACTTCTGCCCCCATTACTCTCCCTCTTCTACCCACCTTTCTCTCTCTTCATTACTCCTAGCTAACTACACCACCTCCATTAATGCATCTCCTTTCTCTTTTTCCTTCCCCCTCCACTAGTTGAAGTTGTCTCCTCCCAAATTAGCTAGCTAGGTACATGTAGCATTTAGTTAAGTGACCTATTTGCCCCCTAACTAGATCTATCTTTGTCAAGAAGAGATTTGTGCACTTTTGATCTCCCTACATCATCATCTTCACCGTGTGCTCGATATCGAGATAGAGGTGATTAAATTTCATGCTTTTGCGAAATGGAAATATGTGTATGTGTGTGTGATATGATAATTGGGTCATATGATGGACATTGTGTGTGTGGCATGAATTAACGCTGAATTGTGCTTTTGAGTTGCCTATGTTTTGCCGAAATGTCGATTTATTTCCGTTTCCGCGAATTCCGGGCAAACTCTAGACCTATATGTATGTCCTATTTTTAGGGAAGGTCATGCCGAATTTTTGTATGACTTTGATGCCTTCATGCATTTTTATAATCAATTTGTTTATTATTACCGTACAGACGTTCATGATGGTCAGTGGAACGATGGTGGCCAGGTGGTTGCGGTCGGCGGTGCAGGACATGAAAGAAAATAACCTGACAGAGGTTTTATGTTCATGTCGAAAATGCAAAGGAATAGTTTAGCTCGACCCCTATGACGATGGTCGTGTCGAAGCGCACCTGCTCATGACTGGTTTCATGGATGGCTATACTCGGTGGATAATTGAAGATGAGGATTATGATGTTGAGGAGGTCGATGGGGCAGGCAATGACGACACGGGGCAAGACGAAGAGATGATCGATAATGGCGGCGGGGAAGAGGCCAGACATGGTGGCGGAGACGGGGCTGGACATGGTGGAGGAGAAGGGGCCAGACATGGCGGCAGAGAGAATGTGGACTCGACGCAGTAGAGTTCGCCGGTACTAAGTTCAATCGTGTGGGGCCCTCATGTTCAAGCACTGCTTCGCAAGGAGACGAGTACTGAGAGAGCTTCTTCTAGAGAGGAGGCTAAGCTGCAGCAACTGGTGGTAGACTCGAACACTCCATTGTATGATGGTTGCAATCCTAAGGTGACCCGCTTGAGTTTCACGCTCCAACTCCTGAAGACGAAGGCTAAAAACAAATGGACCGACACTAGCCTCGATGAGCATCTCAAGTACCTAAAGGATGTTCTTCCCGCGGGGAATCTCTGTCCTTCTAGTGTTGATGAGGCCAAAAGGATCGTGTGCCCTCTTGATCTGCCACATGTTAGATACCATGCATGCATCAACGATTGCATAATTTATCGGAAGGAGAGCGCGGAAAAAACAAGTTGTCCGATGTGCAATGCTTCTCGATACAAGAAGGCCGGGAAGAAATGTCCCCAGAAAGTTGTATGGTACTTACCGATCACTCCCCGTCTCCAGCGTTATTTCTTAGATCCCAAGGAAGCAATGCTAATGCACTGGCATGTGGAGAGGAAGAAGCCCGGAGATGGAGATGATTCGAAGCTGAGACACGTCAAGGATGGAAGCCAGTGGAGAGCATTGAACACCTTCTATCGGTATTTCGAATGTGATGCAAGGAACATCATGATCGGCGCATGTACAGATGGTATGAATCCGTTTGGCAACCAGAACACCAACCATATTACATGGCCCGTGTTTGTATGGATGTAGAACCTCCCCCCTGGTTGTGCATGAAGTCAAAGTACATTCACATAAGCATGCTGATTCAAGGGCCAAAACAACCAAGAAATAATATTAATGTGTATCTGGGGCTACTTCAAGAGGAGTTACACACGTTATGGAAAACACCAGCCAAGACATGGGACGCCAGCAAAGGCGAGTATTTCTATGTGAGAGCCGTGGTGATCACGACGGTGCACGACTATCTCGGTTACGGATATGTTGTAGGCCAGGTGTGCCATGGATATTGCTTATGCACGCGGTGCATGGATGATACGACGTCTCAGCAGCTAACGTCAAGGAAAGATGGCAGGTCTGGAAAAATCATGTACATGGGGCATCGAAGATGGCTCGAACCGGACGACCCGTGGAGGAACCATGGAGATCTATTCAATGGTCACACTGAGCATCAAGGACCTCCACGTAAGCGGAGCAGCGCCAAAATCGATGAGCTGTTGAAAAACTGGGAGTAGTGCCCCGCGTCGGGAAAGACGATGAAAAAGGCGTCGGAGCCGCTGCTGAAGGTATGGAAGACGAGGTCTGTGTTCTGGGACTTGGCGTACTGGCACAAACTCGATACACCTCAGTACTGGCATCAAATGCATATCTGTAAGAATGTCCTTGAGAGCTTGCTCGCAACACTGATGAACATGCCGGATAAGACCAAGGATGGGCCGAAGGCAAGAAAATACTTGCAAGATTTGAATATCAGGGAAGATCTGCACATGCCGCCCCGTAAAAAGTCAGCTGAGACAGAGACGGAGACAGAGGCACGGGAGAAGAAGGGCAAGAAAATAAAGGAAGAGAAATATTGCCCCCTTCTTGCTTCACCTTAAGTCAGGCTGAGATCGATCAATTCTTTAAGTGCCTTACCGGAGTCAAATTTAGTTTCGGTTACTGTGGCAAGATAAGCAGATATCTAGACACAGACAAGAAAAGGTTTAGCGGGATGAAGTCCCATGACTGTCATGTGACAATGACACAGATACTACCTGTTACCCTTAGTGGGATAATGGACAAGCATGTCCGTGACATGCTTATTGGTCTCTGCAACTTTTTTGACGTCATCTCTCGAAAGTCGACCAGTGTTAAGCAGCTCCGAAGGCTACAGGAAGAGATCGTTGTGATACTGAATGAGCTTGAGATGTACTTCCCGCCCGCGTTCTTTGATGTGATGGTGCATCTGTGTGTCCATATTGTGGACGACATAATAGACCTGGGGCCGTCATTCCTGCACAACATGATGCCATTTCAGAGGATGAATGGGATCATCAAAGGATTCGTTCGTAACATGTCCCGTCCGGATGGAAGCATCGTCCAGGGCTATCTGACACAAGAGTGCATCTCTTTCAGTGAGAATTTTCTATATGGCGCAGACCAGCCGCCTGGTGTTAGTGTTCGTTTGCCCGTTAACAAGCACGATGGGAGGCTCGAAGGAGAAGGTCACTCCAACAGTTGCAGGGAACTGCACATGGCATACTCAGATCGACGCAGCGACTTTGACAGAGCAAACTTGGTAGTGCTACAACACCTAGACGAGGTAGATCCTTTTGTGCCACTACACAAAGAAATTATCGCAAAGAAGTATCGTGACCGGGGGGTATGCAGGACGGACGCCGAAGTTACTAGAGAGCACAACTCCACTTTCCTGCATTGGTTCAAAGAGCATATTATTGCTAATCCTCCGGAGGAGGGATCTAAGGACGGATTGCTCATATACGGCTTAGCACATGGCCCCTCGCCCAAACCTCATAACCTATCAGGCATACGATATCAATGGATACACGTTCTACACGGAGGCCAAAGATATGGACAGTGATGATCAGAACTCAGGGGTGACGATGGAATGCATGACCGGCAGCGACAACGGCGCAACTGAAAGATTTTACGGAAGGGCCGAGGAGATCTGGGAGCTTGACTACTCTGGACTGCACAACATAACGATGTTCCATGTCAGATGGGCTAAGAATGTCGAAAGAGAAAACCGGAATTTCACTACCATGACTATACCCGACGCCAAGAGCACTACCGTGAACGCTATCATAAAAAACGAGCCATGGGTACATGCTAAGCATGTGACACAATGCTTCTTCATAACCAACCCGTGCAATCCCAGCCGTGCTGTCGTGAGGAGAGGCAAAAGGAACATCATTGGAATGGATGGAGTCGCCCACAAGGAAGACTACAATCAGTACGGCAACCCAATGAGGGAAGATGACGATGATGATGAAGTATACATCAAAAGAAGAAGCAATACTACATTACCTAAGAAAAATCGTACTCCATGGAAAAGGAAAAGTCACAATGAGGGGCTCAATTATTCGTCAACGACCAAGAAGGGAAAGAAGCTGACTCAAAAACGAAAACGTCAATGCTGAGGAACCGTATGTTATCGGTCAAATGATGTTCCTATTTTGTATACACACTTAGCCATTATTATGCATGGGTCCAATGATGTAATATATATGTTCCTATTTTGTTTATACATACTTAACCGTGAAATGATGCAATATATATCGCCTTTCCTTCGTTCACTGCTCTCAAAAAAAAGTGAGAGAAAATAAAGGAAAAGAAAAGGAAACGAATATGAAAACTGCTATATAGCAGCAGCGCTTTTGTGAGAAAAAAGCTACAGCTAGTCAAGATAGTAGTAGCGGTTTCTACACAAAACCGCTATAGCTAGCTGGAGTAGCTATATCGCGTTTTGTTAAAACGCGCTAGTGCTATGCCCACTTAACCCCAAAAATCCCCACCCCTCTCTCCATCCCGCCTCTTTTCCCCCAAATCCCCACACTCTCTCTTCCACCGTCGCGCCGCCGGAGCCCTGCCCGCGCCGCGCCCCTGCGCTTGTCCCAACCCCCCCCCCACCCCCGACCCCGGCCCCGGTCCCGGCCCCCACCCTGGCGCTCGCCCCCGACCCCCACCCCGGCCCCGGCCCCGACTCCGACCCCGGCTCTGGCCCCGGCGCTCGACCCCGACTCCGACCCCATCCCCGACCCCTCCCCACCTCGACCATCGTCGGGCATGCACCCTCTGTAAGCCCCCCCCCCCACTGCTCCTCCTCTCTCTGGTAGCTAGGGTTCTTTGGTTAAAGGACTTAGATTTTAGTTAGGGCAGATGGTTAATTAGGTTATATATTTAGTTATGAATTTAGCTAGGTTTTTCTTCAAGTTCTATGTTTTTCTTCCTTTTATATGCAAATTTGAAGTGGACATGTGATGTTTTGGACATGTCATATTTGGAATTTGGACATGTTATTTGGACATGATGATTATGTGCAGGGTAAATGATCCGAATGGCCTATGTTACGCCGGAATGTTGATTCATTTCCGTTCCGGTGAATTTTAGGCGCTCGATATGTCCATTTTTTAGCAAAGGTCATGCCGAAATTTACCGTGAATTTTGGCATGATTTGTGCTAGATAGTAGGCATATCGAGTGCTGGGAGTTGCTGGTAAACGACATTCCGGCAAACATAGATTTATTTTTTATGTCATTTCTCACTTTTTCATAGTTTTAGAATTAAATGAGGAGACTTAATCTTAGGAAACATGTCGAACAATGAAGAAACTGTGCCTTCTGACCAAGATGCAGACGAGATGGATTATGAGGGTGAACAAGAGTACCTCGACTATTCGACTGCTAAGAAAAGTCAAGGTTTGCAGGTCGGCCTTAATGATAGTACTGACGCCAACATCGACACCGATGGCGCCGAGACCGATGGCGGCGCCGAGACCGGCGGGGAAGGTACCGGCGGGGAAGATACCAGTGGGGAAGGTACCGGCAGGGAAGGTACCGACGCCGCTGCCACTGCTCAAAAGAAGCAGAAGAGGCAAAGGATAGGAAAACCTAACAAACTAGGGATTGGATGACTGGTGATCACAAAGATGGCACCTGGCAAGTTTGAGCCATTAGAGCCGTAAGAACCTCGCAAGTGCTATTGGAACCAAGTAGGATGCATCCTACAGGAATGCGCGAGCATCAACGATGATGACTTAATAAGTAAAGAACATTTGATGTAGTTGCTCCTGACGAAGTTGCACAAGAGATTCAAGTTCCCCGACTGGGATGATAACATAGAACAACCGTGGGATGATCTGAAGATGAAAAAGATTAACAATCACGCCATGGGCATGTTCATCAATGATTTGGCCTCCTAGAAAGGGAGGGTGAAACGAGCTATTGATGTTGAGGAACCCCTGTCCAAGATTCTGGAGGAAAATCCGACACTTATAGAAGAGGAGTTTGAAAAGTTCAAGGACACTTGCGCTACCGTGGTAGCCAAGGCTAAGGCTGCAAAATTCAAGAGCCTTCAGCAAAGGAACACGGGGAAGGAGCGCCTCGACAGCCGTGGCTACCTCGGTAAAAGGCCCATATGGGATAAGGAGGACGCGGGACGTGAAGCCGCGGGTATCCCAGACCCCTTCGTGTAGTTCACCAAACCCTTGGAGTGTGACTTCATCAGGGCCCGCTACAAGTGGGACAAGGAAAAGAAGGTTTTTTATATGAACCAGATCACAAGGAAATTTATAGACTACTGGTAATTATTCTTTTACCACCTTACATTTAGCTCCAGATCTAGTCGACTACACATTCCTAAACGATTCACGTTCCTTCTGCAAGAGAAGCAACACCATCTTGCAGCCAAAAGCCCTACTTCTTCGATGAGGCCCAAGTGGGACACCCCTCCCAATCAGGCCTTGAACAAACTTAAGGGACTCCCTTTGGACCAGCGGTCACAATATGGTCATGTGCACGGCGTTGGAGGCGGCGCCACGTGGAAGGTGATTTACAACGAGGGCCCGGAGGCCAAGAAGCAGAAAAAAAAAAGTTTAGTCAGGCAGACATCAACGAGAAGGTGAAGCTTGCAGTCGAGAAAAAAGCAGCTGAGGACGCAAAAAAACAACCGAGGAGAAAAATGAGTTGCTACAGCAGGCAGTCAATGTAGCTGTAACTGCCTAAAGAAATTGATTTTGCTACTAACTTGGTTCCAGCTAACATCAACTGGACAAAGGAAAATCCAGACAAGACCGTACATGATTTCTCGTTGCCCAGTTTCGGCGCGAGCAACTCCGTGAACAACAACACCACCGCCCCATCACTTGCTCATGTAACCGGGCCTCCTCTCGCACACGCTCCCGCTCATAGCAGCCCGTCCTCAGTCTCTGGCGTGCTAGGTGGGCCTTTGTCTTTGGCTGAGCTCGACCCCCTCACGGTAATTACATGTCGGACCAACATATATATATATATATAGAATATTCCATTTTTGTTGTCTTTTGGATGTTTTACGCCACAGACATGTGTTTGCATGCCGACGAAACCCCATGCACCATACTCTACTTGATCAAAGGCCAGAAGGTGGACGTGGGAAAGTGGGTGATAATGTACCCATTGCAACCCACATTCCACAACCAGCCGATCCCCGCTGGGCACTTCAGGGTTAACTTGTCCAGTGTGAAAGCGGGGCATGAGGATTTGCCTCCTCCAGTACGGCATGTGGGAGAGGACGACGAGACCCCGCCGCGGATTGGAAGCTGCAAGGGTTGGGTGCTGCTATGGCCGAAGAATCTTCTTCGTCTGGAGCCGGCCAAGAGCACACCAATAACCACACATCAACAAGCATGTGCGGAGATCACCACCCCGCCTACGCAATTACCAGCTCATGTAGTGTCGGGTGAGAGCGGCGGATGACGTGATGAAGGGGGTGCAATAGTACTGGCTGATGTAATCGGTCCTGTAGAACAGAGAATGGATGATGAGACAGAGGTTGACCCAATGGCTTTCCTCAATAAAAACGCGTATGACTATGACTTAGATATGATGAGTCAACCATATGACGAATCGGGCTATCAGCATGCTAATGAGGATATGTATGATCTTCCCGGGCAGGAAGGTCATAGCAGGGATTGCAAGAAGTCTCTCTTCATGAAATCCTCACAGGACACGCCTGAAGATGCCGCTTCAACACAGGCTCAACTAGCTGGGGGTCGTATAGTGCTTAGCCCGACAACACTGGGGCAGGGGTTAAGGAAGGATCTGGAAGGTGTGACCAAGAAAAAGGAGAGGAAGTGACCGGGGAAGATAGCTGCCTCCAAACAAGCCAAAGCACATAGCAGCCAGACGATGGATTCTGAAGAGCGTGTACCCGTGAAAGGTGCGGCCATGTTCCATCTCACGGGCAAGCCGATGCTACCGCCGAAACCGCTGGAGGCACTATCAGGGGATCTCAGGAGACTGCACGACCATGTGCTGTTGACTGAGAAAAGCCTACTAGCGTCAAAGGATCCAGGATATCTGGCATACGCGGCTCGTGTGCCTGAGGGGAAGTGCTACATTGACACACGGCCCGTGGAGGTGTTTTTCCTGCGGTTTGACCATATCTTTGAGATGTTTCTGACAAGGCGGCTCGATTTACAATCGTCTGCCTTTTTGCGCTACATATGAGCTCCATCATGAAGAGAGAAGAAGTCTCGCAAATCTATGTGGTGGATCCGTATTACATGCACAAGTCTATCTTGAGTCTCGGTGACTTTGAGCGTGAAACTGCTAGGGAGTACCTCCAAAACTTCATGGTACAGAATAAGGACCAGGAAATTGTCCTCCTACCTTATCATCCAAAGTAAGTCAGTTCTGGACAACCCTTTCATATGTTACAATCATTCCTTCTCACTCATATGGAGAAAATTTTGAGGTGTCATTTCCCTACAGCAACGGGCGTGCCGTCCTTATCGTTCTTTACCCGCGAGTCTCCCATGCCGTGTATTTCAACCCTTCCAGAGACTACGAGAAGAAGGACTACACCCACATAATGAATATTCTAGATGATGCTCTCCAAGGCTTCAGCATTAGAGGTGGCCACGTGCAGATCAGGAAACAAAGAACAAGAAAATGGGTTTCTCACATAAAACTAACTTCTGTTGCATCCATGTCCCAAAACCAAGCAAGAAAGATGGATTCTAC
Source organism: Triticum aestivum (assembly GCF_018294505.1). NCBI lineage: Eukaryota > Viridiplantae > Streptophyta > Magnoliopsida > Poales > Poaceae > Triticum > Triticum aestivum. Next base: position 755,013,159 of record NC_057798.1, on the reverse strand, counting down.
ATCCTTCATCTCATGATTGAGTTCAGCACGGATCACCAAAAGCTTCGCATCACAAACAGAAATGATGATCATATCCACAAGTGGGTAGAATCTCATGGAGAAGCGGATTATAAACTTAGAGATGACTTCTTTCGCATCCAAAGGGACATTGCGACGATCATCGTGAAAGAAGTTGTCGATGAGAAGGGGATGTTCCACCACGGCCCTATATCACGAGCTGACGTCCGAACTCGCATAGGCATGCAACTCATGATCTCACGACGTTGAAGAAGCTAGGGTCCATCCTCGATGATATGGAAGGATGGAACTTCTAGTGATTTACGATGCCGATGATGATGATATGTGTCGGTTGAACTTGTATACTTTCTGTAGCGATGAAACTTTGTGATGTCCACAGTCCCTGCCGAACTTGTGTAACTCTACTTTGTCAGTTTGGGTACGATGACCTGCGTACATCTAGTTAATTAGTTTGCTGTATGTTGCATCCAGTAGCCAACCCTTTCTTTTTCGTGTTGCTATAGTATATTTTGTTGCATATGATTGTACATCCTCTTGATGAAGATGCATCTCTAACGGGTACCTATCTTCTTGATGGCGAGATGGCAGTGCTATGTCGTGTACAAAGGGAAGGTTTCGGGGGTGTACAACGAGTGGCATGAGTGTCAGGCGCAAGTGAATGGGGTCTCGGGCGCCAGCCATAAAGGTTTCAAAAGCAGACAAAAAGGAGAAGCTAGTTACTCGAGGTTCACTCTAGCGCGAGAGAGGACTCGTAACCGCCGCCTCATGTACTGCATAGTTCCGCTCTCACTCATAGTGATAGCTCTTCTCGCGTATATCATTGTTTAGATGGATGACGTCGTAGTTGCAAGTATTCGAGACTTGCATGTATCGCTATTTTTGAGATGATGACGAGATAAGACTTTGTGTTGGATGATGATTATGATGAGACTATTTGTATGTATATGCTATGATTATATTTGTGGTCTCGCAGCCATTTGTATGTGTATCATGATGACATCTGTGTGTGCTAAAGATTCTTGTATAAAGCCTATTCAAATACAAAACAAATATGCCAGAAAAAAAATCAAAAACTACTAAAATTAGCAGTAGCGAGTGGAGAAAAGTTAGCAGCAGCATGCCAGTAGCAGTAGCGCGTCCAGGCAAAGCGCGCTAGAGCTATTAGCAGTAGCGAGCTTTCAAGGAGCACGCTGCTGCTACGGATTAGCTGTAGCGCCTTATCAGTAGCGTCAGCCCCCGCGCTACTGATGTACCTAGAACCCGCACTACTGCTAGGCTTTTCCCTAGTAGTGCGGAGGTGTCGTACGTAAGGTACTTGGATCGGTTGGATCGTGAAGACATTCGACTACATCAACTCTGTTACTAAACGCTTTCGTTTTCGGTCTACGAGGGTACATGGACACACTCTCCCGTCTCGTTGCTTTGCATCTCCTAGATAGATCTTGCGTGGTCGTAGGAATTTTTTTGAATTACTACGTTCCCCAACAGTTGGAGCAAGCCCTTTCCCTGTCGGCGGCGGGGGACTCCGTCCACGCCCCGCTCATCGTGTCGCCACCGCCACCGCCGCCACCCGTCGAGCCCAAGCCGGAGCCGGAGCCGACGCGGAAGCGCTCTCGGCCTCCACCCACTTGGTCGGAGGAGGCCTACACGTGGACGTGCTAGTACCGCGAGTGGGTGAGCGCGCCTCCTGTCCACTTCGCCGCGACACCGGCGCAGGAGGCGGCCCACCTTGAGCGCTGGAAGGCACACTAGCTCCGTCAGGAGCAGGCCAACGGCGAGCAGCAGATTCGCTACGAGGCGATGCTCCAACGCGACACAGAGGCGCTCCGGCTCGAGGAGGAGGAGCGCGCGCGGCTTGCCGCAATGCTGCCACCCCAGCAGACGCCGGAGGAGTCTGCCCGGACAGCGTACCAGCGTTCGGGTGGGCTGGCCCTGCTCCCGTCTTCATCGACCTCACTGACGGTGATGGCGACGGCAGCATCGAGCTCAAGGGCAAGGGCAAGGCCGGCGACGTCTAGGGCAGCGTGCAGGGCGGCGCAGACTTTTTTATATTTTAATTAATGTTTAATTAGGTTTAAGTGGACTTTGACCGGCGGTTGACCGGTTACTTATGTTTAATTATGTTTATTTTGTGCGAGCTATTTTCTTTTCACGCCGGCACATTCGGGTCAGCCTACCGTTGGACGGTCAAGCCTACCCATTTAAGAATGTGGACGCGCATGTCCGCCTGACCGACCCAAATGGACGAAAAACGGACAATGCGCGCGTCCGTTTGGGTCGCCCCTGTTGGAGTTGCTCTTAGGATGCAATTTATTCACCTCATCACGTATGCCACCCTATAATTGCACATGCTGATGTCTAAGGTATAATACTAAAAAAATGTATGCAAGCAATCCACATCATCAAACACATGCAATCAACCAACTTTTCACTTTCCACCACATGCACGTAATCCACATCATCAAGCATCAATGAAACCGTTCAACTTTTCACTTTCCACTTTCCACTTTCCACTTTCCACGGCATGCAAACCCTCCACGTCATCAAAGAACATGAAAGTCATCCACATCATTAATTTTTATTTTGATTTTGATTTTTTAGCAATAAATAATTGGACTTGAATGTCGCAAGACAATATAACATGCATCCACCCCCCATTTATCTTAGGTTAAATGTGGTGCGGTACTACTATTCTCATATTTTAATTTTATTTTTGATAAGTTCATTGCTAAAAAATCGGTCGCAATGCACAGGGCATTATCTAGTTTAATATGTAAATTTGACGACTAACTTTTATTATCACTAGTAATAATGTACGTGCAATGCACGTTTATATTAGGTAGGATATTTGTTGCACGTTATATTAGGTAAGATATATCTGTTGCACGTTGGTATTTGGTAAGATATCAATTACTTTTTTCGCGGGAATGCTAGAATATTAATTACATGGCAGATATCATGGGATAGCGTTGAGTCAAAACGTGTTTAAAACCAATGACAGTGGTGGGTAATTAGAGCGTTAAACATGTTTGGTGCTCAACATTGAAGCGATTTGAACCGCTAGATAACATAATATGACTATCGAGATGGTTTGGATCTGCCCCTTTGAGTCTTTTTATATTGATATAGATATAGATATAGATATAGATATAGATACACATCTAAGTACCAGGGAAAGTATAAGATTCTACAACCGTATTTTTAGATAAATCTATGAGCTGCATATGGTTTCAAACCTCCAAGCAAAACAAGTTTTTCCAACAAAGAGTCAGATCTTGATCTTGATCCAACAACTAAGAGTTAGATCTTGTTCATCCTAAAGAGCATGTCTAAGCGTACTGGAAACCAATGTCTTCAACAAGAACACAAGGTGTAACCACCACTTTACCCGGTGCAACCATCAAAGGTCAGGCCTAGGGTTTACCCTCGGGGTTTGAGTTTCGGTGCTTGAAGATCACCACCAAGCCAAAGTCGTTGTGTGTTGCCAGCTTGACGCCACCTCTCTTCGAAAAGACAATGCCACATGGAGGAGCGCGCACACACCATGATCAGGAAATTTTGAAATATGAAACGTTCCGTGTCATGCATGGCCGGAGGCTGCTGCTCGCGTGCATATACCTAGGTTGGATTTCATCACACGCCTAAATCCATGAACACAGGACTGCTGAAGAACCCCCGCAAAAAAAAAAAAACTATTGAAAAACGCAGAGAGCCGAACTGCGACGACCAGAGTTTGCCAGACCCGCTCCTCGAGAACCCTCCGAGTAATGTATCATGTACACTATTTGTCCCATGGGCTGACGTCCAAAATCTTTGCTTTTCGGTCGTGGACATCAACGCGTGACCTACGTGCGTCAGTCTTGGACGCAGAACAGATGTATAGCAAATACTACAATAATCCAAACACGTAATCTACATTGTACAATCGCATCCATTCAATCGCAAAGATACGTATGACGTCGCCAATTACTGCTACCCGAGGGCTAATTAGCATGGGACAAGACGAAGTACTGTGGTTAGCGACGAACGGTGCGTGTCCACTTGTCATTAGGCAGCGTGTACCAGATGATCGATGGTCCACCCCGCATGCACGCGTGCACTTGATTCTCTTCATGCCACTATTTTGGGCGTGTGAAAATTAAGTAGAGTAGCTGGCTAGGGTCAACTGCTCTAAGGGCAACTCCAACGCGTCGACCCAAACAAACGGTGCTCTTGTCCGTTTGAGTCGGCCGCCCGCTCGATGTCCGACTTGTTTATCATTTGGGTCGGCAGTGCGCCCAACGCGCCGACCCATGTTTGCCGGCGTGGCTTGCTGGCCATCCTTTTTAACAAATATGCACATATTTTGCATTATTTCACAAGCAAACATATAGTTTCACAACCAAATAAAGCATAGTTTCACAACCAAATAAATTAAGCATAGCTTTACAAGCCGAATAAAAAAAAATAGGCTCACATAGTTTTGCAAGCCGAATCTATACCTACTGATAAAGGAAATAAGCATTCTTAGTCTATCATGCTATTTTATAGAAAACCCCCTGGTGTTTCTAACATTAAACCCACAGTACCTATCAAATATATTTTTAAATACTCATATCTTCTAAACCGTAACTCCAAATTTAACATGTTATATATGAAATTTAATTAAAAAGATATATAGAATCTGAATATGATGCTATTTTACCTGTTAACCATTAAAAGTATACTATCTAGGGTACAATCTTAATAAACAGTGCATTATCCGTATTTCTTTCATATCGATACTGATCCGGATTGTGGATGAACATCTCGCCAAAATCAGGATTGGAGACGAAATTGAAGATCACTTGCCCGTTTCTTTGTATGTATTAAATCTAAATGCAAGTCGTTTTTAAATAGAAGACATGTGGAATCTTGAACATGCGCTTTTGTAGGCAAAGACCATCTTTGTTTGGGCCGTAGCTACAAATACTCAGATTATAGACCATTTTTTTGTAAATTAATTGTGTGTGGTATTTTTTTCTCCCGTTACAACGCACGGGCCCTTTTACTAGTAAAAAAGATAAATCTATTGGTTGCCAACATGAGCCCACATATGCTCAACCAAATCATTTTGCAGCTGCATATGAGTGTGTGGTATTTTGCCAAAAGACCATCTCAATCACGCATGTCATGATGAAGGTGGATGAATTGTTCAAACATTGTCGCTCCTGCATGCTCAGGCACAACATTCTCATCCTGAATCTGAAACCCTTGATCGTAGATACGTTTCGGACGCTAATCTTCTACGATCACATTGTGCATGACCACACAAGCAGTCATCACCTCCCACAGCTTCTTCGTGCTCCAAGTCCTAGCAGGATACCCAACGATGCCCCATCGAGATTGCAAAACACCAAAGGCACGCTCGACGTCCTTCCCAACAATCTCTTGCTCTTGGGAATTTTTTTTCTCTTCTCGACGACAGGGCTGGGGATTGCTTCACAATAGTGGCCCATTGAGGATAGATACCATCACTTAGGTAGTATCCTTTGTCGTAGTTGTGACCGTTGATGGTAACATTCACCTGTGGGTTGTTGCCCTCGGCAAGCATAGCAAGCACCGGCGAGCGTTGAAGCATGTTTATATCATTGTGTGATCCGGCCATGCCAAAGAAAGAGTGCGAGATCTAGAGATCTTGTGAGGCCACGGCCTCAAGTATGACAGTGCAAGCCCTGGCATGGCCCTTATACTGCCCTTGCCAAGCCTCCCTCGGAATCCCGTGCTCGCATTCATCGCCAACAAGTGGTTTGTATCTTAAGCAGTCGGCTCTCTCAAGTACTCAAGGCCAAACACTGCAATCACAGCCTTGCAGAACTTGCACATGAAGTCTAGGCATGTAGACCCGCTCATACGAACGCACTCATCAGTGAGATCACAAGGCACTCTGTATGCAAGCATCTGGGCGGTTGTAGTGCATTTCTGATAAGATGAGAAGCCAATCTTTCCACGGGCATCCTCTTTGCACTTGAAATAGTCATCATATCCGGCTACCCCCTCTCTAATACGGTTGAAAAGATGCATACTCATATGAAAACGCCGCCGGAATTTCTGATGTTTGAACACCGGGTTGGTTGTGTCAAAGTAGTCCTTACAAAGAAGGAAATGGCCGCTTTCTCGGTTGCGATTCAACGTCGGAAGGTGCCCCAGGATCGAGCCAAGGAACAACAGCCACTGGCTATTAAGGTGGTGATGGACCAACACGGCAGCCAAGATCTCCTCATCATCATCGGACGAGGAATCGTCTGAGTTACAAAGGAAACTGTGGAAAAAGAACTCGTCGACAGAGTCCATTTTGTACCTTGGCAAACTTTTGAACAGCTTACGGGCATCGATAAAGGAGTCGACCGACGAGGAGACGCGCACCTCCCTTGGACCAGGTGGCTACCCTAGAGGCATACGACGAGTGTGCCGGTGTCAAGCCGAAGGAGCTGGCCGGGGCGGCGAGGCGGCTTCCTGCTCGCGTCGATGTCGGGATGTGGGGGTGGGAAGCTTTGGTGCCGCGGCGACGAGACGGTGGTGGCGGTGACGTGGGAGGTGGCGGCATTGGGAGGAGGTGTGTCGGCACCGGCTGCTGGGAGAGGCATCGGAAATGGGTGGCGGCAGCGACGCGGCGGAGGTGGGCGGGAGTTTGTTGTCGGTCTTGGGGTGGGAGAGGATAGCGAATGTGCCACCGACTAACGGGCCAGGGGAGGAGGAGGCGGACGCCGCGCGCGTCCGTTTTGTGCCTTTGCCGACGCAAGTGAGGCTCAAAATTGGGCCGGGAATGGATCGATAGGCGGACAAAAGCTGACTTGCATCCGTTTGGGTCGGCGCGTTGGGCCGATTTTTCTGTCCGTGTCAACCCAAACGGATGTATGCTGACGAAATGGGTCGTCGTGTTGGAGTTGCTCTAACTCTGCGGTTGGTCCCTGTATACAAGCTGATGTTGGCGCTTATTTTGTGTGTTGTAGTACTATGATTTGTATCAGCAGATCAAAGCGTGCGAGCGCGCGTAACAGCAGTCCCTACGCACAATGGAACGAGCTTTGATCCTGTCGAAGTGTCGGCACATCACTCTTTGGCAGCAAAACGTTCAATGTGACAGGACAAAGTGTGGGTTCACATGCTCAAAAAAAAGTGTGGGTTCACACGGAAAAGATGCTCGTTTGCTACCTACTCCCTCCGTTCCAAAATAGATGACCCAACTTTATACTAACTTTGTATAAAATTGAGCCATCTATTTTGGAACGGAGGGAGTACTTTATGTCGATTCACAAGTAGTGTGGGGCAGGCACCGGCGGCATGTCATGCCAACAGTCGACACTCGGGCAACCGGGCACGCGCGGACCGCATTTCTCAAACGCACACGTACGCACTGGCTGTACGCACGCGGTCCACGGGAGGTAGTCCTGGCCATCTCAGGCCCGGCCCTGTCGGCCCACCCAGGCCTGGCCCTAAAATTCAGGGTCTAGACCTGATGGGCTTGCTCGTGGGCTGGGCTTGGGCCTAAGTTTTGAGCCCACCAGCAGGGATTGGACGGGCTTGGCCTTGGCATATTGGCATTTTAAGGGAGAGGCCCGACCCATGGCGCTAAGCCCTAAGGGCTTTTGACCTGATGGACCGGGCTTGGGCTTGAAAAGTAGGCCCGATGGTAGGGCCTGGGAGGGTCTGGGCCTTAGTTTTCTGCCGTGGGCTTTTTCAGGCCCGGCCCAAGCCCGGCCAGGCCCGGCCCATGGCCAGATATAACGGGAGGCCAGCCACACGCCCGTCCACGGAACGCACGAGCGGGCTACCTAGCCCTAGGTATACGTCCTTCCTATCTAGCCCATCAGGGTTTAAATCCTGATGCTCGCATTCAGTGGCGTAGCTAGCCTAACATGTGAGGGTGGTCCATCAATGCAAAATGTTCACATAAATATATTATTTACTATAAAAATATATTTTTCTCTATGCTATATAGATTATGGGGAAATTTCTGGATTTATTTCTGTCCACCCCCTAAATACGCCACTGCTCGCATTTATTTCTGAATCTATTTTAGGATTTCCGACGATGCGCATTTAGTGGGAGTAGTCCTGGCCATCTCAGGCCCGGCCCTGTCGGCCCACCCAGGCCTGGCCCTAAAATCCAGGGCCTAGGCCCGATGGGCTTGCTCGTGGGCTGGGCTTGGGCCTAAGTTTTGAGTCCACCAGCAGGGACTGGACGGCATTTTAAGGGAGAGGCCCGGCCCATGGCCCTAAGCCCTAAGGGCTTTTGAGGGCTTTTGACCTGATGGGCCGGGCTTGGTCTTGAAAAGTAGGCCCGATGGTAGGGCCTGGGAGGGTCTGGGCCTCAGTTTTCCGCCGTGGGCTTTTTCAGGTCCGGCCCAACCCCGGCCCGGCCCGGCCCACGGCCAGATATAAGTGGGAGAAGATGTTCCCGTCGATGATGAGGCGCCTATCGTGACTTCGTGAATATCAAGATGATATGCCGGCTCCTTCTTTCGAAGGTGCTCATAGGGGTAGGATGCGCGTGTGTGCGTTCACAGGGGTGAGTGTATGCACGTGTATATAAGCGCTTGTGTCTATACTAATGTTAAAAAAACAATCGGTGGAGGACCGCGGGGAGCAATGAATCTACTAAGTTGGAACTGCCGGGGGGGTGGAGGGACTCCCGGACAGTACGAGATCTCGCGACTTTGGTCAAGTCGCATTCCCCTACTCTCGTCTTTTTGTGTGAGACGAGACAATCTGCTAGCAAGATGAAGAGGTATCGCTCAAGATTGGGCCTGAAGGGTTTTGATGGTGTTGATCCTATTGGTAATAGTGGAGGTTTGGCACTATTTTGGCATGAGGATCTGAAAGTGGATGGTAAATTCTCAAATGCCCGCTGTATGGATGTTCATGTACAAGTTGGGTCGGATGAACAACCATGGAGACTGACTTGTGTATATGGTGAGCCGCGGGTGGAGGATCGGCCTCTTATGTGGTCTTTGATGTAGAACCTGTGTGCAAACTCAGATTTACCATGGCTGGTGGTGGGTGACTTCAACGAATGTATGTGGGACTCCGAGCATTTTTCTCTAACCACGAGAGCTCCAGTTCAGATGCAATTATTCCGGGATGTCCTGGAGACGTGTGACTTGGCCGACCTGGGTTTTATTGGGGTCCCGTATACATATGATAACAAGAGAAGCGGGCACGCAAACGTGAAAGTTCGGCTGGATAGGGCGGTTGCGAATTCGGCTTGGAGGAATATCTTCTTTAACACCTTAGTAAACCACCTTGCTTCTCCCTGTTCGGATCACGTGCATGTTCATGTGTGCTGTGATGATGTGGGTGATAGGCCAACTAAGCCAAGGCGCAGGCAATATGAGATTATGTCGGAAAGAGACCCTGCGCTCCAGGACTTGATTGCGAAGGCCTGGCTGGAGGCATGAGAGAAAGCATCCCTAGGGGACGTGCATGCGTCCTTACGGGATACCATGAAAATGTTGTGCAAATGGAGTAAGGAGAACTTTGGCGGTGTAGCTCAAGAAATTGAAAAATCAAGGACTTAGCTTGAGGAACTCATGTTGATGAATGCAGACAGATGTGAGATTTGTAAGGTAACGGATAGAATGAATGAGTTACTCTATTAGAGAAGAGTTAATGTGGATGCAACGATCCCGTATTACTTAGCTTAAGGAAGGGGACCCAAATACAATTTTTTTTCAATCAAAGGCTATGTGGAGAGCTAGAAAGAACCGTATAAAAAGCTAGTAGACACTAGTGGTCGGGTCTTCACGGGGGAGGAAGCTATGGGCCAGGCAGCAATGGATTATTTCAAGAACATCTTTACTTCTGTTCCTTCGGTTGATCCAAGCCCAATCATTAATCTAGTTCAATCTGTTATTGAGGAAGACACAAATGCATCTTTGTGTGCTGATTTTACTGAGAAGGAGATTTCGGATGCTTTATTTCAAATCGGGCCTTTGAAGGCACCGGGACCGGATGGTTTTCCGGCGCGGTTTTTCCAGAGGAATTGGGGCACTATTAAGGAGAGTATTGTGGCAACGGTCCAGGAGTTTTTTCGGTCAGGAGTAATGCCGGCTGAGGTAAACAGCACTAATATAATCCTAATTCCAAAAATTAAAAACCCTGTTAAGATTACAGATTTCCGGCCAATTAGCCTCTGTAATGTAATCTACAAGGTGGTTTCCAAGTGCCTTGTTAACCGGTTGAGGCAGGTGTTGGATGGGATTATCTCTCCCACGCAAAGTGCTTTTATTCCAGGGAGAATGATAATGGATAATTCTTTGATTGCTTTTGAATGTATTCATCATATCAAGTAGGAAAAGGATCCCTCAAGGAGTTTTTGTGCCTATAAGCTGGATCTATCCAAAGCTTATGATCGAGTTGATTGGGATTACCTTAAGCAAATGATGCAAAAGCTTGGCTTTTCTCATCGGTGGGTTGACTAGATAATGCCATGCGTAACCTCGGTGAGATATTCAATAAAATTCAATGGAGCCATCTCTGATTCATTTGCACCGTCTTGTGGCTTACGGCAAGGTGATCCTTTATCCCCATACTTATTTCTACTGGTGGCTGATGGTTTGTCAATTCAGTTTGACAACGGGATAAACTCAGCTGAGTTGTCCCTGTTGAAGATCACGAGGAGAGCCCCTGGAATATCACATCTATTATTTGCACATGACACTCTCTTATTCTTTAAGGCCACTGGGCAACAGGCGAATACTGTTAAGCAGATTATTAAGACTTGTGAGCAAGCCACGGGCCAACTATTGAATCCAGCAAAATCATATATCCTCTTTGGAGATTCTTGCCGGCCAGTATAGCAGCTGAGATAAAAGGTGTGTTGGAGGTGGTCAGCTCGGCTTTTGAGGAGAAATATTTGGGCTTACCAACGCCGGATGGCCGGCTTACAAAAGGCAAGCTTCAAAACCTGCAGGAGAAAGTTAGTAAAAGGTTGTTTGCTTTTGATGGACATCCAACACAAGCTGGGAAGGAAACGTTGATTAAATCTCTCGCGCAGGCGATCCCCACCTTTATTATGATTGTTTTTAAGATACCACTGGGGGTCTGTGATGATTTGAACCGCATGATCCGTAACTATTTTTGGGGTTCAGAAAAGGGAAAGCGTAAAACGCATTGGTATGCTTGGGAGAAAATGTTGCGAGAAAAAGCACAAGGAGGCCTTGGATTCAGGGACTTTAGACACTTTAATCAAGCGTTGCTTGCAAGGCAAGCGTGGAGGTTACTGATCCATCCTGATAGTCTGTGTGCAAGGTTGCTCAAGGCAAAATACTACTCGAATGGGAGGCTTGAAGATACTGTTTTTTCGGGTAATCCATCCCAATCATGGCAAGGGGTCTGTCATGGACTCGAGTTGCTAAAGAAAGGGCTCGTGTGGCGCGTTGCGAATGGCCAGAGTGTGAGAATATGGCGCGACCAATGGTTGATGAGAGGAAACACAAATTCTATGCTTTCGAGTAAAGGCCGGTGCCGCCTAAAATGGGTGGCTGAGTTACTTGATCATAATGGCAACTGGGATCTGCAAAAGCTCCAATGATTCTTCTTACCGATTGACGTGGCACAGATCTGCAAGATAAAACCCTCGCCACGGCTTGGGGAGGACTTTCTGGCGTGGGCGCCGGAGAGGAGTGGAGTTTTCACAGTGAATAGCGCTTACTGGCTTGCTGCTAACGAAATGCTACAACCATCGATCCCTTCGTCGAGCTCTGTTGCGGATAGTAGCAGGGAAGTGTTGAAGCATATCTGGTCTTGTCCGACACCGCCAAAGGTTAAGTCGTTTGCTTGGCGATTAGCAACGAACTCTCTGGCGACGTGGAAGAATAAGAAACGGAGAACTCTGGAGGAACGGGACACTTGTCCAGTCTGTGGCAGAGAAGTTGAGGACTCGTTTCATGTGTTCTGTGCATGTGATAATGCTTAGCAGCTCTGGTGGGCAATGGGGAAGGTGTGGGAGCTGCCCAAACTCACTGATATAAAGCGGCATGATGACTGGTTCATCCAGGTAATATGCGAAGCTGAAGTTCACCAGCGTGTCCGCTTAATTATGCTCTTATGGAGAATTTGGCACGTCAGAAACGAAGTTGTCCATGCAAAGCCCGCTCCTCCTGTGGATGTATCTGCCCGGTTCCTGGAAAGTTATTTGAATTCTTTGGCAAGCTTGACCGCTAAACAAGATGCTGATCATGCCAAGGGCAAGATAGTTCCTGCTCAGGTCTTCCTAGAAGCTGTGACGCCCGGATAATTAAGCTATAGTGATCCCTCGCTAATGATGCCACGTCATCTCGGTTACTGTTGATAAACTCTAGATAATTCAAAACCGAAACAAATTCAAAATTTAATTAAAGCAAAACAATACAGGTTTTCAAACATTAAAATAAAAATGTTCGATTTGTACTCAATATTACATAGATATTTATGGTGTAGAGGACACAGCTTTATAAAATGCATAAATATTTTAAATTGAATTAAAATAGAAGAGAAAATAAATAAAAGAAAGAAAATACAAAAGAGAAAAACAAACAAAAAAAAGGAAAAGAAACCCCCCCCCCCCGGGGCTCCGTCCCAGCAGGCCACCAGACCAACTGGGCAAAGGCCCAACCGGCTGGCCCACCCCACTCCCTTAACCCCCTGGTGCCGAAACCCTAGGCACCGACACCCCCACTCCCCCCGCTCGCGCACCCACTCTCCCTTCCCCCGATCCCCTCCTGGATCAAGATCGAACCCCCCACTCTCTCTCAACCCCGCTCGATATGTACGCCCACTACCTCGTTGCCCTTGACCCCGGCGCGCCGACGCCGCTCGTCGTCTCCAGCGCCGCCCGCTACCCCGCCACCACCTCCGACACCGCTGGACCGCACCGCCAAAGCCCCCTCACCGTCTTTGCCGGATCGGCCGCCGCCCCGTCGCCCTCGACTCCTCCCTGCCGGATTGCCTCCTCCTCGCCGGATCGCCGTCCTCTCCGCTGTCACTAGACCCTGCCGCATCAACCTTCGTCGAGCCCGTTTCCTTGGACCCTACACAATACCGTGAGCCGCCGCTTTTCCCTCTTCCTCTCCCCGCGTCGGCCATGCAGTCGCCTTCCCTGGCTCGCCTCGACACCGCGCACCCCGGTCCCCACCCTCGTGTGCGCCTGCGCCATCTTTGGCCGCGCTCGATGCGCGCTCACCGCGCCCCCATCCGCGCGCACAAGTCCCTGGACCGCCCTCTGCCGCGCCTGCCTGCTGGTGGCCGCGCGCACCGTGCTCCCCTGGCCGAAGCGCCCCTGTACCGCACGTCAGCATCGTCCATCGTTGGATCCGCCGGGCCTTCCCCCGCTGCTGGCCGCATGTCCCGCGTCGCGCGCCTCGCCTTACCGCTCCCCTGCCTGTGCCGCTTCCTCGGCGCCCCGGCCGCCTGGCCGACGCCATGACCATCGGCCTCTCCTTGCTCCGGCGCCCGCTGCCCAGCGCCCGCTCGGGTGACACCCGTAACCCGTTCGCCTGCACCCGTTTGGCCCCAGGGGCCTATGACAAGCAGGCCCCATGCCTAGTATGTTTAAAAAAATGGAAATTAATAATAATAATAAAATAAATGAATAATAATTTAATTAGTTAATTAATTAATTTTGATTAATTAAACTAAACGACTAATTAAACTAATTAATCATGATTAGTTAGACTAGTCAATGACGATCGGGACCCACCGTCAGTTTGACCAGTCAACACCCCTGTTGACTGCTGACGTCATGCTGATGTCAGCATGCACTATTCTGGATAATGTTGAATTAAATTAATTAAATAAATTCTAAAATGATCTAAATCTTTTAAAATTAATATAAAATAAACCGTAGCTCGGATCGAAAAACTTTGTACATGAAAGCTGCTCAGAACGACGAGACGAAACCGGATACGCAGCCCGTTCGTCCGCCTTGCGTCCCTAGCATAGTGAACCTGCAACATTTCACCTCCGGTTCATCTGTCCGAAAACGCGAAACACCGGGGATACTTTCCCGGATGCCCCAGATTAACACCGGTATCACCTCCTACTGCGTTAGGGCACACCTAGCACCGATACTTGTCTTATCATGCATCGCTATGCATCGGTTTGCTTAATATTTATTGTTTCTTTCCCCCTCTTCTCTCGCTAGACACCGAGACCGACGCCGCCACTACCCAGTACGACTACGGTGTTGGTGACTCGTCCTTCTTGCCAGAGCAACCAGGCAAGCCCCCCCCCCCCTTGATCACCAGATATCACCTATTCTTCTCTATACTGCTTGCATTAGAGTAGTGTAGCATGTTACTGTTTTGACTAATCCTATTCTGTTGCATAGCCTGTCATTATTGCTACAATCGTTGATACCTTACCCGCAATCCTAAATGCTTAGTATAGGATGCTAGTTTATCATCATTGGCCTACATTCTTGTCAGTCTGCCATGCTATACTATCGGGCCGTGATCACTTGGGAGGTGATCACGGGTATATACTATACATATATATATACTATACAGATGGTGACTAAAGTTGGGTCAGCTCGTTGAGTACCCGCAATTGATTCCGATGTGGGGGCTGGAAGGACAGGTGGCTCCATCCCGGTAGAGGTGGGCCTGGGTTCCCGACGGCCCCCGACTATTACTTTGTGGCGGAGCGACAGGGCAGGTTGAGACCAGCTAGGTGAGAGGTGGGCCTGGCCCTGGTCGGCGTTCGTGGTTGCTTCATAATAACATGCTTAACGAGATCTTGGTATTTGATCTGAGTCTGGCCACTGGCCTATACGCACTAACCAACTACGCGGGAAAGATATGGGCACTCGACGTCGTGGTATCAGCCGAAGCCTTCGTGACATCAGCGATTGAGCGGCGCGCCAGATTGGACCGCGTAACGTGACTTCCTTTGTAATGGAGGTTGCTAGGTCTGCTTCCGGCCGCCCTCGCAACGTGCAGGTGTGCAATGGGCGATGGGCCCAGACCCCTTCGCGCATAGGATTTAGACCGGCGTGCTGACCTCTCTGTTGTGCCTAGGTGGGGTTGCGACGTGTTGATCTTCCGAAGCCGGGCATGACTCAGGAAAGTGTGTCCGGCCAAATGGGATCAAGCGTGTTGGGTTATGTGGTGCACCCCTGCAGGGAAGTTAATCTATTCGAATAGCCGTGTCCCTCGGTAAAAGGACGACCCGGAGTTGTACCTTGACCTTATGACAACTAGAACTGGATACTTAATAAAACACACCAAGACAAGTTCCACAGACAACCCGGTGGTCGCTTTTCCACAGGGCGATGAGGGGAGGATCGCCGGGTAGGATTATGCTATGCGATGCTACTTGGAGGACTTCAATCTACTCTCTTCTACAGGCTGCAAGACGGAGGCTGCCAGAAGCGTAGTCTTCGACAGGATTAGCTATCCCCCTCTTATTCTGGCATTCTGCAGTTCAGTCCACCAATATGGCCCTTTACACATATACCCATGCATATGTAGTGTAGCTCCTTGCTTGCGTGTACTTTGGATGAGTACTCACGGTTACTTTCCCCCCCTTTTTCCCCTTTCCTTTCTACCTGGTTGCCGCCACCAGACGTTGGAGCCCAGGTGTCAGACGCCACCGTTGACGACGACTACTACACTGGAGGTGCCTACTACTACGTGCAGGTTGCTGACGACGACCATGAGTAGTTAGGAGGATCCCATGCAGGAGGCCTACGCCTCTTTCGATCTGTATCCCAGTTTGTGCTAGCCATCTTATGGCAACTTGTTTAACTTATGTCTGTACTCAGATATTGTTGCTTCCGCTGCCTCGTCTATGATCGAGAACTTGTATTCGAGCCCTCGAG
The DNA here is from genome assembly GCF_018294505.1 of Triticum aestivum. Taxonomy (NCBI): domain Eukaryota; kingdom Viridiplantae; phylum Streptophyta; class Magnoliopsida; order Poales; family Poaceae; genus Triticum; species Triticum aestivum. The sequence continues at coordinate 754,997,322 of NC_057798.1, read as the reverse complement.
GCCCCTGGCTTGTAATATGATGCTTGTATGACTTATTATGTTTTTAGAGTTGTGTTGTGATATCTTCCCGTGAGTCCTTGATCTTGATCGTACACGTTTGCGTGCATGATTAGTGTACGATTGAATTGGGGGTGTCACAAGTTGGTATCAGAGCCGACTGCCTGTAGGAATCCCCCTTTCCAACTCCTTGGCCGAAGTCGAGTCTAGTCATTGAATTTTTTTTACTAACATGGCCGTGTGGCTTACGGGCCCACGTCGCCATTGGGTGGTAGTAGGATCTTTTATTCCTCAACCTTTACTCTAGGACTCTGAACTCTCTTCTATTCGGGTTAAATGAATTTTACTAAATCTAACATGAGGATCTCGTTATCACTTTCACCCGGAGAGCCTCTTATTACTGATGATCGTCTGCTGCACGTGAAGACCCTGAAGATACTCTACGCTATTAACCCGAGAACTTGTGTTCATCGCGTTTGCAATTCCCTTCCACCGTCAACCCTTATGGATAACTACTTGCAGTTGTTATTCTTACATTCATCCCCAGTTGGTCTTGTTATTACAAGATACCCCGAAACACTCGTCATTGTTCCGATAATCCTTTGAGCTTACTGCCTTGCTGTTCTTTGTCACCTGAATACCTAAATGGATAATTCCTTGCCCTTGCCGAGTATCCCCTCATCCCTAGCCATTCATGTGTTTCACACTAGTCTTGAAAATACCATTCGATCTTCCGAAAATCTTCGGCAGCCATTTGCTCTTGAAATTCTTGCTTGCTTTCATTATGGTTAATCCCATAAGTCTAGAAATTGTATTGGCATCCTTTGTCACTATCATTTTGTGTCTGTTGATTCTATATGTGTCCGAATGCACGCAATCATCAGTTGATCCTTATAAATTATATTTTCGGCTACTTTCGAACATGAGCTGGATCTCGACCAATCAAATTGCCATCGATTGTACCCCTAAGCCCAGTCAACTTATCCATCCTTGATCAGAGCGTTGCTTCTGATCCCTGGATTTGGAAATCATAATTCCTTTGCAATTGAGCTTTGAGTTAGACAGTTGTTTCTATAATCTGACCTCCTTGCATTCTTTCTTCCTCTAGTTGAGTACCGATGCTCACATCAGATCCCTTGTGGACCAACAGAACCTTTTGTCGGATTTTATCCGACAACGTCCTTCATATTCAATAAGCTTGTGAGCCTTTCCTCGGATACATAATGCCTTTGTTAAATTGTATCCTTTGCTTTCTCAAGCATACTCTACTATCGAGTTTGCGTTATTTATTCTCGAAATGTGTGGTATACACTCCAAAGATGCCCCGATGGGTTGAACCTATGCCTTCCTTAATCTGTGTGAACCCGAAAGATTTCACGGGTCATACTTATCTGGTATTGCACCAGGTAAAAACTTTTAACAACTAATGTCATTTTCGAAATACGAGAGGTGAATGAAAGGTTATGCGTTGAACAAGTGGGAGTCGACCTTGAACCCTGTGTTCATGCCCATGGATACGATGTAGTTCTTATCATTAAAACTTCTCTTAAATTAATTATTCCTTTGGTATAAGTTCATCTTATATCCGGGATCTGGTCTTTTGCAATCGTGGATCCGACCATGTTCTCCTTTGAATACCATTTCTCGTGCAAGTTTAAGCACTTGTCTTCTGCGGGGCAATACCCTAGTGCAACCTCTACTTTGATCTGTCATCGAGTATTACCCCCGGTATCTCGAGATTATCATGGAACTGCATAACTTCTTATGAGTTCTTCATCAAGTGCTACATTCTCACCGATTCCAATTTTTCACGGGCTCCGAGTTATTAAACACTTGAAGACACCGATAACTGAACCGAGTCCGCATTACGGCTCAACAACTCCTACTGATATTCTTTACTTATGAGTTTGTACCCAATCATGTCATTCCTAGCCTGATCGGCTATATCATTATCGTGCTAAATCTTAACTATGCTACCTGGTCCTTCTTCCCGGAACACACTTTTTGACGCTAAGCTAAGCTTACGTCGATCTTCCTTGTCATATATTATTGTCTTGAACAACAATACTTGATTCCGAGGTTGTGTCGTATCCGTGGTTCCGGTAGTCTTTTGCTTCACCATTCCTTTTGCTTGATGTCGTCGTTACTCAATGGCAGCGTCATGGAATCTTCCGACAAAGGTGTCGTGATCATCAACATTCTGAGCTCTTCCAAAATATCTATTGAATTCTTGATGGGGAATACCATCCTTGCCCCTCGATGGTTTGTATTATCATCGGCAACGTTAATGCCCTCCCTCCAACACAAACTTGCTCATGTTTTGTGTATTACCTTGAGTTCCTTTCTACCCAGCTTGTGTCATGTTCTACCTTGGAATATTGCCATCTTTTATGTCAAGGATGTCGTGGGAATTTCACCATTTCTTGAAAATTCTTGATTTAAGGGATACTTATCACCATCACCATTCTTTTCTTGGTCCCATGTTGTTCCTAACAGTAATACCGACAAATGGACTAGTAATTTTAAAAACTTCTAGCAACCTTATTGCTTTGAAGTTAATGGTCGACATTTCATTCTTAGACTGTTGATTATTGAATCACATTCTAACATTGGTCGTGCAACCCAACCCATATTACGGGTGAACCTTTCAACCAATATTTAATTGTGTATGTTTTCCTCGAGCATACCTCATTATATCACTTGATCTGACAAATGTTATGTCCTTGTTCTCATAATTGTGGCAATCCATCTTTTTGGAAATCTCAATGAATGGTCGCTGAGTCCATCAGCCACCTCCTCATCCTCTCGTTGGTTTACTGATGAACTCTTGTTTCGGAACTCGCTTCCATAGTACAATTCCCAAGAATCTTACAATGTCATTCAACAATTTGTGTTGCACCTTTCTTCTCAAGCATCCTGAGTCTGAGTTATCCTAACACCAATCAGATCTGAATCTCGTCCAGATATGACGGTTGGAACATATTTCCATGAGATATAACATTGGCCTTTATATGACCCGGTAAGGTGATGTCATGCCTAGCACACCTGGACCGAGGCCCTATTGTTATAGAGTCCTTTTCAGCAAGGCTATCCATTCTTCCATGAGGAAATTGTAAGACTTTCCTATAAGTTGTTTCCGATGAATCCTTTGTGTTTCCAAAGTTTGATCTTCACCTGATGACCATGTCAATGCTATCTCGAAGCATGTCTATGGTACTCCGATTTTCAACAAGAACATTTGAAGCCCAATGCTAAATGTTTCTTGCTCAATTATCCAAACAACGTTGCATGGGTAATTTCATAAAATTTCTCTCCCCTTACCTAAAGGGTTTTCTACATTATATCATGTCATGGATATCATGCTCTACTTGTCCTTGGGAAGGATATACCCCTGAAATATGTGTTTAAACACATTTTCCTTTCCATTAATTTGTTTAACCTTCCTTGTGATCCATATGATCTAAACAGTAATGTTCTTCTGCTTTTGTAAACACCTTGGTGTACAAGCAGGTCAGTAAGACCCTGTTGCATTTGTCGATAGCATTCCGGTAACCACCGATGGATGAGAACTTTGCCTATTGGTCCGCCTTGTTCAACGAGCAGGAAAATGGTTCTCTTCGTCCCACGCCCTTGGTACCAACGATGCAGTCAACATAACTGACCGGCTACCCTCTGACATGCCTTGCTATCATGACTGTGCAGGATGTCACCGCCCTTCCTACTTTAACCCACATGGTGGGCCCATAACCCACAAGTTCCACATGATCGAAACCTGACTCTCCTGTACACCCCTATTCCTAAAGCTAATCCTCACGCTTGGCTTCATATGAAAGATCACGAGCCACCTTCCTAGTGATCTATTCTGGTATCAGACACACTGCTTATTCCCGTTGCTCTGAACCCCTTTCACGCCTTGTAACAGGCATCAAACGATTGCCTGCCCGCTCGAAACTTCCCATGATACCTCCTTACTTTGCTCTCGATACTTTCTTAAGTTTCAATTCAAGAGTTACTTCCCACCACCTTCGCCGATGTTATTGACCAGATAGTTAACCTTGCAGAGGTTCGTTCCCCCGGAATACCCACCCTTTATTCTTTTGGAAGTACGATGGAATTCCCGAAGAAAGGATGCGGACTTCATCATGATGACCTAAAGCAGAGAAATGAATACATCAATGAAAATGATCGACCACTTCGAGAAGAGCAACCAAGAACGAGAAGATTCGTTAGAATTCCGTAACGAGACCTTACCCCCTAGTTCCCCTCTTAAATCTCGGGACGAGATTTCTTGTAGTGGAGGAGAATTGTGACGCCCGAATAATTAAGCTATAGTGATCCCTCGCTAATGATGCCACGTCACCTCGGTTACTGTTGATAAACTCTAGATAATTCAAAACCGAAACAAGTTCAAAATTTAATTAAAGGAAAACAATACAAGTTTTCAAACATTAAAATAAAAATGTTCGATTTGTACTAAATATTACATAGATAATTATGGTGTAGATGACACAGCTTTATAAAATGCATAAATATTTTAAATTGAATTAAAATAGAAGAGAAAATAAATAAATGAAAGAAAATACAAAAGAGAAAAACAAACAAAAAAAGGAAAAGAAACCCCCCCGGGGCTCCGGCCCAGCAGGCCACCAGCCCAACTGGGCAAAGGTCCAACCGGCTGGCCCAGCCCACTCCCTTAACCCCCTGGTGCCGAAACCCTAGGCACCGACACCCCCACTCCCCCCACTCGCGGCCCCACTCTCCCTCCCCCCGATCCCCTCCTGGATCGAGATCGAACCCCCCACTCTCTCTCACCCCCCCCCCGTTCGATCTGTACGCCCACTACCTCGCTGCCCCTGACCCTGGCGCGCAGACGCCGCTCGTCGTCTCCGGCGCCGCCCGCTACCCTGCCACCACCTCCGACACCGCTCGACCGCACCGCCGAAGCCCCCTCACCGTCTTCGCCGGATCGACCGCCGCCCCGTCGCCCTCGACTCCTCCCCGCCGGATTGCCTCCTCCTCACGGATCGCCGTCCTCTCTGCCGTCACTAGACCCCGCCGCATCAACCTTCGTCGAGCCCGCTGCCTTGGACCCTACACAACACCGTGAGCCGCCGCTTTTCCCTCTTCCTCTCCCCGTGTCGGCCATGCAGTCGCCTTCCCAGGCTCGCCTGGACACCGCGCACCCCGGTCCCCACCCTCGTGCGCGCCTGCGCCATCTTTGGCCGCGCTCAATGCGCGCTCACCGCGCCCCCATCCACGCGCACAAGTCCCTGGACCGCCCTCTGTCGCGCCTGCCTACTGGTGGCCGCGCGCACCGCGCTCCCCTGGCCGAAGCGCCCCTGTACCGCGCGTCAGCATCGTCCATCGTTGGATCCGCCGGGCCTTCCCCCGCTGTTGGCCGCACGTCCCACGTTGCGCGCCTCGCCTTGCCGCTCCCCTGCCTGTGCCGCTTCCTCGCCGCCCCGGCCGCCTGGCCGGCGCTGTGACCATCGGCCTCTCCCTACTCCGGCGCCCACTGCCCAGTGCCCGCTCGGGTGACACCCGTAACCCGTTCGCCCGCACCCGTTTGGCCCCAGGGGCCTGTGACAAGCAGGCCCCACGCCCAGTACGTTTAAAAAAATTGGAAATTATTAATAATAATAACAAAATAAACAAATAATAATTTAATTAGTTAATTAATTAAAGAATTAATTAACTTAATTAATTTTGATTAATTAAACTAAACGACTAATTAAACTAATTAATCATGATTAGTAAGACTAGTCAATGACGATCGGGACCCACCGTCAGTTTGACCAGTCAACACCCCTGTTGACTGCTGACATCATGCTGATGTCAGCATGCACTATTCTGGATAATGTTGAATTAAATTAATTAAATAAATTCTAAAATGATCTAAATCTTTTAAAATTAATATAAAATAAACCGTAGCTCGGATCAAAAAACTTTGTACATAAAAGTTGCTCAGAACGACGAGACGAAACCGGATACGCAGCCTGTTCGTCCACCACGCGTCCCTAGCATAGTGAACCTGCAACATTTCACCTCTGGTTCATCTGTCCGAAAACGCGAAACACCGGGGATACTTTCCCGGATGTTTCCCCCCCTTCATCGGTATCACCTCCTACTGCGTTAGGGCACACCTGGCACCGATACTTGTCTTATCATGCATCGCTATGCATCTGTTTGCTTAATATTTATTGTTTCTTTCCCCCTCTTCTCTCGCTAGACACCGAGACTGACGCCGCCGCTACCCAGTACGACTACGGTGTTGGTGACTCATCCTTCTTGCCAGAGCAACCAGGCAAGCCCCCCCCCCCCCCTTGATCACCAGATATCACCTATTCTTCTCTATACTGCTTGCATTAGAGTAGTGTAGCATGTTACTGTTTCGACTAATCCTATTCTGTTGCATAGCCTGTCATTGTTGCTACAGTCGTTGATACCTTACCCGCAATCCTAAATGCTTAGTATAGGATGCTAGTTTATCATCATTGGCCTACATTCTTGTCAGTCTGCCTTGCTATACTATCGAGCCGTGATCACTTGGGAGGTGATCACGGGTATATACTATACATACATATATATATATATATATATATATATATATACATACTATATAGATGGTGACTAAAGTCGGGTCAGCTTGTTGAGTACCCGCAATTGATTTCGATGTGGGGGCTGGAAGGACAGGTGGCTCCATCCCGGTAGAGGTGGGCCTGGGTTCCCGACGGCCCCCGACTGTTACTTTGTGGAGGAGCGACAGGGCAGGTTGAGACCACCTAGGCGAGAGGTGGGCCTGGCCCTGGTCGGCATTTGCGGTTGCTTCATAATAACACACTTAACGAGATCTTGGTATTTGATCTGAGTCTGGCCACTGGCCTATACGCACTAACCAACTACGCGGGAAAGATATGGGCACTCGACGTCGTGGTATCAGCTGAAGCCTTCGTGACGTCAGCGACTGAGCGGCGCGCGCCAGATTGGACCGCATAACGTGACTTCCTTTGTAATGGAGGTTGCTAGGTCTGCTTCCGGCCGCCCTCGCAACATGCAGGTGTGCAATGGGCGATGGGCCCAAACTCCTGCGCGCATAGGATTTAGACCGGCGTGCTTGAAGGAAATATGCCCTAGAGGCAATAATAAAGTTATTATTTATTTCCTTATTTCATGATAAATGTTTATTATTCATGCTAGAATTGTATTAACCGGAAACATAATACATGTGCGAATACATAGACAAACATAGTGTCACTAGTATGCCTCTACTTGACTAGCTCGTTTATCAAAGATGGTTATGTTTCCTAGCCATGGACAAAAGAGTTGTCATTTGATTAATGGGATCACATCATTAGGAGAATGATGTGATTGACATGACTCATTCCGTTAGCCTAGCACTTGATCGTTTAGTATGTTGCTATTGCTTTCTTCATGACTTATACATGTTCCTGTAACTATGAGAATTATGCAACTCCCGTTTACCGGAGGAACACTTTGGGTACTACCAAACGTCACAACGTAACTGGGTGATTATAAAGGAGTACTACAGGTGTCTCCGAAGGTACATGTTGAGTTGGCGTATTTCGAGATTAGGTTTTGTCACTCCGATTGTCGGAGAGGTATCTCTGGGCCCTCTCGGTAATGCACATCTTTATAAGCCTTGCAAGCAATGTGACCAAATGAGTTGGTTACGGAATGATGCATTACGGAACGAGTAAAGAGACTTGCCGGTAACGAGATTGAACTAGGTATTGGATACCGATGATCAAATCTCGGGCAAGTAACATACCGATAACAAAGGGAACAACGTATGTTGTTATGCCATTTGACCGATAAAGATCTTCGTAGAATATGTAGGAACCAATATGGGCATCCAAGTTCCGCTATTGGTTATTGACCGAGAATAGTTCTAGGTCATGTCTACATAGTTCTCGAACCCGTAGGGTCCGCACGCTTAAGGTTTCGATGACAGTTATATTATGAGTTTATGAGTTTTGATGTACCGAAGGAGTTCGGAGTCCCGGATGAGATCGGGGATATGATGAGGAATCTCGAAATGGTCGAGACGTAAAGATCGATATATTGGATGACTATATTCGCAGTTCGGAAAGGTTCCGAGTGATTCGGGTATTTTTTGGAGTACCGGAGAGTTACGAGAATTCGGCGGGGAGTATATGGGCCTTATTGGGCCATACGGGAATAGAGGAGAGAGGCCGAAAGGAAGGAGGCGCGCAGCCCCCCTCTGGTCCGAATTGGACAAGGGGTGCGGCCCCCCTTTCCTTCCTCCTCTCCCCCTCTTTCCCCCTCTCCTACTCCAACAAGGGAGGTGGAATCCTACTAGGACTAGGGAGTCCTAGTAGGACTCCACACTTGGCGCGCCCCCTCCTAGGACCGGCCTCCTCCCCCCTTGCTCCTTTATATACGGGGGCAGGGGGGCACCCCATGACACACAAGTTGATCTACGGATCGTTCCTTAGCCGTGTGCGGTGCCCCCCTCCACCATATTCCACCTCGGTCATATCATCGCGGAGTTTAGGCGAAGCCCTGCGCCGATAGAACATCATCATCGTCACCACGCCGTCGTGCTGATGGAACTCATCTCCGAAGCTCGGCTGGATCGGAGGCCGGAGATCATCATCGAGCTGAACGTGTGCTGAACTCGGAGGTGTCGTATGTTCGGTACTTGGATCGGTCGGATCGTGAAGACGTACAACTACATCAACCGCGTTGTCATAACGCTTCCGCTTACGTTCTACGAGGGTACGTGGACAACACTCTCCCCTCTCATTGCTATGCCATCACCATGATCTTGCGTGTGCGTAGGAAATTTTTTGAAATTACTACGTTCCCCAACAGTGGCATTCGAGCCTAGGTTTTATGCGTTGATGTTATATGCACGAGTAGAACACAAGTGAGTTGTGGGCGATATAAGTCATACTGCTTACCAGCATGTCATACTTTGGTTCGGCGACATTGTGAGATGAAGCGGCCCGGACCGATATTACGCGTACGCTTACGCGAGACTGGTTTCACCGCTACGAGCACTCGTTTCTTAAAGGTGACCGGCGGGTGTCTGTCTCTCTCACTTTAGTTGAACCGAGTGTGGCTACGCCCGGTCCTTGCGAAGGTTAAAACAGCACCAACTTGACAAACTATCGTTGTGGTTTTTGATGCGTAGGTAAGAATGGTTCTTGCTAAGCCCGTAGCAGCCACGTAAAATTTGCAACAACAAAGTAGAGGACGTCTAACTTGTTTTCAGGGCATGTTGTGATGTGATATGGTCAAAATGTGATGCTATATTTTATTGTATGAGATGATCATGTTTTGTAACCGAAGTTATCGGCAACTGGAAGGAGACCTATGGTTGTCGCTTTATTGTATGAAATGCAAACGCCCTGTAATTGCTTTACTTTATCTCTAAGCGGTAGCGATAGTCGTAGAAGCAATAGATGGCGTAACGACAACGATGCTACGATGGAGATCAAGGTGTCGTGCCGGTGACGATGGTGATCACGACAGTGCTTCGAAGATGGAGATCACAAGCACAAGATGATGATGGCCATATCATATCACTTATATTGATTGCATGTGATGTTTATCCTTTATGCATCTTATCTTGCTTTGATTGACGGTAGCATTTTAAGATGATCTCTCACTAAAATTATCAAGAAGTGTTCTCCCTGAGTATGCACCGTTGCCAAAGTTCGTCGTGCCCAGACACCACGTGATGATCGGGTGTGATAAGCTCTACGTCCATCTACAACGGGTGCAAGACAGTTTTGCACACGCGGAATACTCAGGTTAAACTTGACGAGCCTAGCATATGCAGACATGGCCTCGAAACACGGAGACCGAAAGGTCGAGCGTGAATCATATAGTAGATATGATTAACATAATGATGTTCACCATTGAAAGCTACTCCATTTCACGTGATGATCGGTTATGGTTTAGTTGATTTGGATCACGTGATCACTTAGAGGATTAGAGGGATGTCTTTCTAAGTGGGAGTTCTTAAGTAATATGATTAATTGAACATAAATTTATCATGAACTTAGTCCTGGTAGTATTTTGCAAATTATGTTATAGATCAATAGCTTGCGTTGTTGCTCTCATATGTTCATTTTGATATGTTCCTAGAGAAAATTGTGTTGAAAGATGTTAGTAGCAATGATGCGGATTGGATCCGTGATCTGAGGTTTATCCTCATTGCTGCACAGAAGAATTATGTCCTTAATGTACCGCTAGGTGACAGACCTATTGCAGGAGCAGATGCAGACGTTATGAACGTTTGGCTAGCTCAATATGATGACTACTTGATAGTTTTGTGCACCATGCTTAACGGCTTAGAATCGGGACTTCAAAGACGTTTTGAATGTCATGGACCATATGAGATGTCCCAGGAGTTGAAGTTATTATTTCAAGCAAATACCCGAGTTGAGAGATATGAAGTCTCCAACAAGTTCTATAGCTAAAAGATGGAGAAGAATCGCTCAACTAGTGAGCATGTGCTCAGATTGTCTGGGTACTTCAATCGCTTGAATCAAGTGGGAGTTAATCTTCCAGATAAGATAGTGATTGACAGAATTCTCTAGTCACCATCACTAAGTTACTAGAACTTCGTGATGAACTATAGTATGCAAGGGATGACGAAAACAATTCCCAAAGCTCTTCGCAATGCAAAAATCGGCGAAGGTAGAAATCAAAGAAAAACATCAAAGTGTTGATGGTGGACAAGATCACTAGTTTCAAGAAAAGGGCTAAAGGGAAGAAGGGGAACGTCAAGAAGAACAGCAAGCAAGTTTCTGCTCAAGTGAAGAAGCCCAAGTCTGGACCTAAGCCTAAGACTAAGTGATTCTACTGCAAAGGTACTGGTCACTGGAAGTGGAACTACCCCAAGTATTTGGTGGATAAGAAGGATGGCAAAGTGAACATAGGTATATTTGATATACATGTTATTGATGTGTACTTCACTAGTGTTTATAGCAACCCCTCGGTACTTGGTACTGGTTCAGTTGCTAAGAGTAGTAACTCGAAACGGGAGTTGCAGAATAAACAGAAACTAGTTGAGGGTGAGGTGACGATGAATGTTGGAAGTAGTTCCAAGATTGATATGATCATCATCACACACTCCCTATACTTTCGGGATTAGTGTTGAACCTAAATAAATGTTATTTGGCGTTTGCGTTGAGCATGAACATGATTTGATCGTGTTTATTGCCATACGGTTATTCAATTAAAGTTAGAGAATAATTGTTATTCTGTTTACATGAATAAGACCTTCTATGGTTATACACCCAATAAAAATAGTTTGTTGGATCTCGATCATAGTGATACACATATGCATAATATTGATGCCAAAAGATGCAAAGCTAATAATGATAGTGCAACTTATTTGTGGCACTACCGTTTGGGTCATATCGGTGTAAAGCGCATGAAGAAACTCCATAAAGATGGATTTTCGGAATCACTTGGTTATGAATCATTTGATGCTTGCGAACCGTGCCTTTTGGGCAAGATGACTAAAACTCCGCTCTCCGGAACAATGGAACAAGCTACTGACTTATTGGAAATAATCATACCGATGTATGGGATCCAATGAGTGTTGATGCTCATGGCAAGTATCGTTATTTTCTGACCTTCACAAGATGATTTGAGCAGATATGGGTATATCTACTTGATGAAACATAAGTCTGAAATAGTTGAAAGGTTCAAAGAATTTCAGAGTGAAGTGGAAAAATCATCGTAACAAGAAAATAAAGTTTCTGCGATCTGATCATGGAGACAAATATTTGAGTTACGAGTTTGGTCTTCAATTAAAACAATGTGGAATAGTTTCACAGCTCACGCCACCTGGAACACCAATGTTATGGTGTGTCCGAACGTCATAACCACACTTTATTGGATATGGTGCGATCTATGATGTCTCTTACCGATTTACCGCTATCGTTTTGGGGTTATGCATTAGAGACAGCTGCATTCACTTTAAATTGGGCACCATCTAAATCCGTTGAGACGAAGCCTTATGAACTGTGGTTTGGCAAGAAACCAAAGTTGTCGTTTCTTAAAGTTTGGAGTTGCGATGCTTATATGAAAAAGTTTCAACCTGATAAGCTCGAACCCAAATCGGAGAAGTGCGTCTTCATAGAATACCCAAAGGAAATTGTTGGGTACTCCTTCTATCACAAATCCAAAGGCAAGTTATTCATTGCTAAGAATGGATCCTTTCTAGAGAAGGAGTTTCTCTCGAAAGAAGTGAGTGGGAGGAAAGTAGAACTTGATGAGGTAACTGTACCTGCTCCCTATTGGAAAGTAATTCATCACAGAAATCTGTTCCTGTGACTACTACACCAATTAGTGAGGAAGTTAATGATGATGATCATGAAACTTCAGATTAAGTTACTATAGAACCTCGTAGGTCTTCCAGAGTAAGATCCGCACCAGAGTGGTACGTTAATCCTGTTCTGGAAGTCATGTTACTAGACCATGATGAACCTACGAACTATGAGGAAGCGATGATGAGCCTAGATTCCACGAAATGGCTTGAGGCCATAAAATCTGAGATATGATCCATGTATGAGAACAAAGTATGGACTTTGATTGACTTGCTCGATGATCAGCAAGCCATGTTAAATAAATGGATCTTCAAGAGGAAGACGGACATTGATAGTAGTGTTACTATCTACTAAGCTCGACTTGTTGCGAAATGTTTTCAACAAGTTCAAGGTGTTGAATACGATGAGATTTTCTCACTCGTATCGAAGCTTAAGTCTGTCTGAATCATGTTAGCAATTGCCACATTTTATGAAATCAGGCAAATGGATGTCAAAACTGCATTCCTTAATGGATTTATTAAAGAAGAGTTGTATATGATGCAACCAGAAAGTTTTTGTCAATCCTAAAGGTGCTAACAAATTGTACAAGCTCCAGTGATCCATCTATGGACTGGTGCAAGCATCTCGGAGTTAGAATATATGCTTTGATGAGTTGATCAAAGCATATGATTTTATACAGACTTTTGAAGAAGCCTGTATTTACAAGAAAGTGAGTGGGAGCTCTGTAGCATTTCTAATATTATATGTGGATGACATATTGTTAATTGGAAATGATATGGAAATTCTGGATAGCATGAAAGGATACTTGAATAAGAGTTTTTCAAAGCAAGACCTCGGTGAAGCTGCTTACACATTGAGCATCAAGATCTATATAGATAGATCAAGACGCTTGATAAGATTTTTCAATGAGTACATACCTTGATAAATTTTTGAAATAGTTCAAAATGGAATAGTCAAAGAAGGAGTTCTTGCCTGTGTTACAAGGTGTGAAGTTGAGTAAGGCTCAAGACCCGACCATTGCAGAAAATAGAAAGAGAATGAAAAATCATTCCCTATGCCTCAGTCATAGGTTCTATAAAGTATGCTATGCTGTGAACCAGACCTATTGTATACCTTGCTCTGTGTTTGGCAAAGGAATACAATTTTGATCTAATAAGTAGATCACTGGACATGGGTCAAGAATATCCTTAGTGAGGACTAAGGAGATGTTTCTCGATTATGGAGGTGATAAAAGAGCCCGTCATAAAAGTTACAATGATGCAAGCTTTTACACCAATCCAGATGACTCTAAGTCTCAATCTGGATACATATTGAAAGTGGGAGCAATTAGCTAGAGTAGCTCCGTGCAGAGCATTGTGGACATAGAATATTTGCGAAATACATACGGCTCTGAATATGACAGACCCGTTGACTAAGCTTCTCTCACGAGCAAAACATGATCATACCTTAGTACTCTTTTGGGTGTTAATCACATAGCGATGTGAACTAGATTATTGACTCTAGTAAACCCTTTGGGTGTTGATCACATGATGATGTGAACTATGGGTATTAATCACATGCAGATGTGAATATTGGTGTTAAATCACATAGCGATGTGAACTAGATTATTGACTCTAGTGCAAGTGGGAGACTGAAGGAAATATGCCCTAGAGGCAATAATAAAGTTATTATTTATTTCCTTATTTCATGATAAATGTTTATTATTCATGCTAGAATTGTATTAACCGGAAACATAATACATGTGTGAATACATAGACAAACATAGTGTCACTAGTATGCCTCTACTTGACTAGCTCGTTTATCAAAGATGGTTATGTTTCCTAGCCATGGACAAAAGAGTTGTCATTTGATTAATGGGATCACATCATTAGGAGAATGATGTGATTGACATGACCCATTTCCGTTAGCCTAGCACTTGATCGTTTAGTATGTTGCTATTGCTTTCTTCATGACTTATACATGTTCCTGTAACTATGAGAATTATGCAACTCCCGTTTACCGGAGGAACACTTTGGGTACTACCAAACGTCACAACGTAACTGGGTGATTATAAAGGAGTACTACAGGTGTCTCCGAAGGTACATATTGAGTTGGCGTATTTCGAGATTAGGTTTTGTCACTCCGATTGTCGGAGAGGTATCTCTGGGCCCTCTCGGTAATGCACATCTTTATAAGCCTTGCAAGCAATGTGACCAAATGAGTTGGTTACGGAATGATGCATTACGGAACGAGTAAAGAGACTTGCCGGTAACGAGATTGAACTAGGTATTGGATACCGACGATCAAATCTCGGGCAAGTAACATACCGATGACAAAGGGAACAACGTATGTTGTTATGCGGTTTGACCGGTAAAGATCTTCGTAGAATATGTAGGAACCAATATGGGCATCCAGGTTCCGCTATTGGTTATTGACCGATAATAGTTCTAGGTCATGTCTACATAGTTCTCGAACCCGTAGGGTCCGCACGCTTAAGGTTTCGATGACAGTTATATTATGAGTTTATGAGTTTTGATGTACCGAAGGAGTTCGGAGTCCCGGATGAGATCGGGGACATGACGAGGAGTCTCGAAATGGTCGAGACGTAAAGATCGATATATTGGACGACTATATTCGGAGTTCGGAAAGGTTCCGAGTGATTCGGGTATTTTTTGGAGTACCGGAGAGTTACGGGAATTCGCCGGGGAGTATATGGGCCTTATTGGGCCATACGGGAATAGAGGAGAGAGGCCGAAAGGAAGGAGGCGCGCAGCCCCCCTCTGGTCCGAATTGGACAAGGGGTGCGGCCCCCCTTTCCTTCCTCCTCTCCCCCTCTTTCCCCCTCTCCTACTCCAACAAGGGAGGTGGAATCCTAGTAGGACTAGGGAGTCCTAGTAGGACTCCACACTTGGTGCGCCCCCTCCTAGGGCCGGCCTCCTCCCCCCTTGCTCCTTTATATATGGGGGCAGGGGGGTACCCCATGACACACAAGTTGATCTACGGATCGTTCCTTAGCCGTGTGCGGTGCCCCCCTCCATCATATTCCACCTCGGTCATATCGTCGCGGAGTTTAGGCGAAGCCCTGCGCCGATGAACATCATCATCGCCACCACGCCGTCGTGCTGACGGAACTCATCTCCGGAGCTCGGCTGGATCGGAGGCCGGAGATCGTCATCGAGTTGAACGTGTGCTGAACTCGGAGGTGCCGTACGTTCGGTAATTGGATCGGTCGGATCGTGAAGACGTACGACTACATCAACCGCGTTGTCATAACGCTTCCGCTTACGGTCTACGAGGGTACATGGACAACACTCTCCCCTCTTGTTGCTATGCCATCACCATGATCTTGCGTGTGCGTTGGAATTTTTTTGAAATTACTACGTTCCCCAACAGTGCTGACCTCTCTGTTGTGCGTAGGTGGGGCTGCGACGTGTTGATCTTTCGAGGCCGGGCATGACCCAGGAAAGTTTGTCCGGCCAAATGGGATCGAGCGTGTTGGGTTATGTGGTGCACCCCTGCAGGGAAGTTAATCTATTCGAATAGCCGTGTCCCTCGGTAAAAGGACGACCCGGAGTTGTACCTTGACCTTATGACAACTAGAACTGGATACTTAATAAAACACACCCAGACAAGTTCCACAGACAACCCGGTGATCGCTTTTCCACAGGGCGATGAGGGGAGGATCGCCGGGTAGGATTATGCTATGCGATGCTACTTGGAGGACTTCAATCTACTCTCTTCTACATGCTGCAAGACGGATGCTGCCAGAAGCGTAGTCTTCGACAGGATTAGCTATCCCCCTCTTATTCTGGCATTCTGCAGTTCAGTCCACCAATATGGCCCTTTACACATATACCCATGCATATGTAGTGTAGCTCCTTGCTTGTGAGTACTTTGGATGAGTACTCACGGTTACTTTCCCCCCTTTTTCCCCTTTCCTTTCTACCTGGTTGCTGCAACCAGACGTTGGAGCCCAGGAGTCAGACGCCACCGTCGACAGCGACTACTACACTGGAGGTGCCTACTACTACGTGCAGGTTGCTGACGACGACCAGGAGTAGTTAGGAGGATCCCAGGCAGGAGGCATGCGCCTCTTTCGATCTGTATCCCAGTTTGTGCTAGCCATCTTATGGCAACTTGTTTAACTTATGTCTGTACTCAGATATTGTTGCTTCCGTTGACTCGTCTATGATCTAAGCACTTGTATTCGAGCCCTCGAGGCCCCTGGCTTGTAATATGATGCTTGTATGACTTATTATGTTTTTAGAGTTGTGTTGTGATATCTTCCCGTGAGTCCTTGATCTTGATCGTACACGTTTGCGTGCATGATTAGTGTACGATTGAATCGGGGGCGTCACAGAAGCGAACGTGGTCCGTGATGTACAGATACAAAACATTAGCCCTTGGATCCCCCCAACCGAAGGAAGAGTGAAGCTAAATACGGATGGTTCTGTCTTGAATGGCAATGCCGGAACTGGTATGGTTTTGCGGGATCATGCTGGAAATATTATCTTCAGCGCTTGCAGGTTTGTGTGCGATTGTGAAGATGTACTCGAGTCTGAGATATTGGCCATCAAGGAGGGCATCAGTTTGGCGTTGCAATAGAGCTCTCTTCCTATAGACGTTGAGTCTGACTGTCTCGAGGCCGTCCAAATGATCAAGGATGCGGGTCGCAACTTTTCAAGATATGCCTTTATGATTGGAGAGATCAAGCAAAATATGGGGGAACGAGACTCTTGTATTACTCATATCTGCCGCACGGGCAATAGTGTTAGTCATGCCATGGCTAGTTTTGGTAGTGGGCAGGGGCGAACCATGGTTTGGCTCGGCTCAGCTCCTGATGATGTCTTATGTATTGCCAAGCGACATTGTAATTGCTTATGATTGAGTAATAAAAGAGTTATTTCGAAAGAAAAAAAACGTGTACGGGCTTTCCTTAAAAAATGGTACGTGTACGGGCCACCGGGCACGCACGCACCGCGTTGTCTCAAACTCGCACGCGTACGCCACAGGAAATGGGGTTACGCGCCACTGTAGGTACGTGTACGCACGTGGTCCACGGGAGGCCAGCCGCACGCCCGTCCACGGAACGCACGAGCGGGCGACCTACCCTAGGTATACGTACGCACGCACGGGGCCCCTGGCCGGTCGTTGCGGGTACGCCTCCGTGTACAGGGAAACGAGATCGTCGACGCGATCCCGGTGAGAGCGCCGTACGTCGCGTCCCACCCGTGGGGTGGGTGCCGCCGCGCACAGTTCGCCCGACCGCCCGCCGCCACCAACCAGTGGCGTATACACGCGCACCGCGCACGACGATCTGCAAGCAGAAATGGCCTTTCTTGCGCGAGGGAGCCCGACGTGCCAGCGGCCGCGCACGTACGGGGAGCTTGCTAGTTTGGTTGCGACGCAAAGTTCAGGTACTGTCAGTCAACGTGATTAAGTCAGTATAGTCGTGTGCCACTGCGTAGGTTGGGTGGTGTCAGCTCTCACTTCACGTGCGGCTGATCGCCAGGGATTAGAGCATCTAGAGCCGGACTTCCCAAATCCGGCACCCTGTTCGCGGACGGCGACCGGACACTCCCTAAATTCATACTTCTACATCCGTATATCTCATATTTGGCACCCCGTATTCATACAAATCATGCAACATAGGACGTAGATCACTAGACGGCCAAAGCCAATAGGAAACATACTCTAAACCGGTAGCAAACGAGCATAAATTCGCACCAAAACATCGGTCATAGTCCACACAGTTCAAACTATTCTACAGATGCTAACTAGCTAGGAGGTAGATACTTCGGGCTAGATATGAGACGGCGGACCTTCACCACTTCCTAGCCAACCCTTTGCCCTTTTACATCGCCAGTGCTGCTGTAGGTGTCTGCGGTAGGAGGTGGGTCGATGTCGGAGTCCGACCCGTCGGAGGAGGAGGAATCGGATAGGACGGTGAAGCCCTTCAAGCACCAGACGATGTGGTCCTACTTGTGCTTGAGCTTGGCCATCCTCACCACCTCCCGCTCGGACTGCTCAATGCCGAGCCAGAGCTGCTTGGTGTTGATCCTCCGGAGCCGGCGGGCGTCCGTCTATGCCATGATAAGTAACCGTCGGTACACCCACTTGAGGAGAAGCTCCTCTTCGTTGGGCACCGGCATCACGCGGTGGCGGCGGGCGGACTGCGCAGCCTGGCCAGACACGGTCTCCATCTTCCTGGCCATCTGTCTCTTGCGGCAGGCGGCGCGTGCCTCCGATTCTGGATTCCGCCGCGGCGCCGGCAGAGCGGCCACTAGAAGCCACCGCTGTCAGCGCGAATTAGTGGTCGGAGGTGGAGCAAGTCGTCGAGCGGGCGGCGCTGATTGAGCTACCCTCGCAGATCCGCGTGCGGGTTGGGAAGGGCCGGCGCTAGCGTCGGTGCTGCAGCGATGGGCGACAGGTGGCCTCACACTTGAACAGGAGCTGCCACCCCTATCGACCCATGAGCGCTCCAGCGCGATAAGGACCGCCAACTCGTTCTCGTCTCCGGAGCTGCCGTCGAAGTGGCTGCCAGTGCTGGACATGGTCGCCGGCGCTCAGAATTGGACGGGTTGGGGAAAGAGAAGCAGAGCGAAGTGGAGTGAAGTAAGCCTACGGTTTGCTCCGGAGAGGAATTTTGTGGGATCGGGTGGGCCAGAGGTGGGCCGCGCGGACGTGGCGGGTGCGCCCGAGCGCGCCCCGGCCGCCTCATATCTGCCCTAGATTTGGGCTGGATATGAGGGGTGCCGGTTAGCCCGGACATTTGAGATCGTTTTGGGACACCCAGTTGGGTCTTTTTTTCATGACTGGTCAGCACGTCCGAACGTTTGAGGCGGGTTTGGAGTACATGGCAATAAATGCTCTCATCACCGAAAAGACATACTCAGAGCTTCTCTAGCCAATTCTCCTAACTTAATTCCTCGTCATATCCCCATTAGGACTACAAACAAAAAGGAAACCTGAGACTCCTCGCCATTTGAAATCGTTTTTTTTTTCTTTTTTTCTTTGACTCGACTCGACATCAAGTAAAAAATAAGCTAAGAATGGAAGCATTTTAGGAAGCTCGATCGAGAAAGGAGTTGATCTTGAGCCAAGATTAACTCGAGTTCTTTATGAGCTAAGTATGAGTCATTTCTATAGCTTGAGTTTGAGCTTCGCTCGGTTTTAAGCTCGCTCGGATTTTAATATGCACTAGGCTAAGTCTATGCCAACTCGCTTGGATTTTAATACGCGCTAAGGTGTGTCTAGGTCCACTCGCTCGAATTCGACTCGTTTGCAACCCTAATCTTCATCCTTCTTCAAATTTAATCAACCAACACACTTGACCACACATGAAAGCCTCTCTTCATCTTCTTCATCCTTTCACGTGGCCAACAATCTAGCCAGTAGATGTTCTCCATGAGATAGCTTAGGCTTAGGGTAGATGGTCAGCAATAGTAATTTGATAGAGACTCGATTATCATGCATGACATAAACGTGCGACTAAGAAGTCGAGAAAGTAGGTAAAATTCGTCCTCCACGGGCTTGGGAGCTTCATCGTATGACTAGGTTCTTGTCCTTGTCCCTCTCCTAGTTGCGCGATGGCGTGGTCTGGAATGCAACGATTCTTCGATCGGAATCATGAAGTTGGGCGGCAGTCACCGTTTTTCTGTGTAAGTGATGTTTTCTCTATAGGTGCCCCTTCACGCCTGGAGGTGCCTTGCTCGTGTTGGGGAATAATGGGAAGGAGCACCACCATGATATGGAGGCCAAGAGGAAATGCCGCCCTGACTGAAGACGACGGGGAAGACATAAAAGTGAAAATAACATTCATCAGAATCTTGCTGCAAACGGCAGGCAATGGACATGGGGAGAGGAAGGCGGGGTTGCGGAGAGGCCTCACGGAGGCATGGTGGACTGGGGGGTCACCAACAGCAACAGGGTCAGTAGCGCGTAAATGGATCTGGTCGATACACACACGATCTCTTAACCATTTTAAGGAGAGCTGCCTCTCCTAATGGAAAGACGGGGAATGAAAAGCTATTTTGAGAAAGAGTGAATTCCATTTTTTACCTTGTAGTTGTACATTTGTGACACATATTACCCTATTTAGCGGAACTTTTATCGAAATGTCAGATTTTGGAGACTTTTAACACGGTTTTACCCCAGTTTTACATTTTGTCTGTTTATGGTCGATAGGATCGGCATGTTGCGTCATTGATTTGTAAAAAAAACTGTAAGGATCGGAGGGCATCATTGGCGATCTTGTCCAAGCTTCTCTTGTCTATCTGTTCCACTCCTTGTGGCCGTCCACATGTTTTTGGATACAGGGCGTCACCTCACACCTTACCTGATGGACACACATCAAAAAACAAGGGTCCAAAGATTTTAAAAGGGGTATTCTAGACGAATTTTCACTCGAAGGGGTAATTAGTGTCACAAATGTATAAATATGGGGTAAAAAGTGGAATTCACTCTTTAAGAAACTAAAAGAAATAAAGGATGGTCCAGATGGATGTTCTAATTCCCTAAATAAAACCTTTTTATTGCATCTCTAACACGGTCCCCGAAAACAGACATAGTATCCGTACGCGTTCGCGAACAGTAATACTGGAGCGGCCAGCCAAACTTGTCTATCAAACAGCCGGACACGTTTCATAAGAAATTTGAACAAATCAGACAAATTTCATGCAAACGGGATGATTTTCTTTCAAACCAGGCCTCATTCATTCTATTTTTTTTATATATTTCAACTAAACACGAGCGGACAACATTTTTTTTCCTAGGCTAGCTAAATCTTCGCCGGCCGTGGAGGCATACATGTTCCACGTTGTCTGTCTCCCCATTGGCGGCAAGCTCAATGGCCCTGAGCTCAGGGAAGTGAAGCTACCAGATGGGAAGACTGGACATGGGAAACGAGACGTGCCCACGTCTGTGCGCCACCACGACAATTCCTCGTCCGAGTCCGCCGTGTGGACAATGCCGGCCCATGGGACAGGCGGGCCTCGTGGTCGTTTCGCCTAGGTGTGAACCGCGTAGGCGATGCAACCAACGCGGATCCGGCGATGTCCGCGATCCCCTTTTTTCGCCTATGCATCGATCTCGGGGAACGGGGTGTCAGTTTCCGCCTGCAGGACACGCGGCCGCCATCGCTCGCGACGAGTGCCACACCCGCTGCGCATGGCTTAGTACAGTTCCTGCTGCTCATCCAAGAAGCCCGGATCCTCCGTAACCATGGCCCAGACGACATGTCGTTCACCTGCTCGCGGGCGATTTATCCCTCTGGGAGCCGGTGCTCATCGAGGAGCTGAAGGTTATAGCGTTGGTCCTCCTGCGCCTGCCGGAATGTGAACACCGGCGATGCCGGCAACTCTTCCTCCAGGACGGCGTTGAAGTGCTCCTGCGCCTGCTACATGATGAAGCCGGCATGAACTGACATGGACAGGGGTGTCGGATCGTCGTGGGTGACCTCCTGCATCGTCTAGTCATCGTTATTGACCTCCGACAAGCCAGCCGCTATCCACCGTGCACGATGGTCCTGTCAGCCGGCCGCAAGGCCGGCCAACTCAGGCTTCTGCTCAGTCGAGTGGCTCTCCCACATCGCTCTAGAGCTCGCAGTCATGGCAGAGGTGATGCAGTGTGGATCATGATGTACGTGGACACGTGTAAATAACAAGGCCAGGCCAACCGATGCCCGATGTATGAATGCGGGTGCAAGAATGGGTTTCTCACCTGCCACACATGTGTAATGTCAGCAGACAGATAGACGGGCAGCCGGTTTGATGTGATAGAGAGTCATCCCATCCCATTCGGTGCGATGACCGGGATGTGGCATGGGCATCGGTCTCGGCCAGCGCGTCGCTTCATGCCGGCTCCAGTGAACGGTTGTGTCCGCTTTGTGCCGGCAATGCAGCACGGGGAGCGGAGGTCCGTTCGAGGGCACATGCACGGGAGAGGTTTTGGTGGGACCAGAGTGTTAGACGCGTACAAGGTAGTGGTCTGGATGCCTGCAAAGCTCCCCCTGGTTTATGTCCGATTTTCGGGATTTTGGACACCCACATGCATCCGCAGATTGATGGACTACACCGTTGGATGGCAAAATATGTCTGGATAATTCGGCTTGAACATTTCCGGGCGTTTTAAGGATCGCGTTGGAGATACCCCTACTCCATATTTAAATTTTGGGAAATGTACCGGAGATGCTTTCAGAATCAGTTCACATTGTGCTTTTGTGTTTGAGCATCCGATTCTGGGACCTCGTTTCATCTTGCTCTAGTCTGTCCTTTAAATATTTGAAAGCCTCATTTTTTTAAGTACTTTTCATTGAGAGTCTTTTTTTAAAAAAGGAGGAAGACCCCCTGCCTCTTCATCCGGATGATGCATACAATCATTTTATTAATTACTGACACATGACCTTACAGAGTCATACAACAGTAAGACTAAAGCCACCATCTAAGAAACATCTATCGCTACGCCTATCCAGTTGATGAAGGGGCGCTGATAGTCTGGGCTTAATACCAAACAGACCTTGCAGCCAAACCTAACATCTAAGACCTGACGTCCCAACCAGGACGCCTACCATGTATGGGTACCCACTAGTCTGGCGTGCTCCTCAACCAGGACGCCTGCTGGGTATGAGGCCGCCGCAGGCACCTGCCACCAATCCATATTCAGAGTTGTACTGGTGCATCTACCTTGCCTGGTCTAGCTGCCGCCGATGCCACCACGACGTCAGACAACGTCACCCTCCTGCACGAGTCCATCTCAACTGCGCCATGTCGCCCAGATCTGCCGTCATCAACGGGCAAGATGAAACACCGCTTCTCCTCTTGTACCCTCCAACCAATAGTTGCTCCAAAAAGATGCACCCAGCAGGGAGAACGACACCGAAGACGCCGTCATCGTCCGATCCGGTAGACCCAGATCTAGGGTTTCCCCCGGAACTTCTCGATCAGGTTGTCGGTGAACTACAACGACGATGCCTCGAGAAGGGAACGACGTTCGAGACGCCACCATCTTCCACTAAAACCACAGTCAGGCGCGATTTTCACCGGAAGCCACGTCGTCCCGACCTCACGGCTGGTTGTAACCGAGCGGAACCTCGCCACGAAAACGTACGTCGTCGTCGCTACTCTGGCATCTCCTCACCGGCCCCTCCATGTGCCGCCGGTCGGCGGAAGGCCTCCCTGCGGCGGATCCGACCAGGGCGTTGGATCCGCATTCACCGCCGTCACCATCCCGACCAGAACAACCCACCCCGCCGGATGGGGCGTTGCCACCGCCGCCATCCATTCAGGGCCGCCGCTCCGCCGGCTATGGTGCTTCGGCCACCGCCGCACGGCCTGGGGTCGTCGCCCCAGCCGCCGCCTTCGGATCGCACGAGAGGAGTCGCCCCTGCCACCTCGGATGCGATCCACAGCGTCCACCCACCCAGGTACCTTCGGCATCGGGCCCGCCGCCACCGCGGCCCACGCCGGCGGCAGCAGCGGCAGAAGGAGGTGCTAGAGGGGGCTGGCGGTGCTAGGGTTTCGGGGCCCCTGGCGTCGCCCAGGGGTTGAGAGTCTTGTTTTGGACATTTAGCAAAATCTTAATTTCCTCTTTGGTAGTGGTTGTGCATCCTTTACTGAAGAAGATATAATATTTGCTAGAATTAATATGCTGGCCAGAAGCTTAGAAATAAACATCCAACTGGTTCACACCTCAGTCGCCCCAACACCATTACTAGTCTTTAAAACAATAAACTGTCATTTGCAAATAAAAGCAATAGATGACGCCGATGGCGCTACTTGGACCACACCAATCTGAGACAACTCAACTCTGATCACAAAAGGCCCGCCGAAAAGAATAGGAAAAGAAAATTTGGATCTCCCTGTCGGATCCTCTCGATCCTTTGTATTCTTCAAGTTTATTACCATTGAACAAAACTGAGTATGAGACCGAGTTGACAAGACTCATTACAATGTTCGCCCAATGCTCAGAAAATCCCAATTTGAGCATAGTTACCCTCAAAGTAGTGCCATTCAACCCTGCCACAAGCCTTCACCATGTGGAGCTTCACGGCACAATGACGATGCTTAACAGCTCTATGTTTCCCTTCATAAAGTGCAAGCACTCAGAAACCACAATAATATCATCCGTTATCTGTCCTGGAACAAATGTCGACTGCTCAGCTGAAATGATATCTGGGCGCACCAGTTTGAGACGGTTTGCTATCACCTTTGATGCAATTTTGTATAAAACATTGCCTAGTCTTATGGGGTGAAATTGGGTCAACAGAGTTGGAATTTTTTACCTTGGGAATTGGGCTCACAACGCAGGTACTGGTTGTAACGCTCACGGGCATGCTCACATGGGCCGCCGGAGAGCTTGGTAGCCGTACGTGTGCGCCGCCGGACGGTGGGAGGGTGGGTCACATCTCACATGAGGAGGCTCCTGATGACGGCGGCCTGCTCGGCGGTGACGGCGTCGGAGGCGAGCAGCGCCGCGAGCGTCTCGCTCAGGTCGTCCACCTCCCGGTGCAGGCTCCGGATGTAGTTGCACGTCTCCTGCAGCACCCTCGCCGCCGAACCCTGCAAACAGCACGAAGGTTAACTTTCAGTGACTCCGTGCATGCACACTGGACGCGCGCGTCGCCATCACCTGCCTATTCATGGAAAAAGCAGCTGCTACTTTGGTTAGGTACTCTACTCACCCTGTGAGCGCCATTGCGAGCTTGAGACTCCGGGAGCAGCGCCTGCAGCTTGGACAGCAGCTCGGAGATCTGCTCCTCTGAGATGGACGGCGAGCTCCCGGCGCGCCGCGTGCGTGACCTCCGGCTGCTCGACGACATGCTCGGTCGCTCGCTGGCTCACAGCCCGTGCTAGATAACTTATGTACGTACCTATCGAGCTGTAGCGGAGAGTTCCACTCCCACACGCAGCTAGCAGCTTAGCAGACTAACAGTTGGGTGAGTGTAGCTGCTAGCTTGTAACTTGTTTTTGGTGCAGGTGAGTGGCAGCTGCAGCCGAGGCGAGAGCTATATATACCGGCCCGAGAAGCAGCTAGCAGAGCGAAGAAGATGAGGTGAGTAGCCGCAGCGCAAGATGGATCAGAGAGGGGAGGAAGCAAGCTAGCTTAGCAGGTGGTAGGAGGAAGAGGTGGGAGCTAGTTAGAAAGACAGCGAGGGGTGTAAATGTGTGACAGGGAGAGACAACGGACAGAGACGACGTGGTGAGCCACGGAGAGCGGCAGCCCAACTCTACTACCAGTGGTACTGAGTGGTACTCCCTCCGTTCCTAAATATTTATCTTTTTAGAGATTTCAAATGAATTACCACATACTGATGTATATAAACATATTTTAAAGTGTAGATTCACTCATTTTGCTTCATATATAGTTATTTGTTGAAATTTTTAAAAAATATATATTTAAAAATGGAGTAGTATTCAGTGACAATTGCAGCCGAGGTGAGTACTATAGCAGGAGTAGACCGCTCAATTGGGCATGAGCTTGGGCCGTAGGTCTAGGACGTACGAGTTGGATCCAGTGAATGTTTGTTTATTTGTTCTGTTAGTAGTATTAGTTTAGTTCTGTGGCCTCTGGATTTGGCTTACACATGGGGGGAGTGTGGACTGTGGAGGTTTCTCTAGATCTGCATGATGCATGCTGGGCACACATGCACGGGCATCGTCCTGGGTAGATTAAGAGATCATCAATGTCTCCTAGTGCATAATCAAGCATAGACTAATTAAATGAACATGTATCAATGGATAAGGGTTCATTTCTGAATCCAAATAGGATTTTACCGTCTCTCTATGTCTAAGTTGACTGCGGGTTTTTTCTCTCAAGTCAAGACCGACATGGAAAGTGAATATTAGTTCGGGAAAAAAGTACAAAAATACAAGTTGCATTGTAGTAAAAAAAGGATGTATTGTTCTAAGGAAAACGGTTAGCTTCGACCGACGAATTGCATGCGAGAGCATCCTCCTCTTCGTCCGTTCGATGCGTGTCGCTGCTTGCCGCTCACTGTCCGCTATCCGTTTCTGCAGCAATGTCTATGCTGCAAAAATAGTTTTAGCAGTACCTTTGTTGCAAAATAAATAAATTGTAACAAGATTTCTATCATTCAAAAAAAAATTGCAGCAAGATCTCTCTTACAAAAAATTTGTAATCAGTCCTCTGTTGCAAAAAATAATTCTGCAACTTGACTTATGTTGCAAAATTTTCTGCAACATGACACGCATTGCAGAAATTTCTTGCAACACTTGTGTTGCAATGGCAGAAGGTGACGCTCGACCATTCAATACATCAAATCTGACGGCTCGCGAGGCGGCAGATTTAAAAAAGATCCACTGGCCGACACGTAGCAACGCCCTTCCGAGTTAGTGCGTCTAAGGCTAATGGTAACAGAAGGCGGGGGACACGATGTTTACCCAGGTTCAGGCCCTTTCTATGGAGGTAATACCCTACTTCCTGATTGATTGATCTTGATGATATGAGTATTATAAGAGTTGATCTACCACGAGATCGTAGAGGCTAACCCTAGAAGCTAGCCTATGATTATGATTATTCTTGTCCTACGGACTAAACCCTCCGGTTTATATAGACACCGGAGGGGGCTAGGGTTACACAGAGTCGGTTACAGAGAAGGGAATCTGCATATCCAAATTGCCAAGCTTGCCTTCCATGCAAAGGAGAGTCCCACCCGGACACGGGACGAAGTCTTCAATCTTGTATCTTCATAGTCCAACAGTCCGGCATAAGCATATAGTTCGGCTGTCCGAGGACCCCCTAATCCAGGAGTCCCTCAGTAGCCCCTGAACCAGACTTCAATGATGATGATTCCGGTGCGCAGATTGTCTTCGGCATTGCAAGGCGGGTTCCTTCTCCGAATACTCCAGGATAGATCTTGAACACAAGAATCGTGTCCGGCTCTGCAAAACAAATTCCACTTACCACCGTAGAGAGTGCAGTATTGCATGAGTCTAATCTACTGACAGCCCTCCCATAGTGTGACACCATGTCGTGGCCCGGTCATTATTCGAACCTTTTTCTCAACCTACCAATACACATCTTGCGAGGTGGTTTTTATTGGCACGTCTTGTCGAAGCAAAGATCGTGTCCCCTTTGTTGGAAATATGCCCTAGAGGCAATAATAAAAGTATTATTATATTTCATTGTTCATGATAATTGTCTTTTTATTCATGCTATAACTGTATTATCCGGAAATCATAATACACGTGTGAATACTTAGACCACAATATGTCCCTGGTAAGCCTCTAGTTGACCAGCTCGTTGTGATCAACAGATAGTCATGGTTTCCTGACTATGGACATTGGATGTCGTTGATAACGGGATCACATCATTAGGAGAATGATGTGATGGACAAGACCCAATCCTAAGCATAGCATAAAAGATCGTGTAGTTCGTTTTGCTAGAGCTTTGCCAATGTCGAATATCTCTTCCTTAGACCATGAGATCGTGTAACTCCCGGATACCGTAGGAGTGCCTTGGGTGTATCAAACGTCACAACGTAACTGGGTGACTATAAAGGTGCATTACAGGTATCTCCGAAAGTAGCTGTTGGGTTGACACGGATCGAGACTGGGATTTGTCACTCCGTATGACGGAGAGGTATCTCTGGGCCCACTCGGTAATGCATCATCATATTGAGCTCAATGTGACCAAGGTGTTGGACACGGGATCATGCATTACGGTACGAGTAAAGTGACTTGCCGGTAACGAGACTGAACAAGGTATTGGGATACCGACGATCGAGTCTCGGGCAAGTAACGTACCGATTGACAAAGGGAATTGCATACAGGGTTTGATCGAATCCTCGACATCGTGGTTCATCCGATGACAACATCGAGGAGCATGTGGGAGCCATCATGGGTATCCAGATCCCGCTGATGGTTATTGACTGAGAGCGTCTCGGTCATGTCTGCATGTCTCCCGAACCCGTAGGGTCTACACACTTAAGGTTCGGTGACGCTAGGGTTATGAAGATATGTATATGCAGAAACCCGAATGTTGTTCGGAGTCCCGGATGAGATCCCGGACGTCACAAGGAGTTCCGGAATGGTCCGGAGGTAAAGAATTATATATAGGAAGTGCTATTTCGGGCATCGGGACAAGTTTCGGGGTTATCGGTATTGTACCGGGACCACCGGAAGGGTCCCGGGGGTCCACCGGGTGGGGCCACCTGTCCCGGGGGGCCACATGGGCTGTAGGGGGTGCGCCTTGGCCTTCATGGGCCAAGGGCACCAGCCCCTATAGGCCCATGCGCCTAGGGTTTCCCCCTAGGAGGAGTCCTAGTGGTGGAAGGCACCCCTAGGTGCCTTGGGGGGGAGGGAAACCTCCCCTAGGCCGCCGCCCCCCCTAGTAGATCTCATCTACTAGGGCCGGCGCCCCCCCTGGCACCCCTATATATAGTGGGGGAGAGGAGGGACTTCATACACCAGCCCCTGGCGCCTCCATCTCCCCCCGTTACGTCTCTCCCTCGTAGTCTCGGCGAAGCCCTGCTGCTGTGACGCCCTGCATCCACCACCACGCCGTCGTGCTGCTGGATCTTCATCAACCTCTCCTTCCCCCTTGCTGGATCAAGAAGGAGGAGACGTCTCCCGTCCCGTACGTGTGTTGAACGCGGAGGTGCCGTCCGTTCGGCGCTGGTCATCGGTGATTTGGATCACGTCGAGTACGACTACATCATCACCTTGCAAGCTTCCGCACGCGATCTACAAGTGGTATGTAGATGCAAACTCTCTCCCTTGACTCGTTGCTTAGATGAACTCATAGATGGATCTTGGTGAAACCGTAGGAAAAATTTTAATTTTCTGCAACGTTCCCCAACAGTGGCATCATGAGCTAGGTCTATGCGTAGTTCTCTTTGCACGAGTAGAACACAATTTTGTTGTGGGCGTGGATTTTGTCATCTTACTTGCCTCTACTAGTCTTTTCTTGCTCAACGGTATTGTGGGATGAAGCGGCCCGGACCAACCTTACACGTACGCTTACGTGAGACCGGTTCCACCGACTGACATGCACTAGTTGCATAAGGTGGCTGGCGGGTGTCTGTCTCTCCCACCTTAGTTGGAGCGGAATCGATGAACAGGGCCCTTATGAAGGGTAAATAGAAGTTGACAAAATCACGTTGTGGTGATTCGTAGGTAAGAAAACGTTCTTGCTAGAACCCAATTGCAGCCACGTAAAAGATGCAACAACAATTAGAGGACGTCTAACTTGTTTTTGCAGCGATTGATCATGTGATGTGATATGGCCAGAAGTTGTGATGAATGATGAATTGTGATGTATGAGATCATGTTCTTTGTAATAGGATTCACGACTTGCATGTCGATGAGTATGACAACCGGCAGGAGCCATAGGAGTTGTCTTTATTTTTTGTATGACCTGCGTGTCATTGAATAACGTCATGTAAACTACTTTACTTTATTGCTAAACGTTAGTCATAGAAGTAGAAGTAGTCGTTGGCGTGACAACTTCATGAAGACACGATGATGGAGATCATGATGATGGAGATCATGGTGTCAAGCCGGTGACAAGATGATCATGGAGCCCCGAAGATGAAGATCAATGGAGCTATATGATATTGGCCATATCATGTCACAACTATATAATTGCATGTGATGTTTATTATGTATTATGCATCTTGTTTACTTAGGACGACGGTAGTAAATAAGATGATCCCTTATAAAATTTCAAGAAGTGTTCTCCCCTAACTGTGCACCGTTGCTACAGTTCGTCGCTTCTAAGCACCACGTGATGATCGGGTGTGATGGATTCTTACGTTCACATACAACGGGTGTAAGACAGTTTTACACAGCGAAAACACTTAGGGTTAACTTGACGAGCCTAGCATGTGCAGACATGGCCTCGGAACACGGAGACCGAAAGGTCGAACACGAGTCGTATGGAAGATACGATCAACATGAGAATGTTCACCGACGATGACTAGTCCGTCTCACGTGATGATCGGACACGGCCTAGTCGACTCGGATCGTGTAACACTTAGATGACTAGAGGGATGTCTAATCTAAGTGGGAGTTCATAATTTGATTAGAACTTTATTATCATGAACTTAGTCTAAAACCTTTGCAAATATGTCTTGTAGATCAATGGCCAACGCTAATGTCAACATGAACTTCAACGCGTTCCTAGAGAAAACCAAGCTGAAAGATGATGGCAGCAACTATACGGACTGGGTCCGAAACCTGAGGATCATCCTCATAGCTGCCAGGAAACAATATGTCCTAGAAGGACCGCTAGGTGACGCTCCCGTCCCAGAGAACCAAGACATTATGAATGCTTGGCAGTCTCGCGCTGATGATTACTCCCTCGTTCAGTGCGGCATGCTTTACAGCTTAGAACCGGGGCTCCAAAAGCGTTTTGAGCATCACGGAGCATATGAGATGTTCGAAGAGCTGAAACTAGTTTTCCAAGCTCATGCCCGGGTCGAGAGATATGATGTCTCCGACAAGTTCTACAGTTGTAAGATGGAGGAAAACAGTTCTGTCAGTGAGCACATCCTGAAGATGTCTGGGTTGCACAACCGTATGACCCAGCTGAACATTAACCTCCCAGATGAGGCGGTCATTGACAGAATCCTCCAGTCGCTCCCACCAAGCTACAAGAGCTTTGTGATGAACTACAACATGCAGGGGATGGAAAAGACCATTCCTGAAGTGTTCTCGATGCTGAAGTCAGCAGAGGCTGAAATCAAGAAAGAACATCAAGTGTTGATGGTCAATAAGACCACTAAGTTCAAGAAGGGCAAGGGTAAGAAGAACTTCAAGAAGGACGGCAAAGATGTTGCCGCGCCTGGTAAGCCAGTTACCGGGAAGAAGTCAAAGAATGGACCCAAGCCT
Source organism: Triticum aestivum (assembly GCF_018294505.1). Lineage (NCBI taxonomy): Eukaryota > Viridiplantae > Streptophyta > Magnoliopsida > Poales > Poaceae > Triticum > Triticum aestivum. The sequence goes on along the minus strand of NC_057798.1, from coordinate 754,966,163 downwards.
GAGACTGAGTGCTTTTATTGCAAGGGGAAGGGTCACTGGAAGCGGAACTGCCCCAAATACTTAGCGGATAAGAAGGCCGGCAACACCAAAGGTATATTTGATATACATGTGATTGATGTGTACCTTACCAGTACTCGTAGTAACTCCTGGGTATTTGATACCGGTGCCGTTGCTCATATTTGTAACTCACAGCAGGAGCTGCGGAATAAACGGAGACTGGCAAAGGACGAGGTGACGATGCGCGTCGGGAATGGTTCCAGAGTCGATGTGATCGCCGTCGGCACGCTGCCTCTACATTTACCTACGGGATTAGTTTTGAACCTTAATAATTGTTATTTAGTGCCAAGTTTGAGCATGAACATTGTATCAGGATCTCGTTTAATACGAGATGGCTACTCATTTAAGTCTGAGAATAATGGTTGTTCGATTTATATGAGAGATATGTTTTATGGTCATGCTCCGATGGTCAATGGTTTATTCTTAATGAATCTCGAGCGTAATATTACACATGTTCATAGTGTAGATGCCAAAAGATTTAAAGTTGATAACGATAGTCCCACATACTTGTGGCACTGCCGCCTTGGTCACATTGGTGTCAAGCGCATGAAGAAGCTCCATGCCGATGGACTTTTAGAGTCTCTTGATTATGAATCGTTTGACACGTGCGAACCATGCCTCTTGGGCAAAATGACCAAGACTCCGTTCTCCGGAACAATGGAGCGAGCAACCAACTTGTTGGAAATCATACATACCGATGTGTGCGGTCCAATGAGCGTTGAGGCTCGCGGAGGATATCGTTATGTTCTCACTCTCACAGATGACTTGAGTAGATATGGGTATGTCTACTTAATGAAACACAAGTCTGAGACCTTTGAAAAGTTCAAGGAATTTCAGAATGAGGTAGAGAATCAACGTGACCGAAAGATAAAATTCTTACGATCAGATCGTGGAGGAGAATACTTAAGTCACGAATTTGGTACACACTTAAGGAAATGTGGAATCGTTTCACAGCTCACGCCGCCTGGAACACCTCAGCGAAACGGTGTGTCCGAACGTCGTAATCGCACCCTATTGGATATGGTGCGGTCTATGATGTCCCTTACCGATTTACCGCTATCATTTTGGGGATACGCTCTAGAGACAGCTACATTCACTTTAAATAGGGCACCGTCTAAATCCGTTGAGACGACACCGTATGAATTATGGTTTGGAAAGAAACCTAAGCTGTCGTTTCTGAAAGTTTGGGGATGCGATGCTTATGTCAAGAAACTTCAACCTGAAAAGCTCGAACCCAAGTCGGAAAAATGCGTATTCATAGGATACCCTAAGGAAACTGTAGGGTATACCTTCTACTTAAGATCCGAAGGCAAGATCTTTGTTGCCAAGAACGGATGCTTTCTGGAAAAAGAGTTTCTCTCGAAAGAAGTAAGTGGGAGGAAAGTAGAACTCGATGAAGTACTACCTCTTGAGCGGGAAAGTGGCGCAGCGCAGGAAACCGTTCCTGTGATGCCCACACCAACTGAAGAGGAAAACAATGATAATGATCAAGGTACTTCGGATCAAGTTACTGCTGAACTTCGTAGGTCCACAAGGACACGTTCCGCACCAGAGTGGTACGGCAACCCTGTCCTGGAAATCATGTTGTTAGACAACAATGAACCTTCGAACTATGAAGAAGCAATGGCGGGCCCGGATTCCAACAAATGGCTTGAAGCCATGAAATCCGAGATAGAATCCATGTATGAAAACAAAGTATGGACTTTGACAGACTTGCCCGATGATCGGCGAGCGATAGAAAACAAATGGATCTTTAAGAAGAAGACGGACGCGGATGGTAATATTACCATCTATAAAGCTCGACTTGTCGCTAAGGGTTATCGACAGGTTCAAGGGATTGACTACGACGAGACATTCTCTCCCGTAGCGAAGCTAAAGTCCGTCCGAATCATGTTAGCAATTGCCGCATACTATGATTATGAGATATGGCAGATGGACGTCAAAACAGCATTCCTTAACGGGCATCTTAAGGAAGAACTGTATATGATGCAGCCGGAAGGTTTTGTCGATCCTCGGAACGCTAACAAAGTATGCAAGCTCCAGCGATCCATTTATGGACTGGTGCAAGCATCTCGGAGTTGGAACATTCGCTTTGATGAGATGATCAAAGCGTTTGGGTTTATGCAGACTTATGGAGAAGCCTGCGTTTACAAGAAAGTGAGTGGGAGCTCTGTAGCATTTCTCATATTATATGTAGATGACATACTCCTGATGGGAAATAATATAGAATTTCTGGACAGCATTAAGGCCTACTTGAATAAGTGTTTTTCAATGAAGGACCTTGGAGAAGCTGCTTATATATTAGGCATCAAGATCTATAGAGATAGATCGAGACGCCTCATAGGTCTTTCACAAAGCACATACCTTGATAAGATTTTGAAGAGATTCAGAATGGATCAGTCCAAGAAGGGGTTCTTGCCTATGTTACAAGGTGTGAGACTGAGCTCAGCTCAGTCACCGACCACGGCAAAAGATAAAGAAGAGATGAGTGTCATCCCCTATGCTTCAGCCATAGGATCTATTATGTATGCCATGCTGTGTACCAGACCCGATGTAAACCTTGCCGTAAGTTTGGTAGCAAGATACCAAAGTAATCCCGGCAAGGAACACTGGACAGCGGTCAAGAATATCCTGAAGTACCTGAAAAGGACGAAGGACATGTTTCTCGTTTATGGAGGAGACGAAGAGCTCGTCGTAAAGGGTTACGTCGACGCTAGCTTCGACTCAGATCTGGATGACTCTAAGTCACAAACCGGATACGTGTATATGTTGAATGGTGGAGCAGTAAGCTGGTGCAGCTGCAAGCAGAGCGTCGTGGCGGGATCTACGTGTGAAGCGGAGTACATGGCAGCCTCGGAGGCAGCACATGAAGCGATTTGGGTGAAGGAGTTCATCACCGACCTAGGAGTCATACCCAATGCGTCGGGGCCGATCAAACTCTTCTGTGACAACACTGGAGCTATTGCCCTCGCCAAGGAGCCCAGGTTTCACAAGAAGACCAGGCACATCAAGCGTCGTTTCAACTCCATCCGTGAAAATGTTCAAGATGGAGACATAGAGATTTGCAAAGTGCACACGGATCTGAATGTCGCAGATCCGCTGACTAAACCTCTCTCGCGTGCAAAACATGATCAACACCAGAACTCTATGGGTGTTCGATTCATCACAATGTAACTAGATTGGTGACTCTAGTGCAAGTGGGAGACTGTTGGAAATATGCCCTAGAGGCAATAATAAAAGTATTATTATATTTCATTGTTCATGATAATTGTCTTTTATTCATGCTATAACTGTATTATCCGGAAATCGTAATACACGTGTGAATACTTAGACCACAATATGTCCCTGGTAAGCCTCTAGTTGACCAGCTCGTTGTGATCAACAGATAGTCATGGTTTCCTGACTATGGACATTGGATGTCGTTGATAACGGGATCACATCATTAGGAGAATGATGTGATGGACAAGACCCAATCCTAAGCATAGCATAAAAGATCGTGTAGTTCGTTTTGCTAGAGCTTTGCCAATGTCGAATATCTCTTCCTTAGACCATGAGATCGTGTAACTCCCGGATACCGTAGGAGTGCCTTGGGTGTATCAAACGTCACAACGTAACTGGGTGACTATAAAGGTGCATTACAGGTATCTCCGAAAGTAGCTGTTGGGTTGACACGGATCGAGACTGGGATTTGTCACTCCGTATGACGGAGAGGTATCTCTGGGCCCACTCGGTAATGCATCATCATATTGAGCTCAATGTGACCAAGGTGTTGGACACGGGATCATGCATTACGGTACGAGTAAAGTGACTTGCCAGTAACGAGACTGAACAAGGTATTGGGATACCGACGATCGAGTCTCGGGCAAGTAACGTACCGATTGACAAAGGGAATTGCATACAGGGTTTGATCGAATCCTCGACATCGTGGTTCATCCGATGACAACATCGAGGAGCATGTGGGAGCCATCATGGGTATCCAGATCCCGCTGATGGTTATTGACTGAGAGCGTCTCGGTCATGTCTGCATGTCTCCCGAACCCGTAGGGTCTACACACTTAAGGTTCGGTGACGCTAGGGTTATGAAGATATGTATATGCAGAAACCCGAATGTTGTTCGGAGTCCCGGATGAGATCCCGGACGTCACAAGGAGTTCCGGAATGGTCCGGAGGTAAAGAATTATATATAGGAAGTGCTATTTCGGGCATCGGGACAAGTTTCGGGGTTATCGGTATTGTACCGGGACCACCGAAAGGGTCCCGGGGGTCCACCGGGTGGGGCCACCTGTCCCGGGGGGCCACATGGGCTGTAGGGGGTGCGCCTTGGCCTTCATGGGCCAAGGGCACCAGCCCCTATAGGCCCATGCGCCTAGGGTTTCCCCCTAGGAGGAGTCCTAGTGGTGGAAGGCACCCCTAGGTGCCTTGGGGGGGAGGGAAACCTCCCCTAGGCCGCCGCCCCCCCCTAGTAGATCTCATCTACTAGGGCCGGCGCCCCCCCTGGCACCCCTATATATAGTGGGGGAGAGGAGGGACTTCATACACCAGCCCCTGGCGCCTCCATCTCCCCCCGTTACGTCTCTCCCTCGTAGTCTCGGCGAAGCCCTGCTGCTGTGACGCCCTGCATCCACCACCACGCCGTCGTGCTGCTGGATCTTCATCAACCTCTCCTTCCCCCTTGCTGGATCAAGAAGGAGGAGACGTCTCCCGTCCCGTACGTGTGTTGAACGCGGAGATGCCGTCCGTTCGGCGCTGGTCATCGGTGATTTGGATCACGTCGAGTACGACTACATCATCACCTTGCAAGCTTCCGCACGCGATCTACAAGTGGTATGTAGATGCAAACTCTCTCCCTTGACTCGTTGCTTAGATGAACTCATAGATGGATCTTGGTGAAGCCGTAGGAAAAATTTTAATTTTCTGCAACGTTCCCCAACACCCTTATCACGGGTTTCTCATCAATATGGGTGCGGATAACCCAACCGCGCCATTAGCAAGTTGCTTGGGGAATAAGCGCGTTTCTAGGGCAAGTGGGGAGGCGCATGACTTCTGTCTCCTTTATAAAGAGATAAGGGTTACCCCTCTTTTCACCCACGCCTTCTTCTTCCTCTGCTCACCCATTCTTGAGCTCCAACGCCCAAGCTCTCGCTCTCTCCGCCCACAAAGGCTCTCCGAAAATGTCCGGATCTGGAGCAGGAGGCAAGTGGATGGCCTCTACCGTCCAGGAGAAGGATATTAAGAAACTTCGGGAGGCCGGGTATCTGGCCAAGAAGATCGGCTACCGCCTTCCGACGGCGGGAAAGATTGTCCCTACTCCGGAACCCCACGAGAGGGTTGTATTCCTCCCTCACTTTGTCCACGGGCTAGGGTTTCCCCTCCATCCATTCGTTTGCGGTCTTATGTATTACTATGGGATCGATTTCCATGACCTATCCCCCAATTCCTTCCTCAACATCTCGACATTCAACGTTGTGTGTGAGGCCTTCCTCCGCATCTCTCCACACTTTTGATTATGGCTGAAGATTTTCAATGTGAAGCCCAAGGTGGTGAACGGAGAGCACGCCGAGTGCGGAGGAGCCATGGTGAGCAAGATGCCCAACATCACATGGCTATCAGGTACCTTAAATGATTCCGTCAAAGGATGGCAACAAGAGTGGTTCTATGTCACTGAGCCACGTGACACAAAATGGGTCGTGGCTCCCAAATTTCGATCCGGAGCTCTATTGCGGCTTACGTCCTAGCCCAAAAAGGGGCCGAACTGGTCTTCACCAGACGAGCTGGTGGTGCTCCAGGCGCGTATCAAGAGCACCAGGCGCGTATCAAGAGCATGGAAGACAAGAACATCAAACTTGTCGACGTAGTCCAGGTGATGTTAGTTTGCCGGACTCTCCCCTGTCAATGCAGGGTTTGCAGTTTACAGGAATTCGATTCGGCCAAGCACCAGACCCTACTAGGGCTCTTCGGCTCATCGCACGAAGACATCTGGAAGGTGCTCTTTAAGTCCGGCAAATCGTGGTCGGACTCAGCCGAAGACCGCGGGTATAAATTGTCCCGACCTGCGAGTTCGGTAAGCCTTCGTATGTTGGCAAATCGTATGCTTTATCCGCATACTCCAAAGGAAATGCCTAACATATTTTCCAACAACTCTCCTAGGGCTGGACAAATAAGGCAGAGCGGATCTATTGTCCGGCCCCGCTACCAGAAGAACAAGTCGGCCCGCTTCTGACGAAGATCCTGGTCCCGGCGCCTTACGAGGCACCGAAGAAGAAAACCAAGAAAGAGGCCAAAGAGACCAGGGGTGGCCTTCATCGCCAGGGTACTTCGGACATAGTGTCTGAGGACTCCGAGGCCCGCTCCTCCTCCAAAGAGGACGAGGAAGAGGAGGAAAGCCGATCTCCCCCAACGAGGAGGATAAAGAAAAGGACGACCTCCACATGCTTGGAGGCCGAGTCACTTAAGAAGGGAAAAAACCCCTTTCCAGACGAAACCCACACCGCCACCGAAGCAGCACAGAGTGGGATCCCAGGGTCCAGCCCCTGGTTAATTCATGATTATATAAAACTAGGACATGTTTGTATATCTATATTTACTATTGGGTAGCGTTAACGCATTGAGTCCCCCCTTTTTTGCAGTCCGGCCAAGTCCCGCACCTAGCAATCCTCATCGAAGGATTCACTAGGCTCGGACGCTATGGACAGCGGGACTCCCCCAACGGCTTCCTCCCCAAAACACGTGGACGACACCGAGGTATCATTCCGAAGGGACCCAGGCCAAAGAGAAACTGGGGAGACCATGAAGGCGGTGCCTGAGGGTCAAACCTCAGCAGTCGATCACACGGGGAAAAAGGCCCCCATGGACATCGACGGCGGGGGCTATCTTGAATTCGGCCCCCAGCCGGACACAGTTCCGGAGACCAACATGGCTCCGGAATCAGGCAGGCAACCTCCCTCGACAGAAGGGGGTGCGCCTGTTCCACCGGCGACCTCTGCCCAACCAGAGGTGCCAGATATCTTATCAGCAGCGCTGAAGAATGCTTCCATCATTAAAGAACACCGTGCCCTTATGGGTGCGGTGATTAAGAAGATTCGTTCTGCCAAAAGCGGGCTGACTGAAGCCTGCATCAGCCTTATAACGGGCTTTGAGGTATGTTGTGAGGTTTTAAAGAGTGTAATAGTATAGATAGTAGCCCCTGATACACTGTTCGGTGTTCGGAAGGAAAAGACGAACATAGGATCAAATATATGTTCGCAGGAGACTGACCTTGTAATACCTCTCCCTCTTTTTTTTCAAGCAGGTGTCTGTAGTGACTGCTACCTCTCATATCGCGGAAGTCTCTGGACTGAAGCAGAGTCTGGAGCGAGCCGAAGAAGAGCTAGGCCAAGTGAAGAAGCAGTTGAAGGATAACCAAGGTATGCAAAAGACCTCGTTTGCATTCGATACGAATGAATAATTGAGTATGACGAAAAAAAATTCATGATGTGTTCTAGGAGCGACGGCCAAAGTCGAGGCTCTTAGAAAGGCAATGGCCGAGGCCGAGAAGAAGGTGGCACGGAGCAGGTTCTTTGTGAAAAGCACGAATCCAGGGTTATTGAAGTTTAGCAAGAGCTCCAAGAGGCCGTGAAGAAATGAGAGACCTTGGAGCAGAGTTTAACGGAGAAAGATCCCGAACTCACCAAGGCTCATCAAGCCGCACACGATGCCCGGGGCGAAGCCCAAGGCGCCCTCCAGGAAATCCAAGAGGCCAGAAAGATTGCGGCGGGTAAGTCTTTTTCTATGCAAAGCAAATATTTAAATGAAGAAAATCATGTCAATAATCCGAATTCGGTTTTCTCCAAAGGTGTTTGCGGAACTACCGGGCAGCATATCTGATGCCACACAATTCTACCGGGCCGAGGAAGGGAGCTCTACGAAGAAGCTCTTCTGGTCGCAATATCTAGCGCCAAAGCATCCAGTGCCCTTTGCCGATCAACTGAAACAGTTGGTCGAGCTGCATAGGGCGGTCGAACTAGCCATGAAGGATTTAATTATCCGGCAATGGCCCGCCGAGGCGATTCCCAGCAGCTACTTTGGGCTCGTGAAGCGGCTTGTAAGTGCCTGCCCTCGACTGGAAGTCATCATGCAGTCAGTCTGTATGGAAGGTGCGCGAATGGCCTTCACCCGCGCCAAGGTGCACTTGGCGAAGATGGACTGCCTGAGGGGAAGGAACACCGCAAGCCCGAGTTATATTATGACAGTGTCCTGAAAGGATCCGCCTTGTAGCGAAGCAATGTGCAAAGGATATTATATTCCCGTGAATGCATTCATGTTATCCTTTGTAATATTGAACAAGGTCGTTTATGTAGTATAATGCTTGTTAGTTGGAAAATTTTACCTCCTGTGCAGATGTTTTATATATTAATCCTGAGAGTTGGCCAGTCGTTAGCTTCTGCCCCCACGTAGGAAGTACGGGGGTGTTCGGGGTCAACCTGAACACTCTTTACCCTAATTTTGGGTCCTTGAAGGAGGTGTTCAGCGCAATGAACCAGGCAATTGGACTATAAGGCTTTATCACTCTCACTTAGCCATAGGAGTTTGACAAAAGAAAGGTAGACACAGCCCCTGGTGTTCGGAAGGCCGCACTGGGGGCTCTATAAGCACCTGATCGGAAAAAACCGATCCGCCGCACACTACATTAGTTATCGCATAATGCGAAAGAAATCCTTAAATATTTTGTAACCTCTCAAACAGCTGACCAGCTCTCGCTGCATCATGACAGTCAGTTTTCGGCTTTCTCTACTGAGGTGCTCGTCCGGAAGAACCGGGACACAATCGCAGTAGTTCTCCCTTTACTTCCCTAACCGATATAGCGGAACGTAGGGTAGAAAGCACAGGAGCCGGGCAACCCAACTATTGACCCAAGACATGATTCGGAGCCGATGCATATAATGCTATAAGTTCGGGCTGTCGAACGACCGTGAGGGTGTTCGGACTTTGTTGCTGTATTATGGGTACAACGAAGCCCTTGGCATATTAAGGCGTACCTTGGTGTACGGCTGCTACTTGACAGAAAATATCAATAAGAAAGAACAACAAGTAAGCGTCATATAAAGCCGCATGTTGTAATTGAATAATACGTCAAGGCGTACGAATACAAGTAGTGCGATAAAAATAAATTTGACGTCGGCACCTGCTGAGACCAGGGGGGCTGTGTGCGGATCCGGAAAATAATCGGATGATCATCGAGGGGAATACCTAAGTATTCTCTTACGCATTCGAGTTGTTTCCCTCCTTGGTATGTCCGTCCCTTCATATGTCCAGTCGCTAGGTTGCTAGTGGTGGCCTAGACAAAAGTGGACCTGAAAAGAAAATGCAAAAAATGTTTGTGTGCCACGGAGCGGTTAAGTCGCATTGTGGGGCACAACCTAGTCTTGCCTCCGCCTATTGCCGAAGTGGTTAATTGATCTCTTGACTAGCTGGGCTGTCCTGCCGCAGAGTAGTTCGGAATCCTTTGACGGTGTCCGGGAGCCTAGCCGTTGAATGAAGGTTTGAATGAAAAAGGCCGCTCTGCACTTCTACTGCTAAGGCGGCGGTGTGCTCTTCGGTACGGAGGGAGCGTTCAACTTTGCCATTAGCTGTTATGACGCCGCGTGGACCAGGCATTTTGAGCTTAAGATAAGCGTAGTGTGGCACCGCGTTGAATTGAGAAAACGCGGTTCATCCGAGCAGTGCGTGATAGCTACTGCGGAAAGGGACGATATCAAAGATTAACTCTTCGCTGCGGAAATTATCCGGGGGTTCGAAAACTACTTCCAGATTGATAGAGCCTATATAGTGGGCCTCCACACATGGTATGACACCTTTGAAGGTGGTTTTGGTGGGTTTGGTCCTTGAAGGATTGATACCCATCTTGCTCTTTGTATCTTGATAAAGCAGGTTTAGTCTGCTGCCACCGTCCATAAGGACTCGCATTAGGTGGAATCCGTCAATTATTGGGTCGAGGACCAGTGTGGCTGAACCGCCCTGACAGATATTGGTCGGACGATCCTTGCAATCAAAAGTGATCGAGCTGGACGACCATGGGTTGTATATTGGGGCGACTAGCTCCTCCGCATAGTCGTCCCTAAGTGCGCGCCTTCGCTCCCGTTTGGGAATATGGGTGGCGTGTATCATATTCACCGTTTTAATTTGCGGAGGAAACTTCTCTTGCCCTCCTGTGTTTGGTGGCCGGGGTTCGTCGTCGTCGTCATCGCTTTGTGACCCCTTCTCCTTGCTTTCGGCACTTGACTTGCCGGTTTGTTTAAAGACCCAACATTCTCTGTTGGTATGATTGGCTGGTGTTCCTGGGGTGCCGTGAATTTGACATGGACGATCGAGTATACGGTCCAGACTGGACGTGCCCGAATTGTTTCTTCCTTTGACTGGTCCTAGAGCCGCTGAATCCAGCATTGACGGTCGTGTTTTCGGCATTATCGCCATTGTTTCAACGCTTGTGTTTGCTGCGTCGGGGCTTGCCGTTGTTATCTCTGGATACAGAAGTTCCAGGCTTGCTTGTGGTGCTGTTGCTGCGAGCTAGCCAGCTGTCCTCCCCTGCGCAGAAGCGGGTCATAAGTGTCGTGAGGGCTGCCATGGATTTTGGCTTCTGTTGGCTGAGGTGTCGGGCGAGCCACTCGTCACGGATGTTGTGCTTAAAGGCCGCTAAGGCTTCGACATCCGGACAGTCGACGATTTGGTTCTTTTTAGTTAAGAACCGAGTCTAGAATTTCCTAGCTGACTCTCCGGTTTGTTGGGTTATGTGACTTAAGTCATCAGTGTCCGGTGGTCGCACATAAGTGCCCTGAAATTTATTGAGGAATGCATCTTCTGGGTTCTCCCAACTGCCAATGCAGTTTTCTGGCAGGCTATTCAGCCAATGCCGAGCTGGTCCCTTAAGTTTTAGTGGGAGATACTTGATTGCATGGAGATCATCGCCGCGGGCCATGTGAATGTGGAGAAGGAAATCTTCAATCCATACCGCGGGGTTTGTTGTCCCATCAAATGATTCGATGTTTACGGGTTTAAACCTTTCTAGGAATTCATGCTCCATTACTTTGTTAGTGAAGCATAGGGGGTGTGCGGCGCCTCTATGCCGGGCTATGTCGCGACTCAGTTTGGATGAACCTGGTCTGCGGTAATCGGCTCAGACGGATTTGTATTTAGTATGTCCGGCGTGGCGGTCATCATCACGCATTGGGGCGCGCCCCCGCGATCCGTAGATCGATCTTGACTGCCCTGTTTTGTTTTCCAACTTGTCTCGCAGGTCATGCGTGTAGCCCCGGGCCATCATGTTTTTGTTTGTTCAGCAACTGGGTGCGGGCTGGTGTTCGGACTGATAAGCCGCTTTGTCTCGGCCACAAGGTGGTTGGTCAGCCGCATCCTGCGCTAGTAGTATAGGCTCTAGTGCCTCATCCTTGAATTGAGGTAACAGCATGCGCCTAGGGTAAATTATGGTTGGGCGCTCGAGTCCGTATTCCTCGGCCGCTAGGACCTTAGTCCATCTATTGGTGAGCAGATCTTGATCAGCTTGAAGCTATTGCTGTTTATTCTTCAGGCTTTTTGCAGTGGCTATAAGCCGGCGCTTGAAGCGCTCCTGCTCGACGGGATCCTCAGGCATGATAAATTCTTCGTCGCCGAGGCTCACCTCGTCTTCGGAGAGGGGCATGTAATTGTCATCCTCCGAGTCTTCATTCATTGCCTGTTCATCGGGGCTAGCTTGCCCATCCTCCCGTTCGGCCTGTTCAAAGCTTGGTTGGGCGGGATTGTTTTCGTCTCCGGCATCATCCGGAGTGCTATTGTCTCTTGTGCCGGTATCGCTGTTTTTGCTATGGCGTGGTTTAGAGCGGCGCCGCTGACGTCGGCGCTTTGGTTGCTTCTTAGGAGGATTATCCTCCTTTGCATCCTTTTGATCCTCGCCATTGTTTCCTTTGGGTGTGTCCACCATATATATGTCATATGATGAGGTGGCTGTCCAGCGCCCTGTGGGCGGTGGTTCTTCTTCTTCTCCGGCATCGTCGTCCATACCGTCGATGTCTTTGGAGTCGAAGTCAAGTATATTGGTTAAGTCGTCGACAGTGGCTATTAAGTGGGTGGTGGGTGGGAAACGAATTCCTTCGTCGTCCGCTTCCCACTCAAGCTGGACATAGTTCGGCCGAGAGTCTCCTGACAAGGAGAGACACTTTAATGAGTTTAGCACGTTGCCCAAGGGCGAGTGTTGAAAGATGTCCGTGGAGCTGAACTCCAGGATCGGCGCCTAGTCGGATCCAATGGGCGCGGATACGCGCGGTTCGGAGCCTATGGCCGGAGATGAGTCCGAGGGTCCGATGACACAGACCTCATCGAAGGTGAAATCTGTGTTCGGCTCTATCGCCGTAGAGTGTGCGGCTTCCGTGGCGGGGTCCATCCTCCCGTCCTCGGATGGCACGATTTGCTCCGGATCTAAAGCCAGGGCAGCTTCGGGTGCGATCTCCTGAACACCGCCCGATGGCAGATCTAGGTCATGCTCATCGTGGACGTGGGGTGCACCTGTCGTGGGCTCCAATCCGTTAAAATGATGTCTCCGCGGATGTCGGCGGTGTAGTTTAGGCTTTCAAACCTGACCTGATGGACATGGGCGTAGCTATGGAACTGCTCCAGATGGCCAAACGAGTTGGCCCGCAGTGCGAAGTCGCTGAATACGAAGATCTGTCCGGGGAGGAAAACCTCACCCTGGACTACATCGTTGTAGATGATTGAAGGAGCCATCGAGCCTTATGGTGACATCACAGTGGAACTCTCAATGAAAGCATCAATGTCGGTGTCAAGACCGGCGGATCTCGGGTAGGGGGTGCCAAACTGTGCGTCTAAGGCTAATGGTAACATGAGGCGGGGGACACGATGTTTACCCAGGTTCAGGCCCTCTCTATGGAGGTAATACCCTACTTCCTGATTGATTGATCTTGATGATATGAGTATTATAAGAGTTGATCTACCACGAGATCGTAGAGGCTAACCCTAGAAGCTAGCCTATGATTATGATCATTCTTGTCCTACGGACTAAACCCTCCGGTTTATATAGACACTGGAGGGGGTTAGGGTTACACAGAGTCGGTTACAGAGAAGGGAATCTACATATCCGAATTGCTAAGTTTGCCTTCCACGCAAAGGAGAGTCCCACCCGGACATGGGACAAAGTCTTCAATCTTATATCTTCATAGTCCAACAGTCCAACATAAGCATATAGTCCGGCTGTCCGAGGACCCCCTAATCCAGGACTTCCTCAGCCCCTGCTGCTGTTTTTCCATCCTGGCAGCTTACCCTCTTTCTTGCTCGGTCTCAGGTTTTGGGTCTGCTTGGCTCTAGGCGAGTTGCCGTCGACATGTCAGGAACGCCTGGTTCCGCTCCTGTGGCTTCCATGGGTATCATCCAGGCAGGGGTTCTAGGGTGAACTAGTCCATCGCTCAACAGTGCGGCGCCTTTCGAGCCAGGCGAGGAGGCATGGGCCTTCTTTGACGATGGGTCTGTCTGGGTGTGTCTTTCACAAGTCCCTGTTGTTTTGGCAATGGCATGCCTCTCATCGTCGTGGTCTCCTTGCCCTGAGCCGGCAGATGCCTTCCCCGTTTTTTTGTGCGTGCAAGAGGTCCCTAGCATCCCCTAGCTATTAGCTTCATGTCGATCTGTTATCTAGCTGGATATGAGCTATGTGAGCTGCCTCCCAGCGCCTCTGTATCTTTGTCATTTTCCTTTCTTTGTGTGGTTTGTAGTTGTAATCTTTGTAATCATGTCCGGTTGATGGCTTTGTTAATTCAAAGCCGGACTCTTCTTGAGCCTTCTTCTAAAAAAAGTATAATCATTTGGACCGTACGGGGCAACAGTTCCCATTATAGAAATCCACCAACTACCATCATTGGATCCGTCCTCATGATGCGCCCAATCATGCACTGACCGGTTGTAGTAGAAGCAGTGTAGATATACTGGACCTGTTGCTATATGTTTTGCCATTTCAAATGGCATCTACCAGTTGCTACCTTTGCTGCCTGAGCATCTTCAGCTAAATTGCTTCTTCACTGAGGATCTTTGTCATCTCTGTCCTGTTTTTACCTTTGTTATGGGTGTGTTTGGTTGCTAGCAAAATAACCATGCAGGCTCTTAGGGCCAAATCCAAGCTGTTTGGTTGCCTATGCCACAAAGAGAAACCAGTCCGCGTGAAACTCAAAGCAGTCCTCAGCCTTACCTAAGAGGAACACTCAAATCGGTCATTTCCTCACATGCAGACTCATGTCAGTGTAATTTACACTGCGGGGGATGTTCTGCGTTGGGTTTTCCGGATAACCAAACAAGTTGCAGAACTTGGCTCAGTGCATGCATTCCCTCATGCAGGCTCTACCGTGCCAGATTCCAAAACACGTGAAAAGTGGGATGGGAACCAAACACACCCGCTTTATGTTGACCTTGTAAGGCCTAATTATCGTGGGTGTTCTGCTTTTGCAACGTCAGGACCTTCGTTTAGTGCTGTGAGGTTTCTGGGATGCGTCCACGATTACCAGGGACTGTAGTCTAGCTTTCAGCAATATGGTTTTACGTTGTTTTCTTTTGAGTTGTTTGTATGATAATCTCTCGTGGTTTCTATTACTAGAAATCGACCCTTTTTATTCGACAAAATTCAAATGAACCGTCAAACATAACACTTGCAAAATGAACCATGTGTTCTATCGATAAAGCAACAAACATCTCTAATTCTTGGAAGCACTCGCGACTAGGGTGGTGGGATGATTAAGATTCACTTCTAGTACTCCCTCCGTTCACTTTTGTGAGGCCTTTTAGACATTTAAGACAGCACCTAAAGCAGTTCAATTTCAGCTGTCCTAAACGACTTACAGAAGTGAACAGTGGGAGTAGTTAAATCCTTTTAGTCTTTGTCTAGTTAAAAAATAATTGTGATTTCATTTTGGTCTTTTCTGGCGAAATCAATGGTTTTCTTTTGTTTTCCATCGTGGACTATTAATATATACCATTTCACATTCCAAAAATGAACAAACATTGTACTTTTAGTGTGTAGCTATTTTTTTATTTCCTTTACTTCTATGGTTCGGTTATTAAAAGATTTGTTGCATTTAATATATGCACCACGTGCATGTACCTAAAATGTGTGAAATAGTTCTTTGTGCAACTAAGTGTGTTTTTGATAATTTTCTGTGTTTACAACTTTATTTTGGTCATTTGCACTTTATATATACATCAGTGGCACATTTTCAAGATGCACAACTTGTGCTTTTTTAATGTGCAGAAATTTTTGTGTGTTACTGAATATGTTCTCCATATTTTTCATGCAATATTTCCTATATTTTTTTTGACTCAATGAAACTTTGTGTTTCCTAGTGTGCTATTGGTTGTTGTGTTACGGAATAAGTTTCTTGGTTTTTTTGTTTTCACTTTTATTTTGTTGACTATTTTAGCTTGTTTATTTCACTTGAGCCACGAGTAAGAAAATTCTGATGTAAAGTGGAACTGGTTTCGATATTATTGGACATCTTTCCCAGATTTATGTGAGCTAGATGTCTATTTTCAGATAATTTTTTGCCAATAGGCTATTTTCATTGTTGGATGACCAAAGTGAGCATATCGTGTAAGCTTAGTGAGAACGACTAGAACTTACTCTCTCTTTTTCTTTATGAGAAATGAGAAATCAATTGTGATGATTGGCTCCACATCAACTGGTCCACCACATTTGGATATGCTCGCTCGGTCTTTATCTTGTAATTGTTTTCTTCATCCTTTGCTATACATGTATAGTGATGGACAATCTTGAAATGATTGTAATATACATATATTGTGATTATCGGGAGAGAGAAGGGGGTGTATACTTTGAGCAACCATATTACCTATGATGGGTGGAAGCACCGTATACTTTCAGCACACCACAACAAGTTGAGGCACAGGAAATGTAAATTTTATGTTAAGGAAACACTCACAAAGGGAATTAGGGGAAGGACTAGGTGGTGTGATGAGTACAATTCACTTGTAGTCCTTAAACCCGGGAGTTGCGCTTACTACTATTGACAGCATGGCATGCTCTATTTTTGCGGGTCCAACATGGAATATTTAATATAGATATTATTGCACATAGTTATGTGGCCATTTCAATGTCTGATGATATAAAAGTGAACATCTTGAGCAAGTAGAGTGAATGACTAAAACTTAGTCTCATTTTCTTCTTATGAGAACTCACTTATGATTATTGGCTCTACATCGAATGGTCCACCAAGTCGGGATACGTCCGCTCTGTCTTTTTATCATGTACATGTTTCCTTCACCTTTCGCTATGTGTGTATAGTGACGGACACTCTCAAAACGATTGGAGTCAGCATCTTTTGTGATTGCCAAGACGAAGAAGGAGGCGTATAATGTGAGCAACCTTCCCGTTTTCGATGAACAGAAGGATCATACACCATGAGCATACCATGAAAGCTCTATTGTTAAGCCTAGAAAAAGCCCCAAATTGGGGGAAGGACACACGCTCCTAGGTGGTGTGTAATGAGTCAAATTCATTCATAGTCTCTAGACTCCAATCCCTGATGTTTTGCACTTACCTTTGTTATCCAAGTTAAAAAAAATGCTCGTGTTGCTCACTGAACTTGGTAAAGTGGCATAGCATGTTTTAGACAATATTGTACATCTTGACAAAAGTTATGTGGGTAAGGTCACCATTTTTAGAGTTGGGTGACCAGTGTGAGCATGCCATGCAATTGGGAGCGAGGACAAGCAAAATCGACTCTCCTTTTTATGAGAACTCACTTGTGATGATGATCTGCGCTACATCAACTGATCCACTAAATTTGGATACACTCTCTTTTTTTTACGCGAAATCACCTATGATGGTGATTGCACTACATCAACCAGCCATTGAATTAGGATATGCTCTTCTTTTACGAGAAATCACTTGTGATGATGATTGATAATACATCAACTGGTACACTCCACTAATTCGAATACGCTTGCTCGCACATGTCATATGTGTATAGTGATGAACAATCTCCAAATGATTGGAATCAACATCTTTTGTGATTGCCAAGTCGAAGAAGGCGGCATATAATGTGAGCAACCTTCCCGATTCTGATGAATGGAAGGACCATACAACACGAGCATACCACGAAAGCTCTATTGTTAAGGCAAGAAACAATCCTGAATTGGGGGAAGGACACACGCTCCTAGGTGGTGTGTAATGAGTCAAATTCATTCATAGTCTCTAGACTCTAATCCCTGATGTTTTGCATTTATCTTTGTTATCCAAGTTTAAAAATGCTCGTGTTGCTCACCGAACTTGGTAAAGTGGCATAGCATGTTTTAGACAATATTGTACATCCCGACAAAAGTTATGTGGGTAAGATCACCAGTTTTAGAGTCGGGCGACCAGTGTGAGCATGCATGCAATATGGAGTGAGGGCGAGCAAAATCTACTCTCCTTTTTTTTTACGAGAAATCACTTGTATGATGATTTGCGTTACATCAACCAATCCACTAAATTCGGATACATTCTCTTTTTTTAACGCAAAATCTCCTATGGTGATGATTGCGCTACATCAACCGGCTGAATTAGGATATGCTCTTCTTTTTACGAGAAATCACGTTGTGATGATGATTGATGCTACATCAACCGGTCCACTCCACTTAATTTGGATACGCTTGCTAGCACATGTATCATATAAATGTTTCCTCGAGCCTTCGTTATATGTGTATAGTGATGAACAATCTCCAAATGATTGGAGTCAACATCTTTCGCGATCACTAGGACGAAGAAGGGAGCGTATAATATGAGCAACCATGCTTCTGATGAACGAAATGGCCATATACCATGAACATACCGTGACAATCTCTATCAATAAGGCAAGAAATAGTACAAGTTGGGGACAAGACTCACACACCTAGCTGGTGCGTAATGAGTAAAATTCACTAGCAGTCCCTAACCATTGGTGTTTTGCACATACTTTTGTTGTCCAACTTTGAAAATGCTCGTATAGCTTAGCTCATCAAACTTGCTAAAATGCCAGGATGGCATGTTTTGGTCAATATTGTACATCCTAAAAACTGTTATGTTGGTTAGATTGTTTTTTCACGTGTTGGATGACCAATGTGGGCATGTCATGCAACTAGAGCGTGGATGAACAAAATTTACTCTCCTTTCTTATCGATAAATCACTTGCGATGATGATTGACGCTACATCAACCGGTCCACTCCACTATACTTGGATACGCTTGCTCGCCCATGTATCATCCAAATGTTTTCTCTAGCCTTCGCTATACATGCATAGTGATGGACAATCTCCAAATAATTGGAGTCAGCATGTTTCGTGATCGCCGGGACGAAGAACGGGGGCGTGCACTGTGTGTTGAATGCACCCCAACATCAGCTAGCGGCTCCTTACAGGTCGTATTGATCTTTCCAAGAATGGTGGCCTAATGGCCATAGCACAACAGTATAGGTGACGACATGGCTGCCGCAATTTCACATAACTCCTGGAGGAATGCCGACACACATTGACACATACGTGAGCCGGCCGCATCAGTTTCTCAAAGCGTCGACTACTAGTTGTAAGCACGCGCGCACACGCTACGTTTCTCTTTCATCTGTTAGGTTGCTGGTGTCTAGGCCGGCCTTTCTCGAGTCTCGGGTGTGAACTGGATGCGTACATGCATGCGTCTCTTGCAGAGAATCAGACCCAGACCGTGCCATTTTTCCTCCTTGGGCAGGCTATACTTTAACCATTAGTACTGTTTTGTGTCTGTTAAGATGATCAAATCGAGGATCATGCTGGTTGAGACGGTGCTGTTGGAGTATATATGTACGTACGAATCTACCTGCCATTAGACGACACACGCTCGACAATCACGGCGCATCTGTTGTTTAGGACTGCATGCAGGTACACACCCTCCTGAGCCAAGGACGAAACCAAAATGGGAGCCCCCTGCAGGTGCTCTAGACACTAAGAGACAAAGAGGGAGGTCCCTAGCTAGAGGGTGGCACAAGACGTTTTGTCCCCGGCCCGGTCATTGGTCAAGAAAAAAAGGAAGACCGACAAACCAGAATCTAGCCCTCCGGGAGAGATCTGGAGTAGGCCGGCCGTCTGGCCTGGACCACGGCGGCCGGTTCGACGAACCGTTGCTCTCTGCTAATCATCTCGACCAATCCCATGGTACGTGGTACCTAAGCTTCTAGGGACGGGTACTTAATTTGGTGGGTCGTAGTATTTGGTGGTACTCCTACGATTGTGGATGGCATCTGGCTACCTGATGCCTTGACCATACGTACAGGATACATGCATGATCTATCTCACTATCTGCATTGTCTCGACGTGGGCGCGCACATGATTAGCAGGTTATCCTAACCCATCGCAACCAACGACCACGCGCCCGGGTGCACGGGGCGCGGCGCGGCGTGCGTACGTGCATACGACGGCGCGGCACCGGCCGCACGATATGGTATTCCGGTCGGTGCCGGTGCGCGCGCGTTGGCATACTGGCATGGGCATGGGGTGGTGGAGCGGGGTGGGGGGGTGCTGAGGGGGCATCGGAGCGCGCGTCTGGCCGGCCAATGCGAACGCCGTCCACAGCATGCAGCGTCGTGCGCGCGCGCGCCGATCGAGCCACCGACCGCGTATTCAGTACGTATCGAGCGAGCCCATCGATGGGCAGGTGATATTGCTCCATCAGATTGGCGGCGCGGAGCGGTCCTAATCTGAACCGTTTCGCTCCACGAGAAAAGCGATCGTGGAGGCGATCGCATCTGAGGCCAACTCCACCAGCCGCCGCCGGTCCCTGCCTTTTCCGTTTGGCCACTCCGGCCACGTGAGGAGGTGGGACCACGTCGCTTCGACGCCGGCCTGTAGTTAGGGTTTGTCTAGTGTCTCCTTAGGGCGCCGTTGTGGTGGTGGAAGCGACGCCTAGGCAAATAAATCTGCCTCAACTTCACTCCCACACCGGCGGCGACCTTCAGGGCGGCGTCTCGGAGTTGATGGCAACGTATGTTGTTCGGTCATGTAGATCGGCAGCTTGGTCTTCTCGACGTTCTTCAGATCTGACGATGAATAAAAGTATTTCAGTTTTTTCTCCGATGCGGTGTTCTACACTGTGGTTGGTGAGGGATCTGGACGGAAGTGTGTCCAAGCGGGGATGGTGTGGCGGCGGCATCTTCCCTGTGGTGGACTTGTGTTCTGGGGTTTCGTCGTTGCGACGATGTTTCTCCAACGTCGGAGTGGAGCCCGGGAGGTCGCCCAGGAGTACGCACAGACTACTGTTTGCGCATGTCACAGCTGGAAGACGGTGTATCCTATGCTGGTTTTGTGGTTGGAGGCTGACAGTTCTGGTTTCTTCCACCGACGTTGTAGTCGTGCGGGGATGTCAGTTCTGGAGCTTGATGGCGTGTTCGGGGACATGTTGCCCCGGTCTGATTCGTTCAACGACAATGGTTTTGCTTCTGACAAACGACTTTGGAGGTCCGTAAAGCTGTTGATCAGCGATGGAGCCGCGTCGAGCTCGGGTGTAGAGGTGATCTATCTTCCGTCCCTTTGGTGGTCACTTCGGTGCTGTCGAACGAGGGAGATAGGCGCTGGTTTTTTGCATAGGTTTATCCTATCTTTTCAGGTCTGTAAGGTCGGTGTGTACGTGCCTTGTAACTTGATTTCATCTTATAAATGAGACACGTATTACCATGTAAAAAAAAGATTGGCGGCGCGGGATATACGACTAGCACTAGTAAAACTGTCGTGGAATTATCACGTCAGATGTCCTCGTGAAAGGACTTAGTTGTGAAGCCATCGCAACTAGGAAGCTTGAAGGGGTTAATCGGGACAAAGGACACGAGAGGGTTTATACTAGTTCGGCCCCTTACGGTGAAGGTAAGGCCTACGTCTAGTTGGGTTGGTATTGACGTTTCGATGACCAGGGAGCGAGATACCCTATGCCCGGTTCTCGATGAGTTGTTTCTTGCCCTAAGCCGCTAGCGGGTCGTCCCCTTATATACACGGGTGGACGCCCAGCGGCTTACAGTGTCCCGGCCGGCTCATAAACAATGTCCGGCTCGGTGACTAGTTAAATCTACCTTATGATACAAGTAATATATTATGGCGGTTTAGTACAACGGGCCTTAAGTCGCCTGTGGGCCTTAAGCCCTCTATGAACCGCCATCTTCATGCTTCGGTCTTGGGCCTTCTCTCCGGTAAGTCTTCTTTGCGTAACCCGGCCCCTCCTGGGCGACTTACGCAAATAGTTATATCCCCAACATTAGGCCCTAGATTGATTTGAACCTGTTCATGTCAATCTTAAAATACCTCATGAAACTGTCCTTAGTCTTTTGTCTTGCATGAAGATTTTAACCCGTCGTGACATCATCATCTGAACCCGGGTTAAATCACCGTGGCATCATCTTCAATAATACTTTATTTTTACTCATCATATCTTCCAACGAATCTTTGCCTTTACTGACCATCCCAAAAATCGAGGCGTCGGGGCCGCTGGATAATGATGTTTTGGCCTCCTCGTTTCTCGCGCCATCTCGGTCAGTCTTTTCTTATAAATAGGGCGACCTAGGTCTTTCACCCTTCCCTCTTTCAGTCATCCTCTTCCTCTTGCTTCTCTCGAGCTCCGCCGCCGCCGCCGTCGAACCCCTCGTCTTCACCGACTCGTGCCACTGCATCAACCTGAATCTGACCAGAGATCGATGACGAACCTCCGCAGCTCGTCCGCATCCGTGAGTTCTTCTCCTTCCCTTTCTCAGATCTACATTAGGACTCTGTCGAGTTCATCGACGTTCATCACCGCCTGATGCAAACCCTCGCTAGTTCTTTACCTCCAATGCCCTGTTTACATTGAAAAAACTACGTAGAGCTGCTGTGGTACTTGTTTGTATTGATCTTGCGTAGAAATAGATCTCATTTCCCTTGTTTGGAAGCCCTCCTCGAATGCATGAACTTCTCTGCCCTATTTTTAGGTCTAGAAATTTTCTTTTCAGAGCAATAATTTGATCCAGAGTAATAACTGTCATATGTGAAACTTGTTTTTATCACCCGGAAAAACTTCTTCTGGTAAATGCCCTTAAACACAACTGTCGAGGTGTCCGGCTTAAATAAATGACACAGAACCTTAATTGCTCCTCATGACCGGAAGAATTTTGAACTGCACTTGATACTTGTAGCGGCTTAAATATTGTTGCACAGTCATCCTTATATCATTAGGCCCCTCATTAAGCCACCACCTTGAATAGTTAAGATTTTTTCCCGGGGTTAAAATTGAACCGGATCTTCTTGTTTTTCCATAGGCCAATTGTTGTTATGGCTCCTAAGGCTACCAAGGCCCCTGTAACTTGCAATTGGGTTCCATCCATAGTTACCAATAGCAAACTGGCTGAGTTTGTGAAGTCTGGACATCTGGCAAAAAAGGAGGTCATGTCTTATCGTGCCCCTGACCCATCTGAAGAAAAGCCCCACCCTAAGGCAGGGGAAGTAATTATTTTTACAGATCATATGAGCCGTGGATTTGCTCCTCCCGGCTCAAAATTCTTCAGGGAGGTTTTGAATTTCTTTGACCTTAGACCTCAAGACATCGGACCCAATTCCGTGTCAAATATTTGCAATTTTCAAGTCTTCTGCAAGGTGTACCTGGGAGAGGAGCCAAGTCTGCTATTGTTCAGGGAACTTTTTTACATGAACCGGAAAAATGAAGGTGCCAACGGGCCCAGTATTGAGCTTGGCGGCATCTCAATCCAGCGACGGAGAGACTGTCTTTTTCCTTATGCTGAGTTGCCGAGTCACCCAAAATCTTGGAACCAGACATGGTTCTACTGTCAGGACACTTCTCCGGCTGATGAAAAGCCTCTACCCGGCTTTCGCGCTCTGCGCCTTGAGTCTAACCATCAGCTACCAGACAAGCTGACAACCGTGAACGTCTGCCTCTCAATCCCACCATCAACAAGATCAAAGCTCTCTTAGGAAATGGTTTAAACGGCATCGATCTGGTCCGAGTCTGGGTTACTTGGCGAGTACTTCCATTAAGCTGCTGTTCCGTCTTAATGTGTACTTACACATGCGAAAAGGATGACCCGTTACGCCATAGCCCTGACGACTTACCAGATGACATGGTGGATGCTACAACCCAGTCACTGCTGAAGGAGGGCACTGTGACGAGCAACGCCTTCGGCTTACTCCCCTTTTGCAAGAATAACCCAGCCCCTGCAGTAAGTTATCAATCGTAATAAATACTTTTTGCTATATTATACCTTTTCTGATACTCATAATTCCTTATCCTTTCCACAGGCTGATGATAACTTCTGGAAGGCCAAATATGACCATGAGGCTTCCAAACAGGCCAGGACGACTAAGAAAGCCGAAAGGAAAGCCGCCAAGACGGGAACCTCAAAGAATAAGAAACCCAGCGCCTGCGACTTACTCAGATTGGAGGATAGTTCTTCGGATGATGAAGAGGTAATCTTTAATTTTTCTTAATTCCCTTGTTATTACCTGTCTGACATTCTATCCCTTCAGGAGGATACGTGGAACAGTCGAGCAGCCAATGAAGAGGTAACTATAATCTCCTCCGACTCAGAGCCTTTGCCAAAGCAAAAGATCCGAAGGGTGACCCGGAAAGTAAGATTTTCACATGCTCATGCTTATCAAGATCCTCAATTTCTTTTGAAGCAACAACAACTTGAGAACCGGAGGCAGACCCGGAACAACAAGGATGCAGAACTCTCCTCCGGCTTACCTGACGTAACCAGGAAGCGTCGGACTGAGGTTATCTCCGCTTTACGTTCTGTTTTACCTTTAGCGGGCTTAATTCGCCATCCTCTCAATTCGTCTGACTCCAATTATCAGGATACCTCTTCTTCTTCCGGTGAATCCATGCAGTCAAACATGCCGGCTTTCAAAACTGCTCCCGGGTAATGTAACCTTATGCACTTTTTACTTTACCCATGCTTGCATATTCATCCTTCTGCTTTTTGTTAACAGCATGCAGGTGAAGCCCAATAAACGGGCAAAGAAGAATAAGCCGTCCGAGGAACCGGTCATGGCTGAACCGGTGATTAATGCATCTGCTCGAGACACCTCTTTCCATCAGCCGCCGCCTGACCCCGCTTCTGATATTCCAGTGCCAACCTCTGATCCGCCTGCCGAAGATACTCTCAACACAAATGACCCGGATATTCCTAGCCCGGTCAAGACAAATGACCCGGAAGTTGAGATTGTGAAGTCTTAGTTTGTTGAACCAGGGCGGCCTACCGTCCTTGCCAAATGTTCTACCAAGGAAGAATTTTCCCAACGCCGAAAAGCCAAGCAGGACATTACTGATTATGCTCATTTAAGCATTGGTGATATAGTCTCGGGCAATCTGAATCAAGTGCATAATAGCCGTGACCTGGAAATTGACATGGTAAAACAAATACAGCACAAATCTGAGGTATAACTTGTACTTTTTACCTGCATCTTACATACTGTACCAGCCCCCAAGTCTAGTGCTTATGAATAAATATGCTGTAGACTTAGAAATCTGCTTTACTTATTAAACTAACCGGTTCAAAGAGAATATATTTAACCCGGTGATAACATGATAGTTGGAAATCTGCAACACACATTAGCCCCAAAGTGTCAAATATCTTTACTTGTAAAGTGCTTGAGACTTAATATGTGTGACCCGACATGATAAATTTAAAATTCTTCAACATACATTAGCCCCCAAGTGCCACGTATCTTTACTTGTAAAATGCTTGGGACTTGAATGTTACCTTTCTATTATCCTTACCATAGCCCGGTATCGATGCAGGCCACTATAAGTCAATTTGAATCAGAGCTTGATGTCCTGAAGAGTCGTCTGGAGACTCAAGAACTCGAAACTCAGAAAGCCAATTCTAAATTCGAATTCAGCTCTCTGAAAATGAGAAGTTGAAGAAGAATTTTGAATCGGAGAAGAGAACTTGGGATGACGAGAAGGCTTCCCTGGTAGCTTGGGCCGAGACAGCAGAAGCATCTCTTGCAGAAGCAACAACCGAGCTATCCGACTTAAAACGGCAGATATCTAAAATGGTTTCAGCCATCTTCGGTAAGTCATCGGGCAAAACTTCAAACTTTGTAACCTTACAATGACTATTGTAATAATCACTTCTGGTTGACTGTTATGCTTGTACACATCCAGGCCCTAGGAGTACCAATCTGAAGCAAAACATGTTGATCAAGCTTAAAGCAGTTTACACCTTAGTGGAACAGCTATACTCCGGGTCAGAACGCGCTTTGGCCGTTGTAGTCTTATCAACTCCACATCCTCGCCTTCTGCAAGACATGTTGAAGAGCCTCGCTTTCCTTCCTCAGCGGATCCAAGACTTAAGGCGGGCGTCCTCAAGAGCCGGGGCCGTGGCCGCATTGAGCCGGGCTAAAGCATGGCTCCCAGAACTAGACCCGGCCGACCTTGCCCTTGGGTACCCAAGTTTGAAGGAAGACGACACTACATTTGACGACCATGATTTCACCGCCTGCGTCAAAGCCATACGTCCCGTGGCAACCCTTATTGGAAACGACACTGACCTTAGCAAGTGTGCGCCGGCTTATGACAGTGAGAACCGGAGAATCCCAAACACTCCATATGATCAAATCAGCCTGATCCCTCCAATTCGTAAGCATACTTTTGCCCCTGAAGTGGACCCGGCCGGTTTAATAGATGATGAAGCTCAATTTGAAGTTTTGAGCAGCATTGACTGGGCCTCGTCAACTTTCCAGGACAAAACAGCCGACGGAGAAGCGGAGAAGGATAACCCGGAGGCTTCAAGCCCACCGATGGAGTGAACCGCCAGATGTTTTGCAAAAAACAATGCTTCATTTATTCAGACTCGGGGAGTCTTGTAATAGGGTAGAAAAACCTCTCAATGCTCATCATGCCTTCGCGCATGCTCCTAGCGCTTAACACTTTTCGTAAGCCGCTACTGCTAGGTATTGCTGGCTTTTACTTCCTTGATGTGTTAAATTTTTCCTGCCTTATTCTGCACAGGAAGTAATAACCCGGAACACAAACCACAAAACTGATATACAGGCTGGTTTATGACTATATTATGTGAAACTTAAGCATAATAGCATACCTGCGATCCTGTGATAATCTTCCTGGCTCATATGATGTTCACCCGGCGCTTAATAATCTGGGGTGATGAATATTAAACCGGCAAGACAAAAACATCTCATAATGCTTTTCACAAGGTTTCAGGACAATCAAAATACTTTACAGGCTTCTGATTCGGATACGATCAGTAAACTGTTCCAAAGGGGTTAAGCTAAGATTCAGATACGATCATATAGCCCCCAGTGGCTTGGCGATGCCGATCAAGTGGGTATCGATAGCTATGTTCTCTTTGGTTCGAATACGACCTATGTTTGAACAGGAAGCCCCCAAGTGACCATAAGATTTGTTTAATGACGCTTATTTGTATACGATCCACGTCAGACCAAAAGGGGTTAAGCTATGATTCAAATATGATCAATAAGCCCCCAAGTAGGTTTGGCAGTATGCCGATCAAGCGGGTATCGACAGCTATGTCCTCTTTGGTTCGGATACGACCCATGTTTGAACAGAAAGCCCCCAAGTGATCATGGCCAGATTCAGATATGATCATAAGCCGGTCCAAAGGGAAAGCCAGATTCAGATATGATCCGCTCCCTGTTGGTAGTGTCCATCACCTGATAAAGAAGACATAAAAACATTCTTTATGGGAAAAAAGGACAGAGGTCCTGCTTTATTGCTTTATATAATATGTACATTGTCAAAAATATATACATCCTAAGAGCCGGTGGCTCAAGTATAGTAAGGCCGAAGATGGGCGATATTCCACGGGCGGCGGGTCTCCTCCTCCGACTTACGTGAGTCTTTGTATTCTCGAATATCAATGAGGTAGTATGACCCGTTGTTCAGATTTTTGCTGACCACAAAGGGTCCTTCCCAAGGAAGGGATAGCTTGTGCATATTGGACTGATCCTGGATGAGCCGGAGCACTAAGTCGCCTTCCTGAAACGTTCTGCTTCTAACCCGGCGGCTGTGATATCGACGAAGGTCTTGCTGGTAAATCGCTGAGCAGGCTATTGCCAAGTCTCGCTCCTCATCCAACAAGTCAAGTGCCTCTTGTCGAGCTTTTTCATTATTAGTCTCAACATAAGCCGCCACCCGGGCCGAGTCATGTCGGATATCACTTGGCAGAACTGCCTCTGCTCCGTAAACCATGAAAAAAGGCGTATAACCCGTGGATCTGTTAGGCGTAGTGTTGATGCTCCACAGCACAGAGGGTAACTCTTCCACCCAACAACCTGGAGTCTGCTGTAAGGCGACCAAGAGCCGTGGTTTGATAGCCCTTAAGATCTCCTGATTTGCTCTTTCTGCTTAACCATTGGATTGAGGATGAGCAACAGCCGAAACATCAAGCCGGATATGCTCTCGTTGACAAAACTCTTCCATTGCACCCTTGGAGAGATTAGTGCCATTATCAGTTATGATGCTATGTGGAAAACCAAAACGAAAGATCACCTTTTTGATGAACTGAACTGCTGTGGCTGCATCACACTAACTGACCGGCTCTGCCTCAATCCACTTTGTAAATTTATCCACTACCACCAGGAGGTGTGTCTTTTTGTCTTTAGACCTCTTGAAGGGTCCCACCATGTCAAGCCCCCAGACTGCGAATGGCCAAGTAATTGGAATCATCCTCAATTCTTGAGCTGGCACATGAGCTTGTCATGAGAATTTTTGACATCCGTCACATTTGCTAACAAGGTCCTCCGCATCAGCATGAGCCGTCAGCCAATAAAAACCATGACGGAAAGCCTTGGCCACTAGAGAATTTGAGCCAGCATGGTGACCACAATCTCCTTCATGGATCTCTCGAAGTATCTCTTGACCCTCTACAGGTGACACACAACGCTGGAACGCCCCTGTGACACTGAGGTGATGTAATTCACCATTAACAATTGTCATGGACTTGGACCGCCTAACAATTTGTCTTGCCAAGGTCTCATCCTCAGGCAGCTCTCCCCTGGTCATATAAGCCAAGTATGGCAATGTCCAATCTGGGATGACGTGAAGTGCGGCCACCAACTGTGCCTCCGGGTCTGGCATGGCAAGCTCTTCCTCTGTAGTTACCTTGACAGAAGGATTATGCAGAACATCAAGAAAGGTGTTAGGTGGCACCGGCTTACGCTGATAGCCCAACCGGCTTAACGTATCAGCCGCCTCATTCTTCCTTCTATCAATGTGCTCCACCTGATATCCTTTGAAGTACCCAGCTACAACATCTACTTCACGACGATAAGCCGCCATAAGGGGATCCTTAGAATCCCACGTGCCTGAGACCTGTTGAGCCACGAGGTCTGAGTCGCCCAAGCACCTTACCCAGCTTAAATTCATCTCCTTAGCCATCCGGCGACCATGGAGCAATGCCTTGTATTCAGCGGCATTGTTAGTACAGGGAAACATGAGCTGGAGCACATAACAAAATTTGTCACCTCGAGGGGAAGTTAAAACAACTCCAGCCCCTGATCCTTCTAACTGCCTGGACCCATCAAAGTGAATAGTCCAATATGTATTGTCCGGCTTCTCCTCAGGTGCCTGCAACTCCATCCAATCATTGATGAAATCCACCAAGGCCTGAGATTTGATGGCAGTGCGGGGCACATACTTCCAATCATAAGTCCCAAGCTCAATAGCCCAATTGGCGATTTGTCTTGTGGCCTCCCTGTTCTGAATGATGTCTCCCAAAGGAGATGAACTTACCACCGTTATAGGATGACTTTGGAAGTACCGCTTTAGCTTCCGGTTTGCCATGAACACACCATAAACAAGCTTCTGCCAATGTGGATACCTTTGTTTAGACTCAATGAGCACCTCGCTGATGTAGTAAACCGGCCGTTGAACCGGATGCTCCTTGCCTGCCTCCTTACGCTCCACTACGATGGCAACACTAACGGCCCATGAATTAGCAGCCACATATAACAACAGCGGCTCTCTATCATTGGGAGCCGCAAGAACCGGTGGCTCAGACAACTGTCTCTTTAAATCTTCAAAGGCAGTGCTGGCAGCATCGCTCCAGACGGAAGTATCTGTTTTCTTCATCATCTGATATAGCGGTAAGGCCTTCTCCCCTAACCGGCTCATGAACCGGCTTAATGCAGCAACACGGCCCGCCAAGCGCTGAACATCATTAATACACGCCGGCTTAGCGAAAGAGGTAATGGCCATGATCTTCTCCGGATTAGCTTCAATGCCTCTGTTTGACACCAGAAACCCAAGAGCTTGCCTGCAGGTACACCAAACACACACTTGGCCGGGTTAAGCATCATCTTATAAACCCGGAGATTGTCAAAGGTCTCTCTTAAGTCGGATATTAGGGTTTCCCTTTCTCTGGATTTCACCACGATGTCATCCACATAAGCATGAACATTACACCCAATTTGATCGTGCAAATAGTTCTGCATGCATCGCTGATAAGTCGCCTGGGCACTCTTGAGTCCAAACAGCATAGATACATAACAGAAGGCCCCAAACAGAGTGATGAAAGCTGTCTTCTCCTAGTCCTTAACTGCCATCTTGATCTGATGATAACCAGAATAAGCATCCAAGAACCTCAAATGTTCACAACCCGCCGTAGCATCAATGATTTGATCAATACGGGGGAGAGCAAAGGGATCAGCCGGACAAGCCTTGTTTAAGTCCGTGTAATCCACACACATGCGCCAAGTGCCGTTCTTCTTGAGCACCAACACCGGGTTAGCCAACCACTCTGGGTGAAAAACTTCAACAATAAACCCGGCCGCTAAGAGCCGGGCGACCTCTTCCCCAATAGCCTTCCGTCTCTCTTCGTTGAAGCGTCGGAGAAACTGCCTGACGAGGCGGTGCTAACCAAGGCGGAGGAGTTGAATGAATCCTATCCCGACTATATGAATAGGTCTCTTGCTCAGCCAGGGCCGTCTGAACAAGTTCCCTGATCCTCCGGGTCTCCACCGCTGTTGGATCATCATCGTCCACTGGAAGAGCCACCAGCCGCGCTGATGCTGCGATTAAATTCTCCATAGGGTTGGAAAAGTGACCCTCCGGTATCGACACATAACGCGGTGGCGCCATGCTCACATGAGGAGGTGGCATCTCTCGACGCTGAGCCGGTCCTCCTGCTCCGGATGTCATGAACAGATTGGCATCTGGCGGGTTACTTGGGCTGGCTCCGGGTGTAGCGAAAAGAACCTGAGGGTCATAATTCGGAGGTAACCGGGATTGGGTCTTCTGGTGTCTCCTCCTCATTACCTCGTTGGATGCGTTTAAGCTCATCGTGAGCTGGTAAGCCTCTGACTGCAAACGCTGTGCCCGGGCGCCGAGAGCCGCCCGCTCCATAGCTAGTCTAGTATCCTCCACTGCCAAGGCCTCCTTGGCCTGAGCTATCTCCTCATGTACCCGTGCCACCTCCGCGTCATGCTCATCTTTGTTTGCAGGGATAACTGTGGCGGTTAACAGGGCCGTAAGCTTGTCCATGAGGTCTATCAGTACTTGAGCCGGCGGGCGCACAGGGCTTCCTGCCCCGGCCGCTCCTATCCCGGACGTAATTGCAGTAGCGGCCATAGAATTTTGCTCGGGTTGAGTCCCAGCCATGAAAACTCCTGCCCAATTCGGCGACTCACAGGGGTCCGGAATACGGAAGCCATCGAAACAGCCCCCGAGTACACCGTCTTGAACTTGATACAGAGAATCTGTTGAACCGGCGGACAAATCACCGTCAGAGTGGACGGCCGTCTCACCACCATATTCAGGTCCTTCAGAAAGCTCTTGTGACACCCCAAAATTTTGACCTTGTTTTATTAATTAAAATTTTGCCAGGAAATTAAATTTTTTATTTTCTGGGCTCCCTTTTGATTTTTGAACCATTTTCCCTCTTGTTATTATGGAGTTTTCCCCCAAAAGAAAACCTTTCAAATATGTTATTGGGCTTGTTTAACCTCTCAAGAAAAACTTTTCTTTTATTAGTAGAGCTAATTACATAATTAATTTGCTTGATCTTTATTTTCTTGAAAAATGGTTTTCCAAGGTTATATGGCCATATTTGAACTACAACCATTTGATAAATTCACTTAAAATTCCAACCAAAATTTGGAGATGTCAGGTGATGTTTTTAAATCACTTTTATGCAAAAATATATTTTATTCATGAAATATTTTGAGTTCTACACCCAATTTTCTTCTCTGGTCCAGTGGGTAATTTTGCACTACAACCCATTTAAATATTTCTTTCTAGCTTCCACCAAAATTATGGGATGTTAGTAGAAGCATATGTTTCAACTTTATGCAAAAACCCAGTGATGTTCTTTGAAATTTTTGAGTGAATCAACCTCATCTTCATTCTGGTCCAACATGATGGTTTGTACAACATCCATATTCTTGCTTGCTCTTTGGCCCTTAATTCTTTCCCCTGCTTGTAGACCACCCTACAAAACCCCTAAGTCCAGGAGCATGCAACCATTGGAATACTTTCGGTCCATGAGATGATGCCATTTACCTCCTGTCCAGAATTGAAGTTCTGCAAAACTCGCACTAGCAAGTTTGTGCTTTTCACAAACTAACCTCACCACCCTCTTGTTCATCTAAAGAGACTAGTATCTGGAAGATTTGGCCACTCCAAGAAAAGCCTAGGTGCCTGTGGCATTTTGTCAAACACCTGGAGTGCATGGACAGTATTGGCATGAGTTTTTGTTTGCATTATGAACTTGGTCTCCTGACCTAACCACCTTGTCCCTTGATCTCCCCTCTATCAATAACCTAGTCATGTTGCTTTCCAACCTTGCCCGAGCGCTCTGGAGTGCCATGGCATTTCGCCGAGCAGTTGTGGGCGTGCACTGGGCGTGCCTAGAGCGCGCCAACTGCAGCCGCGCACCCGAGCCGCCGCGTGGCGCGTACTCCGTGCCCCTTGACACTTCGCCATCCGCAGCCAGCACGCCACGTATCCTCCTGCACCGCAACGCCACCCCGACCACCCCTGGCACCCCACAGTGCCACCGTCAGGTTGGCCGTGGCGGCTAGCTGACGGCCGCATTAAGGCCCCGGCCGTGTCGGTGCCGCCCGAGCCACCCCGGCTCGCCACCTTCCCCTGGGAGGCGCGCAAGCTTATACCCTCGCTCATCGGCTAGCTCTCGTCGCCTCCACGTCGCCCTGCAAGCTATAGAACGTCGGTTCGCCGGCGACCTTATCCTCGGCCGCGGAACCGCCATGGCCACGCTATATAAGAAGCACCCGAGATCATCCAGGCCTCACGTAGACTCTCTCACTCCCTCACCGACCCACCCATAGCAGTAGGAAGACCAGGGAAGTTGTCTTCTTCCTCTCCGGCAACTCCTGCTGCCTCCACTGCCCCGGCCATTCCGGCGCCACCAGGACCTCCCCCTCTCCACTCTATTCACCAGGAGATCTTCCTCCCTCTCGTGAGTGCACCCCACACTCAATTTTGGTCGAGAACCACCATAGCCACCATCCGCCGCGAGGCTCGTCACCGACGACTCCCTCCATCCCCGTCACTCCCTCGACCACCGGAAGAGCCACCCCAGTCTTGTGGATCCATCCCCACCCTCGGGGGCCCGCGAGGAGCCGCTTAACACCAGCGACGATCGCCGGAGCCCCCGCCTCTATTCTGTTCGGCCAGAGGAAGAAGAGGGGAGGGGACTGGTCAAACCTGACCAATGGGGCCCCTGGACCCACTGCCAGCGACCCAGCCCGCATCCACACATGTTTAAGTGAAGGCGTATAACTCCCTATTATGTTTCCCCTACACCGAAAATGTATTCCGTCTGAAGCGTTTTCTTTTATATTAAAAAAAAACAGATTTTTACCAGGACTTTGACTGGCTATAACTTTTTAAATATAACTCCGAATGCATTGATTCTTTTTCCTACATCTCTCAAATTCTGTCTAGTTTATTTTAAGAT
Source organism: Triticum aestivum (assembly GCF_018294505.1). Classification (NCBI taxonomy): domain Eukaryota; kingdom Viridiplantae; phylum Streptophyta; class Magnoliopsida; order Poales; family Poaceae; genus Triticum; species Triticum aestivum. The sequence continues at coordinate 754,933,153 of NC_057798.1, read as the reverse complement.
TTATTTGAAAAAATTTCAAACAACTTTTTTGTGCTGTTTTTAAATTGTGTGTTAATTCCAGTATTTTCAAAATAGGATTTTGGAGAGAGGAGGAAACTTTCAAAGTTTTGGAATGCACCCTAACTCTACACACCTTGAAGGCAAGCATCCTTAACCATGGCATAATATGTTTGGTGTGTTAGTTGACGCGGTTATAACACCACCTTACTTCGGAAAAACTTGTTATTTTATGTGGTGATGTGATCTTTTGCATGAATGCATATTAGTGATTTTCCTTGCTGTTGGAAATGAATATACTTGTGATGGTAATAATCCTCATGTGCCTTGCATGCATGCCGGAAAGGAATCCGGGAAGGCCTCTGCCTTGGGTAGGCGTGAGCTTGTCGCCGGTCTCCGTTGGGACGGTTATGTCCGGTATGGCATAGTAAGGTATAATGAGCGGTTATCCTATTGATTGAAATATGTTTGTTTTACATATCATGCAGGTAATACTTAAGCCTCCTGAGTCAGCCATAGATCGAGTCTTGTTCCAGTAACCCCATACTTGTTTCGTGCTGCCACTTGTCCCTGCCGTAGGTAGGGTATGGTTCAGTAAGTTATCAACCCTTTCCTTGGCACACACCGTACAGAGAGGCCATGGTGGAAGATACCGGCTGCATCCGGTAGGCATGCCACCTGGTCCGGGAGCATGGGTGTTTTCGGTTGGGACCGAGAGGGGGGCACCCCTTAGAGCGCGCGATAGAAACTTGATCCCATGCTACGCGAGGTTGTAGCCTCCCCACTTAGAGTTTTGCTTAACAAGTGTCGTGGGTGATTCTAGACACGAGTAAAGTTAAGCTGGTGTGTGCAAGTCAGGCGTGTTTTCGACTAAAAGACCGTAGACGGAATTAGTGCCGATGGACTAAAGAAATCCGTTACTCGTGGGTAAAGAGTACACCCTCTGCAGAGGTATTAAACCTATTCGAATAGCCGTGCCCATGGTTAAGGACTACAGTCTTGGTCGGGTCAAGTGTCGGTCTTAGTGTCGGTCTTCGGAGGAGAAACTGCTAAACCAGAACATGGATCATGATTTGTGACTTGTGTTGATTATGATGATTATGTTTTTTTTAATTGTGGACTAACTATTGCCATTACTTGATTTATTCAGTATCCCTGGGACGGTTCTACCTCCTGGATATTCACCATAATCGTTTTCTTTTTAAGCCCTTTATGTGGCGTAGCACAGACGCCGGACTATTGCCATTACTTGATTTATTGAGTATCCCTGGGACAGATGCCCGACTTTGGAATGTTGGATATTTATTTTATAAGCCCTTTATGTGTCGTAGCACAGACGCCCGACTGTGGCATGTTTGTTATTTATTTTATAAGCCCTTTATGTGGCGTCGCACAGACGCCCGACTGTGGCATGTTTGTTATTTATTTTATAAGCCCTTTATGTGGCGTCGCACAGACGCCCGACTGTGGCATGTTTGTTATTTATTTTATAAGCCCTTTATGTGGCGTCGCACAGACGCCCGACTGTGGCATGTTTGTTATTTATTTTACAAGCCCTTTATGTGGCGTCGCACAGACGCCCGACTGTGGCATGCTTGTTATTTATTTACCATATAAGCCATTTATGTGGTGTCTCTTAGACGCCCAACTGAGGCATGCTTCATATCATGGCCCTTTCGAGGCATCGCTTCAGACACCCGATCGGTGCATGTAAATTCTACCCCATTATTGCATATCCATGTTGCATATAAATAACCTGCTTGCATGCATCCCAGATTTTATTTTATGACTGACAATGTGATCATAGAATGTTTCAGCTCATGATCATCATTTATATTATACCCGTGTTCATAATGTTTGCGAGTACATTCAAAGTACTCACTAGCTTGTCCCTGGCTATTGTCTTGGCCAGATTTCTTGCATGGAGAGGAGCGTTGCGATGACAGCCCCGGAACCTAAGCAATGGTGATAGCAGCCTCGTGAAGATAGGAGTTAACCTGGTCAGCTGTTCCTGTGGGAAATGGAGTTCCATGGACACTGATGATCCACAAACCGCTTCCGCTATCAACCACTAGAAACCATTTGTTGTACTCCCAGGCCGGAATGGTCTTGTAATACATATTATTGAATTTTGCTTGGAATTTCTGTATCAAGATGGTGCCTCATCAGCTAACAGTAATCCTGGGGCTGGTGAGCACAAGGGCCATTTTCTGGAAATTAATACCCAGAAAACCGGTCGCGACAAACTTGGTATCAGAGCCAGGCTGACCATTGGCTAATCCTATCTTAGCCAGGTCGAAAACCTAGGAAAAACCAACCCACCAGACCCTAACCAAACACCAGCCAAGCTTCCCGTGCAAGATAGCCACACAGTGACCCTGACACTTTTGGCAGTCGGTGCGCAACCTATCAGCCTAGCCTGTCGATCACGCGCCAGTGACCGACACATAATCTGTCTTATTCGCAAGCGTGCGAAGGAAGACTCCGTTCCCTTTTTCTATAAAAAGGGCACGCTAGCCTCAACACGGCACAACCCGGCCTCTTCCTCGAACCAAGTTATAATGCCTGGTCCCGTCGTGCACAATGAGACCACGGCAAACAACCTCGGAGGTTTTGTGACCGTGCTAGCAAACCTCACACGCCGTGCCTATGCATTAGAAGAATCCCCGGAATATGTAGTTTACCAAGGGTCTGTGAGCGGTGAAAGCCGTCAATTCTGGGCCACAGTGCACATCTATGGTAGGGGTCTGTCGCCAGAACGCCCCTACAGGTTCACCAGAAGGACAACTTCCTTTGAGCCCCAAGCCATCCAACTAGCCGCTCGAGAAGCTATAGTTCAACTCCGGCATCTGTCGCCCAGAGTTAACTGTTGCTCGTTCTACTACTACCCCAGCCGTGACGGATATGGTAGACCACCCCAAGTTGCCAACGGAGATCACAAGACGGATCCTGCTTTATTGCATCTGGTGCGCTATCTATGTGCACTAGAGGATATGTTCGATCAAATCACCATTGATCTGATCGCAGCTCGTGGCGAACTGATCCGCCGAGCCCCAACTAGAGGAGAAGATGAGCCCGACGCCGACAACCCAGTCGTGCTATTCGGACAACCAATCGAGACCGTGAGGTCAGCCCCGGCCATCAACCAAGGTGCTTTGATGACCCCAGAAGTACTTCGTCACCTTTTGGAAACACACTCCAACGGGATTGTGGCCAACAATCCCCGAGATGGTCATCATCGCTACCTCGACCCTGCAGTTCCTCAACCCCTTCCAGCTAATCCCGATGGTGAAAACTGTGGAGAAACCTCGATGTCCACGAGGCAAGCCCGATTAGATATTAACGAGGTAGACTAAAGCCGCTCGAGTAGTACCGAGTCTTAATATATCCTCATCTGGTAACTGTGTGATCCTGTACCGCCATCATTAAATGATGTTTGATTGTGCGCCCCTGTTTTTAATAGTGGCCATACATGAGTATGTTGGTGTACGATTGCATTTTTTTAACCCGGGCGTAGTTGCCAACCGCGACGACACAATAATTTGTGCTATAAATAAATTTTTAGTTTCTACTAATAGGAATGGTTCTTTCCAAACAACTCTTAACAAATCTCGAGGATGAGATTTTTCTTAAGGGGGGTAGTGTTGTGACACCCCAAAATTTTGACCTTGTTTTATTAATTAAAATTTTGCCAGGAAATTAAATTTTTTATTTTCTGGGCTCCCTTTTGATTTTTGAACCATTTTTCCCTCTTGTTATTATGGAGTTTTCCCCAAAAAGAAAACCTTTCAAATATGTTATTGGGCTTGTTTAACCTCTCAAGAAAAACTTTTCTTTTATTAGTAGAGCTAATTACATAATTAATTTGCTTGATCTTTATTTTCTTGAAAAATGGTTTTCCAAGGTTATATGGCCATATTTGAACTACAACCATTTGATAAATTCACTTAAAATTCCAACCAAAATTTGGAGATGTCAGGTGATCTTTGTAAATCACTTTTATGCAAAAATATCTTTTATTCATGAAATATTTTTAGCTCTACACCCAATTTTCTTCTCTGGTCCAGTGGGCAATTTTGCACTACAATCGATTTAAATATTTCTTTCTAGCTTCCACCAAAATTATGGGATGTTAGTAGCAGCATATGTTTCAACTTTATGCAAAAACCCAGTGATGTTCTTTGATATTTTTGAGTGAATCAACCTCATCTTCATTCTGGTCCAACATGATGGTTTGTACAGCATCCGTATTCTTGCTTGCTCTTTGGCCCTTGATTCTTTCCCCTGCTTGTAGACCACCCTACAAAATCCCTAAGTCCAGGAGCATGCAACCATTGGAATACTTTTGGTCCATGAGATGATGCCATTTACCTCCTGTCCAGAATTGAGTTCTGCAAAACTTGCACTAGCAAGTTTGTGCTTTTCACAAACTAACCTCACCACCCTCTTGTTCATCTAAAGAGACTAGTATCTGGAATATTTGGCCACTCCAAGAAAAGCCTAGGTGCCTATGGCATTTTGTCAAACACCTCGAGTGCATGGGCAGTATTGGCATGAGTTTTTGTTTGCATTATGAACTTGGTCTCCTGACCTAACCACCTTGTCCCTTGATCTCCCCTCTATCAATAACCTAGTCATGTTGCTTTCCAACCTCGCCCGAGTGCTCTGGAGTGCCATGGCATTTCGCCGAGCAGCTGGTGGGCGTGCACTGGGCGCGCCCAGAGTGCGCCAACAGCAGCCGCGCACCCGAGCCGCCGCGTCGCGCGTACTCCGTGCCCCTTGACACTTGGCCATCCGCAGCCAGCACGCCACGTTTCCTCCATCACCGCAACGCCACCCCGACCACCACTGGCACCCCACAGTGCCACAGTCAGGTTGGCCATGGCGGCTAGCTGACGGCCGCATTCAGGCCCCGGCCATGTCAGTGCCGCCTGAGCCACCACGGCTCGCCACCTGCCCCTGGGAGCCGCGCAAGCTTATCCCCTTGCTCCTCGGCTAGCTCTTGTCGCCTCCATGTCGCCCTGCAAGCTACAGAACGTCGGTTCGCCGGCGACCTTATCCTCGGCCGCGGAACCGCCATGGCCATGCTATATAAGAAGCACCCGAGCTCGTCCAGGCCTCACGTAGACTCTCTCACTCCCTCACCGACCCACCCATAGCAGTAGGAAGACCAGGGAAGTCGTCTTCTTCCTCTTCGGCAACTCCTGCCGCCGCCACTGCCCCGGCCATTCCGGCGCCACTAGGACCCCCCCCTCTCCACTCTCTTCACCAGGAGATCTTCCTCCCTCTCGTGAGTGCAACCCACGCTCAATTTTGGTCGGGAACCACCATAGCCTCGGCCCCCAAATCCAACCGAGGCCGCCATCTGCCGCGAGGCTCGTCGCCGACGACTCCCTCCATCCCCGTCACTCCCTTGACCACCGGAAGAACCACCCCAGTCTTCCGGATCCATCCCCACCCTCGGGGGCCCGCGAGGAGCCGCCTAATGCCGGCGACGATCGCCGGAGCCCCCGCCTCTGTTCTGTTCGGCCAGAGGAAGAAGAGGGGAGGGGACTGGTCAAACCTGACCAGTGGGGCCCCTGGACCCACTGTTAGCGACCCAGCCTGCCTCCACACGTGTTTAAGTGAAGGCGTATAACTCCCTAGTACGTTTCCCGTACACCGAAAACGTATTCCGTCTGAAGCGTTTTCTTTTATATATTAAAAAAACAGATTTTTACCAGGACTTTGACTGGCTATAACTTTTTAAATATAACTCCGAATGAATTGATTCTTTTTCCTACATCTCTCAAATTCTATCTAGTTTATTTTACGATTTATTTGAAAAAATTTCAAACAACTTTTTTGTGCTGTTTTGAAATTGTGTGTTAATTCCAATATTTTCAAAATAGGATCTTGGAGAGAGGAGGAAACTTTCAAAGTTTTGGAATGCACCCTGACTCTCCACACCTTGAAGGCAAGCATCCTGAACCATGGCATAATATTTTTGGTGTGTTAGTTGGCGCGGTTATAACACCACCTTACTTCGGGAAAACTCGTTATTTTATGTGGTGATGTGATATTTTGCATGAATGCATATTAGTGATTTTCCTTGCTGTTGGAAATGAATATACTTGTGATGGTAATCATCCTCATGTGCCTTGCATGCATGCCGGAAAGGAATCCGGGAAGGCCTCTGCCTTGGGTAGGCGTGAGCTTGTCGCCGGTCTCCGTTGGGGCGGTTATGTCCGGTATGGCATAGTAAGGTATAATGAGCGGTGATCCTGTTGATTGAAATATGTTTATTTTACATTTCATGCAGGTAATACTTAAGTCTCCTGAGTCGGCCATAGATCGAGTCTTGTTCCAGTAACCCCATACTTGTTTCGTGCTGCCACTTGTCCCTGCCGTAGGTAGGGTATGGTTCAGTAAGTTGTCAACCCTTGCCTTGGCACACACCATACAGAGAGGCCATGGTGGAAGATACCGGCTGCATCCGGTAGGCATGCCACCTGGTCCGGGAGCATGGATGTTTCTGGTTGGGACCGAGAGGGGGGCACCCCTTAGAGCGCGCGATAGAAATTTGATCCCATGCTACGCGAGGTTGTAGCCTCCCCACTTAGAGTTTTGCTTAACAAGTGTCGTGGGTGATTCTAGACACGAGTAAAGTTAAGCTGGTGTGTGCAAGTCAGGCGTGTTTTCGACTAAAAGACCGTAGACGGAATTAGTCCCGGTGGACTAAAGAAATCCGTTACTCATGGGTAAAGAGTACACTCTCTACAGAGGTATTAAACCTATTCGAATAGACGTGCCCATGGTTAAGGACTACAGTCTGGGTCGGGTCAAGTGTCAGTCTTAGTGTCGGTCTTCGGAGGAGAAACTGCTAAACCAGAACATGGATCATGATTTGTGACTTGTGTTGATTATGATGATTATGATTATTTTTTTTAATCGTGGACTAACTATTGCCATTACTTGATTTATTGAGTATCCCTGGGACGGTTCTACCTCCTGGATATTCACCATAATCGTTTTTAAGCCCTTTATGTGGCGTCGCACAGACGCCCGACTGTGGCATGCTGGATATTTATTTTATAAGCCCTTTATGTGGCGTCGCACAGACGCCCGACTGTGGCATGTTTGTTATTTATTTCATAAGCCCTTTATGTGGTGTCTCACAGATGCCCGACTGTGGCATGTTTGTTAATTATTTTATAAGCCCTTTATGTGGCGTCGCACAGACGCCCGACTGTGGCATGTTTTTTATTTATTTTACAAGCCCTTTATGTGGCGTCGCATAGACGCCCGACTGTGGCATGCTTGTTATTTATTTACCATATAAGCCATTTATGTGGTGTCTCTTAGACGCCCGACTGAGGCAAGCTTCATATCATGGCCCTTTCGAGGCGTCGCTTCAGACACCCGATCGGTGCATGTAAATTCTACCCCATTATTGCATATCCATGTTGCATATAAATAACCTGCTTGCATGCATCAGAGATTTTATTTTATGACTGACGATGTGATCATAGAATGTTTCAGCTCATGATCATCATTTATATTATACCCGTGTTCATAATGTTTGCGAGTACATTCAAAGTACTCACTGGCTTGTCCCTGGCTATTGTCTTGGCCAGATTTCTTGCATGAAGAGGAGCGTTGCGACGACAACCCCGGAACCTAAGCAATGGTGATAGCAGCCTCGCGAAGATAGGAGTTAACCTGGTCAGTTGTTCCTGTGGGAAATGGAGTTCCACGGACACTGGTGATCCACAAACCGCTTCCGCTATCAACCACTAGAAACCATTTGTTGTACTCCCAGGACGGAATGGTCTTGTAATACATATTATGGAATTTTTCTTGGAATTTCTGTATCAAGTTGGTGCCTCATCAGCTAACAGTAATCCTGGGGCTGGTGAGCACAAGGGCCATTTTCTGGAAATTAATACTCGGAAAACCGGTCGCGACAGCTCTTCTCCGTGGACACAGCCCACAAAGACACACTTCATGTCGGGTTGAGCTTGGGCGGGTTTCGCACGCTGAGCCGTCTCGACGAGGTCGGTGCAGTTGTCCGGCTTAGGCCCCGGCTCACCAATCCGGCCGATGAAGACATGGATCCCTCCGAAGGGGACCCGGTACCCGTACTCAATTGAGCTGGCATCGGGGCCCCAGCCTTCGTCGTCGATGTAGATCTTGCCGCGGTGACTCTTGGTCATCCGGCCCACTACGTATCCCTTGAGCCCTTCGAAGTTGCCCTTCAAGAACTCAAATCCACCGTGCGCTGGCCCCACGGTGGGCGCCAACTGTCGTGGACTTGTCACGTCAGATGTCCTCGTGAAAGGACTTAGTTGTGGAGCCATCACAACTAGGAAGCTTGAAGGGGTTAATAGGGACAAAGGACACGAGAGGGTTTATACTAGTTCGGCCCCTTACGGTGAAGGTAAGGCCTACGTCTAGTTATGTTGGTATTGATGTTTCGATGACCAGGGAGCGAGATACGCTATGCCCGGTTCTTGATGAGTTGTTTCTTGCCCTAAGCCGCCAGCGGGTCATCCCCTTATATACATGGGTGGACGCCCTGCGGCTTACAGAGTCCCGGCCGGCTCATAAACAATGTCCGACTCGGTGACTAGTTAAATCTACCTAATGATACAAGTAATATATTATGGCGGTTTACTACAACGGGCCTTAAGTCGCCTGTGGGCCTTAAGACCTCTATGAACCGCCATCTTCATGCTGTGGTCTTGGGCCTTCTCTCTGGTAAGTCTTCTTTGCATAACCCGACCCCTCCTGGGCGACTTACGGAAATAGTTATATCCCCAACAAGAGCCGTCTTTTACGTAGCCATTTTGAAACTATGCACGGTTCTGTTGTAGTATCTTTTTTTGAGAGGAAATGTCGCCGCTTTTATTTAACTATAAGTGCAGCTCGGAATATCATCCGAAATTACATCCAAAATTCAGTCTTGGGGAACCACCAACCAAACCTTACACGATTCATCCCCTACCCCTACTCTCGCTAATTTATGCGCGACAACATTAGCGGTGCGTCTCACTCACGTTACTCTGATGTCATTCTTCAACGCCAGCATCCGTTTTATTTCCTGAATCCATGGCCCAACTCCCGAATAATTGATGTCCTTCTGGTTGATCATTTGCACCACCGGCAAACAGTCCAACTCCAAATGGCCATTCTGTACATTGATCTCCTCCGCTACATGTAAAGCTCTTTTGCAAGCCAAGATCTCTGCTGCTTCTGGCTCTACAATGTGGGGAAAATAATGGCTTACTCCGGCCAGAAAAGCCCCATTGTGGTCCCGGATTACCGCTCCACCACCCGCCTTACTCCCTCCTTTGTGAACAACACCATCGGAATTGATCTGAACCCATCCATCTTTAGGTGCTTCCCATTTTTGTGGCTGATCCATCGTTGCTTGCCTCGGCTTTGGTTGATGCAAGCTGCTCCATTCCGCCATATGAGAGCACACAAACTTCATTATTTCATGTGGTTGGTCAATCCTCTTTCCATATCTTGCTGCATTCCTAGCAAGCCAAAGACCATAAGTAGCTTGTATCATCGCCTCACGCTCGTCACCATCAGCCGTCGCAAGCCATTGAAGGAGCCAGCGAGATAACTCGCCATGGTTGTCCATCGGAGCCGGTGGGAGAGCCACAGATACACCCTTCTCTTCACGCAGAATCTTCCAGAAGTGGACGGAATGTTGACACGCCCAAAAACGGTGATATATGGTTTCCTCTCCACCACATGCCACACAAAAAACTCCTGGTTTAATTCTCCTGCGATGGAGCTTGGCGCCAACAGCCAGCCCGTTCTTGACCAAGCACCACATATGGATTTTGGCTTTCGGTGGCGCACTCGTTTCCCACAAGGCCATGCAGCCTTTATGCTTCAGTACTGAACTCGAGCTCTCTTGCTGGCCCCTCCTAGCTCTCCTCCTTGACACCCAAAGATGGTAAGATGATTTGACGCTAAAGATTCCATTTTTGGTGAAATTCCATGCTAGGTCATCCTCAGTTCCCGGGCCGCCGACCGTAATTTGCTGGATATCCTCACAATCTAATTCCAAGAACATAGTTGCAAGTTTATCTGCATCCCAACTGGTTCCTTCCTGGTCCAGAAGGTTCGAAACCCTCGTAATGCCATGAATGTACTGCTGACCCAGTGATCTTAAGTACCCCTATCTCGGAATCCAATTATAATTGTGAATGTTAACTCTTGAACCATCGCCCACCCTCCACACAAGGCCTTCTCTCAAGAGATCCCGACCATGCAAAATGCTGCGGTATGTGAAAGATGAATTTGATGGAATTATAGCTGACAGAATTGATTCATCTTGGAAATACCTGGCCTTGAGCACCCTAGCACACATTGAAGAAGGAGTAGTCAGGATCCGCCACGCTTGTTTAGCCAAAAGTGCGTGGTTGAAACCTTCATGATCGCGGAAACCGAGCCCTCCTTCTCTCTTGGAAGCACACATCTTTTCCCAGGAGATCCACTGTACCTTCTTTTCACCATTAATTGCACCCCACCAGAATTTCGAAGAGATAGAAGTCAGATTCTGGTATATCTTCTTTGTGAGGTAAAAACAACTCATAGTGAACGTTGGGATTGATTTTAGTCCTGACTTAACTAGCACTTCCCTCGCAGCCTTCAATAATCCCTGGCCTTTCCATCCCGTCACCTTTCCCTTTGAGCTTTTTGTGAGATATTTGAATGTACCGTCTTTAGACTTACCAACCAGTGTTTGAAGTCCAAGGTATCGCTCGCTCAAAGCTTCAGACTCAATCCCAATTATTTGCTTCAACTCAGATTTTTCCCCATCATTGCATCCCTTGCCAAAAAAATATGGACGACTTTTGCAAGTTCACCTTATGTCCGGAGGCCTCCTCATAGTGCACCCATATATTTTTAAGAACCAACATGCTTTCGCTCTTACCTTCCAAAAATACAATGCTATCATCTGCAAACAGTAAATGTGTGACATGGGGGCCAATGCTCCCGAATGCCACAACCTTCAGAGAGTTGTCCTCCTGGGCTTTCCTCAACAAGGCCAAGAACCCTTCTACGCAGAAGAGGAATAAGTACAGTGACAAAGGGTCCCCTTGCCTAAGTCCACGAGAAGGTGTGAATTCCCTCGAACAGCCTTAGCTTAACTGAGAACCTTGCGGACGTGATGCATCTCATGATCATAGATATCCAAAGTGGGTCCAAACTGAACCGTGCTAGAGTCTGTTCCAGGAACACCCACGCAACCCTATTGTATGCGTTCATCATATCAAGCTTCACTGCACATAAGCATTTCTTACTTTTTCTCGTTCGAATGGCGCGAACACACTCATATGCAACTAAGACATTATCCATAATAACTCGACCAGGAACAAAAGCACTCTGCTCCTCAGAGATGAGAATTGGGAGAATGACTTTCAATCTATTTGCCAGAACCTTAGTTTCAATTTTGCACAGCATGTTGCAGAGACTTATCGGCCTAAACTAGGAGAGCAACTCCGATGATTTCATCTTTGGGATCATAACCATGATAATATCATTAAACGTGTCCGGAGTGGCTGCACCATTCAAAAACTCTCTCACCACCAAGCAAACTTCATTTCTAACCAGCGACCAATGCCGTTGGTAGAAGAGGGCTGGCAGCCCATCCGGGCCTGGCGATTTTGTAGGGCCCATCTGGAATAAGGCTTCCTATATCTCGTCATCCAAAATCGGCATCGTCAGCCTTGCGTTCATGTCCTCTGTCACCACCTGTGCAATGTTCTGCAATAAAACATCAGCTCCTCGTGACCCTTTAGAAGTAAACAAATTCTCATAGAAACTTGCCGCCAACTCGCGCATCTCTTCATTAGTCGTACACCTCGATCCATCTACTTTTAACAGTGCCTTGACCGTGTTCTTTCTCTTTCTGCGAGGAGCTCGGTTCTGGAAGTATTTTGTATTCCGATCTCCGGCCATTAGCCAGTCCACTCTAGACCGTTGTCTATATAACAGTTCCTCACGCTCAAACATCTCTCATAATTGTTCCTCCAGGTCTAGGACCTCTCCTTGGCAGCCCGAAGAGAGTGCGCGAGTCTTGGCATCAGCGAGTTGTGTCTTGAGTTTAGCAATCTTGCATCGCATCGACCCAAACACTTCACTTGCCCATCGTTGCATGCTGCCCGCCATCGTACCAATTTTGTCCCAGACCGCAGTCAAGCTCAGACCACCATTTCCCACCGCATCCCACACTTCAAAAATCATGTGCTCGTACTGTCGTGCCTCGTCCACACTTCCTCATAGAGGAATGGTCTATCGCTACCTCTAGAGGAACGCGGAGCTGTCTCCAGCGCTCTCACTAGAATAGCTTGACGATCTGATTCCCCAGTCATGATGTGTTCCACCACTGTCTCAGGGTACAACTGCAAGAAACTATCATTGCATGTCGCTCTATCCAGGCGGACTTGGATGTTTTCATAACCATCCCTTTTATTATCCCATGTGTAGGGATATCAGGAGAAGCCCAAGTCTGTAAGACCGCTGTCGGCCAAACAGTCCCTAAAATCCTCCATGCGAGTAAAACTCCTTGTGTTGCCTCCAACTTGGTCTGTTTCGAATAATGCCTCGTTGAAGTCACCCACACAAATCCAAGGGAGATCATTTTGCCTCCGTAAATATCTGATTACATCCCACGATTTCTTCCTCATCTCCGTGTTCGGCTCCCCATAGAATCCAGTGACTCTTGAGGTTTTGCTGTCACAGATAATTTCAGCATCAATAAAGTATTGGCACCATGGTTTAACTGTAACTTGAATATCATCTCTCCACCAGAGGGCCAAACCCCCACTCCTGCCCACACAATCCACCGCCACCCCATTCTTGAAGCCCAAACTCCATTTAAGTTTGTCCATCGCTCTAGCTTCTTTCTTTGTCTCAAATAAGAAAACCACCGCTAGGTTGTGACACCTAACCAGGTCGCGAAGTTTGCCCACTGTGGAGTCCAACCCCAAGCCTCGACAGTTCCAGGATAGCAGATTCATTGCTCCTGGCGGCCCTAGTGCTCAGGGTCAGCCGAACCATCGTGAGACTCAGAGATGCGATCAAACACGGATGTTGTTTTCTACCTTGTGTCGTGAATTAAAGCACCAGACGAAACCTGCCTGTCCACATCTCCTTTAGCCACCCACATCTGTCTAGGTCCTCTCTTCCTGCTTGCATTTTCCTCTTTGTCATAATGTTCCTGTCGTGGCCTTTATTCAGAGCTTTGCCTAGGATTCTTCACGTACCTCCCCTTTTGTCTCCCATGCAAGCCATGCATGTCGGGTTCCCCCAGTGGGTTACCCCAGCCCGACCCGCTAGCATGTCGCCCGACAAAAGATGACTGAGCTTTGTCCTTTCCTCCACTGTACTTCTCATCTTCCCATTCTTCTCTCCTATATCGTTGCTCGTTCTACTCCATTAATTTATACCGCGGATCTTTTTCTCTTCGTGCCTCCAAGATTTCCCTCAAGTCTTCCCCCCCTCGGGGTTGCAGTCTTAGGATTACTCTTATCAGGACTGCAAACCTCGTTCGTCTCCTGCCTGATCCGATCACCAGTGCGATCGTTGGCTGAACGGGAGAAGTCGGGATTCAGATTCTCTTTGTCTGTGAGTCTCGCGCCCTAGGATGTTCTGATTGCATTAAGGGCGCGTCCCCATTAAAGGAGCCGCTCCTGCTCTAGTTACTGCTAGTTGCACCACTCGCTGGCCCTCGTATTGTTTCTTCCCGGGGACGCCCTAAGCCATCCACCCCATTGGGATGAAGAGTTAAATGGTGGTACACAAATCCACCTGCATGGACCAGACACCCACAATCGAAGCAGAAGTGAGGAACCTTCTCATAGTGGAAATCAAACCGTATTTTCTCCTTGTCTTCTTTCGATTTCTTCAGGAAAAATCCATGAACCAGAGGCTCGAACATAGATATTTTAGCCCTCACCCTAAGTTGACATCCTCTTACAAAACCCTCCTTATCAACATCCACTCTGACTATCTCTCCAGCCAGTTACCCAAAGCCCTCCCAAACGTCTCCATTCTCTTATCTGGAGGAAGATCATTCACTCTAACCCAAACGTCAACCTTGTAAAAAACCATCTCAGAAGGTCTTTTGTTCTCCCTCATAATCCTTCATCACCAACACAGCAAAATCCAACTGCCAAGGGCCGTTGTTAAGAATGTGTTTCCAATCGCCCTCACTGCCAAAGTGAACCATAATGGTGTTGGGTCCGATATCACTAAATTTGGCCTCATGGTGCAGGCCCCAAGCTCTAGGCATAGTTCTCTCCAGGACTACCTTCTTCATAGGTCGAGTTGAGCACACTCTTCCCACAGCTGACCACTTCCTGTACTTGTGAACAATCGGATCTGGATTTTCGAAGACAAAACCTTCAACTTCCTTGTCCATCAAAACCATACCTCCCAATCTTGCCGAGAGGCTCGCAGCCAGGTTCGGGGTTTTACTCTCGACCGGAGGCCGTGATGAGTCTCCGCTAGCAGATCCAGTCTCCTTCGGTGCCGGTGTCGCAGCCGTCGTTGCAAATGAGATGGTTGTAGTTTTCCTCGAGGTCACCGCCGCCTTCCCCTCTTGCTTTCCGTCTGCCGTCCCCACCATTAGCACTGCTTCTTGACGAGAACATAGTCTGACCGGCCGAAGACACCATCACCCCCCTACAGATCACCGAAAACACACCACCCCCATTGGACAGAACCATAACCCTATGATACGTCTCCAACATATCTACTTTTCCAAACACTTTTACCCTTGTTTTGGACTCTAACTTGCATGATTTGAATGAAACTAACCCGAACTGACGTTGTTTTTAGCAGAACTGCCATGGTGTTGTTTATTGTGCAGAAAACAAAAGTTCTCAGAATGACCTGAAAATCCCCGGAGATAACTTTTGGAAAATATAAAAAATACCGGCGAAAGAATCAAGGCCATGGGGCCCACACCCTATCCACGAGGGTGGGGGGAGCGCCCCCTCCCCCTGGCGTGCCCCCCTATCTCGTGGGCCCCATGGAGCTCCACCGACCTCCACTCCAACTCTATATATTCCGTTTCACGGAGAAAAAATCAGAGAGAAAGTTTCATCGTGTTTTACGATACGGAGCCTCTGCCAAGCCCTAATCTCTCTCGGGAGGGCTGATCTGGAGTCCGTTCGGGGCTCCGGAGAGGGGGATTCGTCGCTGTCGTCATCATCAACCATCCTCCATCACCAATTTCATGATGCTCACCGTCGTGCGTGAGTAATTCCATCGTAGGCTTGCTGGATGGTGATGGGTTGGATGAGATTTACCATGTAATCAAGTTAGTTTTGTTAGGGTTTGATCCCTAGTATCCACTATGTTCTGAGATTGATGTTGCTATGACTTTGCTATGCTTAATGCTTGTCACTAGGGCCCAAGTGCATTGATTTCAGATCTGAACCTATTATGTTTTCATGAATATATGTGAGTTCTTGATCCTATCTTGCAAGTCCATAGTCACCTATTATGTGTTATGATCCGACAACCCCGAAGTGATAATAATCGGGATACTTCTCGGTGATGACCGTAGTTTGAGGAGTTCATGTATTCACTATGTGTTAATGCTTTGTTCCGTTACTCTATTAAAAGGAGGCCTTAATATCTCTTAGTTTCCATTAGGACCCCGCTGCCACGGGAGGGTAGGACAAAAGATGTCATGCAAGTTCTTTTCCATAAGCACGTATGACTATATTCGGAATACATGCCTACATTACATTGATGAACTGGAGCTAGTTCTGTGTCACCCTATGTTATAACTATTACATGAGGAATCACATCCGGCATAATTATCTATCACTGATCCAATGCCTACGAGCTTTTCACATATTGTGCTTTGCTTATTTACTTTTCCATTGCTACTGTTACAATTACTACAAAACTACTATCGTTACTTTTGCCACTGTTACCATTACTATCATACTACATTGCTACTAAATACTTTGCTGCAGATACTAAGTTATCCAGGTGTGGTTGAATTGACAATTCAACTGCTAATACTTGAGAATATTCTTTGGCTCCCCTTGTGTCAAATCAATAAATTTGGGTTGAATACTCTACCCTCGAAAACTGTTGTGATCCCCTATACTTGTGGGTTATCAAGATTATTTTCTGGCGCCGTTGCCGGGGAGCATAGCTATATTCTTTGAGTCTCTTGGGATTTATATCTGCTGGTCACTATGAGGAACTTGAAAGACGAAAGTACTAAGATTTTTCCCTCAACTACGAGGGGAGGTAAGGAACTGTCATCTAGCTCTGCACTAGATTCTCCTTCTGTTTTGAGTAAGCTTGCGACACCTAAACCAGCTACTACTATGAATTCTGATATGTTGCATGTTATTGAGAATGCCACTTCTGCTATGCATGATACTTATGATGATTCTACTTCTATGCTTGACACTACTGTGCCATTAGGTGAATATCTTGATGAACAACTTGCTAGGGTTAGAGAGAATGAAATTATTGAAGATGAAATTATTGATGATAGTGATGATGAAGGTTCTCCCCCTAAGTATGAATTGCCTGTTGTTCCTGAGGGTTATGTTATGGATGAAGAAACCGCTAGAGATCTTCTTGCTTGCAATGATAGATCTGATCTTAAGAAGTTACTAGGTAAACTTAAACAGAAAACTCTAAATGCTAGAATGAAATATGACCCTGCTTTTGCTACTTGACCTATCTTTGTTACTGATAAGGATTATGAATTCTGTGTTGATCCTGAGATAATTACTTTGGTTGAATCTGATCCTTTTTATGGCTATGAATCTGAAACTGTTGTGGCACATCTTACTAAATTGAATGATATAGCCACCCTGTTCACTAATGATGAGAAGTCTCGCTATTATTTTATCCTTAAGATATTTCCGTTCTCATTAAAGGGTGATGCTAAAACTTGGTTTAATTCTCTTGATCCTGGTTGTGTGCGTAGTCCACAGGATATGATTTATTACTTCTCTGCTAAATATTTCCCTACTCATAAGAAACAAGCTGCCTTGCGGGAAATATATAATTTTGTGCAAATCAAAGAAGAGAGTCTCCCACAAGCTTGGGGGAGGCTTCTCCGATTACTCAATGCTTTGCCTGATCATCCTCTTAAGAAAAATGAAATCATTGATATCTTTTATAATGTACGAACCGAAGCTTCCAAGGACCACTTGGATAGTTGTGCTGGTTGTGTTTTTAGGGAAAGAACAGTCGACCAAGTTGAATTGCTATTGAATAATATGTTGACTAATAAAAATAATTGGACTCTACCTGAGCCAATTCCTGAGCCAATTGAGCCAACTCTTGAGCCTATTCCTAAACCAACTCCGAAGAAGAGGGGTGTTCTATTTCTCAGTCCCGAAGATATGCAAGAGGCAAAGAAATCAATGAAAGAGAAAGGTATTAAAGTTGAAGATGTTAAGAATTTACCTCCTATTGAAGAAATACATGGTCTTAATATACCGTCTGTTGACGAAATACATTGTCTTGATAACCCGACACAGATGAGGGAGTCCTGGATTAAGGGGTATCCGGACAGCCGGACTATATACTTTGGCCGAACTATTGGACCGTGAAGATACAAGACTCACACTACTAGGAAAAGGGCTATAGATGATATGGACACTAATGGCGCACCAGACATGTGGTGCGCCACTACTATATACTAATGGCGCACCATGTGTTGGTGCACCATTAGTAACAATTTTTTGTTCAAAACTAGTAATGGCGCACCACATCCACGGTGCGCCATTAGTAAATTTTTTTCAATTTTTTTCATTTTTTTTCAAAACTAGTAATGGCGCACCAGGGGATAGTGCACCATTACTAGTTAAACTAGTAATGGCGCACCACATCCACGGTGCGCCACTAGTAATTTTTTTCAGTTTTGTTTATTTTTTTCAAAACTAGTAATGGCGCACCGTGGGAGTGGTGCGCCATTACTAGTTGAACTAGTAATGGCGCACCACTCCCATGGTGCGCCATTACTAACTTTCACCCGAATGCACCCCCCACCCATGGACCGCCTTTTCAGTTTTAAAAAAAATAAAAGAAAATGATGGAAATGTCAAAAAAATAAAAGAAATTAAGTTTCCCATGTGATATGTGGTTTAGTTGTTGGGAAAATTTACAAATAATAATTTCGACTTTATTTGCAAAATCTCTTTGGAATTTGTAAAATGGGCATAACTTTTGCATACGAACTCGGATTAAAAAGTTTTGTATATGAAAAATCATCTACTCGAAAAGTTACATCCTCAAAAATCTAACAGAAAAAAAGTTACGGGGCTTTTAAGATTTGGAGGCAAAAAAATTGAAAAAATTTCAAACTTACTAGTGGTGCACCATTTGCTAGGTGCGCCACTAGTAACAGAAAAAAAATTAGTTTTGAATTTTTTTTCGGGATTTTTTTTTAAAATATGATATGTAATATGAATGGAAGTTTGAAATATTTTTTCAAAATTTCATCACGCTCATGAACATGAACAAAATCCTAAACATCAACAAGGTTTAATAGGATTGATATGCTAGATATATCAACAAGTGTCTGTGAAGTGAGCTGGTGCTGGGGTTGGATAGAACTCTCAAGTTAAGCGTGCTTGGGCTGGAGTAGTGTAAGGATGGGTGACCTTTCAGGAAGTTTGACCATGGAGTGTGATTTGACCTGAGATTAAGCATATTGACCCGAGATTAAGCCATGGTGACCCGAGAATAAGAAAAAAACAAAAAAAAATAAAAAAAAATTGAAAGAAAAATTTGAAAAAAATTTGTTACTAATGGCGCACTCCTATGTGGTGCGCCATTACTAAGTGAGATAGTAATGGCGCACCTCAAGGTATACTAACGGTGCACTACAGGTGCGCCATTACTATCTGGTATACTAATGGCGCACCAGTGGTGCGCCATTAGTAAAAAATACTAGTGGCGCACCAGTAGTGCGCCACTAGTAGGCAAAACTGGTGCGCCACTAGTAGGCCTTTTCCTAGTAGTATCAAGACTTCGTCCCGTGTCCGGATGAGACTCTCCTTTGCGTGGAAGACAAGCTTGGAGATTCGGATATTATATTTCCTTCCTTGTAACCGACTCCATGTAAACCCTAGCCCTATCCGGTGTCTATATAAACCGGAGAGTTTAGTTCGTATGAGGACGAACACAACATTCATAATCATCATAGGCTAGCTTCTAGGGTTTAGCCTCTACGAACCTAGGTAAACATTGTGTCCCTTGCCTCCTGTTACCATTGGCCTTAGACGCACAGACCGGGACCCCCTACCGGAGATCCACCGGTTTTGACACCGACATTGGTGCTTTCATTGGGAGTTCCTCTATGTCGTCTCTGCAAGGCTCGATGGCTCCTTCAATCATCAACAACAACACGGTCCAGGGTTAGACTTTGTCCCCTGGACAGATCTTCGTGTTCGGCGGCTTTGCACTACGGGCCAATTCGCTTGGCCATCTGGAGCAGATCGACAGCTACGCCCCTCGCCATCAGGTCAGGTTCGTAAACCTAAACTACACGGCCGATATCCGTGGAGACTTGATCTTCAACGGATTCGGGCCTATGCCAGGAGCGCCGAACAGTCACGATGAGCACGGCTTAGACCTGCTGACGGACAACGCTCGGGATATCACCCCTGTAGGAGCCCTGGACCTAAATCCGGGGAGATTGCGTCACCCGAGGACGGGTGGATGGACCCCGCCCCAGAGGCTGCACACCCATCGGCAGTAGAGCCGAACACAGACTTCACCCCCAAGGAAGCCTATGACACCAGACCCCCGGACTCGTATCCGGCTGTAGTTTCTAGTCTGCGCACCTCCGAGCCCGCCGAATCAGGTTGGGCTCCGGTAATGGAGTTCACCGCTGCGGATATCTTCCTGCACTCTCCCTTTGGCGACATGCTCAACTCGTTAAAGTCTCTCTCTTTGTTAGGAGACTCTTGGCCGAACTATGTCCGGCTCGAGTGGGAAGCTGGCGACGAGGAAATTCATTTCCCACCCACCACCCACTTCATATCCACGATCGATGATTTGACCGACGTGCTTGACTTCGACTCCGAAGACATCACCGGCATGGACGACGATGTAGGAGAAGAACAGGAACCACCACCCACGTGGCGGTGGACAGCTACCTCTTTATACGATATATATATGGTGGACACCCCGAAAGAAACCAATGGCGACGAGGCAATGGAGGATAACCCCTCAAGGAAGAAGGGAAAGTATGAACGTCACCAGCGCCGCCCCAAGCCCCGCCACAACAATACTGGCACAACAGTCAAAAACAATCCAGAAGATGCTGAAGATAAATACAAGCCCGATCAGCCTGCCTTCGAGCAGGCCAGACAAGTGACGGATGGATACTCGGAGAGGGACAACGACATGCCCCCATCCGAAGAAGAAGTGAGCCTCAGCGACGATGAATTCGGCGTGCCTGAGGATCCCGCGGAACAAGTTCGCTTCAAGCGACGGCTTATGGCCACTGCGAGCAGCCTGCAAAAGAAGCAACAACAGCTCAAAGCTCAACAAGATGTGCTCACTGACAGATGGACCAAGGTCCTAGCCACCGAGGAATATGGACTCGACCGCCTCGATAAAAAGCACACACAGCACAATTCGCTACCTCAACCAAAGAAGGAGAACCTAAGGCGCATACACCAATGCCAGTACATCACCACTCTCCAGGACAATACACAGGAAACACGAAGCAGCATCCTCAAGCCTCGGCGCAATCGTCATAAACGTCAAGTTAGGGAAGTTGGCGCCGAATTCAGCGGCCCCCGATGCGGTCAGCGGAAAAAGAGCAGCTCAAGCCCATCCAGCCCGTGCAGCATACTCGATCAACCATGCGGAATTCACGGTACCCCTAGAAGGGCGGCCAAGCATACCAATAGAGAATGCCGGATCCTCAAAGCAAAACGGCCGATCGCGTGCCGGAAACAATGAAGGGATGTTCCAAACAACTAAAGACCGATCAAACATGGTGAAGTCAAAGGAAGATCCCCCCAAAAATACGGCCGATCATCTCTGACCACATCGACCGTCCGGACAACATCAGCCATAGCAATTTTATTGCACTCACTATCAAACATAGACCTATCATCAACATCTCCTCAAAGATGCAAGGTGCAAAGGCCATGTTTTAACTGGCCCACCATACTAATGGTTGTCTTCGGATCACCAAACAAATACCACGCTGAAGAATAAGTCTTCAGCACTGTCCCCCCTATACAGTAATTACCACATACTACCGGGACAAACCACGTTGGCTAGATTCAACGGGGTACAACATTAGGCCAGTCCCGCGTGACATAGTCACAATTATCGGCAAGGCCGAACTCCACCCTCAGAATGGAAATCCTACCGCTGCTGGAATAGCGAGTCGTGCCTGTTTATCAAATTTTCGTTCGACAACCAACTACCCAGACACCAACTGAGGAGTCCGAGCTACTTTATGGCATGATAGCCTGGTTCAGCCAGGCTCCGATCAGGCACCCGTGGTTCAACCACAGGACATGCAGCTGCCCTTAAGCATTTGTCTTTACAGACTAACTATCGGTGTCAAAACCGGCGGATCTCGGGTAGGGGGTCCCGATTTGTGCGTCTAGGCGGATGGTAACAGGAGACGAGGGACACGATGTTTTTACCCAGGTTCGGGCCCTCTTGATGGAGGTAAAACCCTATGTCCTGCTTGATTAATATTGATGATGTGGGTTACAAGAGTAGATCTACCACGAGATCAAGGAGGCTAAACCCTAGAAGCTAGCCTATGGTATGATTGTTGTTCGTCCTATGGACTAAGGCCATCTGATTTATATAGACACCGGAGAGGGCTAGGGTTACAGAGAGTCGGTTACAAAGGTAGGAGATCTACATATCCGTATCGCCAAGCTTGCCTTCCACGCCAAGGAAAGTCCCATCCGGACATGGGACGAAGTCTTCAATCTTGTATCTTCATAGTCTTGGAGTCCGGCCGATGATGATAGTTCGGCTATCCGGACACCCCCTAGTCCGGGACTCCCTCACTAACCTTGGCGCAGAACAGGACTCGCGACTTGGAATCAGCTCGGACGCACAAGGCAGGACCACACAAGTAAACCCCCCCAAGGGAGGCAGTCCGGATACAGTTCGGATCCACACGCAACCTCCTCCAGTTCGGCCATGACAGGTTCCACCAAAAAACACCTCTTTTTATAATTATAACCTGTACTCATATGCATAGACATGTCACTCTACTACAATGCGTAGACTTAAATAACACTTACCGGCCGTCGTTCCTCATTGACACCTTTCTGTCATAAACGGCACCCACGCCTCGTGTTATGCCCCAATATACCAGGGGCTTCATAATATTTATGATATGGCAACAAAGTCCGACCACCTTTTCGGTCGCTCGGCACCCCGAACTTATAGCACTATATGCATCAGCTCCGAATCATGTCTTGGGTCATTAGTTGGGTTTGCCCGGCTCCCATGTTTTGGTACCTTACGTTCCGCTCTATCGGCTAAGGTAGCGCTGGGAGAACTACTGCGATTGTGTCCTGGTTCTTCGGGACGAGCACCTCAGTAGAGAAAGCCGAAAATTGACTGTCATGATACGGCGAGAGTTGGTCGCTGTTCGAGAGGTTGTAAAATCTTTAAAGATTTATTCCGCATAATGCTATTATAAATGCAAAGTGCGACAGATCAGCCTTCCGATCAGGCGCTAATAAAGCCCCTAGTACGGTCTTCCAAACACCAGGGCTGCGCCGACCATACTCGAATTCCTATGGCTAAGTGAGAGTGATAAAGCCGTCTGACTGCCTGGTTCGCGGTGAGTAACACCTCCTTATAATGACCCAACAATGGGATAAAGAGTGTTCAGGTATGTCCCGAACACCCCCGTACTTTTTACGAGGGGGCAGAAGCCGACGACTGGCCAACTCTTAGGATTTATATACACTAAATAGCCGCACATGAAGAACAAAAACTTCACATAAATAGGCAATAAACAATAAAAGTGGGATTATCCCGCATTACAAAGAGTGGCACGACTACCTTCAGGGAAATATAGTGTCTTTGGTACACTGATCCGCCATAAGGCGGGCTCCTTTCAGGACACCCTCATAGTACAACTCGGGCTTGCGATGCTCCTTACCCTCCGGTGGTCCCTCAGTCATCAGCTTCTCAACATCAAGCTTCCCCCAGTGCACCTTCGCACGGGAAAACGCCATGCGTGCACCCTCTATGCAAACCGATCTCTTAATGACATCAAGCCGAGGGCAAGCTCCAACAATTCACTTCACGAGTCTGAAGTAACTGATTGGAATTGGCTCCGCGGGCCATAGCCGGACAACCAAGTCCGTCATGGCCAGTTCGACCAGCTGCTTCAGCTGATCGATAAAGGGCACCGGATAATTCGGTGCCAAATACTGCGACCAGAAATGCTTCTCCGCAGACTTCTTCTCCTCAGTCCGGTAGAATTGGGCAGCATCTGATATGCTGCGTGGCAGATCTGCAAACGCCCCTGGAGAAACAAGAATTCAGCTTGTCGCTTAGAGTTCCTCCCATTACTATGCAAAAATGGCAATGAGTACAGAAGGCCTTACCAGCCGCAACCTTCCGGGCCTCTTGAATGTCCTTCAAAGCACCTCGGGCTCCTTCGCGAGCATCCTCTGCGGCTTGGAGAGCAAGGGCGAGTTCGAATTCTTTTCCTACCAGACTCTGCTCCAAGGCCTCGCTTTTATTCATGGCCTCCTGGAGCTCTCGCTCAGCCTCAATGACCCTGGCCTCGTGCTTCTCACGAAGAGCCTATTCGGCGGTGGCCTTATTGTCGGCTTTGGCCACATCCTTCCTCAGTGCCTTCATTTCGGCACTCGCCCCTAGAGCATACAATACAAATATTTTCGTCAGGCACAACTTCTAATTTGTGCTCAACTTAGCACAAGGTTTCGACATACCTTGCTTGTCCTCCAACTGCTTCTTCACACGGCCAAGTTCCTCTTCGGCCCGTTCCAGACGCTGCTTTAGTTCGGCACCTCCGCACTATGAGCGGCGGTCGTCTCTGCGGATTCCTGTTTTCAAACAAAGGGATACAAGTCATTAACTGAGTCTCCTGCAAAGCGGATGATTTGATCCCCTGTTCGGCTTTCTCCCCCTTTCGCCGAACAGTGCATCAGGGGCTACTACTCATACTGTGATAATCTCCAAAGGGTCTCCAAAAGGCAGGACTCATTCAGTCCAGTCTCAGCGGACAGAATCTTTTCAATCACCGCATCCATGAGGGTGCGATGCTCATCGATGATGGACGCACTCTTTAGCACCGTTGATAGGCCGCCCGGCAGCTCTGCTTGGATAGAGGTTGCTGGCAGAGCGGGCGGGCCTCCCCCTGTCAAAGGTAGCTGCTCGCCCGATCCTGGAGCCCCAAACGTCTTCAGGACCGTGTCCGACCGCGGGCCAAATCCAACATTGCCCCCGCTATCGACAAACACGTGAGTTGTCGGAGTAATGGGCCACGGGTAGCCTCACCCAAGTCCCTGGATTTATCAAGACTTTGGTCCAGCTCCGCCTAGCTGAGCCCGAAGCTGAAGCTCCGCCATCCGGGGGCCGGCTAGCTCGACAGCCGGCCACTAGAGGGCGGCTAACAACCAGCCGGCGGCACCGCAAGCAGGCGAGTTCATCCAGCCGGCATCTAGAGAGGGCGGCGCCAAGCAGACGGCCATCACGCGCCCTTAGAGTTTGTGCCCTCTTCGAGAGGACGTGATAGGGCGTGGCTACAGTAAAGCCCTTACCCCCGAACCGTGGGTTCGGTGTGGCTACAGTGCCCCGTATGGACGGAGATCTCCGCATGGCGTGGCACTATTGCCACTCTCCCTCGACGTCACTCTGGGCAGGCGGAGCCCTTCTACCCACGACAGCCTATCGGTACGGCCCGCAAGCCACGGGCCCTACTGGGCAGTAACATCACAGAAGACGACGCACGACAGACTGATTGGACCAAGAGAGGGCAGGCTTCTAGCAGGGGGCCGTCTCCCCCCTCGAAGCCCGTGCGCCATTAACCTGATGAGACCAGGTGTGGCTACAGTGATCTCCCACCAGGCGGCGGGGCTGTAGACGGCCAGATTACCAATGTACCCCTGGGGGGTAGGCCTATATAAGCCCCCCAGGGCACCCATGCAAAGGGTTCCCACTTTGATAGAACTAGCCAGATCACTAGAGCAAGGGAGAGCTAGCCTTGCCCTCTCCTTCCTCTAGCATACAGCTCAAGGAGCACATTTGTATCACTTGTGCCATAGCGATCATGCAGAGACCCCACAGAGCAGGAGTAGGGGTATTTTCTCCAAGGAGAGCCCCCAACCTGGGTAAAGTACGCCGGCGTTCGTGTCTACGCCTCATCCCGCTTCCGGGCACCGGAGACGTTCTACTCGCTTCCACCATGATAAGTCTGCTTGTTGAGGGTCCGGGGCGCGTCAGCGGCAATCTGCACGCCTTCCGCCCTCCGCTCCGTGCGCTGGGCCTCGATGATCTAATTCACGGCGACGGAATGACCCAGGAAGAAATCTACTCGGGCAAAAGGCAAGAAGAGCAAAGTCAGAAACAAGCAGCCGGCTTAGTCAAAGGCCGACAGCCCAAGAAAAGAGATAAGAAGAATAAAAGCTTACCATCGACCAAATCCTTGATGCTGCTGAAGCAGGCCAACATCTGTGCCTCCTTGTCGGCCCAGGCGGCATGCTCGGTTTCAAACTCGGCAAGGAGATCGGTCTCCTTCGCCTTTGCCTCCCGCTGGGCCGTCTTGAGGGCCTCCGTCGGCTCGGCGAGCTGAGCGACCAGTCGGTCTTGCTCCACGGTCAGCTTGATGCACTCCGCCTCCTTGCCACGCAGAGCGGTGTTGGCTTCGCCCAGCTGCTGCTGCAGGGCGGCATTGGCCTCTGTAAATGGAAAAGAAGAAAGAGCATCAGTCAAAAAGATAAAGAGGGACACAGTTGTCGGGATATCAGGCCCGACTGCTCAGCAGTCGGCCCGAATCTCAGGGACTACAGCCCGCGGGCGTGCCATCGCGCCCCCTCAGAGAATAAGCAATCAACAAAGGAAGGGACACTGAGGAGATTCGACCCGACTGCTCAGCAGTCGGCCCGAACCTCGAGGACAATAGCCCGCGGGTGTGCCAGCGCGCCCCCGCGAAATAAGAAGAAAGGAGAAGTTTACTCCGGCTCTCGGACAGATGGGAGGTCTGTGTCTCCAGCTCTCGGACCCTCGAGTTGTAGGCGACCGCGTGAAGATTGTGGTAGTCCTACAGAAGGGACACCAGACGAAGTCAGCATTTGACACTTGCAAGATAAAGTTCCGGACAGCCTGCTCAGCAACCGACCCAAAACTTGGGGACTACACCCAGTGGGTGCGCTTACACGCCCCCACGAAGGAAGCAAGAAGATCAACCAATGAAGAGAACCAAAGAAAACTTACGCGGATGGCGGCCCGCGAGTCCAGGAAAGCCTCGTTGCAGCTCTTGAGGGCTTCTGCTTCGGCCCGGAGTCCGGCCTGGACATCGAGGGACGCCTGGTTCAGGGCGCCCGTCCCACCCCCGCATATCCAGCCGACCGGCGCGGCGCTGATCGCTTCGGTGTCAAGGACCGACGAGCTCGCGGCGCCGGCCTCCAATGGCCGCGGTGCTGAAGCCGCCTTTTCACGACAGTGACATACAGGTGTGCGGACCTCAGGAGTAAGGTCCATCACCACCACGTCCCCGGCTGGTGGCACTGGCAGCCCAGCTGGCTGTTCGGCCCGCGTCTCGCTTGTCGGCAGCGGCACGATGACGTCCGACATGGCCACGTCACTGCCCTTCCTCTCCAGGACCGGCTGCTCGTCGCCGGCTCCTCCGGTCGTCGACTCAAACTCCGTTGGAGGCGGCACGGTGTTCAAAGGCGTCATGAGCAACGGCTCCTGACGGCGTGCAGCCTCCGCGAGGCGTTGCCTCTCCGCGGTTTTGGCCTCCGCCTACGCTAACCTCCTCGCCGCGTATGCTGTAGCCTTGTCCGCCTCCTCCTTCGCCAGGCGGCTGGCCTCTTCCTCACGCACCTCCCATGCGTTTCGTTCCTTCGCCTCCCAGAGGTCGGCGGCCGGATCAATTCGCCGGCTGGTGGAAGAGGTCGCTGCCAGCCTGATGACCGAAGCGGCTCCCGACCTCTCGAGAGTTAGCGGGGCCCGGGGATAAGAAGACAAGTCAGAAAGCTTTTTCAGGCTGGATCGGCAAAGAAGCAGAAAGCATGGAAAGAGCACTTACACCGACACCATAACTGGCACCTTCGGTTGCCTCTGGTATTTGGCCACCTTGGCCGCGACTTCCTTCCGCCTGGTCACCGCGACGGGTTCTTGGGCTTCTTCGGCGCGCTACCAAACAGGGCAGCGCCTTGCCTCCGCTTGCTCTTGCCGCCACGGGCGGGCGGCCCAGAAGAGGGGCCGGCGCCGGTGTTGTCAGTGCTCTGGGCGGGGGGCGGCTCGTCTTCATGATCATCATCATCGGGCCAAGTCTCCACGCCGCCGCCCTCCTCGGAGCCGCCTGCTTCACTACCGCCGCCTGTTGCGTCGTCCGCAAGGGCAGCCGCTCCCAAGTCGGGTTCGTCCACGTCGCTCACCGCCCTGTCCGGCAGGTATTCGCCACCCGGCCCCATGATGGCGGCCGTCACCTCGGACATATAAATCTGCACTCCAGAGTGGAGTCGCATCACGAAAAGAGCAACACTAAGAAATAGAGCTGAAGGAAAAAATGAAATAGCTTACGGCAGGCGGCGGCTCGTCGTGGGAGTACGGACGCTTCTTGTACCACTAGTTGCCCTCCGACAGCTTGAGGTCAGAGATCTCGTTCACCATCCGCGCGACCTCGGCAGTCGGCATTTCCTTCGTGCACATTGGGAGAGGGCGCGAGAGCTTTGCCGCATCCCTCCCTTCCCCCTACTTATAGCCCTTGGGCTACGAAGCCAAGGGGGCAAGGCGTGGGTCGTGGGATTAACTGCGCCCACAACCCCGGGACCCCCATTTACCGCGCGCATTCACAACGCCTCGAGCGGTCGTGGGAATCGCAACCGCCCCCCTCGGCATAGCGGATCTGCCCGGGTGCCGAGGTGCGGTAGTGGCGGGCCCGACCCACTGTCATGTCCCATCAGGGGCGTGGGGTGGCAGGCTGGCCGGGCTGGTGTGTGCCGCGTGGCGCGTTTGTGGCGGGCGGCGGCCTGGGAAGCTTAGTAGGCACGACACCTGCTTTCCCGCCGTGGAGTTCAAAATCGACCAACTACCTGCCAAGATGAAGCCGGCTTCAGCAATCGGCCGGCCGCAAGGCGGATTGACGCTCTCATGGAGCTCGATGAGGGGGGAAGCTGCTGAGACTTCGCAGCCCCTCGACCACAACGCCTCACCGACTTCGGGGACTACTTTCGGAGTAATGGGCCACGGGTAGCCTCACCCGAGTCCCTGGATTTATCAAGACTTTGCACTACAAAAAAAAGACACATCCATGTCATTTTGGGCCGATCGAATTTTTTTCTGTCATACATATGACACTTCTATGACGATAATTGTGACAAAACCTGGTATCATCATAGATGTGGTGGGCTTCTACTTCTATGACAAAAAATCATGACAAAAAATGGGGTTTTCGTCCTGGGCGGGCCGGAGACGCAGCTGCATGACATTCTTTGGGCCGTCCATGACGGAAAAAACCGTTGTAGCAGCGAGGGGGAGGAAAATTTCAGGGAGTTCCCGGTTACGGTGGGAGGTCGGGGACCGAGGGATGCACGTTTCTCTTGTACACGTATGCGCATGTGTGCGAGGCGTTGACTCTAATTGAACCCGAGCGAGGCGTTGGGCTCTAACTGAACCCGAGCAATTGTACTGCAGGCTACGCGTTACTAATCCCGATCGATCGATCGATGGCTGTTAACTGAATCCGATCGAGCGATTCCTTCGCTACTGCTGCTAACTGAAGCCGATCAATGCTGACTCTGGGATGAACAGTGAGCATTGTGGGGGGGGGGTTGGATGAACATTGAGCGATGGTGTTGCCTCTGGATGAACAGGACCTCGTGGTGTGGTGGACGGCTGGATGAACAGTAGATGGTGGAGGGGTGGTTGAACAGGACCCCGTGGTGTGGAGGGCTGGATAAACAGTAGACGATGGAGGGGTGGTTGAACAGTAGCCGGTGGAGTAGCGCGTAGTGGAGGCTGGATGAACAGGAGCTCGTGGAGGCTGGAGGAGGCCGATGGTAGCCCGTGGAGGCTGGAGGAGGTCGACGGTGGAGATGAACAATATCCCGTGGAGTCCGTTTGCGGTACGCCACACCCCTCCCGATCAACAGGACCCCCGTTTTGACCGTAGGAGGTACGTTTCGTCCGTTTTGCGGTACGCCACACCCCTCCCGATCAACAGGACCCCTGTTTCAACCATAGGAGGTCCGTTTCCTCCGTTTTGCGGTACGCCACACCCCTCCCGATCAACAGGACCCCTGTTTCGACCGTAGGAGGTCCGTTTCCTCCGTTTTGTGGTATGCCAGGCCTTGTTTCCATCGCATGTTCCGTCCAAGCCCTCCCGATGAACACGACCACGCATTCCATTCTGACCCAGCCGGTTGGCTCCCACGCATTCTGTTGCCTCCCGATGAACATGACGCATTCCGTTGCCTCCCCATGAACACGACGACGACGCTATTTCTCCGTTCCGACCCAGCCATGTACACGAGCCCTCGACGTACGTATGCGCGAGTAGGCATTCGAGACCCCGCCCGTATGTACGTATGTGGCCGTATTTTCTTTCTTGCACCCTGGCCGCTGTACGTACGTGTACATGCTACGTGCGCGCCTCTACTACGACAGGTACGCGCCTCTACTACGACACGTGCACACCTCTCCATCGACCAATATATATGTATGTACACGTTCACGACCAGAATGACAACGCTACGTACGCTTCGACCAGGTCGGTCCCGACTGTCAGGCACTTCCTTGCCTGCGAAACTATAGCTGGTGGGTCCCAGCAGTCAGGGGGGCGAATTGTTTTGGTATTTTTTTGCCTGGACGCACTTCCTTGCGTGCGAAGATGTACATGGTGGGTCCTAGCATTCAGGGGGGAAATGTTTTTTTCGTGAAATACTAGTGGCCCATCCGGTGGGTCCCTGCTGTTAGGTGGAGGAATAATTATTTTGCGCGTAATAAGGAGGCACTTCCTTGCGGCCGCCATGGACCCAGCTGTCAGCCTCTCCACGCCCAGTACTCTTCCGATGGAAGTCGGGCATTGACCACATTGACCATGCGGCACCAAGAGAACCACGGTGGTGGACGAGGCGAGGCCTAGGAAGGGGACGGCGCGGAACTGGGGAAGACACAGCAGTGGATGCCCACGCGAAGAGGAGTACGAGGGTGAGGCTGCCGTCGCCGAAGAATAACAGGGGGTGTGGGTGAGTAGAGGGATGGCCTGGCCAGCGGTGGGAGTAGTAGGGGCGGTGAGGCCTCCGCGGTATCACAGCCGGCCATGGGAGGCAGGAGCATGCGGCACGATCGACGCTGCTTTGGGCGGCTGGAGCATGAAGACCAGAGGTTGAAGAAGCACTACGGCCGTTGGATGGACATCGTACGGTCACTGGAGATAGAGTCATTCATATTGACTAAGTTGACAAAGCCCTCCGTCCCCGTAAATTTAGTTGGCCCACAAGTCCGCCTCCCACCAAGGTGAGTCCCAGCTAGCAGGGGGATTATTCATTTTTTTGTGCGTAATAAGGAGGCATTTCTGGTGGGTCCGAGCTGACAGCGGGGGGAATGTTTTTTTCGCGAAATACAGAGACCCTTCCGGTGGGTCCCATCTATCAGGTGGAGGAATCATTATTTTGCGCGTAATAAGTAGGCATTTTCCTGTGTGGGCCGCTACTGTCAGCCTCTTCCGATGGCTGTTGTTTGTTGACCATGTTGACCTCGCCGCACCAAGAGCACAAACACGGTGGACGAGGGCGAGGCCCAGGAAGAGAACCACCCGGAGCCGGTGAAGCCACCGCAGCGGATGCCCATGCTAAGGGGAGAACGAGCGTTGACTGGTCGGCTGCGGGGTGAGGCTGACATCACCGGAAAATAACAGGATGTGTGGGTGGTTAGAGGGATGGCCTGGCGGCAGCACAACCAGCCACGGGAGGAGGGAGCAGGCAGTCCCACCGGCGCTGGTTTGGGCGGCTGGAGCAGGAAGATCAGAGATTGAAGAAGCACGGCGGCCGTTGGATGGACATCCAACAGTCACTGCTGTGTGTTGACTAAGTTGATAGTCACGGAGCAGGAAGATCAGAGATTGAAGAAGCACGGCGGCCGTTGGATTGGACGGCCCAAATGACGCTACTAGGCCTAATTCGGATAGGGCGTAACGGGCCCTGGGTTAGTGGGCTGTAAAATGGGCTATATGTGAACATGCCGTTAACAAGCTTTCCGTGGGCCGGCCCGCCATTGTAGCGACCCGACCCGAATGGATCAAGTCTCTGTGCTTAAGTGTCATCCCTGGATCGGTATGCTGACACACACAGTACTCGAGGATTTATAACAGAGGTAAATCACATGTATAAAGTAACGTAAATACTATTGCCTCAAATCCATATAGCGGAAGTAACAAGGTTGTGGATTCCCATCAACACCAACGGCAAAGTTGAGTGTAGAAATCGTAACCCTAACGTATCACTTACTCATCGTAAGATCATGCAACATGAGACGTTGCAGCCATGTAGGTCAGTACATTGAATGTACTGACAAATTCACACCATTTGGATGAAAGATGAATAAAAGCTATCACTACATGCATATATGGCTGGTGGAAAGCTCTATGGTTACAATGTTTTTGCGAAAAGCCAATTTTTCCCTACTACAAAGGAATATATTTTATTTAACTACAGAGTTGGTTGATTAATATTGAGAAGATTCCTCCAACTCAATCCCAAAATAATAATCATTAACCCAAATCAAATTAGTAATTAAAGTGTTGAGATCAACATGAATATCCAAAGACCAGAGACTCAAGATTGTCCATAACCGGGGACACGGCTAACCATGATTAGATTGTATACTCTGCAGAGGTTTGCGCACTTTTCCCCACAAGACTCGATCGCCTCCGTTGAATTTCTCGCACTACGTGTTGTTTGAGAAACGGATGACCAAGACACACTCTTTCAGAAATATTAACTCTCTACTCCGGGAAGACCATAGCAAACCTACAACCCTCTACCTGCTGATCCACCTCTTCAAGAGCTTCATGTAACCTACTCAACTATGCTAGAGCCCATAATTGCTTGTGGCTGCACACGGAAGTTTCTAGCATGAATAATCTAATGATCCCTTTGAGCCTGGGTGGCGGACAGTAGGATGATCACACGGTATATCCCCGGGATCTCCTAGGACAACACTGGTATTTTCCCAGGTGTCTGGGCAAGTCCACTGGTATATCCCCAGTGTGCCCCTAGCAATCCACCCAGATGTGTATTAAAGTACCCACCTTAAGTTAAACCTTAGTTGACAATAATCTCTCACATCTTTCATGGAAAACACTCAAACCCAATCCACATCTACGAGCATAGCATGGCAATAATAGCATAACGTAAAAGTAACTCCCAAGGTTTGAATGCAGGGCAATAGGATCCTACCTCATCAACTACTTCCCAATACCCACATGTTATGAATTCCTAACCATGCAATGTTTGAGGGTGAAACTAATGCATAAAAACTGGGTATGAAAGGGATATGATCAAAGTGTGAACTTGCCTGTACTGTTGATGAAGATGACTCACACTCAAAACTCTTGATAGTTCCACTCGTCACACTCCGGTAAATCTACCGTAAGCAAGCAGTAGTAACCACACATAAGCAATCAAGCAAAAGAATCGAAGAAAAGATCACAAAAAACTAAGAAAACAAGCAAATAACTCTTGCAACATAAACAGTTTCTAACAGTACCAAAATTAGGTGATTTTTACCTTATCATAAAGTTTAGGTCAAGAGCTTCGATTTGCAAAAAGAATAAACTAAATCGGAGTTACGAAACTCAAGTTACAGATGAAACAAGATCAAATACTAATCTGCACTAAATTCAATTTTTAAATTGTCAAAAACATGTTCAAGTTGATTATCTGGATAGAGGCGATCATAACAAAGAATTTGGCGTTGGTTTCGTTGGAATTGGACAAACGAGTAAAAAGATGTTGTCGTTTGAAAATCAGGGGCTAATCTTTAAATGAAATATTAACAAACGGGTCCCTGGCCACAAAAACAAATCTAATATATGAACGTTCGCTGCTAAGGCTTATATAATGAAAACGTCCGCTGCCAATGCTAAAAGAACAAGCGTTCGTTAACTAAATGTACCGGTTTGAAATAAAAAAACGAAACCTAGATCTAATCTAGACCGTCGATTGTAGATCGGACGGGGAGGGAAGAGGCGAGGCATACCGCGGCGACGGTGGCTGCCGGCGGCGGGGGGGGGGGGGGGCTCAGACGTCGAGGGGGCGGCGGCTCCGGTGGGTCTCCGGCGTGGCCGTGGGGTCGGAGAGAGGCGGCGCGCGGCGCTGTAGCCGATGGTGGCAGCGACGCTCGTCTTTGGCGATGGAACGGTGCTGCATTGGCGAGCGGATCTCACCGGCGGTGGCGGATTCCGGAGAGTGTGGCGGCAGCGGCTCGGTGAGATGCGGGAGGGCTGCGGCGCGAGTGGAGAGAGAGGGAGGGGATTTATAAGAGGAGGGGGCAATGGTGGCATGGAGAAGGGGGCAGAGGAGGCCGGAGGCGGCACGACCTCCATGGCAGCGCAGCGGCGAACTCGGGAGGAGTCCCGGTCAGGCATGGGAGCGAGGCGGCGCGCTGGGCTGGGCCTTTGGCCTGGCAGGAGCTGGGCCGGCCAGTTCGGTGGCCTAGAATTTTTTTAACACACACAAACAAACTAAGAACAAACAAAAATAAAATATATTATATAGGCATATAATATATCAAAATTTTCAGAAAAAGATTTTCTACAACATGAACATTATTCTAGCTTCAAATAAAATACACAAAAATTCTAATAATTCAAACAGTGCTACTGACCTATTTAAAACCCAATAAAATCATTTTAAAAATACCAAAATGGTTTCAAATTTATTTCTCTCCAATTTTCTACTATAGGGAATCATGTTACCTAATTTCCATATATTTTATTTTCGGAGAAAAATAATTTGAATAAAACCCAAATAAGTCCAAATTGAAAATAATTTTCAAAGGAACTTTAAATTGGATTTCTTTTAAACTCCCAACTCATATTTCATATGTTTTGAAGAAGTCATTTTATCTTCTCTCATGAAAATTATTGAGTTGCGTGAAGTTTATGAATTGGAAATAATTCCAAATGAAAGTCAAATCTTTTCAAAACCCTTTTCATTTATTTAAATGGAAGAAGTCATGTCATCTTCTCTCTAGAGTTTTGTGTTCGAAAAGAATTTGATTCCATGGAGATCAAAAGGCAAAGGTGAAAGTTTGGGAAAGTCCTTTTATTCCCTCTCATTTAACTTTCAAAAGTTTCCACTTTCACTCAATCAATCACACAACAATCAAACAAACAATCAATCTATCTATTTAGTATAACATTCCAAAATATAGAATTTTGGGATGTTACAGCCACCTTTTGACCAAGTCAAACGAGCCTACCTTTTCACAAGATGGGCCTCTGTTGGGGCCGTGCCACATGTCGCCGTATCATAGGCGCCTTTGGTCCAATGAGCGGATGTCATCTGTCGCAACGGTGAGCCGACACGTGTTTCCTCCAGCCAATGATGATTTTACACGTGGAAAATCCCGATTGGTCGGGGCTGTTAATGGGTTATCGGATCCAAAACCCGACTTGTGTTCCGTTACGGTGGATCGGTGTTCCGTTACGGTGGATGCCACATGTCGGTCACCCTTGACGACAGCACTTCTGTGACGCGCGATTTATTGTCATGTAAGTGGACACTGCCGTGATGATAATTTTGGTAATGTCATGGAACACTTCTACGACAGCACATGTATGACTATCTTGATTCTGTCATAAAATCGTCATGGATGTACATGCATGACAAAAAACGTGACCTACAGTGAAAAACACGTGTCATCATGGAAGTGTATTTTTTTGTAGTGTTGGGCTAGCTCCGCCTAGCTGAGCCCCAAGTTGAAGCTCGACCATCCGGGGGCCGGCTAGCTCGACAGCCGGCCACTGGAGGGCGGCTAACCACTAGCCGACGGCACCGTAAGCAGCCGACTTCATCGAGCTGACCTCTAGAGAGGGCGGCGCCAAGCAGACGGCCACCATGCGCCCTCAGTGTTTGTGCCCTCTTCGAGAGGACGTGATGGGGCGTGGCTACAGTAAAGCCCTTACCCCTGAACCGTGGGTTCGGTGTGGCTACAGTGCCCCGTACGGACGAAAATCTCCTCACGGCGTGGCACTGTTGCCACTCTCCCTCGACGTCACTCTGGGCAGGCGGAGCCCTTCTCCCCACGACAGCCTGTCGGTACGGCCCGCAAGCCATGGGCCCTACCGGGAAGTGACATCCCAGAAGACGACGCACGATGGACCAATCGAACCAGGAGAGGGCCGGTTTCTAGCAGGCGCCCCCCCTCGAAGCCCGTGCGCCATTAACCTGATGAGACCGGTTGTGGCTATAGTGATCTTCCACAAGGCGGCGGGACTGTTGCCACGCTGAGCTGACCAATTAGTAGAACTGCTACAGTGAATGGCCTGTCGGCTCCGTACCTGACCAGTCGGCGGGGCCCACCAGGCGGCGGGCCCCACTAGTCGGTGGAGAAGCCAGAGGCCGGAGATGCTGACAGCCGGGCCCAGCAGACAGCCAGATTACCAATGTACCCCTAGGGGGTAGGACTATATAAGCCCCCCAAGGCACCCATGCAAAGGGTTCCCACTTTGATAGAACTAGCCAGATCACTAGAGCAAGGGAGAGCTAGCCTTGCCCTCTCCTTCCTCTAGCATACAGCTCAAGGAGCACATTTGTATCACTTGTGCCATAGTGATCATGCGGAGACCCCGCAGAGCAGGAGTAGGGGTATTATCTCCAAAGAGAGCCCCCAACCTGGGTAAAGTACGCCGGCGTTCGTGTCTACGCCTCATCCCGCTTCTGGGCACCGGGGACGTTCTACTCACTCCCAACATGATAAGCCATCCTTTGGCATATGTCGCACCCAACCACCGACAGGAGCCGCTGCTCTAGTGTGTCCGGCCCAAGGGATATGCTCCCTCTGGTCCGGGCCCCGCTGAGACGACACCTTAGTGTTGCACCTAAGCTCCGGGGAAGGGCCCTCTGGAGGCGTCTTGCTCGCCAGGGCATCGGAGCTTACACTACTAGGGAAAACCCTATACACAGAACTTTAGCAGTAGCGTGGATCGGAAAAGCACGCTAGTGCTAGTTAGCAGTAGCGCGCCAGACGAAACCGCGCTGCAGATAAAGATCTAGCAGTAGCGCGTCTTGCTGAACACACGTTACTACTAAAATTCCCATGGCTTAGCCCATAGGCTACACATAGTAGTAGCGATCTATGACAAACCGCGCTACCGCTACGTCGTTTGTAGCAGCGCATTTTAATAGAAACTCGTTGCTGCTAAAGGTTATAAAATTAAATTGAAAGAGAATGGAAAGGTAATTGAAAATGAAAGAAATAGAATAAGGTGAAAGGAAACAAATAAAATGTGAAGAAAACTAAATGGAAAAGGGAAAGAAGAGAAAGGAGTAGCAGTAGCGTGTATCAGAGAACGTGCTATAGCTAAGATAGCAGCAACGCTTTTCCCGGAACGCGCTACTGCTACTTCTGACTTAACCACGGGGTTCGTCCTTCCCCACGCCACTTTCCCCCAAATCCAACTCTCTCCACTCTCGCTGCCGCCGTCGCCCGTCGGCCGCCGTGCGCTCTCCGCACCCTCTACGCCGCCCCGACCCCCGACCTCAACGCCGCCCCCGCCCCCGACCTTAACGCCGCCCCGGACGCTGCCCCGACCCCAGATTCAACGCCGCCCCCACCCCCGTCCCCGACCTCAACGCCGCCCCGACTGCCACCCAGACCTCGACGCCGCCTTGCCCCTCCCTCGTCGTAGTCACCCGAGGTGAGCACGCCCGCTCCTCCCTCTCCCCTACCTCTGCCTAGGGTTTCTTTATATTTTAGTTGCATATTAAGTTTATTTTTATTTATAGTAAGTTTATTTTAGTTGCATATTAAGAACTAGGTACTAATTAGGTAGTAGAATATTTTTATTTATATTAAGTTTATTTTTAGTAAGAATTAGTTGAATTAATAGAACTAGTTAGTAAGAACTTGTTTATATTTTTTAGTTAAAGCAATTTTTCCTGCCTCGACGTTGACGATGCCTATCCCGCATCCTCGTCGTCGAGTCGGCGGAGGACGACATCTGCTTGACCAGATCGGCCATGTCCGGGAATGGGCTCCGCCGGGGTGGTACTGGGAGGCGCTACCTACCGGGGGGAGCCAGCCTCTCGTTGACCCGAACCTTCTTTGGTGGCGGTCGCGTGGGCCAGTGACGATCGAGAGGCTCGAGGACTCTGCGGAGGTGGTGCGTCACCATGTCAGTGCGGAGGACGCGCACGCCCGTCGCTACTTGTTTGCGTTGGAGCACAGGCCATTCTGCAATACCTGGCAGGTTTTCCGGGGATCTCACTGGAGCTATGATCCCGTGATGGTTCCTTCTTTGTGGGTGTCCACCGCCTGCGCCGATACCCGTTGTGTGCTAGGGTTTTAGTTGTATTAATGATGTTATATGTATGACACTATTCGTGATGTATTAGTGATAATATTTGACGATGTACGGACGTAGGAGATGATTTACTTTTGCTTTCTGAATGCATGCTAATTTGAGTCCTATAAGATATTTTGAAATGTATATCTTGTGTTGCTCAATATCCAAGTGGACCGTCATGTTTGCAGGTTACACCTCCGAGTGGCCCATGTTTTGCCGGAATGTTGATTCATTTCCGTTCCGGCAAATTTTAGGCACTCGATATGTCATATTTTAGCAAAGGTCATGCCGGATTTTTCCGTGAATTTTGGCATGACTTGTGCCAGAATATGTAGGAAATATCGAGTGCCATGGATTTGTGTGTTGAGTATCTTGGTAGTTGTCTTCGATTGATTTTCAATTAATGTTTTAACTATGAACATAGGAAATGTCTGACGACGAAAAGGATTTCGGTATTTGCAAATACTGCGAAGACGAGCGCGGCCTGTGCGACGGAATCTTCCTAGATGATGATAGGCGCTTCAGCATCAAGCTGGACGAGAACTTCGAAGTGGATACAGTAAGTCACAGCGACAAGTCTTTTTTCGTAATCAAGCATGACATCTGCTTCATTTGCTTCCACTTATTTTTTTTACTATTCTACTAGCGTATCCCCTGCCATGCAAGAGTTTTTGTATTGGATAAGATAGGTTTCAGTCATAGTATGGATGAAAAGAAAGTTTACTTGAAGACCGAGCATGGTTATATTTTCCATGCAAAATTGTACAATTCAGACGACTACACCTATTTTGGATGCAAAACATGGCGAGCACTATGCAAGACTTATGCATTTGAGACTGATATGGTTATCACCTTTGATATTCGTCCGGAAGATGATATTGAAGGTAATACCAACATCTGGGTCGATGTGCAGACGCCTCCAGTTATACCATTATGTCAGTTTCTCAACCATATTTTTTCTTTGATCGATATTGTTTATTCAAAAATAGTTGACAACTAATTTGTATTGTCAGCTTATTTCGGTGCAAGCAAACATGTCCAGCGCTTGGTAGACAGGACCGTATACTGTCCTGGGGCTGAACTCAACTGCTAGGAGCTCAGTCATTATGTTTCATGGCTTGAGGATCTTGATACTGTCAAGACAAATTTTCTTCCTGCATTTAGAAATGTTAGTACTGAAAATGTGCGACCAATAGTGTTCGTAATGAACTACGGTCACATCTATTTAGGAAGGATGGTAAGATTTTTACTATTTGTCATCAGTGCATCTTTTCCATACATTATTTTTGAAACTAAACTTCATTGCTAAGTATGTTAACATACGATGTTCTTCAACAGGGACTCCCGATGAATGTTGTGCCTTATGGGATCGAGACTAAAGGTACCATGAGTATTATCAGCTTACGGCCAAGATATCCTACAGATTACTTTAGTGCATTCAAGATTATCGACGGATGCTTAATAGTGCAAGACTGGACCAAATATGTGATGGGGGAGCGCAGAGAAGTACTAGGGGGCAGCAAACAGATGTGCTACCCACGATTAGGAGACAGGTTCATCTGCATGCTCCAGCTTGATCAAGGAGGAGAGCTATACATGTTTTATGTTATTTTACCTCAGAGAGAGCAGCAGGAGTGATTAGCTAGCTAGAAATGAGTTTCAGGATGATGATGTGCTACACTATATTACTATGATGATAAAATAGCTAGTGTTGGTGGTAATGACTATGATGATTATTGTTAGCTAGTGTTAGTGGTGATTAAATAAATACTATTTTTTGAGACAGAAATAAATATTGTTGGTGGTAATGACTATGAGGATGATTAAATAGCTTGTGCTGGCGGATTAGATTCAAGTGGAGGCAACATGTGGTGCACATCGAAAGTACTACTAGTCCAAACTAGATCAAATTTGGATTAGTAGTATACTTTTGACATGCACCACATATTGCCTCCACTTGAACCTAATCCACCTTCATTTGACACACTGTTATGGACATAATGATGTAAACCTCATAACTGGTATTGTATCAATATTTGTACAATGGCACATAAATACACTAGAAATGGAAAAATAAAAAAAAGTACTAGTAGCGATGGACAGAAAACACGCTGTAAGTAGTTACCTTAGCAACAGCGTGGTACCGAACAAACGCTGCAGCTATTTGTCCTAGCAGTAGCGCGGGCATGCACGCGCTGCTGCTAAGCAATAGCTGTAGCGCCTTATTAGTAGCGCGCCATCCCGCGCTACTAGTGAGCACAAAACCCGCGCTGCTGCTAGGGCTTTCCCTAGTAGTGTTAGTGAATCCTCCGATGAGGATTGTCCAGCGTGGGACCTCGCCGGGCTGTACAAAATGTGGCGACAGTTAAAACTACTACATCCTAATGACCTCGGGCACGAAGGTGTGTGCGGGTTTCGTATACTTACAACTTTACCAGGGGCTGGGCCCTGGGATCCCACTCCGGACTACTATCAACAGCCATGGTGGACGCCTCGGGGAGGGGACCTTTCCCCCTCTTCGGCGATTCGGCCTCCAGGGATGAGGAAGCCGTCCTTTTCTTCCCTCCCCCTACGGGGGACTCGTCTTCTTCCTCCTCCTCTTCATCTTCGGAGGGGAGATCGTCGTGGGAGTCTTCGGATTTTGTGTCCGAAGCATCGCAACGACGGAGGCCACTCCGGGTCTTCTTGACCTTCTCGGAGACCTCTTTCTTCGGCGCCTTGTAAGGCGCTGGGACCAGCATCTTTGTCAGAAGAGGTCCGGCCGGTTCCTGTGGCAGTGGGGCTGGACAGTATATCCGCTCCAGCTTTCTCATCTATTCCTGGGATTATTATAGAAAACATGATAAAGGCGCCTCCCTCAGGACATGTCACCTAAAACAAGGATGGACATAGCACAGCGATGACTTACCAGACTCGCAGAACGGGGTAGTTGATACCCGCGGTCCTCGGCGGAGCCCGGCCACGGTTTGCCGGACTTGAAGAGCACCATCCAGATGTCCTTGTGGGAAGAGCCATAGAGCTCCCGTAGCATGTGGTGTTCGTCCGGGTCGTATTCCCACAAACTACAGGCTCGACGCTGGCAGGGGAGAACCAGGCGAACTAACATCACCTAGACTATGTTGACGAGTTTGACATCCTTGTCGACCACGCTTTGGACGCGCATTTGGAGCATCGACAGCTCGTCGGATGAGGACCAGTTCAGGCCCTTCTCGGGCCAGGACGTGAGCCGCAGTGGGGCTCCGGATCTGAATTCGAGAGCAGCCGCCCACTTTTTACCACGCGGTTCGGTGATATAGAACCACTGCTGCTGCCATTCCTTGATGGAATCATTGAAGGCGCTCGTCGGCCATAAGACCTTGGGCATCTTGCTCACCATCGCATCGCCGCATTCGGCATGCTCACCATTCACCACCTTGGGCTTCACGTTGAAGATTTTCAGCCATAAGCCAAAGTGGGGCGAAATACGGAGAAAAGCCTCACACACGACGACGAACATCGAGATGTTAAGGAAATAATTGGGGGAAAGGTCATGGAAATCTATCCCGTAATATAACATGATGCCGCGAATAAATGGCTGGAGAGGAAACCCGAGCCCGCGGACAAAATGAGGAAGGAACACGACCCTCTCGTGGGGCTCCGGAGTGGGGACGATCTGTCCCGCCGGTGGAAGATGGTGGCCGATTTTCTTGGCCAAGTACCCGGCCTCTCGGAGCTTTTTGATATCCTTCTGTCGAACGGTAGAGGCCATCCATTTGCCTCCTTCTACGGGTCGGACATCTTTGGAATCTCTCTCTTTGGTGGAGAAGAAGAGTGCTTGGGCGCTTGGGCTCGAGCAGAAGGTAATGGACTAGCGAAAGGAAAAGGCCTGGGCAAAAAAAGGAAGAGACCTTATCTCTTTATAGATGTAGTAAAAAATTTTTGCACCTCCCCACTTGCCTGGTGGAACCTGCTCGTTCCCCACTCGCCGCAATTGACGGTGCGGTTGGACTACCCGTACCCGTATTGATGAGAATCCCGTAATAAGGGGACACGTTCTCTGCTTCGGCAAGACATGCAGAGGAAACCGCCTCGCAATACACGTTGTGGGTGGTTGCGGGAAAATGATTCGAATAATGACTCAACCGTGGTGTCATGTCACACCATACAAAACTTTTCAGCAGATTACATTTGTGAAATATCATTCTCTCTATGGTGGTATGCGAAGATCATCTTGCAGATACAGACACGGTTTAAGTGTTCGATAATTACTTTGGAGTATTCGGAGATGGAACCCGCCTTGCAATGCCGAAGACAAAACTGCCACTACAAGAAATATGTCAACTTGTGACCACCACTATTGGTCAATGAAAGGTCATGATTTTTCATTTGCGACCTTTTTGTGACCAAAAAACGGAAGGTCAAAAGCTGGCGGTCGTAAACTGACTATAGCGACCTTCTCTGGGAGAAGGTCATAGACGTTTACGACCAAAACAGAAGGTCGTTGAACCCATCACTACTAGGGAAAAGCCTAGCAGCAGCGCGGGTTTTGGGCCTATTAGTAGCGCGGGGGCCAGCGCTACTAATAAGGCGCTACAGCTAACGTATAGCAGTAGCGCGGGTGCCACCCGCGCTACTACTACGTCCGTTAGTAGTAGCGTGGGTAAAAATCTGTGCTACTAGTAAGCGTCTAATCTCTTTTTTTTGAATTTTTTGAATTTTTTTTATTTTTCCCCTAATTTTCAAATTTCTGAATTATTTTAACCTCCAATCTCTAATCACCCCTCCTCGCTGCTCAATTTAATCTCTAATCTCTAATCACCCCTCATCATTCCAAATCATCTAACTTTCCGGACGGTCACCCATCCTTTCACTACTCCAGCCTGAGCACGCTTAACTTCCGGGTTCTATTCTCCCTCGTTTCCAAGTCTACACTTGTTGTTTTCCTGACAATAGTAAGATGTCAATCCTATTAACCTCAGGAATTGAGCTTGAGCATGAAGTCACACATTTTACTGTTTGAGTTTGAAACTATTGTTCTAAAAAATAACACTAATATTTAGTAACACTAATATTTCTTCAATAATTAGTTTGACCATTGTTTGACCACAGTTTGACCATAGTTTGACCAGATTTGATCAAAATTCAAAAAAAACTGAAATAATTATTTAATAACACTAATATTCTTGAATAATTAGTTTGACCAGATTTAACAAAAATTAAAAAAAAACTTTTTTTTGAATTTTTTTGCCTCCAGATCTTAAAAGCCCCGTAACTTTTTTTCTGTTAGGTTTTTGAGGATTTTGAAAATGTTTAACAAGGTTCCCCGAGTTATATTTGGATGTAACTTTTCAAGTAGATGATTTTTCATATAAAAAACTTTTTCATCCGAGTTAGTATGCAAAAGTTATCCCCATTTTTACAAATTCTCAAGAAATTTTGCAAATAAAGTCGTAATTCATATTTGCAAATTTTCCCAACAACTAGACGACATATCACATGGGAAACTTATTTTCTTTGATTTTTTTGACATTTTCATCATTTTATTTTATTTTTTT
Organism: Triticum aestivum; assembly: GCF_018294505.1. Lineage (NCBI taxonomy): Eukaryota > Viridiplantae > Streptophyta > Magnoliopsida > Poales > Poaceae > Triticum > Triticum aestivum. The sequence continues at coordinate 754,889,848 of NC_057798.1, read as the reverse complement.
AAAACTGAAAAGGCGATCCACCGGGGGGGGGGGGGTAGAGTTTGAAACCCAGTATTTAGTAGTAGCGCGGGGTTTTTACCCCTCGCTACTACTATGGCATTTTGAAACCCAGTATTTAGTAGTAGCGCGGGTTTTTACCCCTCGCTACTACTATGGCATGTTCCCGAGGGGCACGGTTGAGACCGATTAGTAGTAGAGAGCGGTAAAAACTTAGTAGTAGCGCGGGTTTATAACCATCGCTACTACTATGGCATGGTCTAGGGGCACGGTAGAGACCACTTAGTAGTAGCGAGGGTTAAAAACCAACGCTACTGCTATCAACTTAGTAGTAGCGAGGATTAAAAACCCGCGCTACTACTATGGCATGTCTCGGGGGGCACGGTAGAGACCGCTTAGTAGTAGCAAGGGTTAAAAACCCACGCTACTACTATCAACTTAGTAGTAGCGAGGTTTAAAAACCTGCACTACTAGTAAGTAGCAGTAGCGAGGGTTTTTAACCCTCGCTACTAGTAAGCGTCTGTGTATAAGCTTTTCCCTAGTAGTGCATGACCTTTTGTTTTGGTCACTGGCTGTCTGCCCAGGCCACGTCGGATCCGACGTGGCAATCTGACGTGGCAAAATTACGACCAATTGAAAAGGTCGTTGACAAGATTCAGCCCGGTCCGATTAGGTGTTTTATATGGGCCGAGCCCAACAATTCAGCCTTTCTACATTTTTTTCCTATTATTTTTGGTTGACTTCATGGGCCAAGCCCAACAATTTTTTTCCTATTATTTTTGGTTGACTTCTCGGCCATGGCCTTTTAACATTGTTTGGCCCATTATATTTTAGAGTTGATCCCACCAATCAATGGGTGCTACTTGTCATCATCTCACACATTGGGCCCACTTGACAGAAATTTCAAAATGCTCAAATTATTTTCATAAATGGGTCCCACAAGTCAGGTATCCATTCCACAAACCAGATTCAATGCCAATATATTTTCCAGTACAGAACTGCATTTCAGGTAAACAATATTATTCTAAGAATATGTACATAACTCCCAGCATTTGAATAACAAGTTAGCAAGGACATATACATCAAATTCTCAGCAAAATCAGCAGTACATCCAAATTCCAAGGCCAACATTACAACAAAGTCCTGCATCTCCCTAGGAGCAGGAGGGATAAGAGAGCATGCATGCATGCCTAGGTCCTGCATGCCTTGCTTCTTCCAACTTCGGCCTAGAGCTCACGTCAAAACACGAATGAAGGAAATCATCTGCATGTTATAAATAAATGTTTATGAACAAAATGCATGAACTGAAAGGAGCAAGCTACTTTGTATTTGAGAAACTGAAAAATGCATGAACAATTTTTCAGAAGATAACTGGACTTTTGTTCATGCATTTAGACACGAAAACAAGGGCTTGTATTATACACATTAATTAGAATAGGATCGCAAGACACAAATATAAGCTAGAATTGACAAGTACACATTAATTTTAACATAGCATCACTAGCTCTCTTGTTGTCTGCATATTAAACCATATGGAAAAATGCTCATGAGTGGCCACCGACTTGTTCTTGGGGTTCTTCTGCTTGAAATCCAACAAACAAACAGCAAGTTCAGGACAACGGCCGCCCGGAAACCACGGGGAAACATGAACATGGTAAACATAAGGGCAGGTGCAACTAATAATTAACATCACAGGAGAGAAAACAGTATATTCATTAACAAACGATGCCGCTAGGACCTATACAGATTGACTATATAAGAATAGTATATTCCAACGCAAACACATGACAACAAAATCCTCTTCAATTTAACATGAGCTATATGATACGTAAGTCAGTCACATCTAGCAACCTGTCTAGACTTTGGACATTATTACATAGAGCATCCTCTTCAAATTCCAATCTTTCTCTTCTTCAGATATACTCTGTACAACATAATAGACAAGCCAAGCAAAATCTTCTAACTTGGTGGTAACAAGTCTACATATTTCAACTTTTAATGCCTTCAGATTATACCTCGGTTGCCGTCAACAGCCCAGCCGGGTCCTCCGTTCTAGAAATCTGCAGCTTGTCGCCGAGCTCCACTAGTCAGCTATGGCACTCAGGAACCAGCTTCTGCTTCAGCCCCAGGGTGCAACAAAGCACACACGACGATACAGTTATATCACCACCAAATGCGCCACATCAAATTCAAACAAGATCAAATCAGAAGAGTCACATAAATTCAAGGAAATGGTATAAAATCTGCCACTCCCACCCACCCACCATAAATTGCAATCTTACCCTCCAATTTAACAAGACGTATAGTCAGTCATGTAAGCAGCTTGTCTAGACTGTGGAAACTTTGAAATTCGATTTGTTTCCTTTCACTATCTACACAAGAAACACTCGGTGCCTGTCAGGTATCAAAAATAATTCAACTTTCAGATAAATTTCATTTAGATTTCTCAATCGAGGTGACAGAAAGTCAGTCATGGGTACACTCGACAGCCATAGACCGACGTTTCAAAGTAGTACACACGACACAACTACAAATATCATTGATACAAGCAATTTTGCATTCCAACTTGTAAGCTACTATGGAGATTACAACAACTCACTTAATCACAAAGCACAACGAGTAACCAAAGCAGAAACTAAGGACGGATGGCTCCCAGGCATCAGAAATGTTCCAATTAGTACCGTAGCATGTCATATCACATGTTATCTTGAGCTCGGAGCAGTTAGATTACACTTATATTAGGCAAATGAGCTACACATCAACTCACCAGGTTCTGTACACACATCAACACTTGTGGGAGGCAGCAGCACGGACCATCGATGAGGTTGTTGAGTTTGGTGGAAGTATAAGCCTACATGTAGTTGCGCTGTAGGGGGCGAGGGGCAGTAGGCGTTGATGAGCATCGCGTAGTCAGCCACCTGGCATTAGGGAATCACCTTCTTCTTCTGCTCCAGGCTGCCACACATGCACACACATCAATGAAGTTATATCACCAGCAAAAGCGCCAAAGCGAAATGAAATTCAAACATCAAGACAAGAAACCATTATTGTGCAAATGCTTCCCAAACAGACCCTAATAAACTAATGAGGTATAATGGCATATTGCCCTTATTGCGCAAGCAGCCAAGCAGAACTACCGAAGTAATTCGGAGATAATGGTACAGAAGCGTTTTGCCATTGCTCAGCGCTTAAGCGTCGCTTAAAAACGCTTCCTTGAACAATGGAGTTAATGGTATGGAGCTCACAAGGACAATTACATGGCACCTCTGATGTGCTGGTAATTTTGTCAAGCTCTATAGCAGTAGCGAGGAACACATAGGATAACTCCTACCAGTGCAGCTCCAGCACGTAACTCGGAGTGCAGGAATAACATTTTTATTTACAGGAAAATACAAAAGGCTACACCCCAACGCGACTGTATATTGGTATGGTTACCTAGTTGGCATTGTGAAATTGATAAGAGAGATGGAGGAGATTCTGCAGCCAATTTTTTAAATAACAGATCAGAGGGACTAGAAGTTGCATGTTGTCCCCTCCTCACCTGCTGCCTACATGCTTTATTGCACCGGAACCAATGAGAAATCAAAAGGAATGTGCGTGAAGAAGATCATTTGGTCTAACTGTCTGAGGTAAGATATTCGGAAGAATAGAAGGAAAAGATACGACAACAGGAGAAAATGAGATGTCCATCTTTTATAATTTGGACAAGTTGTGAAGCATAAAATAGTTACTCCCTTCGATCCTGATTATCAGCGACAATTAATATGGATCGGAGGGAGTATTATTATTCTTTTATACATTTGAGAAATGTTGTATTGCCATACTTGTACAAATATACCGATGCGTTACTACATGACACTGAACTTAACCCTGGAGCATACTTTGTGCAGAAAAATTCAGCATCAGTGACCTTGTGGTCACCGCCATACACAGCCGCCGTCACGCCAGTCACCTCAAGAAGCAACACTGCGCCGGAGACACGACAATACATGCGCAAGAGCAGAGCACCCGCTGCATCCAAATCCAAATCTAACAAGAACAAAGTTAGGAATGGTTGCAACCATGCTTTTCAAGGCACACAATAGAAAAAATCGCAAAGAATGAGACGACGCATTTCCTGATCTCCTTCCCGTACTTGGATCCAATGTTGTCCGTGTTCCGTGTTGAGGAGCCTAAGTTCAACGTGTAGCCACAATATCCACAGCTGCCAGTAAGAAAGAAACAACACACATCAATGTGTAGCCATAGTATAGAAATTGAGCAGAAGCGCTGTGATAAATTCTACATAGTTCTGAGATTTATTTATGAGAACACAATGCTTTATCTGTACCCACTACATCATATAGCAGGCATTTAAATAAACAAATTCCATCCTACATCAACAATGTCAGTCAGCTGTAAGGAACATTGTCAAATGAAACTGAGCCTTCTGTACACCTGCATTTTTCTTGCTTGCCAGCATGAGGATACGGGCGAAAGAACTAACATGGCATCAATCATCTTGGTCTTTGGTTCCATTCACAACAAACTAACCGTGCTTCTACAACGCATCACACACAAAAAATAGCACAACAGGGCAAGATATGAGTAGGAGAATCAGTTGGATGAAACAAAAAATAGCACAAGGACAAAGAGAGGAGAGAGGGCGAGGGAGGGGAGCTGACCACGAGCAGAGACGACGACATGGCGGTCGGCGGCGAAGGGAGGCGCCGACTCCGATCTTGGGGGTGAGGAGAGGATGTGCGGGGACCTTGACGAAGAACTCAGAGACGGCGGGGACCTTGACGACGAACCCCGCAGCAGGATCCCAGACCTGGTGGGCGGGGACGGCCTTGGCATCGGCCCTGGTGCGGGAGCGGCAGCTGGGGCAGCGCTGGAGTTTGTGCGGGCGCGGGGTAGAAGGTCGTGGGTGCGGCACCGCGGAGCGAGACCCTCCTGGCCGCAGCGCCTGAGTTGGTGCGGGCGCGGGGTAGCAGGTCGCGGGTGCGGCCCCGCTGAGCGAGACCTCCTGGCCGCGGCGGTGCGGCCCTCGGCACCGCGGAGGCGAACGCCAAGAAGGGCAACCCCGCCGAGGAGGCAATGGAGAGGGCGGGGGAGGCGGAGGCCTTGAGCGCGAATGTCGACGGTGAAGGAAGGGGACGGTGGACGAGGGGGGCTTGGATTGGATCTTGGAGTGGGGATGCGTATGAATGCGGATAGGCATGGCGTTGTGGCTGGGTGGGGTGGGGAATCGCCGCGGCCCGATCTCTGCCCGCTTCGACGAGATCGAGGGGAGTTGGCGGGGAGGAAGGGGACGGGATCGAGAGGAGCTAGGGTTTGCGCGGGTGAGCGAGGGAAAGAAAGGAGGCGGGGGGGGGGTGTGGATGGAAATTGACCCAGAGGACATAGCTAGGGTTTCGGGGTTGGTGTGGATGGGTCGAGGACAGCCGTTGGATCCCCGAGAATCCGACGGTCTTGGATGCACTATCCGTGTGATATGTCCACGGACCAATCAGAATGCAATATGATTTTATGACCATCTAAATTGGTTGTAGTTGGCTTAAAATAATGTGTTAAAATCATTTAAGCTAAAATGGATAACCTTCTCATTGTATCACCAAAATTTGAACAAGTTTTTAGAAAAAATAACAACATGGAAAAAGGTAAATATCTTTAAAAAGGGGTGTCGTCAGAATTGAGTTTTTTTGCAAAAAAAACATTTTCCCTTTTTCGAGTGCCCAAAATGAGTTTTTTTGTGAAGGACCTACTATATATTTATTGCAAAATTGGATGAAATCAATTTTATAAAATACTAGGCCATGTTTAATGCACAATTGACAAAATGGTTGGGTGTAAATTTTTTTGATCCACCTTTGGTGAAAAAGACAAATTGCCGCCGATTCAGTTGGAAACGGGTCAAATTTGAACTGCAGCTGCCTCAGAGTTTGCTATTTATATTTTCCAAAAACCATTTCTAGGTACATAAGTATGTATTTTATAATATAAACACCAAAAGTTTTCCAAGATTCAACCACTAGCTAGGAACGGTCAAGCCCGTCGTTTTGACCGCATTTTGAAATGGGCATAAAAATTTCAAAAAAATTCAAAAAATTGGAAAACCTTCGCATTGTGTCATTATATGTGACCAAGTTTCCAGGAAAAATAATAAACTTGTAATACGGTAATTATTTTAAAAAAGTGTTCTCAGAAACGAGCTATCATGCGTGAAGATTCATGGCTTTCAAGCCAAATGATCAATCTTATGGTCACATTCATGACATAGTTTGTTCAAATGATCTCATATTGTGCACAAGGGTGCATCTTGGAATTCCAAACAATGTTGCCTAAGGAAGTTTTCATTTTCTTTGCACGGAAAATTCATTTTCCATTTTCTGAGTGCCCGAAATGAGGTTGTTTTGTGAAGGAACTACCAAATAATTGTTGCAAAAATGGACCTAATCAATTTTTTAAAATACTAGGCCATGTTTAATGCACAATTGACAAAATGTTTGGGTGTAAAAAGTTTTGATCCACCTGTGGTGAAAAAGACAAATTGCCGCCGATTCAGTTTGAAACTGGTCAAATTTGAACTGCAGCTGCCTCATAGTTTGCTATTTATTTTTTTCCAAAAACCATTTCTAGGTACATAAGTATCTATTTTATCATAGAAACACCAAAATTTTTCCACGATTCAACCACTAGCTAGGAACGGTCAAGCCCGCCATTTTGACCGCATTTTGAAACGGGTATAAAAAATTCAAAACAATTCAAAAAATTGGAAAACCTTTGCATTGTGTCATTATATGTGACCAAGTTTCCAGGAAAAATAATAAACTTGTAATATGGTAATTATTTTAAAAAAGTGTTTTCAGAAATGAGCTATCATGCGTGAAGATTCATGGCTTTCAAGCCAAATGATCAATCTTATGGCCACATTCATGGCATAGTTTGTTCAACTGATCTCATATTGTGCACAAGGGTGCATCTTGGAATTCAAAACAATGTTGCCTAAGTTTTCATTTTCTTTGCACGGAAAATTCATTTTCCATTTTCCGAGTGCCCGAAATGAGGTTTTTTTGTGAAGGAACTACCAAATAATTTTTACAAAAATGGACCTGATAAATTTTATAAAATACTAGGCCATGTTTAATGCACAATTGAAAAAATGGTTGGTGTAAAAAGTTTTGATCCATCTCTGGTGAAAAAGACAAATTGCCGCCGATTCAGTTGGAAACGGGTCAAATTTGAACTGCAGCTGCCTCATAGTTTGCTATTTATTTTTTCCAAAAAAATATTTCTAGCTACATAAGTATCTATTTTATCATAGAAACACCAAAAGTTTTCCAAGATTGAACCACTAGCTAGGAATGGTCAAGCCCGTCGTTTTGACCGCATTTTGAAACCGGCATAAAAAATTCAAAACAATTCAAAAAATTGGAAAACCTTCGCATTGTGTCATTATATGTGACCAAGTTTCCAAAAAAATAATAAACTTGTAATTCGGTAATTATTTTAAAAAAGTGTTCTCATAAATGATCTATCATGTGTGAAGATTCATGGCTTTCAAGCCAAATGATCAATCTTATGGTCACATTCATGGCATAGTTTGTTCAAATGATCTCATATTGTGCACAAGGGTGCATCTTGGAATTCCAAACAATGTTGCCTACGGGACTTTTCATTTTCTTTTCACGGAAAATACATTTTCCATTTTCCGAGTGCCCGAAATGAGTTTTTTTGTGAAGGACCTACCATATATTTGTTGCAAAATTGGACCTAATCAATTTTATAAAATACTAGGCCATATTTAATGCACAATTTACAAAATGGTTGGGTGTAATAAGTTTTGATCCATCTCTGGTGAAAAAGTCAAATTCCCATCGATTCAGCTGGAAGCGGGTCAAATTTGAACTGTAGCTGCCACATAGTTTGCTCTTTATTTTTCCAAAAATCATTTCTAGGTAAATAAGTATATATTTAATCACAAATACATGGTTTTATGGCGATACATCGAGGTTTGGACGGTGGTCGAGGGCCCCAACTCTAGAGCACATAAGCTCGCATGCTCGCCGCGTGGTCACCGCGTGACCGTGGCATTGCCATGTGTTCTGGGCGGCCTAGGCATGTCTAGTGGGTTGGGCACTCCCCAGTTAGGTGCTAGGAAGAAAATCACAACATAAGATTCTCACGAGGAGACCGATCGATGCTCAAACTTGAATAAGCAGCCAAGTGTTTGATTTGCGGTACGAGAAATGCACATGGCTATTGGGCGTGAGTTTTGGCTGAGGATGATCAGTTACTAAGAAGACCGTCTTCACAATTTTTTAGGGAAATCAAGAATATATAAATAACACTTCTTTCACAAAGTGCTGCTCTGAATAGGATAGGAAAATGAATGTTGATGAGTTATATTTTAACTAGGCAAGGAAGGTTTTTGACATATTTGATGAAGATACGATTATGAGAATTTTTTGGGAATTTTTGGAATAACAGAAATATAGGTTGCTTCACAACCTAGGGAAAAAAAATGACACATGGACATGACACATAGGCAAAACTGAGGAAATGGCGGCTAGTCATCACAACCCACCACAATCTACAAGGCTATGACCATCTATATTGGTCGTTAACAACTAGAAATAAGGAAGCGGACCTGCACTGTTTGCTTTGTGACCATTTCGTGTAAGGAAATTATGACCTTTTTGACCAAAATGGTCGCAATGGTTTAGGGTTTGGAGCCCCCCAAACAGCTTTTGACCAATTGGTCTCAAATGGTCATAGATCTATGACCAATTCTTCCAGGGTCACTAACAGAAGGTCACTAGTTGACATATTTCTTTTAGTGTGCGTGCCGAACTTATTGTCATTGAAGCGTGGTTCAGGGGCTACTGAGGGAGTCCCGGATTAGGGGGTACCTGGACAGCCGGACTATATACTTTGGCCGGATTGTTGGACCGTGAAGGTACAAGACTCAAGACTTCGTCCTGTGTCCGGATGGGACTCTCCTTGTAACCGACTCCATGTAAACCCTAGCCCTCTCCGGTGTCTATATAAACCGGAGAGTTTAGTTCATATGAGGACGAACACAACGTTCATAATCATCATAGGCTAGCTTCTAGGGTTTAGCCTCTACGACCTCATGGTAGATCAACTCTTGTAACACTCATATCATCAATATCAATCAAGCAGGAAGTAGGGCTTTACCTCCATCGAGAGGGCCCGAACCTAGGTAAACATTGTGTCCCTTGCCTCCTGTTACCATTGGCCTTAGACGCACAGATCGGGACCCCCTACCCGATATCCGCCGGTTTTGACACCGACAACAGGTAGTAAAGGTGAATTATCTCTATAGATATGATAAGGTTGGAATCCCGTCTACTAAGTTTCCTAGCCAATGTTTAGATGAATTTGATGACTTTATGGCTAGACAAGAAAGTTTCAATGGTTATGTGGGTAGAGAATTAAAGAGTAATGCTTACATGATTGGACACTTGAGTGATTATATGGCTAGAGTTAAAAGTGAACTTAAACTCATTAGCAAATATGCTTCTATGGTTACCACTCAAGCAGAACAAGTACTTAAAGCTCAGAGTGATTTACTCGAGGAATTAAATAATAAAAATGATTTTGCTGTTAGAGTGGCTACTAGAACTGGTAAAATGACTAAGGAACCTTTGTATCCTGAAGGCCATCCTAAGAGAATTGAGCAATATTCTCAGAGAAATAATGTAGATGCACCTAGTCCTCCTAAAAAGAAGAAAAAGAAAAATGAGAGGACTTTGCATGCTTCTAGTGAACCTGTTGTAGACACACCTGAGAATCCCAATGATATTTCTATTTCTGATGCTGAAACACAATCTGGTGATGGACATGAACCTAGTGATAATGTTAATGATAATGTTCATGTTGATGTTCAACCTAGCAATAATAACGATGTAGAGATTGAACCTGTTGTTGATCTTGATAACCCACAATCAAAGAATCAACGTTATGATAAGAGAGACTTTGTTGCTAGGAAGCACAGTAAAGAAAGAGAACCATGGCTTCAGAAACCCATGCCTTTTCCTCCTAAACCATCCAAGACAAAGGATGATGAGGATTTTGAGCGCTTTGCTGAAATGATTAGGCCTATCTTCTTACGTATGCGCTTAAATGATACGCTTAAAGCAAATCCCTATGCTAAATATATGAAGGATATCATTACAAATAAAAGAAAGATACCGAAAGCTGAAATTTCCACCATGCTTGGTAACTATACTTTTAAGGGTGGAATACCAAAGAAACTTGGAGATCCAGGAGTACCAACTATACCATGCTCCATTGAAAGAAACTATGTTAAAACTGCCTTATGTGATCTTGGAGCCGGTGTTAGTGTTATGCCTCTCTCTTCATATCGTAGACTTGAATTGAATAAGTTGACACCTACTGAAATATCTTTGCAAATGGCTGATAAATCAACTGCTATACCCGTCGGTATTTGTGAGGATGTGCCTGTTGTGATTGCAAATGTCACTATCTTAACGGACTTTGTTATTCTTGATATTCCTGAGGACGATAGTATGTCGAATATCCTTGGTAGACCCTTTTTGAATACTGCAAGGGTTGTTATTGATTGCAACAAAGGCAATGTCACTTTTCATGTTAATGGTAATGAGCATATGGTACACTTTCCGAGGAAACAACCTCAAGTTCATAACATATATTCTATTGGAAAAAGTCCAACTATCATTATTGGAGGTTTTGAATTCCCTCTTCCTACTGTCAAGAAAATATATGATATTCTTGTTATTGGGGATGTTCATATCCCCATTGAGGTAACCTAGTGTTATTCGAAATTTCTCCGGTTCCATGTTATTCAGAATGAGTTTGTTAACAAGACTTAATCAACCTTGTTAGTGGATTCCTTTTGATGATCATGAGATGGATGAAACTAGAAGGCACAACCTTCTGTACCCTCTTTTTACTTTCTGTTATTTAGAATAAATAAAGCAAAAATAGTATTATCTGTCTATTTTCCGATTTATCCTTGCAATAAAAATATATCCCAAAAATAAAAGTGCACCAAATGCCCTGCAAATTTAGTATGATTTTCTATGGAATATTTGAGGATTTTAGGCATTGAAAACAAAGCAGGGGAGGCAAGCACCTGGCCACGAGGGTCCAGGGTGCGCCCCCTCCCCCTGGGCGTTCTCCCCTGCCTCGTGGGCCCATGGTGGCCCCCTCCACTTATTCCTGCACCCACACACTCCATCTTCCTCCCAAAAAAATCCCCATCCAGCTCAAGAACGAGTTCTAGCTCATTTTGCTTCAATTTTCGATCTCCTTGCTCAAAGCTCCATTCACAAAACTGCTTTGGGAGATTGTTGCTTGGTATGTGACTCCTCAACTGGTCTAATTAGTTTTTGTTCTAGTACTTTATTCGTTGCTAATTTTTGCTGCCTAAGTGACCCTGTTATTGAGCTTGCATGTCCAATTTATGAGGTCTTAAGTAATTCTAATGCATGATATAGGCTCTAGGCACTTGTGGAGTAGTTGCTATCCATCTTGTTTAGTTTGATTCACTTTTATTTTGAAGTTACTAAAAATTTCAGAAATGTTTCAGACGAAGAAATATGTCTAGGAAAATGTACCAAGGTGGTTCCTCAACAAAGAGAGGACCCAGGTGAGGGTGTCCTGGACTAAGGGGTCCTCGTACAGCCGGACTATATACTTTGGCTGGACTATTGGGCTATGAAGAGACAAGATTGAAGACTTCGTCCTGTGTCCGGGTGGGACTCTCCTTTGCGTGGAAGGAAAGCTTGGCAATTCGGATATGTAGATTTCCTTCTCTGTAACCGGCTCTGTATAACTCTAGCCCCCTCCAGTGTTTATATAAACTGGAGGGTTTAGTCCGTAGGACAACAACAATCATAATCATAGGCTAGCTTCTATGGTTTAGCCTCTACGATCTCGTGGTAGATCAAATCTTGTAATACTCATATCATCAAGATCAACCAAGCAGGAAGTAGGGTATAACCTCCATTGAGAGGGCACGAACCTGGGTAAAACATCGTGTCCCCTGCCTCCTGTTACCATTAGCCTTAGACACATAGTTCGGGACCCCCTACCCGAGATCCGCCGGTTTTGACACCGACATTGGTGCTTTCATTGAGAGTTCCATTGTGTTGTCACGATCATCTTCAACAATGCAATCTAGGGGGGAGGTTTTCCTTCCCGAATAGATCTTCGTATTCGGCGACATCGTACTACAGGCCAACTCTCTTGGCCATCTCGAGAAGATCGATTAGTACGCCCCTGGCCATCAGGTCAGGTTTGGAAGCTTGAACTATACTGCCGACATCCGCGGAGACTTGATCTTCGATGGATTCGAGCCCATGGCAGGCGCGCCGAACAGTCACGACAGGCATGAATTTTATCTGCCATCGGACACTATTCGGGAGATCGCGCCTGCAGTGGCACCGGGAATCAATCCGGAGTAGATCGTGCCTTCCGACGATGGGTGGATGGACCCCGCCATGGAGGCCACGCACTCATCGGCATTAGAGCCGAACACTGATCCCACCTCCTGTGAGGGTGGTGTCATCGGACCTTCGGACTCGTCTCCAGCTATAGTATCCGAACCGCGTGCATCCGTGCCTATCGAATCTGATTGGGCACCTGTCATGGAATTCACCGCCGCGGATATTTTTCAGCACTTGCCCTTGGGGGATGTGCTGAACTCATTAAGGTCTCTTTCCTTGTCGAGAGATTCTTGGCCGAACTATGTCTGGCTCGAGTGGGAAGAGGACGACGAATAAATTCGTTCCCCACCCACCACCCACTTAATAGCCACTATCGATGACTTAACCGACGTGCTTGACTTTAACTCCGAAGACATCGACGGTATGGACGGCGATGCAGGAGAAGAACAGGAACCACCGGCTATAGGGCGCTGGACAACCACTTCATCATATGATATATATATGGTGGACACCCCCAAAGAAGGCAATGGCGATAAGGCAACGGACGATAACCCCTTGGAGAAGCAATCTAAGCACCGGCGTCACAAGCGTCGCTCCAAGACCTGCCATAGCAAAAATAGCGATACCGGCACAAGAGATAACAATCCAAATGGTGCCGACGACGAAAACAATCCTTCCCATCTAGGCTTCCAGCAGGCCGAGCAAGAGGATGGAGAATCAGAGGACGATAATTATATGCCTCTCTCCGAATACGAAGAGAGCCTAGGCGACGAAGAATTCATCATGCCTGAGGATCCCGTTGAGCAGGAGCGCTTCTAGCGCCGGCTTATAGCCACTGCAAAAATCCTGAAGAAAAAGCAGCAACAGCTTCAAGCCGATCAAGATCTGCTAACTAATAGATGGACCGAGGTCCTGTCTGCCGAGGAATACAGACTCGAGTGCCCTAGCAAAATCTACCCATAGCGCAGGTTGCTACGTCAACTCGAGGAGGAGGCTTTAAAGCCCATGCTACCAGTGCATGATCCAAAATGACCGGCCACCCCGTGGCCGCGACAAAGCGGCGTATGATACGTCCATTTTGTGTCATGCTTTTATATCAATATTTATTGCATTATGGGCTGTTATTGCACATTATATCTCAATACTTATGGCTATTCTCTCTTATTTGACAAGGTTTACCATGAAGAGGGGGAATGCCGGTAGCTGGAATTCTGGCTGGAAAAGGAGCAAACGTTGGAAACCTATTCTGCACTGCTCCAAAAGTCCTGAAACTCCACGAAACATGTTTTTGGATTCATTAAGAATTATTGAGCGAAAGAAATACATCAGGGGGGGCGACACCCTGGCCAGGAGAGTAGGGAGCGCTCCCACCCCTACTGGGTGCACCCCCTGTCTCTTGGGCCCCCTGGTGGCCCCCCGATGTCTGTCTTCTGATATATGAGGTCTTTTACCCTGGAAAAAATCGTGCACAAGCTTACGGGGCGAAACTCCGCCGCCACGAGGCGGAACCTTGGCAGAACCAATCTAGAGCTCCGGCGGAGCTATTCTGCCGGGAACACTTCCCTCCGGGAGGGGGAAATCATCACCAACAATCCTCTCATCAGGAGAGGGTCAATCTCCATCAACATCTTCACCAGCACCATCTCCTCTCAAAACCCTAGTGCATCTCATGTATCCAATCTTGTATCAAAACCACAAATTGGTACCTGTGGGTTGCTAGTAGTGTTGATTACTCCTGGTAGTTGATGCTAATTGGTTTACTTGGTGGAAGATCATATGTTCAGATCCTTAATGCATATTGTTACCCCTCTGATTATGAACATGAATATGCTTTGTGAGTAGTGACTTTTGTTCCATAGGACATGGGTGAAGTCTTGCTATTAGTAGTGATGTGAATTTGGTATTCGTTCAATCTTTTGATGAGATGTATGTTGTATTTTCCTCTAGTGGTGTTATGTGAACGTCGAATACATGACACTTCACCATTATTTGGGCCTATAGGAAGGCATAGGGAAGTAATAAGTAGATGATGGGTTGCTAGAGTGACAGAAGCTTAAACCCTAGTTTATGCGTTGCTTCGTTAGGGGCTGATTTGGATCCATATGTTTAATGCTGTGGTTAGGTTTACCTTAATACTTCTTTTGTAGTTGAGGACGCTTGCAATAGGGGTTCATCATAAGTGGGATGCTTGTCCAAGTAAGGGCAGTACCCAAGCACCGGTCCACCCATATATCAAATTATCAAAGTACCGAACGCGAATCATATGAACATGATGAAAACTAGCTTGACGATAATTCCCATGTGTCCTCGGGAGCTCCTTTCTCATTATGAGATATTGTCCAGGCTTATCCTTTGCTACATAAAGTGTTGGGCCACCTTGCTGCACTTTATTTACTTTCATTGCTTGTTACTTGTTACAATTTATCTTATCGCAAAACTATCTATTACCTACAATTTCAGTGCTTGACGAGAAAACCTTACTGAAAACCGCTTATCATTTCCTTCTGCTCCTCGTTGGGTTCGACACTCTTACTTATTGAAAGTACTACGATAGATCCCTTACACTTGTGAGTCATCAAGACTCTTTTCTGGCGCCGTTGCCGGGGAGTGTAGCGCTTTTGGTGAGTGGAACTTGGTAAGGAAACATTTATATAGTGTGCTGAAATTTTCTGTTACTTGTCACTATGGAAACTAATCCTTTGAGGGGCTTGTTCGGGGTATCTTCACCCCGAAAAGAAGAGCAAAGACTTGCTCGTCAACCTACTGAACTTTATGAAAATATTTACTTTGAGATTCCTTCGGGTATGATAGAGAAACTGCTAGCTAATCCATTTACAGGAGATGGAACATTGCATCCTGATTTACACCTTATCTTTGTGGATGAATTTTGTGGATTGGGGTTCCGATGATGGTAAGGAGTCAGGTATGACACCTAAGTTCGATTGTGTTAAATCTTTTATGGATACCGAAGCTTTTCGTGGATTTAGCGCTAAGCATGGACTTGACTCTAAGATAGTAGCTTCTTTCTGTGAATCTTTTGCTACTCACGTTGATCTCCCTAGAGAGAAGTGGTTTAAATATAATCCTCCTGTTGAAGTGAAAGTAGTTGCACCTATTACTGTTGATGAAAAGACTATCACCTATAGTGATCCTATTGTTACTACTACTTATGTTGAGAAACCTCCTTTTCCTGTTAGGATAAAGGATCATTCTAAAACTTTGACTATTGTTTGTAAGAGTAATACTAGGACTTATACACCTCCTGAGCAAATCAATGTTGAACCTAGTATTCCTATGGTTAAAGATCTCTTGGATGATGATTTGGATGGGCATGTTATTTATTTCTGTGATGAAACCGCTAATATTACTAGACCAGATACTAAGATGCATAGCCCTGTTGTAGGCATGCCTGTTATTTCCGTTAAAATAGGAGATCATTGTTATCATGGTTTATGTGATATGGGTGCTAGTGCTAGTGCAATACCTTATGATCTATATAAAGAAATTATGCACGACATTGCACCCATTGAATTAGAAGACATTGATGTTACTATTAAGCTTGCTAATAGGGATACCATTAAACCAGTTGGGATTGTTAGAGGTGTTGAAGTTTTGTGTGGGAAAGTTAAATACCCTGCTTATTTTCTTTTTCTTGGTTCCCCACAAGATGATTTTTGTCCCATATTTTTGGTAGACCCTTTTTGAATACAGCTAGTGCTAAGATTGATTGTGAAAAAGATACTGTCACCATTGGCTTAGATTATATGTCTCATGAGTTTAATTTTGCTAAGTTTCATAGACAACCTCGTGATAGGGAGCCACCTAGTAAGGATGAGATTATTGGTCTTGCTTCTAGTGCTGTTACTCCTACTGATCTGTGAGAACAATATTTGCTAGACCATGAAAATGATATGTTTATGAAGGAAAGAAGGGAAATAGATGAAGTGTTCCTTAAACAGGAACCTGTGCTGAAACATAATCGTCCCGTTGAAATTCTTGGGGATCCCTCTCCACCCAAGGGCGATCCCGTGTTTGAACTCAATCCATTACCTGGTAATTTTAAGTATGCTTATCTTGATGAAAAGAAAATATATCATGTTATTATTATTGCTAACCTTTCAGAGCAAGAAGAAGAAAGATTATTGAAAACTCTAAAGAAGCACCGAGCTGCTATTGGATATACTCTCAATGATCTTAAGGGCGTTAGTCCATGTTATGCAAACACAAAATTAAATTTGAGGACGATGCCAAACCAGTCAGAGATCCTCAACGACGACGAAATCCCAAGATGAAAGAAGTGGTAAGAAAGGAGATACTAAAGCTCCTTGTGGCAGGTATAATTTATCCCGTTGCTAATAGTGAATGGGTAAGTCCTGTCCATTGTGTTCCTAAAAAGGGAGGTATTACTGTCGTTCCTAATGATAAAGATGATTTGATCCCGCAAAGAATTATTACAGGTTATAGGATGGTAATTGATTTCCGTAAATTAAATAAAGCTACTAAGAAAGATCATTACCCTTTACCTTTTATTGATCAAATGCTAGAAAGACTATCCAAACACACACATTTCTTATTTCTAGATGGTTATTCTGGCTTCTCTCAAATACCTTTGTCAGCGGGAGATCAACCAAAAACTACTTTTACTTGCCCTTTCGGTACTTTTTCTTATAGACGTATGCCTTTTGGTTTATGTAATGCACCTGCTACCTTTCAAAGATGCATGATGGCTATATTCTCTGATTTTTGTGAAAAGATTTGTGAGGTATTCATGGATGACTTCTCCGTTTATGGATCCTCTTTTGATGATTGTTTGAGCAACCTTGATCGAGTTTTGTAGAGATGCAAAGACACTAGTCTCGTCCTGAATTGGGAAAAGTGTCACTTTATGGTTAATGAAGGCATTGTCTTGGGGCACAAGATTTCCGAGAGAGGTATTGAAGTTGATAAAGAGAAAGTTGATGCTATTGAAAAAATGCCATGTCCCAAGGACATAAGAGGTATAAGAAGTTTCCTTAGTCATGCCGGCTTTTATAGGAGGTTCATTAAGGACTTTTCTAAAATCTCTAGGCCTCTGACTAATTTATTGCAAAAAGATATTCCTTTTGTCTTTGATGATGATTGTGTGGAAGCATTTGAAATACTTAAGAAAGCTTTGATCACTGCACCTATTGTTCAGCCACCCGATTGGAATTTACCCTTTGAATTATGTGTGACGCTAGTGATTATGCTGTAGGTGATGTTCTAGGGCAAAGAGTTGATAAGAAATTGAATGTTATCCAGTATGCTAGTAAGACTCTTGATATTGCCCAGAGAAATTATGCTACTACTGAAAAAGAGTTCTTAGCAGTCGTGTTTGCGTGTGATAAGTTTAGACCTTATATTGTTGATTCCAAAGTTACTATTCACACTAATCATGCTGCTATTAAATATCTTATGGAAAAGAAAGATGCTAAGCCTAGGCTTATTAGATGGGTCCTCTTGCTCCAAAAATTTGATTTGCATATTATTGATAGAAAGGGAGCTGAGAACCCCGTTGCAGACAACTTATCTAGGTTAGAGAATGTTCTTGATGACCTGCTGCCTATTGATGATAGCTTTCCTGATGAACAATTAGTGGTCATTAATGCTTCTTGTACTGCTCCCTGGTATGCTGATTATGCTAATTACATTGTTGCTAAATTTATACCTCCTAGTTTCACATACCAGCAAAAGAAAAAGTTCTTTTATGATTTAAGACATTACTTTTGGGATTACCCACACCTTTATAAAGGAGTAGATGGTGTTATTAGACGTTGTGTGCCTGAGCATGAACAGGAACAGATCCTACGCAAGTGTCACTCTGAATCCTATGGAGGGCACCACGCTGGAGATAGAACTCCACACAAGGTACTACAATCTGGTTTTTATTAGCCTACTCTCTTCAAAGATGCTCATAAGTTTGTCTTATCTTGTGATGAATGTCAAAGAATAGGTAACATTAGTAGACGTCAAGAAATGCCAATGAATTATTCTCTTGTTATTGAACCGTTTGATGTTTGGGGCTTTGATTATATGGGACCTTTTCCTGCCTCTAATGATTACACACATATTTTAGTTGCTGTTGATTATGTTACTAAGTGGGTATAAGCTATTTCAACTAGTAGTGTTGATCATAACACTTCTATTAAACTGCTTAAAGAAGTTATTTTTCCGAGGTTTGGAGTCCATAGATATCTTATGACTGATGGTGGTTCACATTTTATTCATGGTGCTTTCCGTAAGATGCTTGCTAAGTATGATGTTAATCATAGAATCGCATCTCCTTATCATCCGCAGTCTAGTGGTCAAGTAGAGTTGAGAAATAGAGATCTCAAATTCATTTTGCAAAAGACAGTCAATAGATCTAGAAAGAATTGGTCCAAAAAACTTTTTTTTGCATGGTAATACGTGTCTCATTCATATCATAAAGAACAAAGTACAAGTCACGTAAGAACCGACATGACAAAACTGAAAAGATAGTAGAACATCTCTGAGCTTGACACTAATGCCCGTCACCTGCCTCCGGCACCACCATAGCAGCCACCGAAAAAAAGAATGACAGATCACCTCCTCACTCGAGCTCGACGTGGCTCCATCGGTGATATTCAGCTTTGCGGACCTCCAAGGTGGCTCACTGAAACTGAAGCCATTGCCGTTGAACGAATCAGACCGGGGCAACACCCCGGACACGCCATCGAACTCCAGATCTGGAACCCCACCACGACTAAGACGCCGAAGGAGGAAACCATACTTGTCATCCATGAACCACGAACCCAGCACACGTTCCGTCTTCCAGATGTCGTCGATGCAGACCACAATCTACATCCGCTCCTGGACTACCTCCCAAGCTCCACGCTGAAGCTAGAGCAAACGTCGTCGCAACGACGGAGCCCGAGGACATAGGTCCACCATGAGGATGCCGCCGCCGCCATGCCATCCTTGCTTGAACAGACTAATTTATAGATCCATCCCCAACCATAGGACCGATGGCCTCGTCAGGAAAGGATCCGAAGAATATTTATTCAGCGTCGTCATCGTCGTCGCCGAAGCAAAGACGATGAACAACCTAAAAACCTAGACTACAGATGAGTAAAAACAATCCACACGCGTGGATCCGGTGACCCCCCTCTCCACCGACGACCGAAGTCGCCGGTGGAGGGGAGCCGCCGGAGAACGGCGTTGGAAGATCGGCCCCTGGCGGCGGCTAGGGTTGCAGCCACCAGGTACGAGAGGAAAACCGTACGAGAGGAAAACCGTGCTGTTGGTTTGTTTCAGAAAACTTGATGATGCATTATGGGCCTATAGAACTGCATACAAAAATCCATTTGGTATGTCTCCATATAAGATGGTTTATGGAAAAGCATGTCATTTACCTCTTGAACTTGAACATAAAGCATATTGGGCTATTGAAGAGCTCAATTATGACTTCCAACTTGCCGGTGAGAAGAGGTTGTTTGATATTAGCTCACTTGATGAATGGAGAACCCAGGCCTACGAGAATTCCAAGTTATTCAAAGAAAAAGTCAAACGCTGGAATGACAAAAGGATACAAAAGCGTGAGTTTAACATAGGAGATTATGTGTTATTATTCAACTCTCGTTTAAGATTTTTTGCAGGAAAACTTCTCTCTAAACGGGAAGGTCCTTACGTTATCGAGGAGGTCTATCGTTCTGGTGCCATAAAAATCAACAACTTCGCAGGCACAAGTACGAGGGTGGTAAACGGTTAAAGAATTAAAAATTATATCTCAGGTAATCCTATCAATGTCGAAACTAATATTATTGAAACCGTGACCCTGGAGGAATACATAAGGGACACTTTCCAGAACGTGCTAGACTTCGAAAAGGAATAGGTATGTGGTACGATAAGTAAACCGACTCCAAAACAACTCCAATGGTAATTTTTATCAGTTTGGAATATTTAAGAATTTTAGGAAGAAAGAAGTAGTCCGAGATGGACTCGAGGCCCAAACAAGAGTGGAGGGCACGCCCACCCTTACTGGGCACCCCCTGTCTTGTGGACACCTCGTGTGCCTCCCGTACTCTGTTTTCTTGAACATTACGTATTTTGGTCGGTAAAAATTCATTATATATACTCCCAAATGTTTTGACCACCGTATCATGCAAATATCCTCTGTTTTCGTTTTGAGTTGTTTCTGTTGCAGATCAAGAGCACCATGACGTCGCCCTCCTCCAACAACGAAGACAAGGATGCTTGGCTATTGAAGATAGAGCTGAAAAGATAAGAACCAGAAGAGATCAACAAGGATGAAAGGACCAGGAAGGCCATGGAGGTTCAAGCTCCGGCAGTGAAAGAAGAAGACATCCCTCAACCTTTAACTAACCTCTTTATTCCAACAGAGATTGAAGCTTTCAAGATGATTGATGTAGCTCGCATACAGAACAAGTATCTCACACAGGAGAATATTCTGTTGAAGGATCATATCGCTGGACTCATGGGCATTATCCACAAGTTGGAGGAGCTTTTACGCTCAATGTGCGATTATCCATCGTCATCATCACCACCTCCATCACCTCCGAGGACATAATCACATTGGTATGGGCACTCCCCTTGGCAACTGCCAAGCTTGGGGGAGGTTCCCCGGTATCGTATCACCATCACACTCCTATCTTTACTGTTTTATTTAGTTCGATCCTTTTAGTAGTATCTTGATCTAGTAGATTTAAGTTTTGATATCAAGTAGTTTTGAGTTTTGCTTTGTGATCTCCTTTTATAATCAAGTTCGTGAGCTATCTATAATAAAGATTAGTGTTGAGTCAAGGGCTTTGCTATCTTGCTATGATCTTGATAAAGTAGAAAGAATAAAAGAGTTCATATTGATCTTATGGTTAGTAATGACTTCACACATAGAAAGTATGAGGCATAAAAGTTGTTGAGAGTTGATAAATGTAGTTTTGTTCATCGCTGCAATTAATAGGAAGTGATAAGGAAAGAAGGTTCACATATAAATATAATATCTTGAACATCTTTTATGATTGGGAGCACTCATTAAGTATGACATACTAAAAGAGTTGACGTTGGACAAGGAAGACAACGTAATGGTTTATGTTTTCTCACATCTCAGTTAAAGTATATTGTCATTGACCTTCCAACCATGTTGAGCTTGCCTTTCCCCCTCATGCTAGCCAAAATTCCTTGCACCAAGTAGAGATACTACTTGTGCTTCCAAATATCCTTAAACCCAGTTTTTGCCATTAGAGTCCACCATACCTACCTATGGATTGAGTAAGATCCTTCAAGTAATTTGTCATCGGTGCAAGCAATAAAAATTGCTCTCTAAATATGTATGACTTATTAGTGTAGAGAAAATAAGCTTTGTATGATCCTGTTGTGGAAGTAATAAAAGCGACGGACTACATAATAAAGGTCCACATACAAGGGGCAATATAAAGTGACATTCTTTTGCATTAAGATTTTGTGCATCCAACCCTAAAAGTGCATGACAACCTCTGCTTCCCTCTGCAAAGGGCCTATCTTTTACTTTATGTTTTTTACTTTATGCTTGAGTCAAGGTGATCCTCACCCTTCCCTTTTTTCATTTTATCCTTTGGCAAGCTCCTCGTGTTTGAAAGATCATGATATATATATATATATACAATTGGATGTAAGTTAGTATGGAATATTATTGTTGACATCACCTAAAGGTGAATATGTTGGGTGGCAATACAATAAGCCCCTATCTTTCTTAGTGTCTGGCTGAAACTCCATAAGCACAAGTATTGCGCGAGTGTTAGCAATTGTAGAAGACTACAAGATAGTTGAGTATGTGGATTTGCTGAAAGGCTCTATTGTTGACTCTTTCTAATGTTATGATAAATTGCAATTGCTACAATGACTGAGATTATAGTTTGTTAGTTCTCAATGAAGTTTTTGAACCATACTTGACATTGTGAATTGATTGTTACTTGAGCATAAGAAATCATATGATAAAATCTATATATGTTGATGTTATAAGAATGATCATGATGCCCTCGTGACCGTATTTTATTTTTATCGACACCTCTATCTCTAAACTTGTGGACATATTTTTCGATATCGGCTTCCACTTGAGGACAATCGAGGTCTATGCTTGGGGAGTTGATACGTCCATTTTGCATCATGCTTTTATATCAATATTTATTGCATTATGGGCTATTATAACACATTATATCTCAATACTTATGGCTGGTATCTCTTATTTTACAAGGTTTACCATGAAGAGGGGGAATGCCGGCAACTGGAATTCTAGCTAGAAAAGGAGCAAACATTGGAAACCTATTCTGCACTGCTCCAAAAGTCCTGAAACTCCACGAAACATGTTTTTGGATTTATTAAGAATTATTGAGCGAAAGAAATACATCAGGGGGCCCACACCCTAGCCAGGAGGGTGGGGGGCGCGCCCACCCCTACTGGGTGCACCCCCTGTCTCCTGGGCTCCCTGGTGGCCCCCCGATGTCTATCTTCTGCTATATGAGGGCTTTTACCCTGTAAAAATCGTGGGTAAGCTTACGGGATGAAACTCCACCGCCACGAGGCGGAACCTTGGCGGAACCAATCTAGAGCTCCGGTGGAGCTGTTCTGCCGGGAACACTTCCCTCCGGGAGGGGGAAAACATCACCACCGATCCTCTCATCGGGAGGGGGTTAATCTCCATCAACATCTTCACCAGCACCATCTCCTCTCAAAACCCTAGTTCATCTCTTGTATCCAATCTTGTATCAAAACCAAAAATTGGTACCTGTGGGTTGCTAGTAGTGTTGATTACTCCTTGTAGTTGATGCTAATTTGTTTACTTGGTGGAAGATCATATGTTCAGATCCTTAATGCATATTATTACCCCTCTGATTATGAACATGAATATGCTTTGTGAGTTGTTACTTTTGTTCCTGAGGACACGGGTGAAGTCTTGCTATTAGTAATCATGTGAATTTGGTATTCGTTCGATATTTTGATGAGATGTATGTTGTATTTTCCTCTAATGGTGTTATGTGAACGTCGACTACATGACACTTCAGCATTATTTGAGCCTGGAGGAAGGCATAGGGAAGTAATAAGTAGATGATGGGTTGTTAGAGTGACAGAAGCTCAAACCCTAGTTTATGCGTTGCTTCGTTAGGGGCTGATTTGGATCCATATGTTTAATGCTGTGGTTAGGTTTACCTTAATACTTCTTTTGTAGTTGCAGACGTTTGCAATAGGGGTTAATCATAAGTGGGATGCTTGTCCAAGTAAGGGCAGTACCCAAGCACCGGTCCACCCACATATCAAATTATCAAAGTACCAAACGCGAATCATATGAACGTGATGAAAACTAGCTTGACGATAATTCCCATGTGTCCTCGGGAGCTCCTTTATCATTATTAGAAATTGTCCAGGCTTATCCTTTGCTACATAAAGGATTGGGCCACCTTGCTTCACTTTATTTACTTTCTTTGCTTGTTACTTGTTATAATTTATCTTATCGCAAAACTATCTATTACCTACAATTTCAGTGCTTGCAGAGAAAACCTTACTGAAAACCGCTTATCATTTCCTTCTGCTCCTCGTTGGGTTCGACACTC
This sequence comes from Triticum aestivum, assembly GCF_018294505.1. NCBI lineage: Eukaryota > Viridiplantae > Streptophyta > Magnoliopsida > Poales > Poaceae > Triticum > Triticum aestivum. The sequence goes on along the minus strand of NC_057798.1, from coordinate 754,865,832 downwards.
TTACTTATCGAAAGGACTACGATAGATCCCTTACACTTGTGGGTCATCAGCGTACCATCCCGAAGTCCAGACGGCACCCCATCGCCAATCAAATGATAAACTAAGGCCCGGGGCTACACGAAGGACCTGCGAGATGTATTGGAAAACAAAGCAGGACAGTCAAGATCGATCTACAGATCACGGGGGCGCGCCACAAGATGTGACGATGACCATCACGCCGGATACAATAAACCAAAGTCCGGCCGGGCTGAATACAACAGACTAGATTCATTTGAACTACGTCGGGATGTAGCCCGGCGTAGAGGCGCCGCACACCCCCTATGCTTCACTGATGAAGTCATGGATCACGAATTCGAGAAGGGTTTAAACCCGTAAACATCGAATCATATGATGGCACAACATACCCCGTGGTATGGATCATAGATTTTCTCCTCCACATTCACATGGCCCGCGGCAATGACTTACATGCCATAAAGTACCTACCACTTAAGCTCAAAGGACCGACTCGGCATTGGCTGAACAGCCTGCAGGCAAGTTCCATTGGCAGTTGGGAGGACTTGGAAGACACATTTATCGACAACTTCCAGGGCACTTATGTGCGACCACCAGATGCTGATGACTTAAGCCACATAACCCAACAGCCCGGATAGTCAGCCAGGAAATTCTGGAGTTGGTTCTTAACTAAAAAGAACCAAATTGTCGACTGTCCGGATGCCGAAGCCTTAGCAGCCTTCAAGCATAACATCCATGATGAATGGCTCACCCGACACCTCGGCCAAGAGAATCCAAAGTCCATGGCAGCCCTCACGACACTCATGACCCGCTTTTGCGCGGGCGAAGACAGCTGGCTGGCTCGTAGCAACATCACACCCAAAAACTCAGGCAATTCAGACGCCAGGGATAGCAACGGCAAGCCATGACGAAATAGACACAAGTGTCACAACAATGGCGACAACACCGAAGACACGATAGTCAATGCCGGACTCAGAGGCTTTAAATCCGGATAGCGGAAAAAGCCATTCAAAAGAAACGGTCCGGGCTCGTCCAGTTTGGACCGCATACTCGATCGCTCAAGTCAAATTCACAACACCCCCGATAAACCAGCCAACCACACCAACAGGGAATGTTGGGTGTTTAAACAAGCCGGCAAGTTGAATGCTGAAAACAAGGAAAAGGGGCTGCATAGCGATAACGACGAGAAGCCACGGCCGCCGAACACTGGAGGACAGCAGAAATTCCCTCCCTAGGTGAAAATAGTAAATATGATATACGCAACCCATATTCCCAAGCAGGAACGGAAGCGTGGACTAAGGGAAGTCTATGCGATCGAGCCAGTCGCCCCAAAAGTTCAACCCATGGTCCACTTGTCCGATCACCTTCGATCGCAGGAACCATCCTACCAGTATCCATCATGGCAGTTCGGCCGCATTGGTCCTTGACCCCATCATCAATGGATTCGATCTCACACGAGTCCTCATGGACAGTGGCGGCAGCCTGAACCTGCTCTATCAGGATACAGTGTGCAAAATGGGCATTGACCACTAAAGGATCAAGCCCACAAAAACCACCTTCAAGGGTGTCATACCCGGGGTGGAGGCCTATTGTACGGGCTCAATCACACTGGAAGTGGTCTTCGGATCTCCAGACAATTTCCGAAGCGAGGAGTTAATCTTCGACATCGTCCCCTTCTGTAGTGGCTATCATGCACTGCTCGGACGAACCGCATTCGCCAAGTTCAATGTGGTACCGCATTATGCATACCTCAAGCTCAAAATGCCAGGACCTCGCAGGGTTATTACAGTTAATGGAAACATAGAGCGCTCGCTCTACGGCCCTCGCGGCGGAAGTACAAAACAACTTTCTTAGGCAAACAGCCAATTCGGTGATAAAGAACCCGGATACCGTCAAGCGAGTCCGGAGTACTCCGCAACAGGATCATCCGGCACGTCCAGAGCTCGACTAGCAATCTGGCCTCCACCATAGTCCCAGTCAAAGCGGCGAAATTTGTGCCACGCGTACACAACTATGCACTTAAAATACCCTGGGCATAGGCGGAGGCATAGTCATGACAAGGTCCACAATGCGGTTCGACCACCCCGGGACCCACGCATCTTTGCACCCCTTTTTTCTTTCAGGTCCGTATCTTCAAGAGACTCTTCCGAAAGACCGGCTATCGGACACATAGCGGGACAGGCGCATTAGGAGGACAAGAAGCTTTGGCGCACAAAGGAATCCTCAGGTGGTCTCTGATAACGATCGTTATACCTGTTTTACATAACCAGCATACCACCTGCTCCTAGTCAGGATGTGTCAAACAGTCCTATTTTGCTTATTGCACTACTTGTATATGTACACTTTGACGTATCATTTAGATAACAAGGGAAAATAGTATACATCATCAGCTTGCTATTACGTTTATTTACCCCTTTCCTTTACTGCTTATTTATTATATCCTTGCATTTTGGCACGACCAGTTTGCCAGGGGCTTCAGCACGCCATAACCTGGCAAGACAAGTCCGAACACTTTCGACAGTGCGGCACCCCGAACTTATAGCACTATATGCATCAGCTCCGAATCATGTCTTGGGTCAATAGTTGGGTTTGCCCGGCTCCTATGTTTTGGTACCTTACGTTCAGCTATATCGGCTAAGGTAGCGCAGGGAGAACTACTGCGATTGTGTCCCAGTTCTTCCGGACGAGCACCTCAGTAGAGAAAGCCGAAAACTGACTATCATGATAAGGCAAGAGCCGGTCGCTGTTCGAGAGGTCTCAAATCCTTAAAGATTTTTACCACTTCAGGCGACGAATCGGCCTTGTCCGATTTAGGCGTGTATAGCGCCCCGAGTCCGCCTTCCGGATACTAGGGGCTTCGCAAAAATTTAAAATTACAGACTTCTATGGCTAAGTGAGAGCGATAAAGCCGTATAGTCCAATTGCTCGTTCGCGACGCTAAACAACTCCTTAAAAGGACCAAAAATTTGGATAAAGAGTGTTTATATTTATCCCGAACACCCCAGTACTAAGTGCATGGGGGCAGAAGCCGACGACTGGCCAACTCTCAAGATTTTATAAACGGCCGCAAAGAAGGTAATATTTTAAATTAACAATCGCCATATAGCGCACATGAACTGGTTTTCATATTACAGGATGACATGAGTACATTCATTCGAACATTACATCCTTAGTACATTCATCCGCTACAAGGCGGGCACCCTTAATGACATAATACTGTTCGAGTGGCAATGCTCCTTGCCCTTCGGGGGCCCCTCTGTCACCAGCTTCTCGGCATCCATCTTCCCCCAGTGCACCTTCGCACAGGCCAAGGCCCTTCGTGAACACTCAATGCAGACGGACCGCTTAACGACGTCAAGCCGCGGACATGCAATCACCATCCGCTTGACAAGGCCGCAGTAGCTGCTAGGCAGGGGCTCGCCAGGCCACAGCCGGACTATGAAGTCCTTCATGGCCAGTTCGGCCGCCTTGTGAAGTTCGACCAGTTGCTTTAGCTGGTCTCTCAAGGGCATCGGATATTCGGCCCCAATATACTGGGACCAAAACAGCTTATCCGTCGAGCTCCCCTCGTCAGCCCGATAGAACTCTGCGACATCAGAGATGCTACATGGCAGATCTGCAAATGCTCCTGGAGAGCTCTGAACTCGGGTAAGTAAAAGGAAAGTCTCCTTCACATGCTCGCTTTGCATGCTATCTTCTTCACATGCTTGCTCGGATAATGAAAGCCTTACCCGCAGCTATCTTCTTGGCCGCCTCAATTTCCTGGAGGGCCTTCTGGGCTTCGGCCTTGGCGTCTAGTGCGCTCTGACGGGCCTTCGCAAGCTCTGACTCTTGCGTCTTGGAGTCACGCTCCAAGGACTCGAGTTTTTTGATGAAGTCCTGAAGCTCTTGTTGGACCTCATCAACTCGCGCCGCTTGTTTTTGGTGCTCGATGCACTCCCTGGACACTTTGCCTTCGGCCTCGGACAACGCCTTCTTAAGGGCCGCCACTTCGGCCGTGGCCCCTATTAAAATTCATCATGCTTATATTGGCATCAATGATTTTTCCTTTATATAACATTCAGACGGGGTATCACTTACCTTTGTTCTCCTCGAGCTGCCTCTTCACGAGGCCGAGCTCTTCTTCGGCCCGCCCCAGGTTCTACCTCAGTCCGGAGACCTCTGCAGTAGCGGTAGTGGCAGCCAGCAGCGATGCCTGCTCATTCACACAGACAAAATATGATTAGACTCCTGGGAATAATATTTGATCCTCTGTTCGGCGTTCCTTTCCGAGCACCAAACAGATCATCAGGGGCTACTGTCTATACTGTGATACTTTCTCATAACTTGAATTACTTACCTCAAAGCCTGTCAGGAGACTAGCGCAGGCTTCGGTCAATCCGCTTTTGGCGGACTGAACCTTCGCAATCACCATACTCATAAGAGTGCGGTGTACTTCATCAAGGGAAGCGCTCTGATGCGCTTCCACCAAGTTACCCGATGCCTTTGGATTGAAAGAGGTCATCGGCACAGGCGGCTCGCCCCCCTTGGTGAGGGGCTGCCTGCCTGAATCCGGAACCACTGGAGGTTCTAGCGCAGTATCCGTCTAGGGGCCAAGCCTGCTGCGACCCCCCTCATAAGAATCCCTAGAGATCTCCCCCCCCATGAGCCCGGCATCAGGGGTTTCGCCTAGAGGCGCCTCCAGAACTATCTCTCCCTGGCCCGGTATCCTTTGAGATAACACCTCGGTGTCATCCGCGGGCCGGGGAGTGGAGGCCATCGGGAGCGAATAGATGTTCATCTCCGACAAGCTCAAGGACCCATCCGAGGAGGATAAGTCGATGTGGGCTTTGGACGGACTGCACAAACATATCTTGACATAATAAGAAGCCATAAAGCTAAAACATGCAAGAAGTATTATGGCATCTGGATACTTACGACTTCGCCAGGGGCTTGGCCCTGGGTAGCCACTCCTCCTCGCTGTAGGTGACGGTTGTGGAGTGGTCTGGAGGGAGGGTCCTTCCCTTCTTGGATCCTTCGGCCTCCCCGGAGGGGGCAACCTTCCTTTTCTTCTCCCCCTCGGTTTGGGGGAGAGGGTTTTCCTCTTCTTCCTCCTCATTGTCGTTGGAGGAGTGCGCCTCGGTGTCTTTGGACGATGAGTCCGACACCACCTTGCGACGGAGACTTTTCCTGGTCCCCGTGGCCTTCTTCTTGGCCTTCTTCTCCGGCACCTCATAGGGCGCCGGAACCAGCATCTCCGTCAGGAGAGCGGTTGTTGGATCTTAAGGCAACAGAGCCGGACAATTGATCCGCTCCGCCATCGTCACATAATACTGTTAAATCAGTACGGTGGCTTAAGTTCCTCCCACGAATATACTCAGGAAAGGCACATCTTGAATGCTTACCAAATTGGCGTGGCGCTTGGCACTGAGTCTGCGGTCCTCGGTGGTGGGAGGAGGAACTTCGCTGGCCTTGAACAACAGCTTCCAGACGTCCTTGTGCATCGTCTCAAAGAGCTCTTGCAGTGTCTGGTGTTGGGCCGTGTCGAACTCCTACAGATTGAATGCTCATCTTTGACACGGGAATCCGGCAAAATAGCATGACCTAGACCACGTTGACAAGCTTGATATTCTTGCTTATCATATGTTTGACGCAGTTCTAGAGTCACGTTGAAGATATTTAGCCACATGCCGAAGTGGGGCCTGATGCGGAGAAAAGCCTCGGACACGATGATAAACACCGAGATGTTGAGGATGAAATTAGGGGCCAGATCATGAAAATCCAGCCCGTAATAGAACATGAGCCCACAGACAAATGGGTGGAGGGGGAATCCCACTTCGTGGACAAAGTGGGCGAGGAATCACAACCCTCTTGTGGGGTCCCAGAGTCGGAATGAACTGACCTGCGTCCGGGAGCCGGTGCTTGATGTCTGCGGCCAAGTATCCAACCGCCCGGAGCTTCGTAATGTCCTCCTTCGTGATGGAGGAGGCCATCCACTTGCCTCCCACTCCAGACATGTTTGGCTATACGGATAAGGTGAGAACTGGGGCGCTAGAGCTCGAGCGTGCAAGAATGGATGAGCGAAGAAGGAAGAAGGAGTGGGTGAAAGAGGAGAATCGCTATCTCTTTATGAAGGCGGTACAAACTGTGCGCCTCCCCACTTGCCTGTTAAAATCGCTTATTTCCCAAGTGCCTTGATTGATGGCGCAGTTGGGTTACCCATACCCGTATTGATGAGAATCCCGTGATAAGGGGATACGATCTCTGCTTTGACAAGACGTGTCAAGGAAACCGCCTCGCATTATGTGCAGTAGACGGTTGTGAAAAATGGTTCGAATAATGACCGGACCGTGGCGTGATGTCATAAAAAGTTGTCAGTAGATTAGATTTGTGAAATATTGTGCTCTCTACGGTGGTATCTGGAATTTTTTTTGCAAAGCCGGACAGGATTCCCGTGTTCAAAATCTTCTATGGAGTATTCGGAGAAGGAACCCGCCTTGCAATGGCGAAGACAATCTGTGCGCCGGACTCATTGTCATTGAAGCCTGTTTCAGGGCCTACTGAGGGAGTCCTAGACTAAGGGGTCCTCAGATAGCCGGACTATATACTTTGGCCGGACTGTTGGGCTATGAAGATACAAGATTGAAGACTTCGTCCCGTGTCCGGGTGGGACTCTCCTTTGCGTGGAAGGCAAGCTTGGCAATTCGGATATGTAGATTTCCTTCTCTGAAACCGGCTCTGTGTAACCCTAGCCCCCTCCGGTGTCTATATAAACCAGAGGGTTTAGTCCGTAGGACAACAACAATCATAATCATAGGCTAGCTTCTAGGGTTTAGCCTCTACGATCTTGTGGAAGATCAACTCTTGTAATACTCATATCATCAAGATCAATCAAGCAGGAAGTAGGGTATTACCTCCATCGAGAGGGCCTAAACCCGGGTAAAACATTGTGTCCCCTGCCTCCTGTTACCATTAGCCTTAGACACACAGTTTAGGACCCCCTACCCGAGAGCCGCCTGTTTTGACACTGACACCAGCCGTGCTATGCGTGAGCAAGACGATGAACCACCAAGGGAAGCTGAGGTGCGGCCTTGTGAATGGCTGTCAGAGGAGTTTATGGTCAATGCAGGCATCAAGGATGAATTTGACGCATATGTGCATAATGCCGATCTTGAGGACTTCATGCAAGTGTCCTCAGTACTACCAATTGACTGATTCATTCGTGAGAAGATTTAAATTTACATCTTCGCATAATTCTCAGAATGTCCTGTTTGATATTTATGACCAATCTTATACCATGGACCTAGAAGATTTTACAACTTCTTGCAAACTCCCACAGTGGGGCAATGTTAATGAACCCCACAAATGTGAATATAAAGAGTTTCTTGCTAGTATCACTGTGGGAGAATCTAGGGATATAGCACAAGCTACCATAGGGTGCATTCATTTTCCTTCTATACATTATTTTGCTCTCTTCATTGGTAGATGCATTAATGGTAACGATGAAGCATGTCACATGTGTGTCCCTAATCTTTGTGTTCTTAAGAGTGCTGTATTAGGTAATAAAGATTACAACTTGGGGGCGATTGTTGCACGTAGGTTGCATAATAATGGTTTAGTTTGAGATTTATTTGGAGGGATTTATGCGACCCGTGTTGCTAATTATCTTGGTATACCTCCAAGTGAGGGTGATATGGAGTTGCCTCCCGCTTATTTAGATTATGACGTGATGGTTAGACATCGCTTTCTTTTGAGGAATGAACAATTCCTCCAGTATCGACTAATCTTTGAAAGACCTCGCGCTGTCCATGTTACTCTCCCTGCTCCTTCCCTCGAATATATGTTGTCACCAGGGAGGAGGCAACCGAACACGAGAGGAGAGCGGAGGCAGCTCGCCAACATGCCGCAGCTTAGGATGCATTGGCTGCTGCATCTCAGTACGACCCCAGTTATAAGTTCGGATATCAGCCAGGCTATCCTTGGCAATAGACTAACTTAGGCCAAAAGCCTAATCTTGGGGGAGTACGTATTTCTCACCGACTTTACATTCATGTTCACATACTTATTCTAGTTGTCGGTGCTCATACTTTTTCATTGTATTATCCATGCTAGTTTAATTTCTTTTTCTAGCTTTCTTCTTGTGTTTGATAAACTTTAAGAAAAACCAACAAAATTAGTTAGTTGAATTTCTATGCTTGTAGTAGTAATTAAAATAAAACCCAAAAAGATTTCTCATTCTTCTTTTGCTTGTTGAGAGCTTTCCCGTGTAAATAGTTTTATTTTCTTTTCTTTCCTTTGGGGGTCAAGAGGAGAAGAACATAATGAAAATGCTTAGTGGCTCTTATATGCATGATTGTTAATTTAACCAAGATCCCATATTACTTTGTCTTCTCCCTTGAATTGAATGCTTGCAGATTCCACCTTAGTCCAATGCACATGCACTATTGTTATTATACACATCGTTCGGTCGTGCGAGTGAAAGGCAATAATGACGATATATGATGGACTGATTGATATGAGAGAAGCTGGTATGAACTCGACCTCTCTTGTTTTTGTAAATATGATGAGTTCATCATTCCTGATTCAGCCTATTATGAATAAACATGTTTGCAATGACAATTAGAGATTATAGTTGCTTGTCCATGCTTGATTAGCTAGGAGTTATAATGGTTTACCTTGCATGCCAACATGCTATTAGAAATGGTTGTGATGTGGTATGATAGGGTGGTATCCTCCTTTGAATGATTCGAGTGACTTGACTTGGCACATGTTCACGCATGTAGTTGAAACAAATCAACATAGCCTTCACAATATTTATGTTCATGTTGAATTATATCCTACTCATGCTTGCACTCAGTGTTGATTAATTTTAATGCATGTTCATGAATGGTGTCGCTCTCTCAGTTGGTCACTTCCCAGTATTTTGCTAGCCTTCACCTGTACTAAGCGGGAATACTGCTTGTGCATCCAAACTCCATAAACACCAAAGTTATTCCTTATGAGTCCACAATACCTTCCTTTATGCGGTATTTACCTGCCGTTCCAAGTAAATTTGTATATGCCAAACTCCAAACCTTCAAATGAAATTCTGTTTTGTATGCTCGAGTAGCTCATGTTTCAACTAGGGTTGTCTGTATCTTCCATGCTAGGTGGGTTATTCTCAAGCGGGGTGGACTCCGCTCCTCATTCACGAGAAAATGGCTGGTAACTGGGATGCCCAGTTCCATGATCAAAAAGATCAAAGAAAATTGAAATAATTAAACAAAACTCCCCCAGGTTTGTTGCTAGTTGGAGGCACTCGTTGTTTCGAACAATGGATTGATGCTTGTTGGTGGTGAGGGAGTATAAACTTTTACCATTGTAGCATGGAAGATATCGAGATCTCATAGTTGTTGCGTTGATAGTGAAAGTATACCACTCAAAATGTTATTCATATCTATTTTAAAATCGAGCTCTGGCACCTCTACAAATCCCTGCTTCCCTCTGCGAATTGCCTATCTATTTAGTTTTATGTTGAGTCATCGCCCTCTTATTAAAAAGTACCCGCTGGAGAGCACTCTGTCATTTGCATGCATTACTATTAGTTTATATTGGGTATGACTTGACTGGATCTCTTTTACCATGAGTTACAATGTTTAGTCAGTCCTGGATCTTTAAAGGTGCTCTGCATTTATGTTTTGTGGTCTCAGAAAGGGCTAGCGAGATACCATCTTGTTATATCATATTATGATTGTTTTGAGGAAGTGTTATCATCCGAGTTTTATTATTATTGCTCGCTAGTTGATGATGCCATTGATATGAGTAAATATGAGACCTAAGTGTTATTGTGAATATCTTTAGTTCATAATCTTTGCTGAAAACTTGAATGCTGGCTTTACATATTTACAACAACAAGAGCAAATAGAGTTTGTAAAAGTTTTTCTTTATCACTTTCAGTTTATCAACTGAATTTCTTGAGGACAAGCAAAGGTTTAAGCTTGGGGGAGTTGATATGTCTCCAACACATCTACTTTTCCAAACACTTTTGCCCTTGTTTTGTACTCTAACTTGCATGATTTGAATGAACTAACCCGGATTGATGGTGTTTTCAGCAGAACTGCCATCGTGTTGTTTATTGTGCATAAAACAAAAGTTCTCGGAATGACTTGAAAATCCACGGAGATAACTTTTGGAAAATATAAAAAATACTGGCGAAAGAATCAAGGCCAGGGGCCCACACCCTATCCACGAGGGTGGGGGGCGCGCCCCCTCCCCCTAGCGTGCCCCCCTATCTCGTGGGTCCCCAGGAGCTCCATCGACCTCAACTCCAACTCTACCTATTCTGTTTCACGAAGAAAAAAACCAGAGAGAAAGTTTCATCGCGTTTTACGATATGGAGCCGCTGCCAAGCCCTAATCTCTCTTGGGAGGGCTGTTCTGGAGTCCGTTCGGGGTACAGAGATGGGGATTCGTCGCCATCGTCATCATCAACCATCCTCCATCACCAATTTCATGATGCTCACCGCCGTGCGTGAGTAATTCCATTGTAGGCTTGCTGGACGGTGATGGGTTGGATGAGATTTACCATGTAATCAAGTTAGTTTTGTTAGGGTTTGATCCCTGGTATCCACTATGTTCTGAAATTGATGTTGCTATGACTTCGCTATGCTTAATGCTTGTCACTAGGGCCCGAGTGCCATAATTTCAGATCTGAATCTATTATGTTTTCATGAATATATGTGAGTTCTTGATCCTATCTTGCAAGTCCATAGTCACCTATTATGTGTTATGATCCGACAACCCCGAAGTGACAATAATCGGGATACTTCTCGGTGATGATCGTAGTTTGAGGAGTTCATGTATTCACTATGTGTTAATGCTTTGGTCCGTTACTCTATTAAAAGGAGGCCTTAATATACCTTAGTTTCCATTAGGACCCCGCTGCCACGGGAGGGTACGACAAAAGATGCCATGCAAGTTCTTTTCCATAAGCATGTATGACTATATTTGGAATACATGCCTACATTACATTGATGAACTAGAGCTAGTTCTGCGTCACCCTATGGTATAACTATTACATGAGGTATCACATCCGGCATAATTATCCATCACTGAACCAATGCCTACGAGCTTTTCACATATTGTGCTTTGCTTATTTACTCTTCCGTTGCTACTGTTACAATTACTACAAAACTGCTATCGTTACTTTTGCCACTGTTACCATTACTATCATACTACTTTGCTACTAAATACTTTGTTGCAGATACTAAGTTATCCAGGGGTGGTTGAATTGAAAACTCAACTGCTAATAATTGTGAATATTCTTTGGATCCCCTTGTGTCGAATCAATAAATTTGGGTTGAATACTCTACCCTCGAAAACTGTTGCGATCCCCTATACTTGTGGTTGATCACCTAGCGTACAATTTGCGCGATGCCTGGCATACCCTCTTATCGCCTTAGCATCCATTTGCGTTATGTCTGTAGATCCTTAAAGGAACAAGGAGACAAAGACTTTAGACTAATGTGGCCATTATATACGAGTAGGAGTGGTGCTAGAAGAATCATCTTAAGACACTTTGGTAGGATTCTCCATACAATTATTCACAGTTTTTACTTCAACACTCCCCTTAATGATCAATATGTCATATGTATATGATGATCCACTCCTCAATAAACCTGTGGAAAATTCTGAGGAGATACCTGTCCATAAGGTAATTATCCACTAAAACTTCTCATGTTATGGAAAAAATTATGAAGACCATTGGCATTATTCGACATGTATTTATATTGTCTCATTGAAACCTTATATGAGAAACCATCATCGAAAACTCATAAAGGGAAAAACAGTAAAATATGAGTGATTTGAGGATCACCAAAGGGTTATAACTTGGGATTTTACTCCTCCTGAACTTTCCAAACCTCAAGAATATCTCATACCAATTCCACGAACCTAGTTCTGGAATATAAAGATTGATCGAGATATTGTGAATTTCACAATAATCTGTTTGCATATTATCCTCTTGCATTTATGTAATTCACAAGGATAAATATAACCCATAAGCAATACAAGTGACATTATCTTGGTAGATAATGATGATCTCCACATGATTTGACATGTGGCCAATCATTCTATGAAGTCATCCACATTTTCTGATGCTTCAAATAAAATAGAATGATCACTGGAAGGATCGTTTAGAGTCTAGTCTAAATACTTCCTTCACAATACTCTTCCAGCAAACCCAGTCTTTGATATGGCATTGCGAGATCACATAATTAGCCACTATCAATATAGGAAACTGTTGGGGATATAACTATTTGTGTAAGCCGTCCAGGAAGGGCCGGGTTATGTAAAGAAGATTCATCAGAAAGAAGCCCAAGACCAAGCATGAAGATGGCGGTTCAATAAAGGGTCTAAGGCCCACAGGCGGCTTAAGGCCCATAGTAGTAAACCGTCATGATGATATGACTTGTAACATAAGGTAGACTTAACTAGTCATCGAGCCAGACATTGTCTATGAGCCGGCCGGGACTCTGTAGGCCGCAGGGCATCCCCCCGTGTATATAAGGGGACGACCCGCTGGCGGCTGAGGGAGGAAACAACTCATCGAGAACCGGGCATAGCGTATCTCGCTCCATGGTCATCGAAACATCAAGCAATACCAACCCAACTAGACGTAAGCCTTACCTTCATCGTAAGGGGCCGAACTAGTATAAGCCTCCCGTGTCTCTTGTCCTAATTAACCCCTTCAAGCTTCCTAGTTGCGATGGCCCTACGACTAAGTCCTTTCACTAGGACATCTGATGTGACAATTCCACGACAGTTGGCGCCCACCATGGGGCCAGCACACGGTGGATTTGAGTTCTTGAAGGGCGACTTCGAAGGGCTCAAGGGATACGCAGTGGGCCAGATGACCAAGAGCCGTCGCAACAAGATCTACATCGACGATGAAGGCTGGGGCCCCGATGCCGGCTCAATTGAGTACGGGTACCGGGTCCCCTTCGGCGGAATCCATGTCTTCATCTACCGGATTGGTGAGCCGGGCCCAGAGCCGGACAACTGCACCGACCTCGTCAAGACGGCTCAGCGTGCGAGACCCGCCCGAGTTCAACCCGGCATGAAGCGAGTCTTTGTGGGATGCATCCACGAAGAAGAACTTTCTGAAGGATCTGAAGATGGTGGTGAGACGGTCGTCTTCTCTGACGGTGATTCGTCCGTCGGTCCAACAGATTCGCTGTATCAAGTGCAAGATGGCGTGCTTGGGGGCTGTTCCGATGGCTCCAGTATTTCGGACCCCTATGAGCCACCAAGCTGGGCAGGAGTCTTCATGACTGGGACTCAACCCGGCCAAAATTGTACAGCCGCTGCTGCAATAACGTCTGGAACAGGAGCAACCGGGGCAGGAGGCACTGCACGCCCGCCGGCTCAGGTGCTGATAGATCTCATGGATAAGCTTACGGCCCTGTTAACCGCCACAGTTATTCCTGCAAATAAAGATGAGCATGACGCGAAGGTGGCATGGGTGCGCGAGGAAATAGCTCGGACCAAGGAGGCCTTAGCAGCTGAGGACACCAGCTTGGCCACGGAACGGGCGGCTTTGGATGCACGGGCACAGCAGCTCCAGTCAGAGGCTTTCCAGCTTACGATGAGCCTGAACGCATCTAATGAGGTGATGAGAAGGAGGCACCAGAAAACTCAATCCCGTTTGCCTCCGATTTACGACCCTCGGAATCCTTTCGCTACACCCGGGGCCGGCCCAAGTAACCCGCCAGATGCAAATCAGTTTATGACAGCCGGAACAGGAGGACCGGCTCAGCCTCGGGAGATGGCATCTCTTCGTGGGAACATGGCTCCGCCCCGTTACATGCCGATACCGCCGGGTCACTTTTCCAACCCCATGGAGAACTTAATCGCAGCATCGACGCATTTGGCGGATCTCCCAGTGGACGGTGATGATCCGACAGTGGTGGAGACCCGTAGGATCAGGGAACTTGTACAGACGGCCCTGGCTCAGCAAGAGACTTACTCTTATAGCCGGGACAGGATTCATTAGACTCCTCCGCCTTGGTTAGCACCGCCTCGCCAAAACTCGAGTCCGAGTTACAGCAGGCACATGGAGTCAGAAGCTTTGTCAAGCAACGCCCAGCACCGGAACCAGCCCGGTGGCTATAACCCGACACAAGATCAGATACGTCAGCAGAACGGGCGGGCGGCTCAGCCAGTGGCTCAACAGACGGCTCATCAAGATTTCCCAGAGTATCCGATGACGTCCGTTGAGACGGGAGTGGCTACTAGAACTGGCGGTGTTCCTTGTTTGGTGCCAGCTCTGCGTAATGTACGCCTACCCAAGGACTTCAAGGGACCTCGAAAGGTGTTGAATTACACGACCAATTTACAGCCTGGAGCGTGGATCAAAAGTTATGAGATGGCCATGGAGCTGTTGGAGGTCAGCGACAGAGCAATGGCTAAATACTTCACCATGATGCTAGATGGAACGGCCCGGTCCTGGTTAAAGGGCTTGCCACCCAATTCAATTAAATCGTGGGCAGAGCTAAAGGCCCGTTTCATCCAGAACTTCAAGGACACTTGCAAGCAATCTATGTCGATTGTGGATTTGACAAGTTGTAAGCAGGAGGAGGGTGAATCCATGACTCACTGGGTATGCCGGGTCAAGGAGTATTACATTCATCTGACAAGATGGATGCTGGCTCTGCAGTCCTTATTTAGGAAAAGAACTGCCGCTTTGAGCCGCTAAGACAGAAACTAGGGCGCCTTAAGCGTGATTACAACAATATGGGTACGCTGATGGCAACTTTAGTCAAATACGCGGACTCTAATACTACCAAGGATCCCGCGTCTGATGAGGAAAAGACAGGGGAGGGAAAGAAGAACGGCAAAGAAAAGGGACAGCAGCATAAACCAATAAATCAAGGGGGCAACAAGCGTAAGGCCGGGGGTAACCCGGAGTTTGTAGCCAACGCCAATGCACAGGTTAACAATGAGAGACGTAAGGGCAACCCCCCTCCCCCAGTCTCGCGGGTCAGGCCCATCTCTTGAGCAGCTACTCAATGAGCCGTGCCCGAGACACGACACCCGGGAATGACCCGCCACCCACATATGGAAAGATTGTGCAATCATGAAGGCTTTTAAGAATTCCAACACGTTTGATGGCAATCATGGGTCGGGCGGCGGCTCAGGAGCTGGCGGTTTCATGGCCCGAGTGGCGATTCAAGTTCTGGCTTTCAGGGACATCAGGGCGGTTATAATCAGCAGCAATCTGGTCAAGGGAATCAACAGCAGCAGCAGTCGGGTTATCAAAGCCATCCGAAGCAGCTGAATAGTGGGCAGTATCACGTGTTTACCACTAGCTTGTGAAAATGTGACCAGAAGGTTCATAAGGGGGCCGTAAATTCTGTTGAGCCGGCAGTTCCCCGTTATTTGAGGTGGACAAAACAGCCCATTGTGTGGAGCAGGGAAGATCACCCCATCCGGGTTGATAATCCGACTTAGTTAGCCTTGGTGGTAGCACCTCAGGTTGGTGGATATAAATTTACTAAGGTACTCATGGACGGGGGTAGCAGCATCAATATCCTCTATTATGAGACCTTTCGACGCATGGGGTTAACTGATAAGAATTTGAAGATATCCAACACTGTTTTTCATGGAGTGGTCCCTGGTAAGTCGGCTTACCCAGTTGGTAAGATTGAACTGGAAGTGGCTTTTGGAGATGAGTATGATTCCAGAGCTGAGAAATTAACCTTTGAGGTGGTCAAAATCAGGAGTCCATATCATGCTCTATTTGGACGGCTGGCTTATGCCAAGTTCATGGCACGGTCGTGCTATGTTTACCTGCAGCTTAAGATGCCGGGTCACAAGGGCACCATCACCGTGCATGGAAGTCGAAAGGTAGCCCTGGAATGTGAGGAGGGCGACGCGGCTTATGTTGAGTCTGTTTGTGCAGCAGAGGAACTGAAGTTTTATCAAAACAACGTTGACCCGGCAGATATGACCTCTCTAAAGAAGCCAACCACCGAGCATGACCCGGCAATGAAGTTTAAGTCGGTTGCTGAAACCAAGCTTGTGGATTTCAATCCAGGTGATTCATCTAAGCAGTTCAGTATCAGTGCCAATTTGGATCCTAAATAGGAAAGCGCGCTCATCGAGTTCATCCGTGAGAACCGGGACATCTTTGCATGGAAACCTTCTGACATGCCAGGTGTACCGAGAGAACTCGCTGAGCACACTCTCAATATTGATCCAAAGTATAAGCCGGTCAGGCAGTTTCTTCGACGGTTCAACGAAGAGAGGCAGAAGGCTATTGGAGAGGAAGTCGCCCGGCTCTTAGCGGTTGGGTTTATTGTTAAAGTTTTTCACCAGGAGTGGTTGGCTAACCCTGTGCTCGTGCTCAAGAAGAACGGCACTTGGCGGATGTGTGTGGATTATACGGACTTAAATAAGGCTTGTCCGGCTGATCCCTTTGCTCTCCCCCGTATTCATGAAATCATTGATGCTACGGCGGGTTGCGAGCATTTGTGCTTTTTGGACGCTTACTCTGGTTATCATCAGATCAAAATGGCAATTAAGGACCAGGAGAAGACGACGTTCATCACACCGTTTGCAGCCTTCTGTTATGTATCTATGCCATTTGGCCTCAAGAGTGCTCAGGCGACTTATCAGCGATGTGTACAGAACTGTCTCCACGATCAAATTAGGCGCAATGTTCATGCTTATGTGGATGACATCATGGTGAAGTCCAGAGAGAAGGAAACCTTGATATCTGACCTAAAGGAGACCTTTGATAATCTCCGGGTTTATAAAATGATTCTTAACCCAGACAAGTGTGTATTTGGTGTACCTGCAGGCAAGCTCTTGGGTTTCTTGGTCTCAAACAGAGCCATTGAAGCTAATCCGGAGAAGATCAAGGCAATTACCTCTCTGGCTAAACCGGCGTGCATCAATGATGTTCGGCGACTGGCGGGTCGTGTTGCTGCTTTAAGCCGATTCATAAGCCGGTTAGGTGAGAAGGCCCTACCGCTGTATCAGATGATGAAGAAAACAGACACCTTTGTCTGGAGTGATGCTTCTAATGCGGCCTTTGAATATTAAAGAGACAGTTGTCTGAGCCACCGGTCCTTGCGGCTCCCATTGATAAAGAGCCGTTGCTGTTATATGTGGCTGCTAACTCACGAGCCGTCAGTGTCGCCATCGTGGTGGAGCGTAAGGAGGCAGGCAAGGAGCATCCGGTTCAACGACCGGTTTACTACATCAGTGAGGTGCTCATTGAGTCTAAATAAAGGTATCCACATTGGCAGAAACATGTTTACGGAGTGTTCATGGCAAACCGGAAGCTGAAGCAGTACTTCCAAAGTCATCCTATAATGGTGGTAAGTTTCGCCCCTCTTGGGAGACATCATTCAGAACAGGGAGGCCACAGGACGAATCGCCAAGTGGGCTATTGAGCTTGGGCCCTATGGTTTGAAGTATATGCCATGTACTGCTATTAAATCTCAAGACTTGGTGGACTTTATCAATGATTGGACAGAGTTGCAGGCACCTGAGGAGAAGCTAGAAAACACATATTGGACTATTCACTTTGATAGGTCCAGACAGTTAGAAGGCTCAGGGGCTGGAGTTGTTTTAACTTCCCCTCGAGGTGACAAATTTTGTTATGTGCTCCGGCTTACATTTCCCTGTACTAACAATGCAGCTGAGTACGAGGCCTTGCTCCATGGTCTCCGGATGGCCAAAGAGATGAATTTGAGCCGGGTAAGGTGCTTGGGCGACTCAGATCTCGTGGCTCAATAGGTGTCAAGCAAGTGGGACTCCAAGGATCCCCTTATGGCGGCCTACAGTCGTGAAGTAGATGATGTGGCTGGGAACTTCAAAGGTTATCAAGTACAGCACATTGATAGAAGGAAGAATGAGGCGGCTGATGCATTAAGCCGGTTGGGATCTCAGCGTAAGCCGGTGCCGCCTAACACCTTTCTCGACATTTTGCATAATCCTTCTGTCAAGGTACCTACAGAGGAAGAACTAGCAGTGCCAGACCCGGAGGCACAGCTGGTGGCTGCGCTTCACGTCATCCCGGATTGGACATTGCCATATTTGGCCTATATGACCCAGGGAGAGTTGCCTGAGGATGAGACCTTAGCGAGACAAATCATCAGGCGGTCCAAATCTATGACGATTGTTAATGGCGAGTTA
Organism: Triticum aestivum; assembly: GCF_018294505.1. Taxonomy (NCBI): domain Eukaryota; kingdom Viridiplantae; phylum Streptophyta; class Magnoliopsida; order Poales; family Poaceae; genus Triticum; species Triticum aestivum. The sequence goes on along the minus strand of NC_057798.1, from coordinate 754,847,659 downwards.
CATCACCTCAGTGTCACGGGGGCATTTCAACGTTGTGTGTCACCTGCGGAGGGTCAAGAGATACTTCGTGAGATCCATGAAGGAGATTGTGGTCATCATGCCGGCTCAAAATCTCTTGTGGCCAAGGCTTTCCGTCATGGTTTCTATTGGTTGACGGCTCATGCTGATGCAGAGGATCTAGTCAGCAAATGTGACGGATGTCAAAAATTCTCACGACGAGCTCATGTGCCGGCTCAAGAGTTGAGGATGATTCCAATTACTTGGCCGTTCGCAGTCTGGGGGCTTGACATGGTAGGACCTTTCAAGAGGTCTAAGGATAAAAAGACACACCTCCTGGTGGCAGTGGATAAGTTTACAAAGTGGGTCGAGGCAGAGCCGGTCAGTAAGTGTGATGCAGCCATAGCAGTTCAGTTCATCAAAAAGGTGATCTTTCGTTTTGGTTTTCCACACAATATCATAACTGATAATGGCACTAATCTCTCGAAAGGTGACATGGAAGAGTTCTGTCAACGAGAACATATCCGACTTGATGTTTCAGCTGTTGCTCACCCTCGATCCAATGGTCAAGCAGAAAGAGCTAATCAGGAGATCCTGAAGGGTATCAAACCACGGCTCTTGGTCCCTTTACAGCGGACTCCGGGTTGTTGGGAGGAGGAGTTACCCTTTGTACTATGGAGCATCAACACTACGCCTAACATTTCCACGAGTTACACACCTTTCTTCATGGTCTATGGAGCCGAGGCAGTCCTGCCAAGTGACATCCGACAAGACTCACCCCGCGTGGTGGCTTACGTTGAGGCTAATAACAAAAAAGCTCGTCAGGATGCACTTGACTTGTTGGATGAGGAGCGAGACTTGGCAATAGCCCGCTCGGCGATTTACCAGCAAGACCTGCGCCGCTATCACAGCCGCTGGGTTAGAAGCAGAACCTTTCAGGAAGGCGACTTAGTGCTCCGGCTCATCCAGGATTAGTCTGATATGCACAAGCTATCCCCTCCTTGGGCAGGACCCTTTGTGGTCAGCAAGAATCTGAACAACGGGTCATACTACCTCATCGATGTTCGAGAGCACAAAGACTCACGTAAGTCGGAGGAGAAGACTCGCCGGCCATGTTATATCGCCCATCTTCAGCCTTACTATACATGACCCATTGGCTCTCAAGATGTATATATTTTGATGATGTATATATTATATAAAGCAATAAAGCAGGGCCTTTGTCCTTTTTACCCTCAAAAAGTCTATATGTCTTCTTTATCAGGTGGTGGGAACTACCAACAGGGAGCAGATCATATCTGAATCCGGCTTTCCCTTTGGTCCGGCTTATGATCATATCTGAATCTAGCCATGATTACTTGGGGGCTTCCTGTTCAAACATAGGTCGTATTCGAACCAAAGAGAACATAGCTGTCGATACTCATTTGATCGGCATACTGCCAAACCCACTTGGGGGCTTCTTGATCATATTTGAATCATAGCTTAACCCCTTTGGGTCTAACCTGGATCGTATTCGAATCAGTGTCATTAAACAACTCTTAAGGTTATTTGGGGGCTTCCTGTTCAAACATAGGTCGTATTCGAACCAAAGAGAACATAGCTGTCGATACGCACTTGATCGGCATCGCCAAAGCCACTAGGGGCTATATGATAGTATCCGAATCTTAGCTTATCCCCTTCGGAACGGTTTACTGATTGTATTCGAATCATAAGCCTTTGAATATTGTTTATTATCCATTATATTTCATAAACATAATTATTTGACTATCTTGAGACCTTCTTGAAAGCTCTATGAGATGGTTTTTTGTTCTTCCGGCTTAATATTGATCACCCCAGGTTATTAAGTGCCAGGTGACCATTATATGTTCCAACCTTCAGGAGTTGAATTTACCCGCATGGTGTAAATCATATAAGTAGGCGAGATCATCAAAAGGATCGAAGGTATACTATTGTGATTATGTTTAACAATTATAATCATAACCTAGCCTTTATATGATGTGTTGGTTCGCACTCTGGGTTATCAATACCTTATGTGACCCCCGATGCGATAAACCGCCAAGGGAATTTTGCTTGTTTTATATGTAGGATAGGGCAAGCAAATGTAACATCAAGGAAATGAAAGATCAACATAAGCTGGAAATATATAGTGATGGCGGCTTACGAAAGTATTAAGTGCCATAAACATGAGCGAAGGCATGACAAAATTGAGAGGTTTTTTCTACCCTATTACAAGACTCCCCGAGTCTAAATAATGAAGTATTATTTTGCAAAGTCATAAACGCCTGGCGGTTCACTCCTTTGGTGGGCTTGAAGATTCCGGGTTATCCTTCTCCACCTCTCCGTCCGCTGCTTTGTCCTGGAAGGTTGACGAGGCCCAGTCAATCCCACTCAAGGCTTCAAACTCGGCTTCATCATCTATTAAACCGGCTGGAGCCACTTCAGGGGCAAAGGTATGCTTACGAGTTGGAGGGATCAGGCTAACTTCATCATAGGGAGGTGTTGGGATTCTCCGATTCTCGCTGTCATAGCCAGGCTGACACTTGGTAAGATCAGTACTGTTCCCGATAAGAGTAGCCATGGGGCATATATCTTTGACACAGGCAGTGAAGTCATGTTCATGAAATACGGTCCCATCTTCTTTCAGACTGGGGTATCCAAGAGCGAGGTCGGCCGGGTCTAGTTCCGGAATCCATGCTTTCGCCCGGCTCAACGCGGCTATGGCCCCGGCTCTTGCGAACGCCCGCCTTAGATATTGAACCCGTTGAGGTAGTTAAGCAAGCCCTTTCAGCATGTCTTGCAGGAGGTTAGTAACGTCATCTCATAAAGCTACAACGGCTAGAGCACATTGTGACCCGGGGTAGAGCTGCTCCACAAGACTATAAACCGCCTTCAGCTTGATCAACATGTTCTGCTTGAGGTTTGTGGTCCTAGGGCCTGCATTATTAAACATAAGGTGAGCCAGAGTTTACAATTGAAGTAATCATTGAAAGGAGGTTTGCAAGGTTTAAAGTTTATATGAGAAACTTACCAAAGATTGCTGAGACCATTTGAGATATGTGGCGCTTTAAGCCGGACAGCTCCGATGCTGCTTCTGCAAGCAATGCCTCTGCCGTCTCGGCCCGGGTCACCAGTGAAGCCTTTTCATCAGCCCAAATTTTCTTCTCCGCCTCAAAATTCTACTTCAACTTTTCATGTTCAGAGACACTGAATTCAAATTTGGAGTTGGCCTTTTGAATTTCAAGTTCTTGAGCTGCAAGGCGCTTCTTCAGATCAGCAGTCTCTGACTCAAATTGACTTATGGTGGCCTACATTAATGCCGGGTTATAATCAAAATCATGGTAAGACAACATTAAGTCCCAAGCACTTTGCAAGCAAAGATACTTGACACTTGGGGGCTAATGTATGCTGAAGAATTTTAACTTAAAATGCCGGCTCATGGAAATTAAGTCTCAAGAACTTTGCAAGCAAAGATGCTTGACACTTGGGGGCTAATGTGTATCGCAAGTTCAAAGTATCATGTTACAACCAAGTTAAATATCTTCTTTATAAACCGGACAAAGCAGTGCTAAGCAGTTTTTCTATGTCTACAACATATTTATTCATAAGCACTAGACTTGGGGGCTGATATAGTAAGTATGATTCAGAAAAGGGGCATAAGTTACACCTCAGATTTTTGCTGTATTTGCTTCACCATGTCAATTTCCAGGTCACGGCTGCTATGTACTTGATTAAGATAGCCAGAGACTATATCTCCGATGCTTAAATGAGTATAGTCAGCACTGTCTAGCTTGGCCTTTCGGCGTTCCAGAGGTTCCTCCTTAGCAGAGAACTTGGCAAGGACAGTGGGCCGCCCCGGTTCAATAAACTGAGTCTTCAGAATCTCAACTTCCGGATCAATTTTCTTGCCCGGGCTAGGAGCTTCCGGGTTATCAGAGCTAATTGAGAGTATTTTCGGCGGGTGGAACTGAGGTTGGTGCTGGAATGTCATAGGCTGGTTCAGGCGGCAGCTGATGGGTAGAACTGTCAGGAGCAGCCGTACCAAGCTACGGTTCAGTCACGACCAGGTTTTGGGACGGCTCACTCTTTTTTGCCCTCTTACTGGGCTTCACTTGCACGTTGTGGACAAAAGTAGAAGGATGAATACAAAGCATGGCTAAGGTAAAGCATAAGGTAAACAAAATTACATTACTCGGGGGCAGTTTTGAAAGCCGGCATGTTAGATTGCATAGACTCGGCGGAGGAAGGAGAGGTATCCTGATAATTGGAGTCAGATGAATTGAGAGATTGGCGAATTAAACCCGCCAAAGGTAAAACAAAACGTAAATCGGAGATAACCTTAGTCTGACGCTTCCTGGTTACGTCGGGTAAGACGGAGGAGAGCTCTACATCCTTGCTATGCCGGGTCTGCCTCCGGCTTTCAAACTGCTATTGCTTCAAAATAAATTGAGGATCTTGATAAGCTAGAGGATGTGAAGATCTTAATTTTCGAGGCACCCTTCGGATTCTTTGCTTGGGCAAAGGCTCTGAGTCGGAGGAGATTATAGTTACCTCTTCGTCAACCGCTTGGTTGTTCCCCGTATCCTCCTGAAAGGATAGAATGTCAACAAAATAATGACAAAAGAGTCAAGGGAGTTAAAAGCTACCTCTTCTTCATCATCATCAGTATCATCAAGCTTAAACATATCTGAAGCGCTTGGCTTCCTCTTCTTCGAAGTTCCAGTCTTGGCGGTTTTCCTTTCGGCTCTTTTTGCCGCCCTGGCTTGTTTGGCCGCCTCATGGTTATACTTGACCTTCCAGAAGTTGTCATCGTCCTGTGAAAAATGATAAGGGAGGTATGAATAAAAGCAAGGTGTATTATATTAAAGAATATTCATTGAGGTTGATAACTCACTGCAGGAGCCGGGTTCTTCTTGCAGAAGGGAGGTAAGCCAAAGGCATTACTAGTCACCGTGCCCTCTTTCAACAACGTTTGGATCGTGGCCTCCACCACATCATCTGGTAAGTCGTCGGGACTATGACGCAGTGGGTTATCCTTCTCTCCTGAGTAAGTGCACATTAAGTCCGGGTGGCGGCTCAACGGAAGCACTCGCCAAGTGACCCAAACTCGGACCAGGTCGATGCCATCTAAGCCGTTTCCCAAAAGAGCTTTGATTTTTCTAATGGTGGGAGCGAGTGGCAGACGTTCAACAGCAGAAAGTTTATCTAGCAGCGGGTGGTTGGATTCAAGGCGTAGAGCACGGAAGCCGGGCAGAGGGTTCTCGTCAGCCGGAGAAGTGTCCTGGCAATAGAACCACGTCTGATTCCAATCCTTTGGATGAATTGGTAGTTCAGCGTAAGGAAAAAGGCAGTCTCTCCGCCGCTGAATCGAGATCCCACCAAGTTCTAGGCTGGGCCCGTTGGCACGTTCATTCTGCCGGTTTAAGTAGAATAGCTCTCTGAACAAAAGCAGATTGGGCTCTTCCCCCAGGTACACCTCGCAGAAGACTTGGAAGTTGCAAATGTTTAACATGGAATTGGGCCCGATGTCTTGAGGTCTTAGGTCAAAGAAATGCAAAACATCCCTGAAGAATTTTGAACCAGGAGGAGCAAATCCCCGGCTCATATGATCCGTAAAAACTATTACCTCCCCTTCTTTGGGTTGAGGCTTCTCCTCGGATGGGTCAGAGGCATGATAAGACATGATCTCCTTCTTGGGCAGATGGCCAGACTTCACAAATTCAGACAATTTACTTTTTGTGACTATGGATGGGACCCAATTACAGGTCACAGGAGCCTTGGTTTCCTTAGGTGTCGTAACGTAAGAAGAAGCCTATGACAAAAATAAGAAGCTCCAGCTCAATTTTAACCCGGAAGGAAGGTATTTTTAAGTCTATTCAAAATGGCGGCTTAAGACGGGGCCTAATGACATATGACTGACTATATCTGGTTGTCTAAGCCGCTATGGGAATCAGTAACAGTTAAGTTATTTTAAGCTACCAGGAGTTGGCAAGGCTGTCAATTAACATTGTCTATTTTAAACCGGCAATGAGGGCTGCTAGAGTTAAATGGGCCTAACAGAAACAGGTTCCGCAGTTGGCGGATATTATTTTGGATCAAACAGCTGCACAGAAAGGAAAATATTCTAGACCTAAAACTAGTACAGGTAAGTTCATCAGTTCTAAACAAGGCTTTTGTACAGACAAAAGGAATCTACTTGCATTCGAAATGGGTGAGAAATAGCTACCGCATCAGTTTGATATCATCTTAAGGATCAAGAAACGGCGGTGGTGATGAAATCTACAAGGGGTTCCTGACGAACAATGAAGAACACCGAGGAACTCGAAGGTCCTAATGCAAATCTGAGGAACAAGAAGGAGGAAACTTACAGATGCAGAGTTGCTGCGGAGGTTCATCGCGCTTTTCTGGTCAAATCAGGTTGATGCAACGGCCTGAGTTGGCGAGGACGAGGAGATCTGCGATGGCGGCGGCGGCGGTGCTCGAGCGGCACACAGAGAGAGAGAGAGAGAGCGATAGGAAGAAGACGAATGACTGAGGGAGAAAATGAAGAAGACCTAGGTCGAGCATATTTATAGGGAAGGGCCGACCGGGACGGTGCGAGAAACGAGGAGATTGGATATTATTATCCAGTGACCCCGACGCCTCGGGTTTCGGGACAATCAGTAAAGGCAAAGATCCATTGAAGATATAGCAGGATAAAATAAGGATTTAATTGGAGATGACGTCACGGCGGGTTAACGTGGATCCAGAAGATGACGTCATGGCGGGTTAAACCCTTTTGCACAGACAGAAGACCGAAGGCTTATTTCCTAAGGTATTTTAAGATTGACATGAACTAGTTCAAATCAATCTGGGGCCTAATGTTGGGGATATAACTATTTGTGTAAGCCGCCCAGGAAGGGCCGGGTTATGTAAAGAAGATTCATCAGAAAGAAGCCCCAGACCAAGCATGAACATGTCGGTTCAATAAAGGGTCTAAGGCCCACAGGCGGCATAAGGCCCATAGTAGTAAACCGTCATGATGATATGACTTGTAACATAAGGTAGACTTAACTAGTCACCGAGCCGGACACTGTCTATGAGCCGTCCGGGACTCTGTAGGCCGCAGGGCGTCCCCCCGTGTATATAAGGGGATGACCCGCTGGCGGCTGAGGGAGGAAACAACTCATCGAGAACCGGGCATAGTGTATCTCGCTCCCTGGTCATCGAAACATCAAGCAATACCAACCCAACTAGACGTAAGCCTTACCTTCATCATAAGGGGCCGAACTAGTATAAACCTCTTGTGTCTCTTGTCCTAATTAACCCCTTCAAGCTTCCTAGTTGCGATGGCCCTACGACTAAGTCCTTTCACTAGGACATCTGACGTGACAATTCCACGATAGAAACCATGGTCCCATCTTGATTTTCTGGGTGAAATTGATCAAGACCCTTTGTGCCCTGGATATATCCGAGGATATTCCTTACACAAACTTTATAACTTCCGGGGAATTGCACTCTCAATAAATTGCCAAAAACTATAGTGTTAGGCCTAACGTATTTAGATATGGCACTTCATATCCAACTATCACTTCACCATCTCCCCTATGATCAAGGTACAATATGACCATATGTGTCATTGATATAATATATCAATATTGAACTTCTCCAATATTTCTGGATATATGAAGACTGATATCTTAGGGGGATATGCTCAAGTCAAAAACTTAGCATAATATGGTTTAACTCAAATGTCCGTATTAACATGATTGTGTGTATTTCATGTCTTATATAGACTTTGATGGCAAGATCATCGACACCACAAATTAAGGTGATGTAAAATCCGATCCAGGATTTCTTCAAGAATACATGTCAACAATCATTAGTATGAGAGTGATTCTTGTCAAGGAATAACTCACTTAGTCGTTTGCACCACACAATTCTCCGGCTACTTTAAGTCATAGAATGACTTCAGAAGTTCCACACATGCATGTTGTGATTTACCTTTGTATTCAGAATATTAAGTCATTCAATGACTTCAATATATACATCCAAACTAATTGACCCATGGGAGTATGTGGACATTACATACATCAACCGTATGGATCTGCCATTAACATTCAGTATCTAAACATAATTCCACTCACACCAAGAAGTTACGCTACATCGTAACCGATGTCGGGTCTCTGTGAAAAACCCTTGTGCTACAAGCCTCGCTTTCTCACCACCTCATTTATTTTTGTTTCCAAACAAAAAATCACTTCTCTTCTTTGAAGTAGCCGCGAGTTCTACATGATTGTTTCTTTTTACAGAAACAAATCATTTATTTTCTGCAAGAAACTTCTAATCTATTAATGTTCAATCATGGCAATACAACAAATATCATAAATCATAAAAAATTATCCAGACCCGTAGACCATTTAGCGATGAATACAAGCACTGAAGCGAGCCAAAGGCATGCCGTCATCATCGCCCGTTCCACGCCGGAGTCGTGCAAAACTTGTTTTACTAGACAGTCGGAAAGTCGTTGTGCTAAGGTCTTATAGGACTAGCGCACTAGAACTGCAACCGTCACCAATGTGGAGAAGCGTAAATTGGAAGGATTCAACTTGAAGGCACACGAACATAGACGAACAGAGACCGGATCGGAGAAAATCCAGCAAGGACTCCACCAACTCAATCCATCGAGATCCGCCGTAGACACACCTCCGCACGCCTCCGAGGATGTTAGACGTACCACCGGGATGGGGGCTAGGGAGAACCTTATTCCATCTTTAGGGAGTTGCCACCGTCTTGCCTTCCTGAGCAGGACATAAACTCTAACAATAGTCAAAGAAACACCTAAAATGGAGCCCTCCCGTTGGCAAGGGTCGGGACCCATCGCGCCCCCTTGTCCCTAAGGCCACAAGAGATGATACAGATCAGTAACTGATGTCTACTACGAAACCTTCTTCTTGTAGACGTTGTTGGGCCTCCAAGTGCAAAGGTTTGTAGGACAGTAGCAAATTTCCCTCAAGTAGATAACCTAAGGTTTATCAATCCATGGGAGGCGTAGGATGAAGATGGTCTCTCTCAAACAACCCCGCAACCAAATAACAAAGAGTCTCTTGTGTCCCCAACACACCCAATACAATGGTAAATTGTATAGGTGCACTAGTTCGGCGAAGAGATGGTGATACAAGTGCAATATGGATGGTAGATATGAGTATTTGTAATCTGAAAATATAAAACCAACAAGGTAACTAATGATAAAAGTGAGCACAAACAGTATTGCAATGCTAGGAATCAAGGCCTAGGGTTCATATTTTCACTAGTGCAAGTTCTCTCAACAATAATAACATAATTGGATCATATAACTATCCCTCAACATGCAACAAAGAGTCACTCCAAAGTCACTAATGGCGGAGAACAAACGAAGAGATTATGGTAGGGTACGAAACCACCTCAAAGTTATCCTTTCTGATCCATGTATTCAAGAGTCTGTAGTAAAACAAAACGAAGCTATTCTTTCCGTTCGATCTATCATAGAGTTCGTACTAGAATAACACCTTCAGACACAAATCAACCAAAACCCTAATGTCACCTAGATACTCCAATGTCACCTCAAGTATCTGTCGGCATGATTATACGATATGCATCACACAATCCCAGATTCATCTATTCAACCAACACAAAGTACTTCAAAGAGTGCCCCAAAGTTTCTACCGAAGAGTCAAGACGAAAATGTGTGCCAACCCTTATGCATAAGTTCACAAGGTCACTGAACCCGCAAGTTGATCACCAAAACGTACATCAAGTAGATCACGTGAATATCCCATTGTCACCACAGATAAGAACATGCAAGACATACATCAAGTGTTCTCAAATCCTTAAAGACTCAATCCGATAAGATAACTTCAAAGGGTAAACTCAATCCATTACAAGAGAGTAGAGCGGGAGAAACATCATAAGATCCAACTATAATAGTAGAGCTCGCGATACATCAAAATCATGCCAAATCAAGAACACGACAGAGAGAGATCAAACACATAGCTACTTGTACATACCCTCAGCCCCGAGGGTGAACTAGTCCATCCTCATCATGGAGAGCACCGGGATGATGAAGATGGCCACCGGTGAGGGATCCCCCTCCGACAGGGTGCCGGAACAGGGTTCCGATTGATTTGTGGTGGCTACAGAAGCTTGCTGCGGCAAAACTCCCGATCTATTGTGCTCCTCGATGTTTTTAAGGTATATGGATATATATAGGCAAAAGAAGTCGGTCAGGGGGGCCATGCGGGGCCACCGAGGGTGGGGGCGCGCCCAAGGGGGTAGGGCGCGCCCCTGACCCTCGTGGCTACCTCGAAGCTTCCCTGACATCTACTCCAAGTCTCCTCGATTGCTTCCGTTCCAAAAATAACTCTCCCGAAGGTTTCATTCCGTTTCGACTCCGTTTATATTCCTTTTCTTCGAAACACTGAAATAGGCAAGAAAGCAGCAATTTGGTTAGGCCTCCAGTTAGTAGGTTAGTCCCAAAACTGATATAAAAGTGTATAATAAGGCCCATAAACATCCAAAACGGGTAATATAATAGCATGGAACAAACAAAAATTATAGATACGTTGGAGACTTATCAAGCATCCCCAAGCTTAATTCTTGCTCGTCCTCGAGTAGGTAAATGATAAAAACAGAATTTTTGATGTGGAATGCTACCTAGCACAATTCTCAATGTAATTTTCATTATTGTGGCATGAATGTTCAGATCCAAATGATTTAAGATAAAAGTTCATAAAACATAAAAGTAGTAATAATTCAAGCATACTATCAAGTAATCATGTCTTATCAAAATAGCATAGCCAAAGAAAGCTCATCCCTACAAAATCATATAGTTAGGCTATGCTTCATTTTCATCACAAAAAATACTCCCATCATGCACAACAATATACAATAGGTAAATGTGCAAGCATATTTTTTAAAAATGGTACAAGTCTGAAAGATGTACCAGCAGAAGACCTAAGTTGCCTCTCGGCCATTTTAGTCATGGTCAAGAAAGATGGACTGCAATAACAGCCCTGGAGAACTTGTACAGGTAGCCACACTCGATTCAACTAAAGTTGGAGAAACTGACACTCGCCAACCACCCATGTGCGAAGCACGTCGGTAGAACCAGTCTCGCGTAAGCGTACGCGTAATGTCGGAGGAAGCTCGTTGGGCTCCCTCTTCACCAGAAGCAGCGGCCCGCTTGAAGAGCTCCCCTCACGGCAAGAGCTCGCCACATCAAAGTGTCACGCCTGAAGAGCTCCCCACTGTAGTTTCCCGGAAAAAATTTCTGTTTTAACCTTTTGTACTAAAAAATCCAAAATTAACCTCATTTTTTAAAAATATTTGAATCTGACCTTTTTTGGTCATGCCAACATCCCTGGCGTTTGGGTTACACGGGAGACGCAATGGTCCATGGCATCTGGACCTGGCCTGCATGAGCTTAGTTTGCGTTGATGTGGCAAAGCCAAATGCCATGCTCCTTGGCGTTTGGAGGAAACGCCATAAATCTTGGCATTTGGTCCCTGACTCAGATTTTCTACACTACAAAAAAAGGCTATAGCTAATATGGCGACTAATGGCGAACCTATATATGGTGCGCCCGGTTTCAGCCAAGCAATTGGTTCATACTTTAACGCGCTTCAGCTTTTTCAACTCTTACGCAATACATGAGTGCAAGCCATGGACATAGCACTATATGTGGAATAAGGTGGTGGTTGTGAAGACGAATAGGGAGAAGATAGTCTCACATCAACTAGGCGTATCAGCGGGCTATCGAGATGCCCATTAATAGATATCAATGTGAGTGAGTAGGGATTGACATGCAACGGATGCACTAGAGCTATAAATATATGAAAGATTAACACGAGAAACTAAGTGGGTGTGCATCCAACTTGCTTGCTCATGAAGACCTAGGGAATTTTCAGGAAGCCCATCATTGGAATATACAAGCCAAGTTCTATAATAAAAAATCCCCACTAGTATATGAAAGTGATAGCATATGAGACTCTCTATCATGAAGATCATGGTGCTACTTTGAAGCACAAGTGTGGAAAAAGATAGTAGCATTGTTCCTTCTCTCTTTTCTCTCTTTTTTTGGTGGGCTTCTTTTGCCCCTCTTTTTTTGGGCTTCTTTGGCCTCTTTTATTTTTATAAAGTCCGAAGTCTCATCCCGACTTCTGGGCGAATCATAGTCTTCATCGTCCTTTCCTCACTTGGGACAATGCTCTAATAATGAAGATCATCACACTTTTATTGATTTACAACTCAAGAATTACAACTCAATACTTAGAACAAAATATGACTCTACGTGAATGCCTCCGGCGGTGTACCGGGATATGCAATGAACCAAGAGTGACATGTATGATAAATTATGGAGGTGGCCTTGCCACAAATACAATGTCAACTACATGATCATGCAAAGAGCAATATGACAATGATGGGGCGTGTCATAATAAATGGAACGGTGGAAAGTTGCATGGCAATATATCTCGGAATGGCTATGGAAATGCCATAATAGGTAGGTATGATGGCTTATTTGAGGAAGGTAAATGGTGGGTGCATGATACCGGCGAAAGTTGCTCGGCATAATAAAGGCTAGCAATGGTGGAAGGGTGAGAGTGCGTATAATCCATGGACTCACATTAGTCATAAAGAACTCATATACTTATTGCAAAAGTTTACTTGCCCTTGAAGCAACGTACTACTATGCATGCTCCTAGGGGAAGGGTTGGTAGGAGTTAACCATCGCGCGATCCCGACCTCCACACATAAGGAAGACAATTAAAAGAGCACCCCATGCAACAAATTTTTCACACAACTTTTACCATACGTGCATGCTATGGGACTTGCAAACTTCAACACAAGTATTTCTCAATTTCATAATTACCCAACTAGCATGACTCTAACATTAGCACCTTTATATCTCAAAACAATTATCAAGCATCAAATTGATCATAGTGTTTAATGCACTTTCTATGATAGTTTTTATTATACCCAACTTGGATGTCCATCATTCTAGGACCAATTTTATAACCATACAAATACCATTCTGTTCTAAAATACTCTCAAAATAATATAAGTTAAGCATGAGAGATCAATAATTTCTACAAAATTAAGCCACCACTGTGCTCTAAAAAGTATAAGTGAAGCACATAGAGGATTCTAATAAATTCTGAATCATGTGTGTCTCTCCCAAAAGGTGTGTACAGCAAGGATGATTGTGTTACACTAAAAAGCCAAGACTCATATCATACAAGACGCTCCAAGCAAAACACATATCATGTGGCGAATAAAAATATAGCTCCAAGTAAAGTTACCGATGAATGAAGACGAAAGAGGGGATGCCATCTGGGGCATCCCCAAGCTTAGGCTCTTGGTTGTCCTTGAATATTACCTTGGGGTGCCTTGGGCATACCCAAGCTTAGGCTCTTGCCACTCCTTATTCCATAGTCCATCGAATCTTTACCCAAAACTTGAAAACTTCATAACACAAAACTCAACAGAAAACTCATAAGCTCCGTTAGTATAAGAAAATAAATCACCACTTAGGTACTGTTGTGAACTCATTCTAAATTCATATTGGTGTAATATATACTGTATTCCAACTTTTCTATGGTTCATACCCTCCGATACTACTCATAGATTCATCAAAATAAGCAAACAACACATAGAAAATAGAATCTGTCAAAAACAAAACAGTCTGTAGTAATCTGTATCAAACGTATACTTCTGGAACTAAAACAATTCTACCAAATTAGGAAGTCTGAAGTAATTTGTGTACCAATCCAGATCGAAAGTAATCAGATCAAAAGCACTTTTTTGAGAATTATCAAAACTAATTTACTGGGTGCAAAAGTTTTTGATTTTCAGGAGGATCAACACAACTATCACCGTAAGCTATCCTAAAGGTCTTACTTGGCACTTTATTGAAACAAAAGCTATAGAACATGATTACTACAGTAGCATAATCATGTGAACATACAAAACAGTAAGGGTAAATATTGGGTTGTCTCCCAACAAGCGCTTTTCTTTAATGCCTTTCTAGCTAGGCATGATGATGACAATGATGCTCACATAAAAGATAAGAATTGAAACATAATGGGAGCATCATGAAGCATATGACTAGCACATTTAATTCTAACCTACTTCCTATGCATAGGGATTCTGTGAGCAAACAACTTATGGGAACAATAATCAACTAGCGTAGGAAGGCAAAACAAGCATAACTTTAAGATTTTCAACACATACAGAGGAAACTTGATATTATTGCACTTCCTACAAGCATATATTCCTTCCTCATAATAATTTTCAGTAGCATCATGAATGAATTCAACAAAATAACCAGCACCTAAAGCATTCCTTTCATGATCTACTTGCATAGAAATTTCACTACTCTCCACATAAGCAAAATTCTTCTCATTCGGAATAGTGGGAGTATCATAAGAGACTCGGATACTATAAATTTTTTCCACATTAAAAGAGTAATGTTAAGAAAAAGGGTAATAATAATCATGAAAAGTTTTATAAATATACTAATCACTACTTTTTATAGAATAAGTTTCACTACAATAATCATCATAAGTAGCAACTTTGTTCTCATCATAATCAATTGAAACATGTTCCAAAATAGTGAATTCATCACTAAATAAAGTCATGACTGAGGGATATCCGGATAGCCGGACTATATACTTTGGCCGGACTGTTGGACCGTGAAGATACAAGACCCAAGACTTCGTCCCGTGGACGGATGGGACTCTCCCTTTGCGTGGAAGACATGCTTGGCGACCCGGATATTATATTTCCTTCCTTTTAACCGACTCCATGTAAACCCTAGCCCTCTCTAGTGTCTATATAAACCGGAGAGTTTAGTCCATATAGGGTCGATCACAACATTCATAATCATCATAGGCTAGCTTCTAGGGTTTAGCCTCGATGATCTCCTGGTAGATCAACTCTTGTAACACACATATCATCAATACCAATCAAGCAGGAAGTAGGGTTTTACCTCCATCAAGAGGGCCTGAACCTGGGTAAACAATGTGTCCCTTGCCTCCTATTACCATTAGCCTTAGACGCACAGATCGGGACCCCCTACCCGAGATCCGCCGGTTTTGACACCGACATTGGTGCTTCCATTGAGAGTTCCTCTGTGTCGTCGCTGCAAGGCTCGATGGCCCGTCTCGTTGTCAAGGACAACATCACCTCTAGGGGGGGGCTCTGGCTGTAGGCCAAACTCTCCAACTAGGTGGCTTCATAATGGCCGCCCAATCGACTGTCGCGCAGACGATGACCTCTCGGGTCATCATGAATAGCCTCCACGTCAATTCGGAACTCACCGAACAGATGGATCCAATAGAGCTCTCTTCCCTTAATGAGATCTTGGATCGCATCACCGCATTGGGAGTCGCTACAGACTATGACCGGATTGGGCTTAAACCCGACCAGAGGGATATTAAATTCCCGTCAGTCACCCACGAGATAGCGGTAGTGGAGGAGCCACATATGGACCGTTCCTCTATTCTAAGGATGAACTATGTCCGGATCACCGAGCTCTCTGAGCCGGATACCTGATCGCAGGAGGAAACGACCCATATCCTGAGCTTAGAATCGGGCAACGGGTCGGAGAAATCGGGCAACATCTCGGAACCCGAGCTATCGAGGCCAGTAGCTCCCCTGCCCCAGGGTGTTAGATCGGATCAGAGTCCAGATTCCGCTACACCCACCCACCCGGATTTAAACCGTCTCTCCCATATCAGACAAGAGCCACAAGATACAGTACATCGCTACTGGGCCAGATTCCTCCTTGTGATAAAGAAGGTTAAGGACTGTCGCGAGGAGGACGCAATTTCATTTTTTTTGCAAAAATTGCACGACCAAAGGGATCCTTAATGCTATAAGTCGCCGTGACATAGTACACTTTGCTGACTTAGCAGCCATAGTACAGAAGTATTGTGCGATGGAAACTACCTGGAAAGCCCAAACATAATTTTGGGATAGTCCGGCTCTCATCAAAACCTTTGTCCGAACTAAACGGGCGAACTCTCGTACCCAATCCCCAAGAAACCAAAGCCCACCCCAGGGTGTGGAACCGTATTGGAAGAATGGCTCAATGGGCCATGCAAACTACACAGCTCGCGGGACACTACACCAACACATAGCCTTAGAGCATGTTGGATACTCCGGCAGGTAGCAAAAAGTGGTGAGGATCTTCTTGTAAGCCATAAAGCAGAACAACATCCCGCCAAAGAAAATGATACGGTACTGACAGTCTTCGAGACATTCGCCTCAAATAATAGGCGCAAGCGAGCCCATCGAAATCTCGCCGAAATTTACCACGTGGCAAAAATAAACCCGTGGAACGACACTACTACAACTTTCAGTGCCAGTGACGAACCCCAATTCCAGATAGTCCGGGCACCTGCCGCATTGGTCCTTAGCCCAATCGTGGATGGCTTTCGGCTCACTAAAGTACTCATGGACGGTGGAAGTGGACTAAACTTGATCTATGAGGAAACACTCTGCAAGATGGAAATGGACAAAAGTCGCATTGAGCAGAGCAGCACAACCTTCAGGGGAACCATCCCTAGTCGGGAGGCACGGTGTTCGGGAAAAATCACACTCGATGTAGTGTTCGGCACCCCAGAGAATTACAAGTCCGAAGAAATCACATTCCAAGTGGCTCCTTTCAGCAGCGGATACCACGCCCTTTTAGGGCGGGACACATTCATAAGCTATCAAGTTGTACCCCATTATGGATACATGAAGCTTAAAATGCCCGGACCCAATGGAATCATCACTCTAGCCAGTGACCCGGACGTCGCACTCCGCGCTGAAAATAAAACTGCAGCACTTGCCCTCGAGGCATTATCTGAAGCCCTAGCGGCCGAAGAACTAACAACGTTGCGCACCAAGTGGAGAGGGATGACGTGATACTCGACAAATGACCCAAGTCCACATCGTTTAAACCTGCAGACGAGATAGTCAAATTCCAGGTCCATCCAACGGACCCCGCGAAGACAGCTTCCATCGGGACACAGTTGAGTCCCACAATGGACGCCGCACTGCGTGAATTCCTACGTGAGAATTGGGATATTTTCGCCTGGCATCCTTCAGACATGCCGGGCATCCCACGCGAGCTGGCCGAACAAACCCTCAACATACTAAAAGGATACAAGCTAGTCAAACAGACTCTTAGGCGCTTCTCAGAGCCTAAACGGCAAGCCATGGGAGAAGAGCTAGCCAAGCTACTTGAGGCCGGATTCATCAGAGATATCAAGCATCCGGACTGGCTGGCAAACCTGGTAATTGTACCGAAGAAGGACAAATCCTAGCGCCTATACGTCGACTTCAAAGACCTCAACAAGGCTTGCCCCAAGGATCCCTTCCCCCTACCTCGCATCAACCAAATCATCGACGCCACCGCAGGACACGACTCACTATGTTTCCTTGACGCATACTCTGGATACCATCAAATAAAAATGGCAGAGTCCGGCCAAGCTGCAACAGCCTTCATAACACCATATGGTCCTTTCTGCTTCAACACTATGCCTTTCGGGCTTAAAAATACCGGCACAACCTATCAACGCATGATTCAAACATGCCTGGGGAAGCAAACCGGCAGAATAGTGGAGGCATACGTGGACGACGTGGTCATAAAAACAAGACACGTCCAAACCTTAATAGATGACTTGAGGCCTACGTTCGATAACCTCCGGACATACGACATCAAGCTAAACCCGGAAAAATGTGTTTTCGGCGTGCCCTTCGGAAAGCTGCTCGGCTTCATTGTTTCCAACAGAGGAATTGAAGCGAATCCGGCAAAAATCCAAGCTCTGTCGCAGTTGGCTATCCCAACAGAGCTCAAGCATATCCAGAAACTAGTTGGGTGCGTGGCTGCCCTAAGCCGCTTTATCTCCAGATTAGGAGAAAAGGCATTACCTCTTTATAAGTCTGATTGCCTTGTTCGTTGTGCTGAGCGCCTCCCTCGATGGACCCAAGAATGGGAACAAGAGCGCTCAGGTTTATCCCGAACACCCCAGTACTCGTGGCATGGGGGTAGAAGCCGACGACTTGCATCTCTCCGATTTAATAAACGGACGCACAGAAGGTAATACTTTAAATTCAAAAAGCGTTGCTTAGCGCATATGAACAAGTTTTCAGCGCACAGGATAAACACGAGCGAGTTTACTCAAAAATTACATCCCTGGTACATTCATCCGCCACATGACGGGCACCCTTCAGGACGCCTTCATAATACATCTCGGGCCTGCGATGCTCCTTCCCCTCCGGTGGCCCCTCTGTCACCAGGTTCTCAGCATCCACCTTGCCCCAGTGCACTTTAGCACGGGCAATAGCCCTACGGGCGCCTTCGATGCAAACGGAGCACTTGATGACTTCAAGCCGGGGACAGGCATCCACCAGCCACCGCACCAGCCCAAAGTAGCTCAAAGGCATGGCCTCCCCAAGCCACAGCCGGCCTATCAGGCCCTTCATGGCCTGTTCGGATGCTTTATGAAGCCCGACCAGCTGCTTCAGCTGGTCGCTCAGGGGCACCGGGTGTCCGGCCCCAGCATACTGGGACCAGAACACCTTCTCCATCGAGCTCCCTTCCTCGGCCCGGTAGAATGCGGCGGCGGCGGATACAATGCGGGGCAGATCTATGAATGCTCCTGGAGAGCTCCGGATTCGGGTAAGTAACAGGTAATTTACTTTCACGTGCTTGCTTTGCATAAAGAATGCCTTACCCGCCGCAATCCTTTTCATCGCCTCAATTTCCTGGAGGGCTTTTTGGGCTTCGGCCTTGGCAGATGTGGCGCTTTCAAGTGCTGAGGCAAGCTCGGACTCTCGAGTCTTCGAGCCAAGCTTTAAACTCTCATGTTTTTTCACAAGAGCATTGAGCTCTTGCCGCACCTCCGCCACCTGCGCCTCTTGTTTCTCTCGCTCGGAGCGCTCCATGGCAGCATTGTCTTTGGCCTTGGAAAGTTGTTCCTTCAGGGTCGCCACCTCGGTTGTGGCCCCTGTAACATTCACATTGGTCCTGTCATTATTTGCAACCAGGTATTTATATATACACTTACATAAGGTACTATATACCTTCTTTGTCCTCGAGCTTCTTCTTGGTAAGGCCGAGCTCGTTCTCAAACCACTCGAGGCTCTGCTTCAATACATCAACCTCCGCAGTCAGTGCGGCAGAGGTCAGCAGCGCAGCCTGCATTCCCATATTGACATATTTCTGTTGGACTCCTGCGTATATTTTTTCAGATCCTCAGTCCGGCTTTTCTTTCCGAACGCCAAACTGAGCATCAGGGGCTACTATCTATGCGGTAACATTTTTACATGTTTTAAATACATACCTCGAAACCAGTTAGAAGGCTGGTACAGGCTTCTGTCAACCCGCTCTTGGCGGACTGAACCTTCTGGATCACCGCACTCATAACAGTGCGGTGCTCCTCGTCGATGGAGGCGCCGTTAAGCACCTCCAGCAAATTGTCCGGCGCCTCCGGTTGGACGGAGGCCGCTGGCGTTGTAGGCTTGCCCTTCTTGCGACGGGGCCGCCTGCCGGACTCCGGAACCACTGAAGGTTCCGGAGCATTGTCCGGCCCAGGGCTGGACTTAGATCCCTCTGGGGCTTCATCCCCTTTGCGCCTGGGGTCCGGGAGGTCGCCTTGCGGCGCCTCCAGGACCACCTCCTCCTGGTTTAGCCCCTTTTGGGACTCCACCTCGGCATCATCCGTAGGGCCAGGGGAGGTAGCAGTCGGAAGTGAAGCGCTGTTCACGTCCGACGAACCCAGGGAACCACTCGACAAATCGCCGAGCTGAGCTTTGGGCGGACTGCATGATTTAATTATGCGTCAGAAGGTACTGCACAATATAGGAATGCCATGAGTTATTCTGGTATCCGGATGCTTACGATTTTGCCTGGGGCTTGGCCCTGGATGGCCATTCCTCTCCGCTGTCGTCGGCGTCGGAGGCGTAGTCCGGAAGAAGGGTCTTCCCCTTCTTGGACCCTCCGGCCTCCCCAGTTGGGGCGGCCTTCCTTTTCTTTCCTCCTCCCGCTGGAGGGGGAGAGGCTTCTTCTTCCTCCTCCTCGTCTTCAGAGGCAGAGGGCGCTTCGGGGTCGTCGGGCGATGGATCCGACACCACCAGGCGCCAGGAACTCTTTCGAGTCCCTGTGGCCTTCTTCTTGGCCTTCTTCTCCGGCACCACGTGAGGTGCCGGAACCAGCAGCTTCGTCAAGCGTGCATCTGCTGGGCCTTCGGGCAAAGGGGCCGGACAGTCAAACTGTTCGGACGTCCTCTTCCAGTCCTGTCAAATGAGCGGGAGTTTAGATCATGCATAGAGTCAAACTATGAAAATCAAGTTTCCTGTAAAGGATAAAAACAAGCTTACTTCGGTGGCTTGGCGCTTGGCGCAGAATCCGCGATCCTCGGTGACGGGAGGGGAGACCTCGGAGCTCTTGAATAGCACCTTCCAGGTGTCCTCGTGCTTTGTGTCGAAGAGTCTGGACAAAGTCTGATGCTGGGCCGGGTCGAACTCCCACAAGTTGAAGGCTCGTCGTTGACACGGGAGGATCCGACGAAAGAGCATGGCCTGGACTATGTTGACAAGTTTGACCTTCTTGTTTACCAGGTCTTGGACGCAGGTTTGGAGTACGGTCACCTCTTCCGGATTACCCCACAACAGGCCCGTCTCTTTCCAAGATGTGAGCCGTGTGGGAATGCCAGATTGGAATTCGGGGGCCGCTGCCCACTCAGGGTCACGCGGCTCGGTGATGTAGAACCACCCCGATTGCCACCCTTTGATGGTTTCCACGAAGGAGCCCTCAAGCCATGTGACGTTGGGCATCTTGCCCAACATGGCGCCTCCGCACTCCGCTTGTTGGCCGCCCACGACCTTCGGCTTGACGCTGAAGATCTTTAGGCATAGGCCAAAGTGGGGTTTGATACGGAGGAAGGCCTCGCACATGACGATAAACGCCGAGATGTTGAGGATGAAGTTCGGGGCCAGATCACGGAAATCCAGGACGTAGTAGAACATGAGCCCCCGGACAAATGGGTGAAGTGGGAAGCCCAGTCCACGGAGGAAATGGGTGAGGAACACCAGCCTCTCATTAGACAAGTATCCGGCTTTCCTCAACTTTTTGATGTGCCCCTCCGTGACGGTGGAGGCCATCCTTCTACCTCCCGCTCCAGACATGATTGGAGAAGGTTGAGGTGGGAAGTGCGGACTTGGGCGCTAGAGCTCGAGTGCGCGGAAATGGATAAGCAAAGGAGGAAGAAGGTGTAGATTGAAAGGGTGAATTCTTATCCCCTTATATGGGCGGCCGAAACTGCGTGCCCCCACCAGCCTAGTAAAGCTCGCTTATCTACCAAGCGCCGCGATTGATGGCGCGGTTGGGTTACCCACGCCCGTATTGATGAGAATCCCACAATAAGGGGACACGATCTCTGCTTTGATAAGACGTGCCAAGGAAACCGCCTCGCTAAACACGCTGAGGTGGGACAGTAAAATGATTCGAATAAAGGCTTGGCTGTGGCACGACGTCACGCTACGGAATATGTCAGCAGATTAGATTTTTGCAGATATTATTCTCTCTATGGTGGTATGTGGAACTTATTTTACAGAGCCGGACACTATCCTTGTGTTCAACATCTTCTATGAAGTATTCGGAGGAGGAACCCGCCTTGCAATTCCAAAGACAAATTTGCGCGCCGGAGTCGTCATCATTGAAGCCTGGTTTAGGGGCTACTGAGGGAGTCCTGGATTAGGGGTGTGCGGATGGCCGGACTATGACCTTTGGCCGGACTCCCGGACTATGAAGATACAAGATTGAAGACTTCGTCCCGTGTCCGGATAGGACTTTCCTTGGCATGGAAGGCAAGCTTGGCGATACGATAAGTAGATCTCCTCCCATTGTAACCGACTCTGTGTAACCCTAGCCCTCTCCGGTGTCTATATAAACCGGAGAGGTTTAGTCCGTAGGACGAACAACAATCATACCATAGGCTAGCTTCTAGGGTTTAGCCTCTTTGATCTCGTGGTAGATCAACTCTTGTACTACCCATATCATCAATATTAATCAAGCAGAAGTAGGGTTTTACCTCCATCGAGAGAGCCCGAACCTGGGTAAAAACATCGTGTCCCTTGTCTCCTGTTACCATCTGCCTAGACGCACAGTTCGGGACCCCCTACCCGAGATCCGCCGGTTTTGACACCGACAGACCCTCCCACTTAGGTTTGAGCATGTCCTTCTTCTTTCCCGATAGGCGTAGAACGTGTTCGCCAATATTATAAGTTTTGGACCGCACTTCTCTGCTTTGGTATTGTCGAGCATGCTGCTGACAGAATGCGGAACGGGCCTTTGCAACGTCGCGCTCCTCCTCCAGGGCATCTAAGTTGTCCTGCCGGTCTAGCTCGACTTTCATCTCTTCGTACATGCGTACGCGAGGTAAATCATGTATTATGTCGCGGGGTAATACTGCTTCTGCGCCGTATACCATAAAAAATGGTGTGTATACAGTGATGCGATTTGGCGTGGTCCGCAGCCCCCAGAGTACGGAGTCGAGCTCCTCGACCCAGTGCGTGCCTGATTCTTTCAAGGAGCACACTAGTCTGGGTTTGATACCACTCATGATGAGACCGTTTGCACGTTCGACCTGGCCGTTTGTTTGGGCATGGTAGACGGAGGCGTAATCGAGCTTAATGCCCATGTTGTCGCACCAGGTTTTCACTTCATCGGCTGTGAAGTTTGAGCCATTGTCAGTGATGATGCTGTGGGGGACTCCATTTCGGTGTACGACCCCGGATATGATGTCTATCATTGGTCCGGATTCGGCCGTTTTGACTGATTTGGCTTCTATCCATGGTGAACTTGTCCACCATGACCAACAAGTATTTTTTTCTTATGGCTTCCCCCTTTAAGGGGTCCGACCATATCCAGCCCCCAGACTGTGAAGGGCCAAGTGATGGGGGTTGTTTGGAGAGCGGTAGGGGGCATGTGGCACTGATTGGCAAAGAGCTGGCAACCGACGCAGTGTTGAACAAGGTCTTGTGCGTCTGCTCGGAATGTCTTGCTGACAAGTGCCCGAGCCGCAGCATGGTGTCCGCCGAGTCCGGCATGGATTTCAGCCAATAGCTACTGTCCTTCCTCTTCGGAGATGCATCGTTCGAGCACTCCGGTCGCGCTTTTCTTATAGAGTTCCCCCTCATGGACCATGTAGGCTTTGGAATGCCGCACGATGCAACGTGCTTCATTTTGGTCCTCGGGGAGCTCCTGCCTATTTAGGGAGGCCAAGAAGGGCTCAGTCCACGAGGCAATTACATCCATGATTTCATGGGCCGAAGGTGTTATTTCGGTGCCGGAGCCTCCGATTACGTCTGATGGTTCGGAGTCTAGGGGTGTATTCGGGTCCGTGCTAGTGTTGCCGGACTCCCCTTCCCATACCACGGATGGCTTGAACAGCCTTTCCAGGAATATGTTAGGTGGGACTAGTGATAGACTTTATATCCGGGGTCGTATGCCGATACGGCGTCCCCCACAGCATCGTCACTGACAATGGCTCAAACTTCACAGCCGATGAAGTGAAAACCTGGTGCGGCAACATGGGCATTAAGCTTGATTACGCCTCCATCTACCATCCCCAAACAAACGGCCAGGTTGAATGTGCAAATGGTCTCATCATGAGCGGCATCAAACCCAAATTAGCGTGTTCCTTGACAGAATCGGACACGCACTGGGTCGAGGAGCTCGACTCCGTACTCTAGGGTCTGCGGACCACGCCGAATCGCACCACCGGATACACACCATTTTTATGGTATACGGGATAGAAGTAGTATTACCCTGCGACATAATACATGATTCACCTCGCGTACGCATTTACGAAGAGAAGGAAGCCGAGCTAGACCGGCAGGTCAACCTAGATGCCCTAGAGGAGGAGCGCGACGTCGCAAAGGCCCGTTCCGCATTCTACCAGCAGCAGGCTCGACGGTACCAAAGCAGAGAAGTGCAGGCCAAAGCTTATAATATTGGCGAACTCGTTCTACGCCTACCGGAGAAGAAGAAGAAGGACAAGCACAAACCTAAGTGGGAGGGTCCCTTTGTTATTTACAAGGTTCTCACCGGAGGAGCGTACCGCCTATGTAATGCATCCGATAACAGACTCGAGCCGAACCCATGGAACGCGGCCAGGCTCCGGAGATTCTACGCCTAAACACCAAACTCAGTGTTCATATCCTTACCACTCCTTTTTCATTATGTTCGTCCCCTTTTTCCTTTCTCGTTTTTTCCATGCTTCACACATATTACTCAATACAGTGGGGATGCTCGGATCACTCCGACCGCACTATGTGTGTAAGTCATACCTAGGGGCTTCCTATATGGGAGCTAAATATAATTGCTTTCATGGCTTCTTGCCTATCACATATGTGTTCTTTTTCCATATGTGCCTTTTCTTCACCATTATATGCATCGATATGACTTAAGATGTGGCCATGTTGGGTTGCCTGGCTCTTGTATTTATGCCCTACGTTCCCGTTAATTCGGCTAGGGCATAAGGGGAGCACCTCTGCGATTGTTACTGCCGGTTGAGCCGGATGTGTACCTCAGATTGGGTGAAGCCGAAACCTAGCGTTCTTAAGGGAATATTCGGTCGGTGGACAAAAGATGTTCTTCTTCGTTTATTACAACATGAACCCCCAGAAGTTTTTTATCCTGCGTCTCTGTTCGTAGTCCGGACATGTACATTGATGCATGCGCATCCAGGGAAAGGAACCCCTAACGGAACTATTCTCCCTGGAAGATGTTTCTTACTATCCATGTAATATAACATAACTAGTTGGGTACTTGTCTGTTCGAGCGATTATGACCCCTACGCCTGGTTTCCACGCATACCCCGGTTCTGGATAACTGAGCGGGTATTCGGATGCACCCCGGACTGTCGGATCCGGGGGCTGAAGCGAAAAGGTCAGCCATGACAAATGATTTTAATCCGGCTAGGCACAACATATGTCCATTGAATTACATAGTCACTTGGACTGACTATATTCTTCCTCTATACCATCCAACAGGCTATCTAGCTTACAATCCTGTTGGGAATACTTTGCGGCTAACGCTACCTGGTCATACACCAGACTCACGGGAATTTCTTGCCCATCTAGCCCCGCCGGTCCGACTTCAGCCATATGGTTCGGGTCCAGCTTGGTGTAGCGCGTCTTCACAATAGCCCAGGATTCTCTTGCACCTTGCCGGCA
This sequence comes from Triticum aestivum, assembly GCF_018294505.1. NCBI lineage: Eukaryota > Viridiplantae > Streptophyta > Magnoliopsida > Poales > Poaceae > Triticum > Triticum aestivum. Next base: position 754,822,420 of record NC_057798.1, on the reverse strand, counting down.
GGCTGACATCTTCCATAATCGGAAGCGCCGCCGTGCTCCTTGGAGCACATCCACGAGCTCCCCCATGCCTTTTGGCAGGGAAACGGATGGCCACACGGCCTGGGCAATACCCTGCATCACCTGCCAAGCTCGGTCGTGCAATTGTGAGAGGTCTTGCAGTAGATCACGTGCGGACGCGAGCATCTCCTCTTCAGGACGGCCCGTCAGGATACCTACAGATATAAACTCTTTCAATATGCTTCCTCGCCGAGCTGTACTACAGTTTGTCTAGGCACTTACCATAAATGTCGCGACGAAGCCTTCTATTCTCCTTCATGGAGTCCGCTAGCTGAGCACGAACATCTCCTAATTTGACGCCCAGCCGGACATTGGCATATTGAAGATTGTTCTTCTCTTGCCTAACTTTCGTAAGAATACGCTCACCAGCTTTTAGCTGCCTTTGGAGATGTGACTCGTCACCTCCTACGACCTCCGGATTCACCCCGGGATTGTCTGCAGAATCTTCTGCTAGACTTATCATACAAGCCACTTACTAACTGGTACACTTCCAAATAACTCAGACAAATGTTTCCAAATGAGGCCTTCTGGGATTCCTCTAGCTTGGCAACCGTGGCCCTCAGCTGGGTCTTGCACTCCTCCAACTCTTGAGACAATTGTTCATTCTTATCTACAAGGACCTGTGCATAAATTGATCCTTCAAACAGTTGTTCCAACCGTTTCAAGTCTCAGGGGCTACGGCTATACATGCCTATCAAATGTTCTTACCCGTATGTCTTTGGCATACTGATCCGTCGCACGGGCAAGCCCGCCTTGAGCAGCTCAGATATATGCGTCTCCCGAATTGAAGGCATTAAATGCCTCTTCGGAAAATATGTTGTTGCGAAGTACGGCCCGTCGACGCCGGTGATTCATAGCACTCTCTACTTCGGAATTCATGGTGGAGAGCATATCCGCATCCTTTGTCGGATGACAATTCGGCCCGTGTCCACTTCCTCCCTCGAAGCCGGTCCTGGAATCCGGCTGGTTGAGGCGTGATTGGCAGGATTTTCGGATATAGTCCGGCTACTCCTCTTTCTGCCAGGATAAAAAGGATGCTGTCACATTTCAAACACAATAATCACAGAGCAGGTTTTTACCATACCTCTATAGCGGCGTTTCGGCCCTAACCGCCTTCCTCTTAAACCTACCCGATTCGGACGCTCTTTGCCGACGAGGCCCTAGGTGCTCGGCTCCGTGTTTCGACTGTCGTCTCTATGAAAATACGATATTTCAAGTGAGGGAGTCCTGGATTAGGGGTATCCGGAGAGCCGAACTATATACATCATCCGGACTATAGAAGCGTCAAGATACAAGACTAAAGACTTCAGCCCGTGTCCGGATGGGAATCTCCTTTGCGTGGAAGGCAATCTTGGCGATCCAGATATTATATTTCCTTCCTTGTAACTGACTCCATATAAACCCTAGCTCTCCGGTGTCTATATAAACCCGAGAGGATGGTCCTTAGAAGACCGATCAGAATTACAATCATACCATCATAGGCTAGCTCTTAGGGATTAGCCTCTACGATCTCGTGGTAGATCTACTCTTGTACTACTCATATCTTCAATATTAATCAAGCAGGAAGTAGGGTTTTACCTCCATCGAGAGGGCCCGAACCTGGGTAAACATTGTGTCCCTTGCTTCCTGTTACCATCAGCCTAAGACGCACAGATCGGGACCCCCTACCCGAGATCCACCGGTTTTGACACCAACATTGGTGCTTTCATTGAGAGTTCCTGTGTCGTTGCTGCAAAGGCTCGATGGCTCGTCTCATTGTCAAGGACGACATCACCTCTGGAGAAGCGCTGGCTGTAGGCCAGACTCTCCAGTTTGGCGGCTTCTTTATGACCGCGCCATCGGCTGTCGCACCGACGATGGCCTCTCGGGTCATCACGCATAACCTTCGCATCGATTCAGAGCTTGCCGAACAGATGGATCCGATAGAGCTCTCCCCTCTTAACGAGCTCTTGGATCGCATCGCTGCTTTGGGAGTCGCTACGGACTACGACCGGATAGGATTCAAACCCGACCAGAGGGACATTAGATCCCCGCCGGTCACCCATGCGATAGCGGTAGTGGAGGAACCACGCGTGGGTCGCCCCTCAACTTTGAGGACGAATTATGTCCGGATCACCGAGCTTAGTGAGCCGAACACCCACCCAAAGGAATACATGACCCAGGTACCGGACTTAGAATCAAGCGTTGGGCCGAAGGGATTAGGTAATACTCCAGACCCCGAACTGTTAGGCTTGGTACTTCCCATGCCCCCGGGCGCAGATCAGATCAGAATCCGGATTCAGCCAACGATGCCCGCTCGGACTTAAACCTTCTCTCCCGTATCAGGCAGGAGCCCCGGGAGACGGTACACTGTTAATGGGCCAGATTTCTCCTTGCTTTTAATAAGGTCAAGGACTGCCACAAGGAGGGCGTAGTCAATCATTTCTGCAGAAACTGCACGAACAAAGGACTCCTTAATGCTATAAGTCGCCGTGACATAGTGCACTTTACGGACTTGGCAACCATAGTACAAAAGTACTGTGCGATGGAAAGTGCCTAGAAGACCCAATCAAAATTTTGGGATAGTACGGCCCTCACTAGAACCTTTGTCCGAACTAAACGGCCGAACTCTCGTAAGCCAACCAACTCAATTCCCAAGAAACCAAAACCTGCCCCAGGGCGTGGAACCGTATTGGAAGAATGGCTCAACAGGCCATGTAAGCTTCACAACACGCCGGATGCAACGCCGATCCATAGCCTTAGAGCATGTTGGATACTTCAGCAGGTAGCAAAGAGTGGCGAGGATCTCCTCGAGAACCATAAAGAAGAACCACATCCCGCCAAGGAATACAATACGGTACTGACAGTCTTCGAGACCTTCGCCTCAAACAATAGGCGCAAGCGAGCGCATCAAAACTCTGCTGAAATTTACCATTTGGCAGAACTAAATCCGTGGAACGACACTGCTATAACCTTCAATGCCAGTGACAAACCCCAATTCCAGTCCGTCCCGGCGCCGGCCGCTCTGGTCCTCAGCCCAATAGTGGACGGCTTTTGGCTCACTAAAGTACTCATGGACGGCGGAAGCGGATTAAACCTATTCTATGAAGAAACACTCAAGAAGATGGAGATTGACAAAAGCCGCATTGAACAAAGCGGCACAACCTTCAGGGGAACTATCCCTAGTCGAGAGGCACGGTGTGCGGGAAAAATCACACTCGATGTGGTATTCGGCACCGCAGAGAATTACAGGTCTGAAGAAATCACCTTCCAAGTGTTTCTTTCAACAGCGGATACCACGCCCTTCTAGGGCGGGACGCGTTTGCAAGCTTTCAAGCCATACCCCATTACGGGTATATGAAGCTTAAAATGCCCGGGCCCAATGGAATCATCACTCTAGCTAGTGATCCGGATGTCGCACTCCGCGTCAAAAACAAAACCGCAGCACTAGCCTAGGAAGCACTATCCGAAGCCCTAGCAGCAGAAGAATTAACAATGCTGCGCGCCACCGTGGACAGGGACGACGTGATACTCGACAAGCGACCCAAGTCCACCTCATTTCAACCCACAGATGAGATAGTCAAATTCCAAGTCCACCCAACGGACCCCACGAAGACAGCTTCCATCGGGACACAGTTGAACCCCGCTATGGACGCCGCACTGCGCGACTTATTACGCGAGTATTGGGATATCTTCGCCTGGCACCCATCGAACATGCCGGGCATCGCACGCGAATTGGCCGAACATAGCCTTCACATACTGAAGGGATACAAACCTGTTAAACAGACCCTAAGGCGATTTTTGGAGCCCAAACGGCTAGCCATGGGGGAGGAGCTAGCCAAGCTACTTGAGGCCGGATTCATCAGAGATATCAAACATCTGGATTGGCTGGTGAACTTCGTAATGGTACTGAGGGAGTCCTGGATTAGGGGGTGTCTGGATGGACGAACTATGACCTTTGGCCGGACTCCCGGACTATGAAGATACAAGATTGAAGACTTCGTCCCGTGTCCGGATAGGACTTTCCTTGGCGTGGAAGGCAAGCTTGGCGATACGATAAGTAGATCTCCTCCCATTGTAACCGACTCTGTGTAACCCTAACCCTCTCTGGTGTCTATATAAACCGGAGGGTTTTAGTCCGTAGGACGAACAATAATCATACCATAGGCTAGCTTCTAGGGTTTAGCCTCTCTGATCTCGTGGTAGATCTACTCTTGTACTACCCATATCATCAATATTAATCAAGCAGGAGTAGGGTTTTACCTCCGTCGAGAGGGCCCGAACCTGGGTAAAAACATCGTGTCCCTTGTCTCCTGTTACCATCCGCCTAGACGCACAGTTCGGGACCCCCTACCCGAGATCCGCCGGTTTTGACACCGACATTGGTGCTTTCATTAAGAGTTCTACTGTGTCGTCACCTTTAGGCCCGATGGCTTCTTCGATCATCAACCACGACGCGGTCTAGGGTGAGACTTTTCTCCCCGGACAGATCTCCGTATTCGGCGGCTTCGCACTGCGGGCCAATTCGCTTGGCCATCTGGAGTAGATCGAAAGCTACTCCCCTGGCCATCAGGTCAGATTCGGAAGTTTAAACTACACGGCTGACGTCCGCGGAGACTTGATCTTCGACGGATTCGAGCCACAGCCGAGCGCGCCGCACTATCACGATGGGCATGATCTAGCTCTGCCGTCGGTCAGTGCCCAGAGCGCCGCTCAGGTATCCGCTCCAACCCTTAGCTCGGAGCCGACTGCGCCGGTCGAGGACGGGTGGCTAGACGCGGCCTCGGGGGCCGCAATCTCTACGGCAATCGGGCCGAACACCAATCTTATCCTTCGCGGAGCTCGTGACTCCAAGGTGCCGGACTCCTTTCCGGACTCCGAATATTCCGCGCCCCTCCCGATTGGACCCAATTGGGCTCCGATCATGGAGTTCACCGCCGCGGACATCTTTCAACACTCGCCCTTTGGCGACATCCTGAATTCACTAAAGTCTCTCTCTTTATCAGGAGAGCCATGGCCGAACTATGGTCAGCAAGGTTGGGATGCGGACGACGAAGAAATTCGAAACCCACCCACCACCCACTTCGTAGCCACTGTCGACGATTTAACCAACATGCTCGACTTTGACTTCGAAGACATCGACGGTATGGACGCCGATGAAGAAGACGAACAAGAACCAGCGCCTATAGGGCACTGGATAACCACCTCATCCCCCGATGTATACATGGTGGACACACCTAAAAGAAACAACGACGAGGATCAAAAGGGTGCAACGAGGGATGGTTCTCTCGAAAAGCAATCAAAGCGGCGGCGGAAGCGCCGCGCCAAACCCTACCTCAATAGAGACCCAACCATAGAGCAGGACGAACCGGCGGACGACGAACATGACATCGAGCAACCGTCCAAACAGGCCAACTTGGATAGACAAACCGAACAACCTGTCCCCGGCGAAAATAATAGTCCGGACGACCTCACGCCGGACAAGTAGCTGGAGAAGAAGAACCTCCACCAAAGGCTCATCGCCCCAGCGCGTAGCCTGAAAAAGCAGAAGCGGAAGCTCAAAACAGCGGAAGATGCACTCAGAATCACATGGGACAAAGTACTCAACACCGCACACAAGTACGGCGACAGTCACCACACAAAGAGCTATCCGAAGCGAAAATTACTACCAGAATTTGATGAGGAGGCCTTAGAGCCCCCAGAGTCAAAAAACAAGGAAGCCACCAGGTCGGATAGACGACCCCATGGCCGACATCGAGCGGCAAAGGGCGCCGCATTCAATCCGGCACGCGATCCGCACAACGATTCGAATTAAAAAGACGGCCCACCTAGATCTATCTATGGGCCAAGAAAGAAAGCTCTAGTAAGCAATGCAATGCAACAAATATCCGAACATCACGGCACACCGAAATACAGGGGCGCCGCGCATCCCCTATGTTTCACCGATTAGGTGCTGGACCCTGAATTTCCAGCGGGATTCAAGCCCATAAGCATAGAGGCATACGAGGTAACAACAGACCCTGGAGTCTGGATTGAGGATTATATCCTCCACATACACATGGCTAGAGGAGATGACCTCCACGCCATAAAATACTTACCCCTCAAGCTCAAAGGGCCAGCCCGACATTGGCTTGAAAGCCTTCCCAAAAACACCATTGGAAGTTGGGAGGAGCTCGAGGATGCTTTTTGGGCAAATTTCCAAGGGACCTATGTTCGACCTCCGGATGCAGACGATCTAAGTCATATAACTCAACAACCCGGAGAGTCAGCCCGGAAACTCTGGAACAGATTTCTTACTAAAAAGAATCAAATAGTCGACTGTCCTGACGCCGAAGCCCTAGCAGCTTTCAAGCATAGCGTTCGAGACGAATGGCTCGCCAGACACCCCGGCCAAGAAAAGCCAACAACAATGGCCGCATTAGGAAGCCTCATAAACCGCTTTTGCGCTGGAGAGGATAGCTGGTTGGCAAGTAGCAGCACCAGCGACCCAAGTACATCCGGAGTCAGAGATGGAAATGGGAAACCGCACCGTAACAAGGAACGACGCCGGATCCAGGATAACAGCCCGAAGAGCACGGCAGTCAATGCCGGATTCAAAAGCTCTCGGCAGAATCAGAAAAAGGCGCCCCCCAAAGATAATAGGGACGAGCTATCTAACCACAACAAAATCTTGGACAAAATATGCCAAATCCACAGTACTCTCAGGAGGCCTGCAAACCACACCCACCGAGATTGTTGGGTCTTCAAGCAATCCGGCAAACTCAACACCGAACACAAGGGGCTCGACATACCAAGCGAGGACGACGATGAACCCCACAAGCAGAGCACCGGAGAATAAAAGAAGTTCCCACAAGAAGTCAAAACAGTAAATGTACTTCATCTGACAAAAGGGAAAAACAGAGTGGCGCCTATGGAGATATGCGCCATACGGCCTGTCCCAGAGGAGTCCTGCCACTGGTTGTTACAACCAATCACCTTCGATCATCGGGATTACTCTAGAGGTATCCGGAACGCAGGCTGGACTGCCTTGGTCTTAGATCCTATAATTGACGGACTCCACTTTACAAAATTCCTAATGGACGGCGGCAGTGACCTAAACCTGCTACATCAGGACACAATCCGCAAAATGGGGATAAACCCAGCAATAATTTGCCATGGCAACAATTCCTTTCAAGGGGCCACGCCAGACCCAGATACCCATTGTATGGGTTCCCTCTCGTTAGAAATTATGTTCGGCTCCCCCGATAACTTCCGAAGCGAAAAGCTAACCTTCCACATCGCCCCATTCATAAGTAGCTATGAAGCACTACTGGGACGCGAAGCTTTCGCCCGCTTTAATGCAATACCGCATTATGCATCCCTTACACTCAAAATGCCCGGTCCACGAGGCATCATCTCATTAAAGGGAAATATCAAGTGTTCCTCGAGCGCGGACGATGGTGCGGCTGCCTAGACAGCCGCACACTAATCCAGCTTTACTAGCTAGAGCACCTAAACAGGTCGTTCACGACCCCGGACATGGCTCGACGAGTCCGGCGTAAACATACAAAGGCTTAATAGCCGCATACCCCCGTACAAGGGGCTCCGCGCGTTTACACCAGGAGACAATAAAGCTCAATTCTACCCATTTTTTCTATTATACTTTGTTTATTTTAACATAGATTTCTCGCACGATTTTTTCCACTAAGTTCCTCTCTTTTGCAGACGAACACTGTGCTACACCCGTCCAGGATACGGCACAACGGAGACATGGGCGCAGACATGCAGTAGGGACACGTTTCAAGGATTCTTTTCAGATTAAGACCCTGCGTAAACCTTTTTTACTGTCTCTTGTTGATAACATCCCCCGGGTTTTGCTATAACCGAGGAGGAGGCTGGCGTCTTGGCATGTGGCCGCGTAAGAATTTTGCGCGTACCTGGACACCAGGGGCTTCTTACCAAGGGCTTTTGTTCGGCCCGTTTTCATAAAGACCGAATAACTTAGGGAGTGTTCGGCGTCGCGAGTTTGGCCTTATATGCATCAGCTCCGAATCATGTCTTTGGTCAAATGTTGGGTTTGCCCGGCTCCTGTGTTTTGTTGCCTTACGTTCCACTCTATCGGCTAAGGCGGCACCAGGAGAACTACTGCGATTGTGCCCCGGTTCGTCCAGGCGAGCACCTCAGTAGAGAAAGCTGAAAACTGACTCATGATATAGCCTGAGACTGGTCAACCACTCGATGACTTGCCAGAATATTTAGGATTCCTCCGCATTAACGAAGGGTCACTTCCCGGTCAGGCACACACGCGCCCCGAATTCGCGGCAAGCACGGTGCCCCTAGGGGCTATTCAGTAGCCCCACTGTCAAACTCCTATGGCTAAGTGAAAGTGATAAAAGCATTATAGTCCGGTTGCCTAGTTCGCTGCGCTATCACCTCCTTTATACCACCAAGACGTTGGATCAAGTGTGAAAATGCGCCTTATGCGAACACCCCCGCATTATATGCGTGGGGGTTGAAGCCAACGACTGCCATCTTTCAGGTTATATACACATATACATTAACGGCCACACATGAGGTATTCTAATTCTTGAAAGCACAAGTATAAAAAGCTTTTATATTCAATCAAAACATTGTTTTACAATAGCAAATGTTATTCGAACACAACATCCTTCGAGCACTGCATCTCTATTAAACGAGCGCCCTGCAGAACTTCCTCAAAGTAGTGCTTGGCAGGTACTCGGATTTCGTCCGAATCCTGGGATCCAACAACACTGGCCTTCATATCCGCCCAGTATGTCTTGACACGGGCAAGAGCCATCTATGCACCCTCTATGCACGCTGACCTCTTCATTGCATCAATATGCGGCACCGTACCAAGTAACTACTGCACCAAGCTAAAATAACTCTTCAGCTCTGGCCCTTCCGGCCATAGATGACTCGCGATGTACCCCAGAAGTGTTCGGTCACGTCCGTGGCACTCGCCGCCAAATCCAGATAAGTGTTCGCCGCACTCCACTTTCGGTCCAATGGAGCATACTTAGGATCCCCAAACTTCATCCGTAGCATATAGGGCTTTCCAGCCGCGATATCTCCGGCCTGACGTAGCTCCTCCTTCATAGCTCTCATTGCAGAGCGAGTGTCCTTGGCCTCGACAATGACCTTTTCTAGGTCCTTCTGTGCCATCATATCTTCTTTTTCACGAAGCTTACAACGGTCGGCAGCATCCTTCAATTTTACAGCCATCTCGGTCGTTTCTTTCTTGCTCTGGCAGTGAGCAGCCTGTTTGCCTTTTAGCTCTTCAGCCGCTTTAATGGCAGCCGCATCGCTTTTCCTCGCTTGCTCCTTGGCTCGGGCAAGTTCCGCCTGAAGGTTCTCCACGGCAGCGGCACCATCTGCATTAAGCACATATGTTATAAGGTACGAGCATCAAGCTCCTCTTACCAGATGTCTTTGGGGACATTACATACCTTGTGCCTCGTCTAGCCGCTCATTTACAAGCGCGATGTCGGCATCTGCCACGTCAAGTTGCCGCTTTAGCTCGGCAAATTCACCAGTCCGGCTAGCCACCAACCACCTCGCCACCTACATAGGAAAGGCGACATATTATACCTGGGATTATAATCCTCTGTGCACAGTCATTTTTGACAACACACAGAGTCTTAGGGGCTACTGGCGCATTTTATATATGCGGCTCTGTCAAAAGGTACATCTTTTCGCGTACCTCAAAACCTGTCAGTAAACTCTTGGTAGCCTCATACAATCCTCTTTCCACGGATGCAATCCTTCTAATCACCGTGTTCATCAACACACGATGTTTTATGAGATAGATGCTCGCCCGAGCAGATCCTTCAGCTCCTCCGACCATGCACCAAAAGGTGCCGGACTAGTCCGATGACCTTTTTCAACGTCCGGATTTGGAAAAACCCTCCGACACAACACCTCGGGATTGCCCGCCTCGCAAGACGGTACAGCTGGGGGAGGCGTTCGCACTCCATCATCTCCGGACGAAGAGCCCCTAAAGATGAGCTCTGCTGCGAAGGGTTGAGATCCAAACTACCAGGTAAAATTTCGGTTATCTTCCTCAGAAACAAAACAGGGATGTCTCTTATTTTAAAAAACCCTCTCTTTACTTACGGCTCGGTGGAGAGCTGATCCCCTTGGGGGCGTAATGCATCCGGGCCACCCTCCGGCGCCGGACCCTCTGACGAAGATTTCTTCCCTCGCTTTGAGGCCATCGCCTCCGGGTCTTGAGAGGCAGTCCTCTTCTTTTCTTGGATAGAGGAATTCTCGATTCCTCCTTTCCTGACAGCCTCCTTCACGGAGGCGGTAGCTTCTTTGTTCCCCTCTTCGCCTTCTTCCAAAGGCGCAATCTCCAGCATCCTGGTCAACACGGGATTCGGCGTAGTCTCAGGGAGGGGGGCCGGACACCAGATAAGCTTTGCTTTCGCTATCCACTCATGTTTAAAGGATAGCTCTTTTAAGGGCAGTTTTATGATAACTGTACGAATAGCGCGTCCGGGTACAGGGCTACTTACTTGAGTGTCCGGGCGATTGCAGCTCAGACCTGTGTCCTTGGACAAGTCCGGACACATTTCTGGTGATCCGAAGAACAATTTGTACATCTCCACGGGCGTCGTGCCCATAAAATGTTGGAGGGCTCGTGGTCCTTCCGGATTAAATTCCCATACGCGAAGGGGGTGACGTTTGCAGGGCAGTATGCGGCGAATCATCATAACCTGCGCCACTACGGCCAAATTGGTATCTCTTTCTAGGAGATCTCGAATGCGGCCCTGCAGCAAGGGCATGTCCTTGGACAACCCCCAGTTAAGCCCTTCATTGACCCATGACACTAGCCGTGGTGGGGGACCCGAGCGAAAAGCAGGTGGCGCCGCCCACGTGGTGCCCCTGGGAGCTGTGATGTAAAACCACTCTCGTTGCCATAAGCCGAAGTCCTCTTGAAAAGAGCCCTCGGGCCATGTCGGCAATCTTGCTTATAATAGCACCTCCGCACTCAGCGTGCTGCCCCTCGATCATCTTCGATTCTACCTTGAAGGTTTTAAGCCACAGTCCAAAGTGAGGAGTAATATGGAGGAAAGCCTCACACACGAAAATGAACGATGAGATTTGGAGGATGGACTCCGGAGCTAAGTCGTGAAATTCCAGCCCATAATAAAACATGAGCCCCCTTACGAAGGGATCAATCGGGAAGCCTATCCCCCGAAGGAAGTGAGATATGAACACCACACTCTCACTGGGCTGGGGAGTGGGAATAGCCTGCCCTTGAGCAGGCAGCCTATGCGAGATTTCATCGGTCAGATACCGGGCATCTCTCAGCTTTCGCACGTCTTCTTCCGTAACGGAGGAAGGCATCCACCGGCCTTGGAGGTTGAAGCCGGACATCATCGAAGGTCCGAAGCGCCTGAATCTAAAGCTTTGGGTGTTGGAACTCGAGGCAAGAGGCGGATTTGATTGGATTGAAATAAAGGAGTCGAGCCTTAGTCCCTTTATAAAGGGGTTGAATACCAAGAGCCCTCCCCGTGACCGTTTGGGACTCACTTTCAATTAAGAAGCCATACCAATGGCACGGTTGGGTTACCCATGTCCGTATTGATGAGAATCCTGGAATAAGGGGACACGATCTCTGCTTTGACAAGATGTGCCAAGGAAACCGCCTCGCTAAACGCGCTGAGGTGGGACGGTAAAACGATTCGAATTAAGGCTTGGCTGTGGCGTGATGTCACACTATGGAATACGTCAGCATATTAGATTTGTGTAAATATTATTCTCTCTACAGTGGTATGTGGAACTTATTTTGCAGAGCCGGACACTATCCTTGTGTTCAACATCTTCTATGAAGTATTCGGAGGAGGAACCCGCCTTGCAATGTCGAAGACAATTTGCACGCCGGACTCGTCGTCATTGAAGCCGGGTTCAGGGGCTACTGAGGGAGTCCTGGATTAGGGGGTGTCCGGATGGCCGGACTATGACCTTTGGCCGGACTCCCGGACTATAAAGATACAAGATTGAAGACTTCGTCCCGTGTCCGGATAGGACTTTCCTTGGCGTGGAAGGCAAGCTTGGCGATACGATATGTAGATCTCCTCCCATTGTAACCGACTCTGTGTAACCCTAACCCTCTCAAGTGTCTATATAAACCGGAGGGTTCTAGTCCGTAGGACGAACAATAATCATACCATAGGCTAGCTTCTAGGGTTTAGCCTCTCTGATCTCGTGGTAGAGCTACTCTTGTACTACCCATATCATCAATATTAATCAAGCAGGAGTAGGGTTTTACCTCTATCGAGAGGGCCCGAACCTGGGTAAAAACATCGTGTCCCTTGTCTCCTATTACCATCCGCCTAGACGCACAGTTCGGGACCCCCTACCCGAGATCCGCCGGTTTTGACACCGACAGGTACCAAAGAAGGACAAATCCTGGCGCCTGTGCATCGACTTCAAAGACCTTAACAAGGCTTGCCCCAAGGATCCTAAGGGAGTCCCGGATTAGGGGGTGTCCGGATGGCCGAACTATAACCTTTGGCCGGACTCCTGAACTATGAAGATACAAGATTGAAGACTTCGTCCCGTGTTCGGATGGGACTTTCCTTGGCGTGGAAGGCAAGCTTGGTGATATGATATGTAGATCTACTCCCATTGTAACCGACTCTGTGTAATCTAGCCCTCTCCGGTGTCTATATAAACCGGAGGCTTTTAGTCCGTAGGACGAACAACAATCATACCATAGGCTAGCTTCTAGGGTTTAGCCTCTCAGATCTCGTGGTAGATCTACTCTTGTACTACCCATATCATCAATATTAATCAAGCAGGAGTAGGGTTTTACATCCATTGAGAGGGCCCGAACCTGGGTAAAAACATCGTGTCCCTTGTCTCCTGTTACAATCCGCCTAGACGCACAGTTCAGGACCCCCTATCCGAGATCCGCCGGTTTTGACACCGACATTGGTGCTTTCATTGAGAGTTCCTCTGTGTCGTCACCTTTATGCCCGGTGGCTCCCCCGATCATCAACAACGATGCGGTCCAGGGTGAGACTTTTCTCCCCGGACAGATCTTCGTATTCGGCGGCTTCGCATTGCGGGCCAATTCACTTGGACATCTGGAGCAGATCGAAAGCTACGCCCCTGGCCATTAGGTCAGATTTGGAAGTTTAAACTACACGGCTGACATCCGCGGAGACTTGATCTTCGACAGATTCGAGCCACAATCGAGCGTGCCGCACTGTCACGATGGGCATGATCTAGCTCTGCTGCCGGACAGTTCCCAGAGCACCGCTCAGGCATCCGCTCCGACCCTTAGCTCGGAGCCGATTGCGCCGGTAGAGACGGGTGGCTAGACGCCGCCTCGGGGGCTGCAATCTCTACGACGATCGAGCCAAACACCAATCTTGTCCTTCGCGGAGCTCGTGACTCCAAGGTGCCGTACTCCTTTCCGGACTCCGAATCTTCCGCACCCCTTCCGATCGAACCCAATTGGGCTCCGATCATGGAGTTCACCGCCGCGGACATCTTTCAACACTCGCCCTTTGTGACATCCTGAATTCACTCAAGTCTCTCTCTTTATCAGGAGAGCCCTGGCCGGACTATGGTCAGGGAGGTTGGGATGCGGACGACAAAGAAATTCAAAGCCCACCCACCACCCACTTCATAGCCACTGTCGATGATTTAACCGACATGCTCGACTTCGACTCCGAAGACATCGACGGTATGGACGACGATGCAGGAGACGACCAAGAACCAACGCCTATAGGGCACTGGAAGGCGACCTCATCATACGACATATACATGGTGGACACCCCAAAAGAAGGGAATGGCGATGGAACAACGGAGGATGACCCCTCCAAGAAGCAGCCTAAGCGTCAGCGTCAGCGGCACCGCTCTAAATCCCGCCAATGCAAAAATGGCGATTCCGGCATGGGAGATAATAACACCCCGGACAGCGCCGAAGACAACCCCCTCCAGCAGGATTCAACACAGGAGGATGGAGAAGCTAGCCTTCATGAGAGAGCGGCAGACAGAGAGGTAGAGGACGATAATTACATGCCTCCCTTCGAAGACGAGGCAAGACTCGACGATGACGAATTTGTCGTGCCTGAGGATCCCGTTGAACAAGAGCGTTTCAAACGCAGGCTTATGGCCACAACAAGCAGCCTCAAGAAAAAACAGCAGCAGCTTAGAGCTGACCAAGATTTGCTAGCCGACAGAAAGACTGAAGTCCTGGCGGCCGAAGAGTACAAACTCGAACACCCCTCCAAGAGCTACCCAAAGCACAGGCTGCTACCCCAATTAGAGGAGGAAGCAACTAAACCTACATCAACAGCGTATGACGCGGCCGACCGGCCACCTCGTGGCCGCGACAAAGAGGCCTCTCGGCCATCCATTCGAGCCGCACCCCGGCACCGCTCAAAAAGTACCAAGGCACGGGGAAACGCGCCAGACCTGCGAGACATATTGGAGGACAAGGCCAGGCAAACAAGATCGATCTATGGATCGCGTGGGCGCCCCACGACACATGACGATAACCGTCACGCCAGATATGGCAAATACGGCCAGACCGAACAGGGCAGGCAAAGCTCATATGAGCTACGTCATGATATAGCCCAGTACAGAGGCGCCGCACACCCACTATGCTTCACAGATGAAGTAATGGATCATCAAATCCCTGAAGGGTTTAAACCTGTAAACATCGAATCATACGATGGCACAACAGATCCTGCGGTATGGATCGAGGATTATCTCCTTCATATCCACATGGCCTGCGGTGATGATCTACACGCCATAAAATACCTCCCACTCAAGCTTAAAGGACCAGCTCGGCATTGGCTTAACAGCTTGCCAGCAGAGTCAATTGGTTGCTGGGAGGACCTGGAATCCGCATTCCTTGACAACTTCCAGGGCACTTATGTGCGACCACCAGACGCCGATGACCTAAGCCACATAATTCAGCAGCCAGAGGAATCGGCCAGACAATTCTGGACAATGTTCCTAACCAAGAAAAATCAAACAGTTGACTGTCCGGATGCAGAGGCCCTCGCAGCCTTCAAACATAACATTCGTGACGAATGGCTTTCCCGGCACCTAGGACAGGAAAAGCCGAAATCCATGGCAGCCCTCACAACACTCATGACCCGCTTTTGCGCGGGAGAAGACAGCTGGCTAGCTCGTAGTAATAACATGACCAAGAGCCCTGATAATTCGGATACCAAGGACAGCAATGGCAGGTCGCGTCGCAACAAGCACAAGCGCCCCATTCATGGCCACAATGCGGAGGATACGATAGTTAATGCCGGATTCAGAGGCTCTAAACCCAGTCAGCGGAAAAAGCCAATCAAAAGAAACACTCCGGGCCCGTCCAGTTTGGACCGAATACTCGATCGCTCGTGCCAGATACACGGCACCCCCGAAACACCAGCCAATCACACCAATAGGGATTGTTGGGTGTTCAAGTAGGCAGGCAAGTTAAGTATCGAAAACAGAGACAAGGGGCTGCATAGCAATGACGAGGAGGAGCCCCGGCCACCGAACAATAGGGGACAGAAGGGCTTTCCCCCACAAGTGCGGATGGTGAACATGATATACGCAACCCACATTCCCAAAAGGGAGCGGAAGCGTGCACTCAGGGACGTATATGTGTTGGAGCCAGTCGCCCCGAAGTTCAACCCGTGGTCCTCCTGCCCAATCACTTTTGATCGAAGGGACCACCCCACTAGCATCCTCCACGGCGGATTCGCCGCATTGGTTCTAGACAAAATCATTGACGGATTTCACCTCACTAGAGTCCTTATGGACGGCGGAAGTAGCCTGAACCTGCTTTATCAGGATACAGTGCGAAAAATGGGCATAGATCCCTCAAGGATTAAACCCACAAAGACGACATTTAAAGGCGTCATACCAGGTGTAGAGGCCAACTGTACAGGCTCAGTTACACTCGAAGTGGTCTTCGGATCCCTGGATAATTTCCGAAGCGAGGAGTTAATCTTCGACATAGTCCCGTTCCGCAGTGGCTATCACGCGCTGCTCGGACGAACCGCATTTGCAAAGTTCAATGCGGTGCGGCACTACGCATACCTCAATCTCAAGATGCCAGGCCCTCAAGGAGTCATTACGGTCAATGGAAACACCGATCGCTCTCTCCGGACGGAGGAGCATACAGCGGCCCTCGCGGCGGAAGTACAAAGTAGCCTCTCAAGGCAATTCTCCAATCCGGCTATTAAACGTCCGGACACCGTCAAGCGCGCCTGGAGTAACCTACAACAAGACCACCCGGCACGTTCCAAGCAAGCGTAGCAGTACGGCCCCGACCCCAGCCCTTGGGAAATTGTGAAACCAGTATTACGCGTACATAATTACGCTCTGGAAGTACCATGGGCATAAGGGAAGGGGCACAACCACGGCACGCCCAAAACGCGGCTCAACCGCATTAGGGGCTCCCGATTTTGTCATTTCTTTTTTCTTACTTTCGGGACTCTAGTTTCCGGAAGGCCTGTCCGGCAGTACAATCGCCGAACACACGATGCAACAGCCAGGGGGGCAGCAGGCTACATCGAATGTCCAGGTGGTCTCTATAAGGAGCTAAATACCTGTCTTACATAAAATCTCGCAGCTTGCCCCTGGAGGGGGACATGTCAAATAATCCCATCTCTTGCTTATCGCACTATTTGTATCGTTCTGCTTCCACAGCAGCCTTTTAATAAACAACACATAGCTCTTGCCTATTATTGCATTCATTCTTTATGAAAATATGTTCAGTTATGACATTATGCAACTGTACACTTTGGTACGGCCAATACACCAGGGGCTTAAGTACCCCAGAATATGGTGAGAGAAGTCCAAACACTCTCACGAGTGCGGCACCCCGAACTTATAGCATTATATGCATCGGCTCCGAATCATGTCTTGGGTCAATAGTTGGGTTTGCCCGGCTCCCATGTTTTGGTACCTTACGTTTTGCTATATCGGCTAAGGTAGCGCTGGGAGAACTACTGCGATTGTGCCCCAGTTGAGCTGGGTTAAGCACCTCAGTAGAGAAAGCTAAAATGGACCGTCATGATAGGGCGAGAGCCGGTCGCTGTTCGAGAGGTTTTCGAGTCCCTAAAGACTCATGCCTCTTAGAGCGAGGAGCTAGCTTTGTTCGGCCTAGGCGTGGATAGCGCCCCGAACTCGGTCTTCCGAATACTAGGGGCTTCGCGAAGTTTAAAATTATAGAATTCTATGGCTAAGTTAGAGTGATAAAGCATTATAGTCTGATTGCCTTGTTCGTTGTGCTGAGCGCCTCCCTCGAAGGACCCAAGAATGGGAACAAGAGCACTCAGGTTTATCCCGAACACCCCAGCACTTGTGGCATGGGGCAGAAGCCGACGAATCGCATCTCTTAGGTTTAATAAACGGCCGCACAGAAAGTAATATTTTAAATTTAAAAAGCGTTGCTTAGCGCACATGAACAAGTTTTCAGCGCACAGGATAACACAAGCGAGTTTACTCAAAAATTACATCCTTGGAACACTCATTCGCCACAAGGCAGGCCCCCTTCAGGACGCCTTCATAATACAACTTGGGCTTGCGATGCTCCTTCCCCTTCGGTGGCCCATCTGTTACCAGCTTCTCAGCATCCATCTTGCCCCAGTGTACTTTAACACGGGCAAGGGCCCTACGGGGGCCTTTGATGCATACAGAGCGCTTGATGATTTCAAGCCCTGGACAGGCATCCACCAGCCGCCTCACCATCCCAAAGTAGCTCCCAGGCAGGACCTCCCCAGGCCATAGCCGGCCTATAAGGCCCTTCATGGCCTGTTCGGCTACCTTATGGAGCTTGACCAGCTGCTTCAGCTGGTCGCTCAAAGGCATCGGGTGTCCGGCCTCAGCGTACTGGGACCAGAACACCTTCTCCATCGACCTCCCTTCCTCGGCTCGGTAGAATGCGGCGGCGGCGGACAGACTGCGCGGCAGATCTGCCAATGCTCCTGGAGAGCTCCGGACTCGGGTAAGTAACAAGTAATTCACTTTCACGTGCTTGCTTTGCATAAAGAATGTCTTACCCGCCGCTATCTTCTTCATCGCCTCAATTTCCTGGAGGGCTTTTTGGGCTTCGGCCTTGGCAGCTTTGGCGCTTTCAAGGGCCGAGGCAAGCCCGGACTCTCGAGTCTTTGAGTCAAGCTCCTAACTCTCGTATTTTTTCACAAGAGCGTGGAGCTCTTGCTGCACCTCCGCCACCCGCGCCTCCTTCTTTTCTCGCTCGGTGTGCTCCACGGCCGCATTGTCTTCGGCCTTGAACAATGCTTCCTTCAGGGACGCCACCTCGCTTGTGGCCCCTGCAATACTCACGTTGGTCCTGTCATTATTTGCAACCAGATTTTTCTTTTTATATATACTTACATAAGTTATTACTTACCTTCCTTGTCCTCGAGCTGCTTCTTGGCAAGGCCAAGCTCGTGCTCGGACCGCTCGAGGCTCTGCTTCAATGCACCGACCTCTGCACTCAGTGCGGCAGAGGTTAGCAGCGTAGCCTGCATTCCCATATTGACATACTTATGTTAGACTCCTGCGTATATCTTTTTAGATCCTCAGTTCGGCTTTTCTTTCCGAACACCAAACTGAGCATCAGGGGCTACTGTCTATGCGGTAACATTTTTACATGTCTTAAATGCATACCTCAAATCCTGTTAGAAGGCTGGCATAGGCTTCCATCAGCCCGCTCTTCGCGGACTGAACCTTCTGGATCACCGCACTCATAATAGTGCGGTGCTCCTCGTCGATGGAGGCACCGTTAAGCACCTCCAGCAAATTATTTGGTGCCTCCAGTTGGACGGAGGTCACCGGCGTCGTAGTCTTGCCCTTCTTACTAGGGGGGAGCCTGCCGGATTCCGGAACCACTGAAGGTTCCGGTGCGGTGTCTGGCCCACGGCCGGACTTAGAGCCCTCTGGGGTTTCATCCCCTTTGCGCCTGGAGTCCGGGAGGTCGCCTTGCGGCGCCTCCAGGACCACCTCCTCCTGGCTTAGCTCCTTTTGGGACTCCACCTCGGCATCGTCCGTAGGGCGAGGGGAGGTAGCAGTCGGGAGTGAAAGACTATTCACATCCGACGAATCCAGGGAGCCGCTCGATGAAGCATCGAGCCGAGCCTTGGGCGGACTGCATGATTATATTCGGCGTCAGAAGGTACTGTGCAATAAAGGAATGCCATGAGTTATTCTGGTATCAGGATACTTACGATTTTGCCAGGGGCTTAGCCCTGGATGGCCACTCCTCTCCGCCGTCGTCGGCGCTGGTGGAGTAGTCCGAAAGAAGGGTCTTTCCCTTCTTGGACCCTCCAGCCTCCCCGGTTGGGGCGGCCTTCCTTTTCTTTCCTCCCCCCGTTGGAGGGGGAGAGGCTTCTTCTTCCTCCTCCTCGTCTTTGGGGGAGGAGTGCGCTTCGGGGTCGTCGGGCGATGAATCCGACACCACCAGGCGCCGGGAACCACGTGAGGCCCCGTGGCCTTCTTCTCCGGCACCACGTGAGGTGCCGGGACCAGCAGCTTTGCCAAGCGTGGGTCTGCTGGGCCTTCGGGCAAAGGAGCCGGACAGTCAATCTGTTCAGACGTCTTCTTCCAGTCCTGTCAAAGGAGCGGGAGCTCAGATCCCGCATAGAGTCAAACTATGAAAAACAATTGTCCTGTAAAGGGTAAAACAAGCTTACTGCGCTGGCTTGGCGCTTCGCGCAGAATCCGCGATCCTCGGTAATGGGAGGGGGAACCTCGGAGCCCTTCAATAGCACCTTCGAGGCATCTTCGTGCATTGTGTCGAAGAGCCTGGACAAAGTTTGGTGCTGGGCCAGGTCGAACTCCCACAAGTTAAAAGCCCATCGTTGACACGGGAGGATCTGGCGGAAGAGCATGACCTAGACTATGTTGACAAGTTTAACCTTCTTGTCCACCAGGTTTTGGACGCAGGTTTGGAGTCCGGTCACCTCTTCCGAATTACCCCACGACAGGCCCGTCTCTTTCCAGGAGGTGAGCCATGTGGGAATGCCAGATTGGAATTCGGGGGCTGCTGCCCATTCAGGGTCACGCGGCTCGGTGATGTAGAACCACCCCGATTGCCACCCTTTGATGGTTTCCACAAAGGAGCCCCCGAGCCATGTGACGTTGGGCATCTTGCCCACCATGGCGCCTCCGCACTTCGCTTGCCGTCCGCCCACAACCTTTGGCTTGACATTGAAGGTCTTCAGCCATAAGCCGAAGTGGGGCTTGATGCGGAGGAAGACCTCGCACACGACAATAAACGCCGAGGTGTTGAGGATGAAGTTCGGGGCCAGATCGTGGAAATCCAGGCCGTAGTAGAACATGAGCCCCCGGACAAATGGGTGGAGTGGGAAGCCCAGTTCGTGGAGGAAATGGGGGAGGAACACCACCCTCTCATGGGGCCTGGGGGTGGGGATGAGCTGCCCCTCGTTTGGAAGCCGGTCCGTGATGGTGTTGGACAAGTATCCGGCTTTCCTCAACTTTTTGATGTGCCCCTCTGTGAAGGAGGAGGCCATCCACCTGCCTCCCGCTCCGGACATGGCTGGAGAAGGTTGAGGTGGGAAGTGCGGACTTGGGCGCTGGAGCTTGAGTGCGCGGAGATGGATAAGAAAAGGAGGAAGAAGGCGTAGATGGAAAGGGTGGATCCTTATCCCCTTATATGGGCGGACGAAACTATGTGCCCCCTCCAGCCTGGTAAAACTCGCTTATCTCCCAAGCGCCGTGATTAATGGCACGGTTGAGTTACCCACGCCCGTATTAATGAGAATCCCAGAATAAGGGAACACGATCTCTGCTTTGACAAAACGTGCCAAGGAAACCGCCTCGCTAAATGCACTGAGGTGGAACAGTAAAACGATTCGAATAAAGGCTTGGCCGTGGCGTGATGTCACGCTGCGGAATACGTCAGCAGATTGGATTTGTACAAATATTATTCTCTCTACGGTGGTATGTGGAACTTATTTTGTAGAGCCGGACACTATCCTTATGTTCAAAATCTTCTATGAAGTATTCGGAGGAGGAACCCGCCTTGCAATGCCGAAGACAATCTGCGCGCCGGACTCCTCATCATTGAAGCCTGGTTCAGAGGCTACTGAGGGAGTCCCAGATTAGGGGGTGTCTGGATGGCCGGACTATAACCTTTGGCCGGACTCCTGGACTATGAAGATACAAGATTGAAGACTTCATCCCGTGTCCGAATGGGACTTTCCTTGGCGTGGAAGGCAAGCTTGGCGATACGATATGTAGATCTCCTCCCATTGTAACCGACTTTGTGTAACCCTAGCCCTCTCCGGTGTCTATATAAACCGGAGGGATTTAGTCCGCAGGACGACCAACAATCATACCATAGGATAGCTTCTAGGGTTTAGCCTCTCTGATCTCGTGGTAGATCTACTCTTGTACTACCCATATCATCAATATTAATCAAGCAGGAGTAGGGTTTTACCTCCATCGAGAGGGCCCGAACCTGGGTAAAATCATCGTGTCCCTTGTCTCCTGTTACCATCCTCCTAGACGCATAGTTCGGGACCCCCGACCCGTGATCCACCGGTTTTGACACCGACAGATCCCTATCCCCTCCCTCACATCAACCAAATCATCGATGCCACAGCTGGACATGACTCGCTGTGTTTCCTCGACGCATACTCTGGATACCATCAAATAAAGATGGCAGAGTCCGACCAAGCTGCAATAGCTTTGATAACGCCATATGGCCCTTTCTGCTTAAACACTATGCCTTTCGGGCTTAAGAATGCCGGAGCAACCTATCAACGCATGATTCAAACATGCCTGGAAAAGCAAATCGGCAAAACAGTGGAGGCATACATGGACGACATTGTCATAAAAACAAGACACGTTGAAACCCTAATAGATGACTTGAGGCTTACGTTCAACAACCTACGAACATACAACATCAAGCTGAATCTGGAGAAATGCGTTTTCGGCGTCCCCTCCGGAAAACTGATGTGCTTCATTGTTTCCAATAGAGGAATTGAAGCTAATCCGGCAAAAATCCGAGCTTTGTCACAGTTGGCTATACCAACAGACCTCAAACATATCCAGAAACTAGCTGGATGCGTGGCTGGTTTGAGCCGCTTTATCTCCAGGTTAGGAGAAAAGGCATTGCCTCTTTACCGCCTTCTTTGGTGCACCGAACACCTCATGTGGACGGATGCAGCCGCGGCCGGACTCGATGAAATAAAGACCTTATTGGCCAATAATCCAGTCCTAACAGCGCCGAATATCGGTGAACCTATGCTGTTGTACATAGCTGCAACACATCATGTTTTTAAGCGCGGTACTCGTCGTCGAACGAGAGGTTGACGGATACAAATTCCCGCTACAGAAGCCGGTTTATTACGTATCCATGGTCCTCACCCCATGCAAGTCCCAATACCCACACTATCAAAAAATAGCATACGCGGTCTTCATGGCATCCCGAAAGCTATGACACTACTTTCAGGAGTGTTCGATTACAGTGGCCTCTGAAGTACCACTAAACGATATAATAAATAACCGTGATGCAACGGGACGGATCGCCAAATGGGCCATTGAGCTCCTTCCATTCGACATAATATACAAGCCTCGGCGGGCTATCAAGTCGCAATTGTTAGCGGACTTTGTCGCCGAATGGACGGAGGTCGAACTCCCTAAAGAGTATGGTGCATACTCCAACTGGATCATGCACTTCGACGGCTCTAAAATGCTGGCCGGACTGGGAGCGGGCGTAGTCCTGACGTCTCCCACCGAAGACATGGTGCAATACGTCCTCCAAATATTATACACAGACTCCAACAATGCAGCCGAATATGAGGCTCTGTTGCACGGTCTTCGGATGGCAGTCTCTATGGGCATTCAACGCCTAGAAGTGCGCGGGGATTCAAACCTCGCAATATCACAAATAAACGGAGACTTTGATGCCAAGGATCTGAAAATGGCGGCCTACCGTAATGTCGTCCTTACAATGTCAGCTCGGTTCGAGGGGCTCGAATTCCACCATGTGCCTCGAGAAAACAATCAAGCGGCAGATGTCCTTGCCCGCATCGGTGCTAAACGCGACCCTGTCCCACCTAACATATTCTTGGAAAGGATGTTCAAGCCATCTGTGGTATGGGAAGGGGATTCCGGCAACACCATCACGGATCCGAATACATCCCCAGATTCTGAACTATCAGACATAATCGGAGGCTCCACCACCGAAATAACATCGTCAGCCCACGAAATAATGGTTGTTATCGCCCCGTGGACTGAGCCTTTCTTGGCCTACCTAAATAGGCAGGAGCTCCCCGAAGACCAAAATGAAGCACGCTGCATCGTTCGGTGTTCTAAAGCTTACAAGGTCCATGAAGGGGAACTCTATAAGAAAAGTTCCACCGGAGTGCTCCAAAGGTGCATCTTCGAAGAGGAAAGGCGGCAGCTCTTGGCTGAAATCCATGCCGGACTGGGCAGGCACCACGCCGCGGCTTGAGCACTAGTCAGCAAGGCCTTCCGTACAGGTTTCTATAGGCTGACGGCCCGAGCAGACACACAGGACCTTGTCCAACACTGCGCCGGTTGCCATCTCTTTGCCAATCAGAGTCATATGCCCCTACCGCTCTCCAAACAATCCCCATAACTTGGCCCTTCACGGTCTAGGGGCTGGATATGGTTGGACCCCTTAAAGGGGGGAGCCACAAGAAAAAAATACTTATTGGTCATGGTAGATAAGTTTACCAAATGGATAGAAGCCAAACCAGTAAAAACGGCCGAGTCCGGACCAGTAATAGACTTTATATCCGGGGTCGTACACCGATACGGTGTCCCCCACAGCATCATCAACTATAATGGCTCAAATTTCAAGGCCAATGAGGTGAAAGCTTGGTGCATCAAAATGGGCATTAAGCTCGACTATGCTTCCGTCTACCATCCTCAAACAAATGGCCAGGTCGAACGGGCAAACGGTCTCATCATGAGCGGCATCAAACCCAGACTAGTGCGATCCTTGACAGAGTCCAATACCCATTGGGTCGAGGAGCTCGACTCTGTACTCTGGGGGTTGCGGACCATGCTGAATCGCACCATCGGATACACACCTTTTTTTATGGTGTACGGTGCGGAAGCAGTACTACCTTGCGACATAATACATGATTCGCCACACGTATGCATGTACGAAGAGAAGGAAGCCGAGTTAGATCGGCAGGACAATTTGGATGCCCTGGAGGAGGAACGCGATTTCGCTAAGGCCCGTTCCGCATTCTATCAGCAACAGGCTCGACGATACCAAAGCAGAGAAGTGCAGGACAAAACTTACAATATTGGCGAACTCGTTCTACGCTTACCGGAGAAGAAGAAGAACAAGCTCAAACCCAAGTGGGAAGGCCCCTTCATCATCAACAATGTTCTCACCGGAGGAGTGTACCGCTTATGTAATGCGTCTGATAAGAGACTCAAGCCGAACCCATGGAACGCGGACAGACTCCGGAGATTCTACGCCTAGCGCCGAACTCAGTGTTCGTCTCCTTAGCCCTCCTTTTTCAATTATGCTCCCTCCCTTTTCCTTTCTCGATCTTTTTCTTTTCACACTCAATATTTAATACAGTACGGACTCTCGGATTACTCCGGCCGCACTATGTGTGTAAGCTTTACCCGGGGGCTTCCTATACGAAGCAAAATATAAATTACTTTCAGGGCTTTTTGCCCGTCACTCATGCGTTTCTTTTTCCATGTGTGCCTTTTCTTCACCATTATATGCATCGATATGACTTAAGACGTAGCCAAGCTGGGTTGCCTGGCTCCTGTGTTTATGCCCTACGTTCCCGTTAATTCGGCTAGGGCATAAGGGGAGCACCTCTGTGATTATTACTGCCGGTTGAGCCGGATGTGTACCTCAGACTGGGTGAAGCCGAAAGCTAGTTTCCTTAAGAGAATATTCGGTCGGTGAACAAAAGATGTCTTCATTTATTATAACATTAATCCCTAGAAGTTTTTTCTCCTGTGCTTTGGTTCGCAGTCCGGACATGTGCCTTGACACATGCTTACCCAAGGAAAGGAACCCTTAACGGAACTATTCTCCCTGGAAGATGTTTCTTACTATCCATGTAATATAACATAACTAGTTGGGTACTTGTCTGTTCAAGCACTTATGACCCCTACGGCTGGTCTCCACGCATACTCCGATTTTGTATAACCGAGCGGGTATCCGAACACACCCCGGACTTTAGGATCCGGGGCCTGAAGAGAAAAGGTCCGCCATGACAAATGATTTTAATCCGGCTAGGGGCTCTTATGTCCATCGAATTACACATTCATTTGGACTAATTATATTCATCCTCTATACCATCCAACAGGCTATGCAGCTTACAATCCTGTTGAGAATACTTTGCGGCTAACGCCACCTGGTCATATACCAGACTCACGGGAATTTCTTGCCCATCTCGCCCGGCCGGTCCAACCTCGGCCATATGGTTCGGGTTCAGCTTGGTGTAGCGCATCTTAACCATAGCCCATGCTTCTGTTGCACCCTGCCGGCAGGCTGATATCTTCCACAAACGGAAGCGCCGCCGTGCTCTTTGAAGCATGTCCACAAGCCCCCCCATGCCATTTGGCGGCGAGCTTGATGGCCACAGAGACTGCGCAATGCCCTGCATCACCTGCCGAGCTCGCTCGTGCAGTTGTGAGAGGTCCTGCAGTAAATCACCTGCAGATGCGGGCATCTCCTCCTCCGAGCGACCTGTCAGCATTCCTACAAACACAACTTTTTCAATATACTTCCTCGCCAAACTATGCTACAGTTCATCTAGGCACTTACCATAAATGCCGCGGCGAAGCCTTTTGTTCTCCTATATGGAGTCCGCTAGCTGCGCATGGACGTCTTTCAACTGCACGTCCAGCCGAACATTGCAATCTTGGAGGGCATTCTTCTCCTGCTTCACTTGCGTAAGAATGTGCTTGCTGGCCTTTAGTTGCCTATGGAGATGCGACTCGTCATCCCTCCCACCCTCCGGATTTACTCTGGGGTTGTCTACAGAACTTTCTGTTAAATTTGTCATACCAGCCAGTTGCCAACTAGTGCATTTTCATATAATTGAGATAAATGTTACCATATGAGGCCTTCTAGGATTCCTCTAGCTTGGCAACTGTGGCCCTCAGTTGGGTCTTGCAGTCCTCTAGCTCCCGAGACAATTGCTCATTCTTATCTACAAGAACCTGCGCATAAATTGATCCTTAAAACTGTTGTTTCAACCATTTCAAGTCTCACGGGCTACTGCTATACATGCTCATCAAACTTTCTTACCCGTATATCTTTGGTATACTGGACTGTCGCCCAGGCGAGTCCGCTTTGAGCAGCTCGGATGTATGCGTCTCCCAAATTGAAGGCATTAAATGCCTCTTCGGAAAAGATGTTGTTGTGAAGCACGGCCCGTCGACGCCGATGATGCATGGCGCTCTCTACTTCCAAATTTGTGGCAGAGAGCATGTTTGCGTCCTCTGTCGGAGGACTATGCGGCGTCGGCCCTACGTCCGCCTCCTCTCTCGGAGTTGGTCCTGGAGCCCGACTGGGGGAGGCGTGGTTGGAAGGATCTCCGGATACAGTCCGGATACTCCTCTTCCTGCCAGGATGTAAAAAGGGCACTCTTATACTTCAAATGACAACAAATTACATGACAAGTTGTTTTCTTACCTCTGTAGAGGCGTGTCGGTTCTAATCGCCTTCCTCTTGAGCCTACCCAATCCAGATGCCTGTGGCTGATGGGTCCCTAGGGGTTCGGCCCTGCGCTCTGAACGTCGCTTCTGCAAAAGCACGACATATCATGGATAAGGTGTGACATCAGGAAAGAATCCTCTTCGGAGGATCGAGTCTTCGGATTGCCTTACACGCGACAAAGGTAAGAGTCCAGGATAATCAGCGGTGATAGCCACCGGGGCACCATCACATCTCGCCCGATAAAATATCCCGTCGACAAGCTCCACGGCTGGATGTTGGTCTTCTTCGAGTCCCGGATCCAGGGCCCTTTCGGGGTCCTCTGGCTGCGGGGAAGGGCTGGAGATTCCTTCCACGTCCCTCCTCAGTTCCTGCTTAGAAATATCGATGCGGGTAACTTTAGCAAAGAACTCCACAGTGACTGAAGCGAGGAAACAAATGACGACTTACCCAGTTTGGCGATTATACATGGAGAATCCGTCTCGCGGTTTGATATGGAGGAAGTCTTCCTCTTATCCTTTGTATAGGTCGGACAGTATCCTTGCCAGAGCGGTGGGGGAGTCCGGACCCTTACGGCCACAGCGGGTGGCATCGTCTGTCTTGTTGTAGTGCCACATGGGATTGCTCCGGTATTGAAGCGGTTGCACTCCTCGCATTATGCATATTGCCATCACCTCGACTATCGTCAGTCCGGATTTGGCCAGTAACTTTATCCTGCTCATCAAGAAATGTACTTCCCTGGAATCCTATTCTTGGGGGCCTCGGGGGTGCCAGCTTAGATGTGCCCTCGGCGGGGTGTTACGGAACTTGGGGAGTCATGTTCGGACTGGATCCGGAAGGGGAGCGCCGTCAATATAAAACCACTCTGAAGCCCAGTTATCTGGAGCCTTCTTGGGAGTACCGGATAGGTATCCGGTCTCAGCGATACGCCATACTTCGCCCCCACCCACTTGACATAGGGATTCTCCCTGGTTGTGGGGGACAAGGCAGAACAGCTTCTTCCACAATCCGAAATGAGCCTCGCAGCCTAGAAATAACTCACAAAGGGCAACATACCCTGCTATATGTAGCATGGAGGCTGGGGTAAAGTTGTGCAACTGGAGGCTGCAGAACTCCAGAAGCCCATGAAGGAACGGGTGAATAGGAAACTCGACGCCCCTTAACAGATGTGGAATTAGGCATATTCACTCCTCTGGAGACGGATTGGGGGATCTCTCCGCCTGTTCTCCGTCGTTATAGGTGGCCACTCCGGCTCGAACGGGGACCATGAACGGCGGCGGGAGGAGCCCTTGGGTTTGTAACTTTATTAAACGGCTATGAGAGACTGAACACTCTCCCCAGTCCCCCGGCTTGGGGCAAGGGGAGCGAGCAGAAGAGCTGCGCCGACCGGCCATGTTGGGATGGTTTTTCTGGGCGCTCTGTTGGATGCTTTCTCGAGGAGGGAGAGTGGGGTTTGGATCTTGGAATCCCCCGTCTCCTCAAATAGACGGTTGGCCCGAAGGACCGAGGGTGGCAAATGCAAAAATGCCTTGACCCCTCGCATTCGCTCGACACGTGGAAATGGTCATTATTGAAACACTGAAGCCGAGGAGTACAACATTGATGAGATGCCGGACACTGTTTGTCATGATGGGTACATTGGAGTATTCGGAGGAGGAACCCGCCTTACAATGCCGAAGACAAGACTGCGCGCCGGACTAATCATCATTGAAGCCTCGTTCAGGGGCTACTGAGGGAGTCCTGGATTAGGGGTATCCGGAGAGCCGGACTATATACATCGTCCGGACTATAGAAGCGTCAAGATACAAGACTCAAGACTTCGGCCCATGTTCGGATGGGACTCTTTTTCGCGTGGAAGGCAAGCTTGGCGATCTGGATATTATATTTCCTTCCTTGTAACTGACTCCATGTAAACCCTAGCTCTCCGGTGTCTATATAAACCGGAGAGGATGGTCCTTAGAAGACCGATCACAATTACAATCATACCATCATAGGCTAGCTCTTAGGGTTTAGCCTCTACGATCTTGTGGTAGATCTACTCGTGTACTACTCATATCTTCAATATTAATTAAGAAGGAAGTAGGGTTTTACCTCCATCGAGAGGGCCCGAACCTGGGTAAACATTGTGTCCCTTGCTTCCTGTTACCATCAGCCTAAGACACACAGATCGGGACCCCATACCCGAGATCCGCCAGTTTTGACACCGACACCAGGCATTAGGCATGACATCAGAAAGGATTTATCTTTAGAGGATAGGGTTTTTTAGCTTGCTTACATGCGATGCAGGTAGCAGTCCGGGATAGTCGGCAATAATAGCCACTGAGGCACCATCGCATCTCACCTGATAAAATGTCCCATTGACGAGCTCCACAGTAATATCCAGGTCTTCTTCGAGTCCTGGATCACAGGCCCTTCCGGGGTCCTCTGGCTGCAGGGAGGGGCTGGAGAATCCTTCTACGGCCCTCCTCAATTCCTGCTCAGAAGTATCGAGGTAAATAATCTTGATGAAGGACGCCAGAATGAATGAAGTGGGGGGAAGAGTGACGACTTACCCAACTTGGGGGGTTGTACATAGAAAACCCATCCCGCGGTTTAATATGAAGGAATTCTTCTTCTTCTCCTTTATACAAATTGGACAATATTCTCACCAGAGCAGTGGCGGAGTCTGTTGTAGTGCCACATGGGCTTCCCTCGATACTGAAGCGGTTGCACTCCCTGCACTATGCATATTGCCATAACCTCGACTATTGTCAGCCCTGATTTGGCCAGTAACTTTATCCTGTTCATCAGGAAGTATACTTCTCTGGTATCCTCCTCCTGGGGGGCCCCGAGGGCGCCAACTTCGGCGTGCCTTCGGTGGAGCATTACTGAACTCAGAGAGACCTGTCCGGACTGGATCTGGAAGGGGAACGTCGTCGACATAAAACCACTCCTAGGGCCAGTTCTCCGGTGCCTTCTTGGGAGTACCGGATAGGTATCCGGTCTCGGTGACGCACCATACTTCGGCTCCGCCCACTTGATATATGGATTCCCCCTGGTTGCGAGGGACGAGGCAGAACAACTTCTTCCATAACCCGAAATGAGCCTCGCAGCCCAGAAATAGTTCACAAAGAGCGACGTATCCTGCTATGTGCAGCACGGAAGCAGGGGTGAAGTTGTGCAACTGGAGGCCGTAGAACTCCAGGAGCCCGCGAAGGAATGGGTGGATTGGAAACCCGACGCCTCTTAGCAGATGCGGGATGAGGCATATTCGCTCCCCTGGGGATGGATATGGAGATCTCTCCGCTTGCTCCCCGCCATTATAGGTGGCTAGTCCGGCTCAGACGGGGACCATGAACGCCGGTGGAAGAAACCCCCGGGTATGCAGCTTTATTAAGCGGTTTTGAGGAACAGAACATTCTTCCCAGTCACCTGGCCTAGAGCTACAGGAACAAGAGGAGGAGCTGCGACGACCGGCCATGTTGGAATGCTTCTTTCTGGGCGCGCTCTATCGGGTGCTCGCTCAAGGGAAGAAGATGGAGTTTGGATCTGAGAATCCCCATCCCTTCAAATAGACGGTTTTTGCTTGCAAGACCGGGGAGGCAAATGCAAAAATGCCCCGGCTCCTCGTATTCGCTTGACACGTGGAGATGGTCATTATTGAAGCACAGAAGTTGAGGAGTACAACATTGATGGGAAGCTAGACACCGCTCATTACAACGAGTACTTTGGAGTATTCGGAGATGGAACCCGCCATGCAATGCCGAAGAAAAACTAGGTGCCGGACTCATCGTCATTGAAGCCTGGTTCAGGGGCTACTGAGGGAGTCCTGGATTAGGGGGTATCCGGACAGCCGGACTATATACTTTGGCCGGACTGTTGGACCGTGAAGATACAAGACTCAAGACTTCGCCCCGTGTCCGGATGGGACTCTCCTTTGCGTGGAAGACAAGCTTGGTGACCCAGATATTATATTTCCTTCCTTGTAACCGACTCCATGTAAACCCTAGCCCTCTCCGATGTCTATATAAACCGTTTAGTCCGTATGGGGACGATCACAACATTCATAATCATCATAGGCTAGCTTCTAGGGTTTAGCCTCTACGATCTCGTGGTAGATCAACTCTTGTAACACTCATATCATCAATATCAATCAAGCAGGAAGTACGGTTTTACCTCCATCGAGAGGGCCCGAACCTGGGTAAACATTGTGTCCCTTGCCTCCTGTTACCATTAGCCTTAGACGCACAGATCGGGACCCCCTACCTGAGATCCGCCGATTTTGACACCGACAATGACCTCTCCAAATCCACTTTCATAATTATCACAATAAGATTCAACATTCTCGAAAATAGCAGGATCATTACTTCCTAAAGTTGACACTCTTCCAAACCCACTTTCATCAATATAATCAACATAGGTAGGAGGCATGCTATCATCATAATAAATTTGCTCATCGAAACTTGGGAGGCTAAAAATATCATCTTCACTAAACATAGCATCCCCAAGCTTGGGACAAACATTAATTGCAGCAAATATATTCTCAAACATGTCGTTCTCATCAAACATAGCATCCCAAAGCTTGGGCCTTTTCATATCATAAGCATAATCACTCTCATCATTAATAGTATGGATAGCACCAATAGTATAGCAATTATCATCATCACAATGAGTAGTAGGAGAAACATCATTTGGGAGGGATACCTTTCTACCTTTGCTTCTCCATCTTTTATTTTTCTTGTTCACATCATGTGTGGGTTTAACCCTCTTTTTTGAGCTCCTTATTAATGAGATTGGTTGAATAGAAGGCTCCTCCTCGTTACCTGATTCATCATAAGAAATAATAGGAGGATATTGGGAAGTCTCTTCCCTTTTGTTAGTATTCTCTTCATCTTCTATTTGCTTTCTTTTCTTTATGTAATTGGCAATATAAGGATTTTCAATGCAATTCACCGCACAATACATATAAATTTCCTCTAAATCAATATCAAGGAATTTCTCAAGGTTATATTCTGGAATATGCTTAGTTTAAACGTTTCAATTCTTCATAACCCAAAAGCAAACTAAGTTCATAATGATGTGCAAGGGAAATCAAGTCATCACAATCTTTGGACACGATTCGATCATGAAACAATTTGCATCGGAGATTTAAATGACCACGTTCATTGCAAAGTTCACAAGTACGGTAAAGAAATTTCAAATTTTCAGCACTCACATCTAGCCTTTCTTGCAACCACTTAGTTTCGAAATACTTATGCCTCTTGCAAAATATATCTTCCCTATTTGGTGTGTACTTGCAAACCTCTATGCACTCCACAAAAATTGACATGCTTATAAGAGACATTTTCATCATGACTAGTGCAATCATCATTAGTACTATGGATATTCAAGGAGTTCATACTAACAATATTGCAATCATGCTCCTCATTCAAAGATTTAGTGCCAAACATTTATAGACTTCTTCTTCTAGCATTTGAGCAAAATTTTCCTTTCAATCATTCTCACGAAAGATATTAAAAAGACGAAGTCTATGAGGCAAACTCAATTCCATTTATTTTTTGTAGTTTTATTTTATAGACTAACTAGTGATAAAACAAGAAACAAAAAGATTCGATTGTAAGATATAAAGATATACCTTCAAGCACTCACCTCCCCAGCAACAGCGCCAACAAAGAGCTTGATGTCTACTACGCAACCTTCTTCTGGTAGACGTTGTTGGGCCTCCAAGTGCAGAGGTTTGTAGGACAGTAGCAAATTTCCCTCAAGTGGATGACCTAAGGTTTATCAATCCGTGGGAGGCGTAGGATGAAGATGGTCTCTCTCAAACAACCCTGCAACCAAATAACAAAGAGTCTCTTGTGTCCCCAACACACCCAATACAATGGTAAATTGTATAGGTGCACTAGTTCGGCGAAGAGATGGTGATACAAGTGCAATATGGATGGTAGATATGAGTATTTGTAATCTGAAAATATAAAAACAGCAAGGTAACTAATGATAAAAGTGAGCACAAACAGTATTGCAATGCTAGGAAACAAGGCCTAGGGTTCATATTTTCACTAGTGCAAGTTCTCTCAACAACAATAACATAATTAGATCATATAACTATCCCTCAACATGCAACAAAGAGTCACTCCAAAGTCACTAATGGAGGATAACAAACGAAGAGATTATGGTAGGGTACGAAACCACCTCAAAGTTATCCTTTCTGATCGATCTATTCAAGAGTCCGTAGTAAAATAAAACGAAGCTATTCGTTCCGTTCGATCTATCATAGAGTTCGTACTAGAATAACGCCTTAAGAAACAAATCAACCAAAACCCTAATGTCACCTAGATACTCCAATGTCACCTCAAGTATCCATGGGCATGATTATACGATATGCATCACACAATCTCAGACTCATCTATTCAACCAACACAAAGTACTTCAAAAAGTGCCCCAAAGTTTCTACCGTAGAGTCAAGAAGAAAATGTGTGCCAACCCCTATGCATAAGTTCACAAGGTCACTGAACCCGCAAGTTGATCACCAAAACATACATCAAGTAGATCACGTGAATATCCCATTGTCACCATAGATAAGCACATGCAAGACATACAGCAAGTGTTCTGAAATCCTTAAAGACTCAATCCGATAAGATAACTTCAAAGGGAAAACTCAATCCATTACAAGAGAGTAAAGGGGGAGAAACATCATAAGATCCAACTATACTAGCAAAGCTCACGATACATCAAGATCGTGCCAAATCAAGAACACGAGAGAGAGAGAGAGAGAGAGAGAGATGAAACACATAGCTACTGGTACATACCCACAGCCCCGAGGGTGAACTACTCCCTCCTCGTCATGGAGAGCGCCGGGATGATGAAGATGGCCACCGGTGAGGGATCCCCCCTCCGGCAGGGTGTCGGAACAGGGTCCCGATTGGTTTTTGGTGGCTACAGAGGCTTGCGGCGGCGGAACTCCCAATCTATTGTGCTCCTCGATGTTTTTAGGGTATATGGATATATATAGGCGAAAGAAGTCAGCCAGGGCGGCCACGAGGGGCCCAGGAGAGTGGGAGGCGCGCCCAGGGGGTAGGGCGCGCCCCTGACCCTCGTGGCCAACTCGAAGCTTCCCTGACGTCTACTCCAAGTCTCCTGGATTGCTTCCGTTCCAAAAATAACTCTCTCAAAGGTTTCATTCCATTTGGACTCCGTTTGATATTCCTTTTCTTTGAAACACTGAAATAGGCAAGAAAACAGCAATTTGGGCTGGCCCTCCGGTTAGTAGGTTAGTCCCAAAAATGATATAAAAGTGTATAATAAAGCCCATAAACATCCAAAACGGGTAATATAATAGCATGGAACAATCAAAAATTATAGATACGTTGAAGACGTATTAGTGACGCCGTCGACAGGAGGCATGAACCCTAGCCACCTTTTCTCTTGGGAAGAGAGACGGGGAGGAGGAGAGACAAAGGGGTATGGATAATTAGGCACATATCTATTTAAAGTTCACCAGAAGTATAAAGCATTCCAAACAAAAAAATCTTAAATCGAAATCTATGGACTACGGGACGACTGTTACCCTACCAAAACAAGTTAATGTTGCCACTCCTCTATCCGAGCTGGACTGACCTTTTCAATGACAGTCGGAAAGTTTTCATACACGTGCCCCTAATGAGTAACGTCGTGGAGCTGAAATCGTCATAGTTGAACCCTTGAATCGATCTAAAGCACCTGACACTAAATCTCGCAATCGTGCACGCTTGATGAAATATCCTAACATCTTTGTGCTACAAAGACGGTAGGAATCTACACTAGAGCTTCATCCAAACGGATAAAACACTAGGAGGATCGGAACCTTCAAGACGAACTTGAAGAAGATGCACCACCATCCACCCATGTTCAAAATGATTGTTAGAGCATCTCTAACCCTTCCCTCAAACTTGTTTAACTCCCCAAAAGATTCTCTTCCGGTGAGTTACACCCCAGCTAACATTTTCTCTATGCCTAGCTATAAATCCTTAATAATCCTAAAAAGTTTCCCTCCAAGAGAAAATTTGAACAGCCCACCCATTTCTCCCTAAACCTCCTCTTTCCTCACTCACTCCAAAAAAATGGATAGCCGATGCACCGCCCGATTCACCCTGCAGTCGCAATAAATCCATCGGCACCAACCTCGGACACTAACCATAAACATCGTCATGCATTTCCCAAAAATCTTCACTTGTCAAAGCCCTAAATCTCCGTCGCCACCGCTCGATTCATCCGTGGCTCGCAGTCTACTCATGGCCGAGGTTGGTGTGGCCGCAAACGACATCGTGTGGTCGAATCCTTGAGGTCTGATGGCAACAACGAGAGCGAGGAGGCATAGCTCGCGTCGTTCATTGAGGAGTCATGGGAGGAGGCTGGCACGAGGGAAGATGACAAGGAGGAGCATGACAACTCGGGAGGGATTGGAAATGATCGAGGCGGCGATGCTGGTGAAATCCACATCTTCTGGTGGGAGGAGGTGTGGAGGGAGTATGACAGCACTCGCTGAGGAGGAGGAGGAGGAGGAGCACCGAGCAGCGGAGGGGCGGCTCGTGGTGGAGTGGACCGACACCGAGCGATGTGGGAGCACCTGTCGCGTTTGAGAGGTCCATCGACGGTCAAAGCAAGCTGGCCAGAGCTTCTATACTTAGGCCATGGAGGAGCAATAATAGGGGGATTAGCACTCTTCGCCAAGCTTGCCGCGATAACTCCAGTGATGCACTAGTGCCATGGCAGAGCACCCACAACACCGAGCGTCGGGCTTCTGCAAAGCACTGGTGATCTACCTCTCCTCTGACAAGGACTAGCAAGTTTTATCTCATTTTAGCTCTTTATCTGTGTTACTTATGTTGTAGTTAGTTTAACTGAAGTATCTCGATATTTAATATAGCAATGTTATAATTAAGCACGAAATGGTGTTAATGCGGCACTGTTCTACATAATTAAGCACTAGAGTATATTAATGTGGCATTGTTTAGTCTAAATTGAGTGGATAGTTGCATTTGAATTTACTTGTTTGGGCACCTTTTTTGTGGTGGTGGTGGTGGGGGGGGGGGGGTAAATTTGGAGAAAGGTCCTAGGTCCACACTTTTTTTAACTCTTCATATTTTATGAGTTAAAGTTTGGGAAGATACTTAGGGTCTCTTTTATTCACATGATTTTGAGAATGCATGAATAAAGTGGAATGCCCTCTTCTATCCTACATGATTGCAGAACTGTGGGAATCCAGATGAAAGAGTGGTTGATAGCACATAAAAAAGCAAAATGAATTCTACCAAAATGAGTTGAGTGGATGGAAATCTTGTTTATGAAAAATGTAGTTGCAAATGAATATTGTGAAAAACAAACTAAGGATTTCACTCATAGAAATCAATTGGCCATCGTAGAATTTTCTTTCCAAATGATCTAAATCCTTCAAAATCCTATGAAATTTCCTTGAAGCAAATGAGCCTAAAGGGATTTATAAAACAGGGAAAATGTTGAGATGCCATTGGTGGTTTCGCTTGCACAACTCAAAAATTCATGATGGGAATGGGCCGGCCCTCTTCGACGTGGTCCTCGTCCCTGCCAACCCCTATGTTTTGTTCAAGGACTTAGAGCGGGCCTAGTGGTCCAATACCGAGTGGCCTCATGTACCATTGGGCAACATGGCCCAATCAATTTTAATATTAGATTGCACAAAAGCATGGAGCATTTGCACCATTCATCATGAGTGGTGAGCTGTCTAAAAAGAGCATTTACATGAGGGAATTATTTCAACTAGCATCATTTAGCAGCAGGGATTTTTAGTAAGTGAATATATTTAGAATTTATTTTATTGGAAGGAAAAAGAGATATGCAAGTCCACTTCAGTTGTACCATGAATTGTTTACATCATAAGATATGCAACTCCTAAACAAAAGCAGTCTTGGGTTAATATTATGGAAAGTTCATATATGCACACTAGGATAACCACCTTGCAAACAGTGCAAACTTCATATAATCTACTAATTTGGGGGTTTTTTTAAAGGAGGAAAACCCCTGACCTCTGCATTACTAATTTGGGTTCACCTGCTTTTCCCGTTGAGCCGATGGTGACAGGCTCCACTGATATAATTTTTTTTTAATTGTTTGAATTGCTTACCATGTGACACAATTTTCTTGTGAAGCTAACCCAAGAGATCATTAACCTTCAAATTATTGGCCAGACCAATGTCCCAATTAGTAACGTCGGCTCATTCCCATCGTGATCGAAAATAATAGACCTGGAGTTGTAGCAAGGACGTTTTTCGTTGAAAAAAACTGTTTACAACTCCACAGTTGGCGTGTTTCAAAAAAAAAAATACTCCACAGTTGTAGTACTGGTGGATGATCCCAGTTGGTTGTTGGGGCGACGCGAGCACGGCCGGCACGGGCATTGATTCCCGTTCGTCCATCAAGACCCAAGAGCGGACACAAGACATGACTAAACACGACCGCATTGTTCGGCTTTGGCTCACCTTGGGACTTGATGAACAAGCGCGGAATCACATGATTCTTCCCAGAAAACAAACATCGGAGAACAGGAGAGACGATGGTCTAGTTCAGGAGAGACGATGGTTTTGGATGGGGCCGTGCAGAGACAACACACTGCTAGTGCTAGTCCATCCACCAGGAATCCTACATCCAGACCCATGATCAGAACAAAGCCTAAAGTGCATTGGGGAAGAAAAATGATCAGTAGTATTGTAGCGTGAATTAATATGAGACGGAGGTGGTACGAAGTTGCTAGCGAAAGATTTTACGGACTGACGGTACACGAGTAACAGAGTATGCACCAACTTCATTTCATGTCAAAATCCATCATAATAAGACCCAGAGAAGCGTCGCCGCAATCGATGGAGGGTCCAAGGAGATTGTACTTATAGACAACTACAAACCACAAACCACCACAAACCAGGGGCGGAAGGATGGAAGGATACCGTCGTACCATACCACACCAGTACCACTATAGTTGACGTAAATCCTGGGCGGAGATCGCCGTCTCGCAAAAAGGGCGAACAGCCGCTCGAGCCATCGAGGACGACGACATGATCCTGCGCGGTGGCGGTGCAGCCGTGCGGGCGCCCACGGGACAGCAACGCCACCGATGGATGAATGTCTCGTCCCGTCAATAGTTACTCCCCTCTGGCTCCACACGTACGTACTCATCCGGGTGCAGTACTTTGCGCCCAAGATACATACGATCCATCCAGCATCCAGCGCGCGCCCCCGTGTATCCAACCGGATCCGTCGCATCCGTGCCGACCGCGACGGCCGAAAGCTCCCGCCGGCGCCGCGCAAGTGGTCGTCTCTCGGGAGGAAAAATCGACCGACCGGTACGTGGATGCGCGGCGGCACCGGTGCATGCGGCTCGTATGGGCGCATGGGCCGGCACTGTCGACGAAAGCACGGCCGGTCGTGGATGAATGGATCACACTAGCTAGCAGTGTTCATCAGTTGCGCCATTGACATTGTTAGCCTGACGGGCGCTGGCTAGCTGCCTCGCGTACGGGTCTCTCTGCTCATCGTTCAATTAGCACCATCGCTCCTGTCTGTAGTCCCAGTCACTCGTCGTCTGGCAACAAGAGACGTCGGCCTCGCCCTACGGTCTGAGATTTCCGTGCAGTGCATCTGCCGTCAGGTACCGGTCCGGCGGTCCACGTATACCTCGGTACATCCGGGCACTGCAGGACTGCCCGTGTGCTCGACGTACTCCACACTGTGGCAGTCAGTTACGGATGGATCCTGGGTGATCATACAAGCTACGTGCAAGCACATACAAATGGGATGGGATATTTGTTCTTTTTGAGAAAGAAGAAATGGGATGGGATATGCCATATATCGGTCGCTATGTTGAAGACTTCAGCTTGGGGCGCGTGGGACAAAAAGATGGGGACATTTTCCTATTGCGCGATACGGCGAAAGATCTCTTCAGAGACACTCTCTGCTGTACTGTACACCAATGACGACAGTATATTATTCATTGTCCCAAGATACTCGTATACATGCCACAGTGAAGGGTGCTAATTGAAGATAGGAGTGCACTGTTACGCGCAAAATATATGCAAAATTATTTTTATGAAAAGTGCAGCAACACGTACGCTACGTGTACGAATGCTGCACGCAAAAATACACTCCAATACAGCAGATACGAAGGTTAAGGCATGCAAAAGGGAGAACACTGTGGTGACACTTAGTTCAGTACTGCTCAGTCGACGTGCAAAGCCAAAAACACCATGCTATGTGCTAGTACTGGTACATACCATCCTATCCCTTCAACCACAAGATACAGCCTTCTTTGGTTCATAGAATAGGAATATTATAGAAATAGAAACTTCACAGGAAGTGAGATGACATCTAAATTCCCATAAAGAAAGTTCGAGATGTCATTTGATGCATACGATAGAAATTTTTTCATTGAGTCTAGGCTAGTGCTTTTTTCCTTTGAAATGTGAAGTATTGAATCCTATCGTACATAAAAATAGGAATCCATTCCTACAAACCAAAAGGCTCTATAAAAAAAATTTCTTTAAAAATCCTATCCTATAAAATTTCTACAAGAATCGTACAAACCAAAGGAAGCCTTAGCATGGAACAAAAGACGAACAACAGTAGCGACAGACAACGTGTTATTTGCTACACGGTCCACCTACCCGCGTGAAATTGCTTTTTTAACGGCCTATGCAAATCATGTACTCCCTTCTCATCACAACCAAGTGATGCTTTAAACATTGACATAGTATATCTAGATATCTAAAAAGTTCAATCTTTACTACTCCCTCCGTCTAGGTGTGTAAGTCATCTTACGAAAATCAAATAATCCCAAAACACTTAGGGGCGGTGCATTAATTTCTACCTCATTTCTTATTTCTTCACATACCAACCAATAAGAGGCGAGGGGTGTACATGCTATTAATGACTTGAGACTAGCAAACACGACATGCAGTGGTTAGTTCATTGCATGCAATGCTATTAATTAGCAAATAAACATTAAGGTCTCTCGTTTTCCCCTCCTCCTTGGTCATGGTGCACAACCTAAGATGACTTACTCACCTAGACGGAGGGAGTACTTCCTCCGTACAAGTGCATTAGGCACATGATGAAAGTCAAATAATCTCAAAACGCGTAGGCCCAATGCATTAAATATCACCTCGTTTCTTGTTTCTTAACATAAATAAAGAAATCAACCAATAAGATATGTCGGGGCATGTATGCTTTCAGTGAGTTCGCACTACTAGCACATCATGCAGTGGTCAATTCATTACATGCAATGATATTAATTAGTAAAAAAACATTAAGTTATCTCGTTTTCTCTCCACCTTGCGGTGCACAACCTAAGGCTAGCCACAGTGGAGGTATCTTAGCCGGTGTCATGCACTTGGGAATAGCAAGCATGCTGATGTAACAGAAAATCACTTGGTTGAAGTAACATAGGTAGATACCGTATCATGTTAAATGCTATGCTACTTTGTGTCATGCATGACAATAAATATGATCATCTATTATACTGTGCACTATAAAGATAGTATCATACACTAGTATCATGTGCATGATACTAGTATATGATACTTTCCACTATGAGTAGCCTAAGGTTGCCCATAGTGATGGTACCTTAGCTAGTATCATGCACTTGGGAATAGCAAACACGCTAATGTGACAAACAATTAAAGAAGAAAGAGAGGGTTAGAGTATTCTACTTCGTGTCATACTAAATGCTATGCTACTATGTGGCATGCATGACAATAGGTAGATACCGTATCATATTAAATGTTATGCTACTTTGGATCATGCATTACAATAGCATACATAGGTAGATATTGTATCATATTAAATGATATGCTACTTTATGTTATGCATGAAAATAAATAATATAAAATATGATACTGCTCTATGATACTTCTCCACTATAAAGGTAGTATCATACACAAGTATCATATGCATGATACTACTATATGATACACCCCACTATGAGTAGCCTAGCATGACTAATATACCGGTACCGAAGCCTCGTCACATATACCACCCTATAAATGCACATGCTGATGTATAACACTAAAAAATATTAATGCGCATGCAAGCGATCCACATCATCAAACACATGTAATCAATCAACTTTTCCACTTTCCACCACATGCACGCCATCCACATCAAGGGTCAATGCATTCAACTTTTCACTTTCCACTTTCTACGGCATGCAAACTCTCCACATCATCAAAGAACATGAAAGTCATCCACATCATTATTTTTTACATTTATTTTTAATTGAACTTGAATGTCGCAAGACAATCCTAAAACAAGAACCTAACTGAGTACCAAGCTCTCTCAGAGTTTAGCGACTGGTGGTTGTGGGATCGTTTTGCTTGATGCGATCCGGGCCGTCGTATCACGCCCTGGAACGACGTCAGTCGTTAGATCGAGGCGCAACATTGTAGGAATGAATAGTTTCACTCTCGTTCGTGCCACCGCGTGAAATTGCATTTCCCCACCAAGGGAATTTCTGTCATTTTGCATATAGGCGTATAAATTGCAGTTGCGCCCGTGGAGAAACCCTAGCTGCCTCTCACCCGCACTCGTGCAACCCTCTCTCTTCCTCCCATCCCCCCTCTCCTGCCCACTCTCTCAATCCCCACTATCGCCTCCTCGGTCGCCGGCCGAGTCCGGCCACTGCGCTGAGCTCGGACGCAGGCCAACACACACACGGCTGCTCCTTGATGAGCTCTACTAGCTTCACCACGTCGATCTACTTTTCCTTGCCTCCTGCGGTCCCCCATCGATTTCCCCCGCTAGGGTTTTGGTGGTGGAGGTGGACCTCGCCTCCGGCGGCCACCTGCTCGTTGCCTCGGTCATCTCTGCCCCTATGGTGCTCCTGGATGTGCTATACATCACCCCCTCGCCTCCTTGGCTGCTCCGGTGCCCGTGGTGTTCGTGCTCATCGGCAGGACTTGGCTTGTTTGGTGCCCAAAGGATCTGGTGGCCAACGCAATTGTCGCATGTGCCCTCTTTCTCCTCCACTCCTTGGCGCGAGAACAACGCCCCTCTTCGTTACGTGATGGCGATGGTAGGAGCTTCAATACCGTCCAGGTTAACCCCCCTCCCTCTTTCTCTCTCTCTCTCTCTCTCTCTCTCTCTCTCTCTCTCTCTCTCCCTCTCTCTCTCTCTCTCT
Organism: Triticum aestivum; assembly: GCF_018294505.1. NCBI lineage: Eukaryota > Viridiplantae > Streptophyta > Magnoliopsida > Poales > Poaceae > Triticum > Triticum aestivum. Next base: position 754,780,559 of record NC_057798.1, on the reverse strand, counting down.
CTCTCACACACACACACACACACACACACACCACTTTCCTTCCATTGTCTTGTCTTGCAGCCTTGCAGGTTGCCCGTGTCGCGGACCTAGATGAGGTTATGGCGTCCCCAAGATTTTTAGGTTGTTGCTCCTCTGTCCATGGCGCCCCGCAGAAGCAAGGTGTGTTGCTGCTACTCCCTACAAATTACAACCTACACTGCTTGCCATAGCAATAGATGTGCTGCTACTACTATAGATTGCCATTTGTACGCTCGTGTTGTAGATTTGATTATTTGTCGTATACTTTGTATGTTGTTGTTGTTGATTATTTGTTTCTAATAATAATCTGATTGGAGCACACACTGATGAGATTGTTTTCAATTTGCAGATTTTTAGAAACTAGGTTATTATTCGAAAATTGTCTAAAGATAGACTTTTCAAATACCAAAGGCGAGTTAATCTATTCATTTGTCTGTATCGTACAACATATGTCCCATAACGTTTGCTGATTAGAAAAGCTGACTCCTTAGAATATTTCTTTTGTTATTATTTAGTATTACCGTAGTACTGCTATGATACTTGTGGCAAAGTTCACCCCATGCTCTCAACCTTATTTTGGATGAACAGGGGGTAGTTAGGGTTTGGTGTCAGGGTCCATTGCTCCTTCGGATTGGCCGCCATTCCTCTTTAAGGTGCATATCTGGACCATCCAGTCGGTTTGCTAATTTATAAACGTTCATTTATACATGTTTGATTATTTGCTTTGGTTTTTCTAGCAATTCTGCTGTGATATACAAATGTTTGATTATCTGCTTTCAAATGTATACCTGCTTTGACCTTTGTTGTATCCTTGGAAAATGAATGATTGGTTTATACATGTTTGATTATCAGAGCCTTGAACTGTACAGATAAATGTTTATTACCGCTTCGGTCATGGCTGGCTACATAAGCATGATTTTGCAAGGGATTGTGTATTTGCTCCCTGGGAGTACTACCTGCTAATTTTTATTAGCGCAATGGTAATGGGATTGTTTGGACCTGACTAAGTAGTGTTTACCATGTATTACATTCAGTTTAGTTTTATTTATTGCATATACTTCTGATTTCAGTTTAGATTTTGTCCACTATGTATCTTTCTGATTTATATTACATGATTGATTTACTAAACTGTTACATTCAGTTTGGTTTTTATTGTACATAATTCTGGGCTCTCTGAAAAGATATGTATTATGTTCCTCTTATCAACCATATCTATGATTTTATTATTAAAAGACTAGGTATAATCTCAGGTAGACTACAAATTAGAAGAGATTAAAATTGCAAACCCAAAACCGAGGTTGATTGATAAATAGCTATGGTTATTTGCTGCCTAGACTCCAGTACGTAGAGGGTGTAATGCAAAATATCAATTGTATAGTATTCAGACCCATGGTTCCCTTTTATTACTTTGTTAGTGCGTTCAGCGTATCATATGTGTCCCATAAACCATAAAACCAAAGAAAAGGAGAGCCTGGCTGAAACTGCTTTGTTAGTGCAAATTTTTAGAATTATCAGGGAGATGCTTATTTAGGCCTGAAACTTCTTCGGCTTCTTCTGATGCTAGGAGATGACGCTGGTTTTGAACTTAGTGTTTTTAGAGATGATGCTTGGCAGAATGAGTAAGGTGGGCTTTTGTCTATTAGTGTTCTTGTGTTGCTTTATCTTATCTCATGGCTGCCTTGGGTGCAGGAAAACAACTCGGTTAATTAGTTTGGTGCCCCGATGGTTGATACGTCTACATCGTATCTACTTTTCCAAACTATTTCGCCTTGTTTTGGACTCTAATTTGCATGATTTGAATGGAACTAACCCGGACTGACGTTGTTTTCAGCAGAATAGTCATGCTGTTATTTTTTGCGCAGAAATAAACGTTCTCGGATTGACCTGAAAATTTACGGAGAATATTTTTAGAATATATCAAAAATACTGGCGTAGGAATTATCCAGAGGGGGTCCACCTAGAGGCCACACACCCCAGGGTGCGCCTAGAGGGCTTGTGGGCCCCCTAAATCTCCTCCGACACTAACTCCAATGCTATTAATTCACTTTCTGGGAGAAAAATATCAGAGAGAAGGATTCATCGCATTTTACGATACGGGAGGGCTGATCTGGAGTCTGTTTTGGGCTCCGGAGAGGGGTATTCGTCACCATCATCATCACCAACCTTCCTCCATCACCAATTTCATGATGCTCACTGCCGTGCGTGAGTAATTCCTTCGTAGGCTTGTTGGACGATGATGGGTTGGATGGGATTTATCATGTAATCGAGTTAGTTTTGTTAGGGTTTGGTCCCAAGTATTTACTATCACAACTGGAATCAGCTTCTTTGCCGTCCGCCATGGCATTGATCACGGACGGAAAAAGCCTTTGCCGTCAGCCAGCGGACGGCAAACCGTCCGGTTGAACACGTGCCAGCAAAGGTATTCTTTGCCATCCGCTTCGTAGAAACGGACGGCAAAGGATTGTGCCGTCCGCCATCCGAGGCCAGCAGACGGCAACGATGACGGACTATAGTGGCGTGGGGTGAGAGCCGTTAGGGGGTTAACGGCGCTCTTTGTCGTCTGCTGACGGATAGCAAAGAGCTTAGCTAGGGCAGCAATGGGAAGCTGCAACGTGGCCAGCTATGTCGTCTGCCAGCAGACGGCATAGATGGCCCTGTTTGCCAGGCCTTTTTGGTCACTTTGTCGTCCGCTTGGAGACGGCAAAATGACCAAATAGGCAGCCAGTGTTGTCAGTTTGCACAGGTGACTGCCACGTGTCCTGTTTGCCGTCTGCTAGCGAACGACAAAGATCCTGTATAGCCCTTGTTTTTTCTGTTTTTTCTTAAATTCATTCAATTTCACAGAATTTCACAGATATATATATATATATATATATATATATATATATATATATATGAAAATACTTTCGACAAGCATACCAACACATATACATGCCAAATCATATCCCTGCCATATGGATATGATCATCCAACACATATACATAGCAAATCAATAGTGCATAAGCAACATATATAGCTAGCCAACTTATCCAACAACAAGCATACAATGGTTTCATCCATACATGCATATATAGGTAGCAAGTTTCACATTGTTCATCCTACAAAATCAAAACAAAAAGGAAGCATAAAGATAAGAGTAGACTCCATCGACGCAAGCTTCCTCATCTAAAGAAAATCTGCAAATAGGGAAAGAAGAAAGTTATAAGAAGAAAGTAAGAAGAAGAAGAAGAAGAAGAAGAAGAAGACTAGCTAGAAGAAGAAGAAGTAGAAGAAGAAAAAGAAGAAGAAGAAGAAGAAGAAGAAGAAGAAGAAGAAGGAGAAGAAGGAGAACAAGAAGAAGAAGAAGAAGATTTTTTCTTCTCTTTCTTTTTCTCCTCTCATCTTCTTTATCTTCTTCTTCTTCTAACTAAGGTAAGTAAAAATGTCATTTTATTGCTAAGCTAGGTAAAAATGCTAAGTGTAGGTCATTTTAGAGCTAAGCTAGGTAAATAGGTCATTTTGGAGCTTAGTAAGGTTATTATGTCATTTTCGAGGAAAATAAGCTAAGTCTATATCATTTTGGAGGTAACAAAGATTATCATGCCATTTTTTACCTAAGTATGCTAAGTATGTCATAAATGAACTGAATAAGCTAAGTATAGCTCATTTTTTATGTAACTTAGGTAATTATGCCATTTAGGAGGAAAATAAGCTAAGTATCCATTTGTAAAGCAAAACATTAGAGAAAACTTACCCTCATCACAAAAAATATGATGAAGATCACAACTAAGGTAACAATTGATCCAACGACATAATGATACCAAGCCTCATTATCAATGGCATATTTTCTAACCTTCTTAAGCTTTAGGCGCATTGCATCCATCTTCAAGCGCATTGCATTCATCTTCATCTTGTGATCATCGATGACATCGGCAGCATACAACTCCAATGTCATCTTCTCTTCTTCATTTCTTTTAATTTTTTCTTTCAAATACTCATTTTCTTTTTCAACTAAATTTAACTTCTCGACAAGAGGGTCAGTTTCAAATTCCGGTTCACATACCTCCTAGATTAAAATATCTCTATGTCAACTTGATGGCCATTATTGTCATAAATGCGAAATGTAACAAATAGTTATGAAAAGGAATTTACCACATCTGAATCATAAAGCGGGCGAGGGCCGACGGGGACGGAAATCAAGACCATGGCACTATGTATAAGACACAATCATACAAAGTAAGAAAATTATACATAGCAACTATGTAAATCATACAAAGTACAACATAAAAATTTGAATACCTAAGAATCACTATCGGTAATGACGTGCTCATCATCATCATTAATAAATGCATCATCATCATCACTATCGGTAATGATGTGCTCATCATAATCATTAATAAATGCATCATCATCTGGAAGGCCACCTTTACATAATCGTTCAAGCATTACCAGGTCATCTGCAACAGTAACTTCTTCTTCTTCCGGCTCTTCTTGTTCCGGCTCAGGGTCAGATTCACTATCATTGTCTACTTTAATGTTCTGGGGTGGAGTAGAGCGTTTCTTGAAACGTTTTTTGGCAAGACGTGTTTCTTGGAAGAATTCTCCTTCGTCATATGTATCTTGGTTAACGTGATGTTCATAATCCTCTTCATTGGGGGGAGGTGGTCTAACACGTGGCGGCACTTCATAAACGACATCCCAACCACTGAGATTTGGATCACTTTGACAGGGCCACGGTAGATAGAAAACTTGGGTTGCCTGTTGAGCCGTAATATAGACATCGGGAATATCCAAATGGGTGCTTTGTTTGATTTCGAATAGCCCTATATGTTCATGAGTCCTTATAGTCTCCCTGGGTTGGAACCAATAACATCTGAAGATTACGACGTTTGGTGGGTTATCACCATAGAATTGAAGTTCATAAATTCCTTCAACTCTTCCATAATACTCGACACCTCCTTCGCCGATAGCAGAGACACAACAATTTGTAGACTTTCGATCGGCCATAGATAGCTCTTTGCCATAGGTACGAAAGCGATACCCGTTGATGTCGTAATTGTCAAATGAATGGACCTTATAGTCAAAACCATTAGCTACTTGTCTCAATTCGGCATCCATAATCTCTGAATTAGCCTACAAGTTTAATAAGAAAGGATTGTTGCATTAGTTGCAAATTAGCCAAAGAAATGAAAGGGTCTAATGGAAATTGCCGTTTTTTGAATCAAGAGATGAAACCGGGATATCCGCCTCCTTGCTTTGCCAGAAGCTCATACTCTTCGACGGAATCCTTTTGGATCACCGCAAAACGAGAATATGGCGACGTATCGACTGCATCAAATATCCATGAATAAGAGCAGTTCAAAGAAATTAGAAGTTGCAAAACAATGTAACAAGATCTTACTCGATGTACGACCGCACTTCTGTTAGGTTGTTAAAGAGATACAATGAAATGATCCGCCATTCTTCAACATCCAACGATACTGGTTTCCAAGCACTGGATGGTGCGAGATTCCCTTTGAATAGGCTGAGGTTAGACTGACTCTTTGTAGGCTCGTCAGCATTGTACCGAGGCTTTGGATTATGCAAATGACGTTTTTTGGCTTCATAGTGTGCTGTCATGAAGTTTGACGCCTCCTCAGTGATGAATGCCTCGGCCATCGATGCTTCTATTCTACATTTATTTTTACATTTTGCTCGAAGTGTCTTCTGCATGATCTTAGTTGAGTAGCACCAAGGATTTTGCATGGGCCCCCCCAATCATGCCTCGGTCGGGAGATACAAAATCAAGTGTTGCATTAGATTAAAGAAGCTTGGCGGAAAGATCAACTCTAACTTGCAGATCAACTCCGACGCCAACTGTTCCATTTCTTCTAGTAGGACAGGTGATAGTTCTTTCGCACAAAGAACACGGAAGAAATAGCTCATCTCTAGCAGTATTAGCCATTCATCCTCAGGGATGAAGCCACGCAACATCACCGGCATTATCCGCTCTATCCATATGTGCCAATCATAACTTTTTAGACCAGATATTTTCAATTTATCAAGATTCGCTCCCCTCTTTAGATTTGTTGCATACCCACCGGGAACATCAACTGCATTTTCACCCACAAAAGAATTTCCTTCATAGCTGGCCTTCCAAGATTGAACCATGCCTTTGGCTTCTTCCAGTTCCGCTTTCCTTTCGGTTCTTGCATGTTTTGTAATGGTCTATCACAGAGCTCCTCTAGATCATCTCTAGCCTTAGTGTTATCCTTTGATTTCCCCTCTATGCCAAACAATGTACCAAAAATGGCTTCGACGATATTCTTTTTAGTGTGCATCACATCGATGTTGTGTGGGCAAAGCAGGTCTTTGAAGTAAGGCAGATCCCAGAAGCATGTCTTGTGAGTCCATGCGTGTTCCTTATTATACCCCTTGAAATACCCTGGACGCTCTGGATCTGGATCGAGAGCATTTATCTGATCTAGGGTCTGTTGGCTTGTCAACGCAGGTGGTGCAGAGTGTTTGACAACTCTACCTTTCATGAAGTTCTTCTTGTCTTTCCTGAACTTATGGTGAGGATCTAGAAACTGTCTATGCAAGTCAAAGCAACTATACTTGCGCCCCGCCGCCGGTCAACGAAACTCAAGAGCTCCCTTGCATGTGGGGCACGGGAACCTTCCATGCACACACCAGCCAATGAATAGCGCATACGCCGGCAAGTCATGCGTCGAGTACATGTACCGGACACGCATTATGAAGTTCTGTTTGCTAAAGGCATCGTATGTCTTGAACCCATTATCCCAAGCTTCTTGCAATTCGTCCTTAAGCGGCTGCATGTACACATTCATATTCTTCCCCGGATAGTTGGGCCCTGGAATTATCAACGTCAGGAAAATGTTCTTTCTTTGCATAATCTGCCCGGGGGAGGGGGGGAGATTGAGTGGAATGACAAACACGGGCCAACAGCTGTATGGGGCTGCCATCTGACCAAACACACTGAACCCATCTGTGCTGGCGGCGACTCGAGGATGCCTTGGATCTGCCATTTTTTCCTTATGTAATGCATTGAAGCGCTTGCACGCTTCACCATCCGATGTGTGCACCATCATCACATTCCCATCTGCATCTAGTTCGGTTCTTTGGCCCGTTTTGTGCCATGTCATCTGTCTGGCCGTCTCTTTGACCATGAAAATACATTGAAGTCTTGGTATGATTGGCATATACCGAAGAACATTAATGGGTATTTTGGTCTGCGTCTTCTCACCTATACCGTTGTCTACCACATCATACCTGGAAGAATTGCAAATGGGACAATAGTCCATGTCCTCATACTGAAGCCTAAATAAGACACATCCTTTCTCACAGGCATGTATCTTCTCATAGGGCATCTTAAGAGCACGGAGGATTTTGCCTGACTAGTACAGGTTTGGAGGTAGCACATGGCCTTTGGGTAGAAATTGTCCGAAAACTATCATCATTGTGACGTAGCATTCTCTGCCCAAGTTGAATTGAGCCTTCAAAGCCATTATTTGTGAGATGGCATCCAGCTGACAAACCTCAGTGTGCTCGTGGAGAGGACGTTTTGAGGACTCCAACATTTCAATGAAGGCCTTTGCAGATTCCTCCATCTCCTTGTCCGAGTCCCAAGCATCGTCAAAGTCTTACACCATGCCTGCGGTCCCGGTACCATACTCGTCGGTGCGACGACGAACCACCTCGGCTCTGGCACTTTGGGCAGACTCACCATGTAATGTCCAAACCGTGTAACCAGACCTAAAACCATACTTCTGCAGGTGTTTACTCATTTGAAGCTCGTCCCTCTGATTATAGTTGTCGCACCGAGCACAGGGGCACCAGCTAAATTCCTGGCCATTTGCAAATACAACTCTAACAAACCCCTTAGGTTTTGCTAACCATTCCTCGGTCCAAACATACTGACTAGTGTAACCGGTGTACATCCATGCACGATCACTCATATTGACTTCCTACCGGACACACAAGAAATATATACATAATTAGGCAAACCATATCCATCAGTTAATGGAGTTTGTTAGTTTTATTATGTCCATGCAACCTACACGCTAATAGGTAAGGATAGGTCCTAATCCCACCCGAGTATGTGTAGATTTGGTTCGTTTTCCCATGCTCTGCTCCGGATCTGACGCAAAATTTCGGCAACACCTCCCCGCTGTTCTCCTGATACACGTCTCGGCAATAAGCAGAGAGGATGTGTACCCAGAGAACAACAGGGAGGCACTAACGAAATTCTGCATCGGATCTGGAGCTGACCATATGGGAAAACGAACCCAATCTACACATACTCAGGCTGTCCATGGGTAATTTGAAAGAATCACAATTATAAATATGCAAATGCATGCATATTTATAGATGTAAGCCTTTCAAACGGGAGACACATAGTGGTTACGCATACTGATGATTGACACCTATAGCTAGCAAGTTCCATCGGCACGAAGACCGAAGCAGAGCAAATGAAGGGGGGAGGAGGAGATGTCATTTGTGCTCACCAACGAACGCAGGGGCGGAGCTCGTCGAACACTAGACCCTCGGAACGACGAAATAACTGCATATTTAAATTGAAAGATGAGTAACATAGCAAGTATTCGACACCGATGGCCACATGTACCTCGGATTGACGATACTTGCTATTTACGGTACCATCGGCACCGAGGAACCCTCTAACCCGCTCGTCCCCGGGTAAACTAAATAGCAACTACAATGGGTGCAAGGTACATGAGGCTCTCGGCGTTGAACACTACATCCACATCCCACAAGTGAAATCGGCGCCCGGCGTCCCAGAAAAATAGTTCTGGTGGCCGATTGCTACGTCTTGAGCTTGCGTTGGTTTTCCTCGAAGAGGAGAGGGTGATGCATCAATAGTAGGGTAAGTATTTCCCTCAGTTTTTGAGAACCAAGGTATCAATCCAGTAGGAGGCTCCTCAAAAGTCCCACGCACCTACACAAACAAACTGAGAACTCGCAACCAATGCGATAAAGGGGTTGTCAATCCCTTCACAACCACTTGCGGAAGTGAGATCTGATAGAGATAGTATGATAACATAAATATATTTTTGGTATTTTATAATATAGATGCAAAAAGTAAAGATGCAAATAAAAGTATATTGGAAGCAAATATGATAAGAGATAGACTCGGGGGCCATAGGTTTCACTAGAGGCTTCTCTCGAGATAGCATAAGTATTACGGTGGGTGAACAAATTACTGTCGAGCAATTGATAGAAAAGCGAATAATTATGAGATTATCTAGGCATGATCATGTATATAGGCATCACGTCCATAACAAGTAGACCGACTCCTGCCTGCATCTACTACTATTACTCCACACATCGACCGACTCCTGCCTGCATCTAGAGTATTAAGTTCATAAGAATAGAGTAACGCCTTAAGCAAGATGACATGATGTAGAGGGATAAACTCATGTAATATGATATAAACCCCATCTTGTTATCCTCCATGGCAACAATACAATACGTGTCTTGCAACCCTTTCTGTCACTGGGTAAGAACACCGCAAGATTGAACCCAAAGCTAAGCACTTCTCCCATGGCAAGAAAGATCAATCTAGTAGGCCAAACCAAACCGATAATTCGAAGAGACTTGCAAAGATAACTCAATCATACATAAAAGAATTCAGAGAAGAATCAAATATTATTCATAGATAAACTTCATCATAAACCCACAATTCATCGGATCTCGACAAACACACCGCAAAAAGAGTTTACATCGAATAGATCTCCACAAGAGAGGGGGAGAACATTGTATTGAGATCCAAAAAGAGAGAAGAAGCCATCTAGCTAATAACTATGGACCCGTAGGTCTGTGGTAAACTACTCACAACTCATCGGAGGGGCAAGGATGTTGATGTAGAGGCCCTCCATGGTCGATTCCCCCTCCGGCAGAACACCGGCGAAGGCTCCAAGATGGGATCTCGCGGATACAGAAGGTTACGGCGGTGGAAATTGTGTTTCGGGTGCTCCCTGGATGTTTTCGGGGTACGTAGGTATATATAGGAGGAAGAAGTACGTCGGTGGCCGCCCGAGGGGCCCACGAGACAGGGGCGCGCCCTACAGGGGGGGCGCCCTCCTATCTCGTGGGAGCCTCGGCTGCTTCTTGGCTTGCACTCCAAGTCCTCTGGATCACGTTCGTTCCAAAAATCACGCTCCCGAAGGTTTCATTCCGTTTGGACTCCATTTGATATTCCTTTTCTTCGAAATACTGAAATAGGCAAAAAAACAGCAATACGGGCTGGGCCTCCGGTTAGTAGGTTAGTCCCAAAAATGATATAAATGTGTAAAATAAAGCCCATAAACATCCAAAAGGGGTAATATAATAGCATGGAACAATAAAAATTATAGATACGTTGGAGACGTATCAAGCATCCCCAAGCTTAATTCCTGCTCGTCCTCGAGTAGGTAAATGATAAAAAGAAATTTTTGATGTGGAATGCTACCTAGCATAATTCTCAATGTAATTTTCTTTATTGTGGCATGAATGTTCAGATCCAAATGATTCAAAATAAAAGCTTATAAAACATAAAAATAATAATGCTTCAAAGCATACTAACAAATAATCATGTCCTATCAAAATAGCATAGCCAAAGAAAGCTTATCCCTACAAAATCATATAGTTAGGCCATGCTTCATTTTCATTACACAAAATACTCCCATCATGCACAACCCCGATGACGAGCCGAGCAATTGTTTCATACTTTTTAACGCGCTTCAGCTTTTTCAACTCTTACGCAATACATGAGCGCAAGCCATGGACATAGCACTATGGTGGTATATGGTGGTGGTTGTGAGGACAAAAAGGGAGAAGATAGTCTCACATCAACTAGGCGTATTAACGGGCTATATGGAGATGCCCATTAATAGATATCAATGTGAGTGAGTAGGGATTGCCATGCAACGGATGCACTAGAGCTATAAATATATGAAAGCTCAACAAAAGAAACTAAGTGGGTGTGCATCCAACTTGCTTGCTCACGAAGACCTAGGGCATTTTGAGGAAGCCCATCATTGGAATATACAAGCCAAGTTCTATAATGAAAAATTCCCACTTAGTATATGAAAGTGACAACATAGGAGACTCTCTATCATGAAGATCATGGTGCTACTTTGAAGCACAAGTGTGGAAAAAGAGATAGTAGCATTGTCCCTTCTCTCTTTTTCTCTCATTTTTTTTCTTTTCTTTTTTCCTTTTTTTCTTTGGCCTTTCTTTTTTCTTTTTGGCCTTTCTCATTTTTTTTTCTTTTCTCATTTTTTTCTTTTTGTAAAGTCCGAAGTCTCATCCCGACTTGTGGGGGAATCATAGCCTTCATCATCCTTTCCTCACTAGGACAATGCTCTAATAATGAAGATCATCACACTTATATGGATTTACAACTCAAGAATTACAACTCAAAGCTAGAACAAGATATGACTCTATATGAATGCCTCCGGCAGTGTACCGGGATATGCAATGAATCAAGAGCAACATGTATGAAAATTATGAAGGTGGCCTTGCCACAAATACGATGTCAACTACATGATCATGCAAAAGAGCAATATGACAATGATGGGACGTGTCATAATAAACGTAACGGTGGAAAGTTGCATGGCAATATATCTCGGAATGGCTATGGAAATGCCATAATAGGTAGGTATGGTGGCTGTTTTGAGGAAGGTAAATAAAGGGTTTATGATACCGGCGAAAGTTGCACGGTAATAATAAAGGCTAGCAAAGTGAAAGGATGAGTGTGCGTATATCCATGGACTCACATTAGTCAAAAAAGAACTCATATACTTATTGCAAAAGTCTACTTAGCCCTCGAAGCAAAGTACTACTACGCATGCCCCAAGAGGGATAGATTGGTAGGAAAAGACCATCGCTCGTCCCCGACTGCCACTCATAAGGAAGACAATAAAAAGAGCACATCATGCAACAAATTTGTCACACAACTTTTACCATACGTGCATGCTACGGGACTTGCCAACTTCAACAAAAGTATTTCTCAATTTCATAATTACCCACTAGCATGACCCTAACATTACTACCTTTATATCTCAAAACAATTATCAAGCATCAAGTTGATCATAGCATCCAATTCTTTTTCTATGATAGTTTTTATTATACCCAACTTGGATGCTCATCATTCTAAGACCAACTTTGTAACCATAGAAAATACCATGCTGTTCTAAAAGACTCTCAAAATAATATAAGTGAAGCATGAGAGACTAGAAATTTCTTCAAAATTAAGACACCACCGTGCTCTAAAAGATATAAGTGAAGCACTAGAGCAAAAACTATCAAGCTCAAAAGATATAAGTGAAGCACATAGAGTATTCTAGCAAATTCTAATCAAATAGGCTTCTCCCAAAAGGTGTGTACATCAAGGATGATTGTGGTAAACTAAAAAGCAAAGACTAATATAATAAACGACGCTCCAAGCAAAACACATATCATGTAGCGAATAAAAATATAGCTCCAAGTAAAGTTACCAATGAACGAAGACGAAAGAGGGGATGCCTTCCCGAGGCATCCCCAAGCTTAGGCTTTTGGATATTCTTGAATATCTTGGGGTGCCTTGGGCATCCCCAAGCTTAGGCTCTTGCCACTCCTTATTCCATAGTCCATCAAAGCTTTACCCAAAACTTGAAAACTTCACAACACAAAACTCAACAGGAAATCTTATAAGCTCCGTTAGTGAAAGAAAAGAAAACCACCACATAAGGTACTGAAATTAACTCATTCTTTATTTATTTTGGTGTTAAACCTACTGTATTCCAACTTCTCTATGGTTTATAAACTATTTTACTAGCCATAGATGCATCAAAATAAGCAAACAACACACCAAAAACAGAATCTGTCAAAAACGGAACAGTCCGTAGAAATCTGTAACTAACGCAAACTTATGGAACTCTAAAAATCCTACCAAACTAGGACGTACTATAAAATTTGTTTATTGATCATAAACAAAAAGAATCAATGCAAAAGCACGTTTCTGTGATTTATTGAATTTTTCTCGTGAGCGCAAAGTTTGTGTTTTTCATCAAAATCAAATCAACTATCATCATAGTTTATCCTATAGGTTCTACTTGGCACAAACACTAATTAAAAGATAAAAACACATCTAAACAAAGATTAGACGCAATGTTTATTAATAAACAGGAGCAAAAACAAAAAACATAAAGAAAAATTGGGTTGCCTCCCAACTAGCGCTATCGTTTAACGCCCCTAGGTAGGCATAAAAGCGAAGATAGATCTAAGGAGTGCCTTCTTTGGCACTAAATTCATAATTAGCCCGCATGATAGATTCATAAAGTAATTTGACTTTCTTTCTTGGAAAGTGCTCCATGCCTTTCTTTAATGTAAATTGGAATCTAATATTCCCTTCCTTCATATCAATAATCACACCAATCGTTCTAAAGAAAGGTCTACCAAGAATAATAGGGCAAGAAAGATTGCAATCTATATCAAGAACGATAAAATATACGGGCACCAAATTTCTATTTGCAACAATGAGAACATCATTGATCCTTCCCATTGGCTTTTTAATGGTGGAATCCGCAAGGTGCAAACTTAAAGAGCAATCATCAAGATCATGGAAACCTAGAATATCACATAAAGTTTTTGGAATTGTGGAAACACTAGCACCCAAATCACACAAAGCAAAACACTCATAATCTTTAATTCTAATCTTTATAGTAGGTTCCCACTCATCATTAAGTTTTCTCGGTATAGAAACTTCCAAATTAAGTTTTTCATCATAAGATTGCAACAAAGCATCAATGATATGTTCGGTAAAAGCTTTATTTTGACTATAAGCATGAGGAGAATTAACAACGGATTGCAACAAGGAAATACAACCTTTTAAAGAACAATTATCATAATCAAATTCCTTGAAATCCGAGATAGTAGGTTCAATGTTATTTGAAGTTGTGACCTCTCCAATCTCACTTTTACCAAATTTAGCATCAAGATCTAAAGACTCCGAATTCTTGGGACGCCTTCTAGGCAAAGTTGATTAATCATCAGTCCCATAATCATCAAAATTCATATTGCAAAACATAGATCTAATAGGAGACACATCAATAACTTTAAGATCTTCATCATTATTTTCATGGAAACTAGAAGAACACGCTTTTATAAAGTTATCTTTCTTAGCACGTAATCTAGCAGTTCTTTCCTTACACCCATCAATGGAAATTATCATTACTTTGAGAGACTCATTGATAGCATGCTTAGGAGGAGAAGATCTAAGTTTAAGAGAATCAACATCAAGCGAAAGTCTATCAACATTCCTAGCCAAATCATCAACTTTGAGCAATTTTTCTTCAAGCAAGGCATTAAAATTCTTTTGAGAAATCATAAATTCTTTCACACTAATCTCAAAATCAGAGGGCATCTTATTAAAATTACTATCAGAATTATTGTAGTAATTTCCATAATTATTAGAGGAATTACTAGGGAACGGTCTAGCATTAAAATTTCCTCTATAAGCATTGTTTCCAAAACTATTCCTACCAACAAAATTCACATCCATAGATTCATTATTATTCTCAATCAAGGATGACAAAGGCATATCATTGGGATCGAGAGGAGTATTTTTAGTAGCAAAAAATTTCATAAGTTCATCCATCTTTCCACTCAAAACATTGATTTCTTCTATAGCATGTACTTTTTTACTAGAAGATCTATCGGTGTGCCATTGAGAATAATTAGCCATAATATTATCAAGAAGCTTTGTAGCATCTCCTAACGTGATTTCCATAAACGTGCCTCCCGCGGCCGAATCTAAGAGATTTCTAGAAGCAAAGTTCAACCCGGCATAAAAAATTTGTATGATCATCCATAAATTCAAACCATGAGTAGGGCAATTATGAAGCATCAATTTCATTCTTTCCCAAGATTGGGCAACATGCTCATGATCAAGTTGTTTAAATTTCATAATATCGTTCCTAAGAATGATAATCTTAGCGGGATGAATATACTTAGAGATAAAAGCATCTTTGCACTTGTTCCAAGAATCAATACTATTTTTAGGCAAAGACGAAAACCAAACTTTAGCACGATCTCTAAGAGAAAACGGAAATAACTTCAATTTGACAATATTTTTATCTGTATCTTTCTTCTTTTGCATATCACACAAATCAACAAAGTTGTTTAGATGAGTAGCGGCATCTTCACTAGGAAGGCCGGCGAATTGATCTTTCATAACAAGATTCAGCAAAGCAGCATTGAGTTCATAAGACTCAACATGATTAAGAGGAGCAATCGGAGTACTAAGGAAATCATTATTATTGGTATTCGAGAAAATCACACAATTTGGTATTATCTTGCGCCATGGCAACAAGTAATCCAACACACAAGCAAAAAGGCAAGCAAAAAGAGAGGAGTAGATTGGGAAAGAGAAGGCGAATAAAATGGCAAGGGTGAAGTGGGGGAGAGGAAAACGAGAGGCAAATGGCAAATAATGTAAATGCGAGGGAGATGAGTTTGTGATGGGTACTTGGTATGTCTTGACTTGAGTGAAGACCTCCCCGGCAATGCGCCAGAAACCCTTCTTGCTACGTCTTGAGCTTGCGTTGGTTTTCCTCGAAGAGGAGAGGGTGATGCAGCAATAGTAGCGTAAGTATTTCCCTCGGTTTTTGAGAACCAAGGTATCAATCCAGTAGGAGGCTCCTCAAAAGTCCCACGCACCTACACAAACAAACTAAGAACTCGCAACCAATGCGATAAAGGGGTTGTCAATCCCTTCACGGCCACTTGCGAAAGTGAGATCTGATAGAGATAGTATGATAAGATAAAGATATTTTTGGTATTTTATAATATAGATGCAAAAAGTAAAGATGCAAATAAAAGTAGATTGGAAGCAAATACGATAAGAGATAGACCCGGGGGCCATAGGTTTCACAAGAGGCTTCTCTCGAGATAGCACAAGTATTACGGTGGGTGCACAAATTACTGTTGAGCAATTGATAGAAAAGCGAATAATTATGAGATTATCTAGGCATGATCATGTATATAGGCATCATGTCCATAACAAGTAGACCGATTCCTACCTACATCTACTACTATTACTCCACACATCGACCGACTCCTGCCTGCATCTAGAGTATTAAGTTCATAAGAACAGAGTAACGCCTTAAGCAAGATGACATGATGTAGAGGGATAAACTCATGCAATATGATATAAACCCCATCTTGTTATCCTCGATGGCAACAATACAATACGTGTCTTGCAACCCTTTCTGTCACTGGGTAAGAACACCGCAAGATTGAACCCAAAGCTAAGCACTTCTCCCATGGCAAGAAAGATCAATCTAGTAGGCCAGACCAAACTGATAATTCGAAGAGACTTGCAAAGATAACTCAATCATAGATAAAAGAATTCAGAGAAGATTCAAATATTATTCATAGATAAACTTGATCATAAACCCACAATTCATCGGATCTCGACAAACACACCGCAAAAAGAGAATACATCGAATAGATATCCACAAGAGAGGGGGAGAACATTGTATTGAGATCCAAAAAGAGAGAAGAGGCCATCTAGCTAATAACTATGGACTCGTAGGTCTGTGGTAAACTACTCACAACTCATTGGAGGGGCAAGGATGTTGATGTAGAGGCCCTCCATGGTCGATTCCCCCTCCGACAGAACGTCGGCGAAGGCTCCAAGATGGGATCTTGCGGATACAGAAGGTTACGGCGGTGGAAATTGTGTTTCGGGTGCTCCCAGGATGTTTTCAGGGTACGCAGGTATATATAGGAGGAAGAAGTACGTCAGTGGCCGCCCGAGGGGCCCACAAGACAGGGGAGCGTGCCCTCCTATCTCGTGGGAGTCTGGCTGCTTCTTGGCTTGCTCCAAGTCCTCTGGATCACGTTCGTTCCAAAAATCACGCTCCCGAAGGTTTCATTCCGTTTGGACTCCGTTTGATATTCCTTTTCTTCAAAATACTGAAATAGGCACACAAAAAACAATACGAGCTGGGCCTCTGGTTAATAGGTTAGTCCCAAAAATGATATAAATGTGTAGAATGAAGCCCATAAACATTCAAAAGGGGTAATATAATAGCATGGAACAATCAAAAATTATAGATACATTGGAGATGTATCACCGATGACGGTCGAACACCTTGACGAATTTGTCTAGCAGCCTCTGCGATGAGGATTAAAGCCAAGTTTTGAAATTTTCAAACAACCAAACCGACTTGAGTTAGTTTGGGTGTTTCAAGTTTCAACACTTATCTTTCAATCGTCATCTCTGAGGCGGCCGGACAAATTTTCAATGGTGTTCGACCGCCATCGACGCCAAGAACTGTTACTGCTGGACGCAGGTCCCCTGTGTCACTTGTGGGACATGGATGTAGTATTCAACACCGACGGCCACATGTACCTCGCACTGACGATACTTAGTATTTACGGTACCATTGACACCGAGGAACCCCCTAATTAACCCCCTAATAATTAACCTAAATGGCAAGTATCATCTATGCGAGATACATGTGGCGCTCGACGTTGAACACTAAATCCACATCCCACAAGTGAAGCCGGCGCCCGGCGCTTTGGGACGCCGGACGTCTGCGTCATTTGTGGGACGTGGATGTAGTGTTCGACACCGACAGCCACATGTATCTCGCACCGACGATACTTGCTATTTAGGGTCTTCTTCTTCTTCTTCTTCTTCTTCTTCTTCTTCTTCTTCTTCTTCTTCCTCCCTCATCCTCCTACTTCTACTCCTCTTCTTCTTCTAAACTGAAACTAAAACTAATCTAAGATAAACTAAAACTAAAACTAGAACTAAACTGAAAATAAAACTAGAACTAAAACTAAAACTAAACTAAAAGAAACTAAACTAAAAAAAGGGGGGAAGAACAAACCTGTAGGGGATCGCTGGTGGAGGGCGAGGTTGGCCGGTGGGGCGGGGCGGTGCGGGGGCCGCGGGGAGGAGGGCGGCAGCAGGCCGCGGGGAGGGGTCCGGCACCGGGGTGGCCCAGCGCTGGCCTCTCCGGCGACGCGGCGCGGCGCAGCGGCGGGGCACGGTAGGGTTCCTCTTCGCGTGGGGGGCGGAGGGCTGGACGGGGGGCTGGGTCCGTGGGGCGGGGCTGTCCGGCAGGGGCGACAGTGGCAGCGGTAGCTGCGAGGAAGGAGAGAGGCGGGTGCACGGGGGAGGGGAGACAGAGAAAGAGAGAGGGGGAGACGGCATGACTCTTTAAGTGGGCCTTCTTTGCCGTCTACTAGCAGACGGCAAAGAGGGTGACCGTTTAGGGGTGTCTTACGTCTCCTCTTTGTCGTTCGCTGGCGGACGGCAAAGAACCTGACCTAGCCACGTCGTGCCCTGTGGGGCCCACCTGGCCCTTTGCCGTCTGCCTTCCAGCTCTTTGCCGTCAGCTGGCTGACAGCAAAGAATCAGCTGACGGCAAATACCCATTTTTCCATCAGCCCTTTCTTTGCCGTCCCCTTTGTTAAAGCGGATGGCAAAGAGCCTCTTTGCCGTCAGCTGGCAGACGGCAAAGATGTGGCTGACGGCAAATTGCTAGATTCCAGTAGTGTATGTTCTGAGATTGATGTTGCTATGACTTTGCTATGCTTAATGCTTGCCACTAGGATCCGAGTGCCATGAATTCAGATCTGAACCCTTTATGTTTTCATGAATATATTTGTGTTTTTGATCCAATCTTGCAAGTTATAGACACCTATTACGAGTTATGATCCGCATACCCGAACGTGACAATAATTGGGATTCTTTCTAATGATTACTGTAGTATGAGGAGTTCATGTGTTCACTAAGTGTTAATGCTTTGTTCCGGTTCTCTATTAAAAGAAGGTCTTAATATCCCTAATTTTCGATTAGGACCCCGCTGCCATGGGAGGGTAGGACAAACGATGTCATGCAAGTTCTTTTCCATAAGCACGCATGACTATTTACAAAATACATGCCTACATTATATTGATGAATTGGAGCTAGTTCTGTGTCGCCCTAGGTTGTAACTATTGCATGATGAATGTCATCCAGCATAATTATCCATCACATATCAATGCCTATGAGCTTTTCACATATTGATCTTTGCTAAGTTACTTTTGTTGCTACTGCTAGTACAACCGCTACAAAACTGCTACTGTTACTTTTGCCACTGTTACCATTACTTTCATACTACTTTGCTACTAAATAATTTGTTGTAGATATTAAGTCTTCCAGGTGTGGTTGAATTGACAACTCAGCTGCTAATACTTGAGAATATTCTTTGGCTCCCCTTGTGTTGAATCAATAAATTTGGGTTGAATACTCTACCCTCGAGAACTGTTGCGATCCTCTATACTTGTGGGTTATCAATGGCCGCCATGGTTGGATGATACTTCAGGTTGGCACTTAATCTTTACTCCATGCACATAATTTAATTGGGGTTAGCATGCTTTGTATGGACCCCAAGAACAATTCCTTATAATGCACACCATTTGTGTATTTCTTTTGGTCTAGGACAAAGGATATGTAGAAGACTGGATTTGATGTCCTGGAATGACAACTATTAGCGTGTTCCTGATGCTCTGTATGTTGTTATTCCTTCATAATTGCAACAAAGTGAGCATTATAGGCTCAAAGAGAAATCTTCTGAATTTTTTAGTCCATATCTTTATTTTCTTCCTCGACAATTCATGATGTACCATGTAGTAATTTTGATTTTTCATTCGGATGTTATTTTCTTTACAAATCTGTAAGTTACACACAATTCCTGTTTGCTATTTAGTTTTGCTAATTCTTGGAATGTTCCCATGTTTGTTCTTTCAGAGTGCTTCTGATGGCGTATTTGTGCTCATGTTGATCAATAGGACACCATGCATTCATTAACAAAAAATTGGAGTTAACTAAATATTGCCTCAGTAAACTGAATATTGCTTGTGTTAACATGGAGTATGCAGCAACATGGAGTTAAACTTAACATTCATTACTAAAACATGGATGCTTCAGAGCAAGTAGCACACCATGTATTTAAATGTTCAGTTAACTTTGAAATTGTTGGAGTTACTAAAATATGGAGTTAAATTCACAGTACCTTTGAATATAAATGTTTGAGTACTCCAAGCATGTTTGATATCAACAAATGTTTGATACAGCATGTAGTGCCATCATCTCATGATTTTGCTCATGGTTTCTTTTTACTGCCATGAATGTATTTTGAGTACATCAACTAAATTTTAATTCAGTTCACAATGCACACAATTTTGGTGACTCTTGCATGCTCAAGCTTTGCATCGCTTGGACGTGTGCTAAGTCGTTCATGGATTCATGTTGGTTCTTGTGTTGCATTGCACTAACTCTTTCCCGCCTTGCTGGAGGAGATGAAGCACATGGCAAAGCACGAGTTCATTGTGCACTTAAGAAGGTATAGTAGTGCCCTGTAGTAGTAACTCTTTCCCGCCTTGCTGCAATTTTCTCTTCAATACAGTATACTGCACCATCAGTGATGCAACGCCAACAATCACCATTGCAAAGAACTAGAGATCATTTGTACTCCTAATTGTATGCATACATGGAAGAAAACCCCAAATTGAAATTGGAATTATCTGTTGACTGCAAATTGGGATTTAAACTTGGTCAAAATGATGAGAGATCAATTTGCAAGAGTTGGATCAATTTGCATGTGTAATGTAATATTGAATTTTCAATTTTTCCACGCATACTTCTTGTATAGATCAATTTGTCAATTTTCAAGCCAACTTGTCAATTTACAGGTTACAATAGACAGAACTTCTCTTATAGATCAATTCATGTTTCTCGCCATCCTCCTCATCACGTAGCAGAGGAGGCGTCCTGGAGTGCTGTGGAGGCATTTTGGTCGTGGAGCATGGCCTTGCAGTTCCTGGAGCGTGGGAAGGGCATGTGACACTAAACAAAGACGCATCCGTGACATTTTGGGCCGAACGAATTTTTTTCTGTCATGCTTATGACACTTCTATGATGATAATTGTGACAAAACCACGTATCATCATAGATGTTCTGGGCTCCTACTTCTATGACAAAAAATCACGACAGAAAATGGGCTTTTCATCCTAGGCGGGCCGGGGGCGCTCCTGCATGACATTCTTTGGGCCATCCATGATGGAAAAAATTGTGGTAGAAGCGAGGGCGAGGAAAATTTCAGGGAGTTCCCGGTTACGATGGGTGGTCAGGGCAGAGCGATGCACGGGGTTTGCGTGTTTCTCTCGTACACGTATGCGCGTGTGTGCAAGGCATTGGGCTATAGCTGAACCCAAGGGATCACATTGCTAGCTATGTTACCAAACCCGAGCGATCGATCCCTTGGCTGTTAACTAAACCCGAGCGATTCATTCACTGTTGACTGAACCTGAACGATTCCTTCGCTGCTGTTGCTAACCGAACCGAGCGATCGATCACTGCTGCTACTTATTGAAGCCGATCAAGCCCCTATGCGAGATGTAGCCAGCCGGTGTTGGTTACCTCTCGATGAACAGTGACAGTTTCTACCGTGCGTGCGGTACGTAGAATGAGTCAAGACGTGGTGAGTCGAGCCTGTTGGTTGGCTGTGGATCAACAGTTCCAGATGGGGGTTGGATGAACAGGACCCCGTCATAGTAGGTCATTGCCTTTGGATGAACAGGACCCCGAGGAAGCCGCCGCACCCCAGCCGGTTGGGGGTGGATGAACAGGACCCCGTGGAGGCTCTATGAACAGTAGCCGGTGGAGGCTGGATGAACAGTAGCCCGTGGATGAACAGTAGCTGGTGGAGGCTGGAGGAGGTCGACGGTGGATGAACAGTAGCCCAGGGAGGCTAGAGCGAGGCAGTAGACAGTGGATGAATAGGACCCCATTTCACTGTAGGCGCTCCAACAGAAGTCCGTTTCCTCTGTTTTGTGGTACGCCACACCCCTCTCGATCAACAGCACCCCGTTTCAACCGTAGGCACTCAAACAGAAGGTCGTTTCCTCCGTTATGCGGTACGCCAGACCCTTCCCGGTGAATAGGACCCTATTTCGACCATACACCATCGAATAAAAGGCCGTTTTCCTCCATTTTGTGGTACGTCAGACCCCGTTCCGGCTGTTTCGTCCAAGCCAGTTGGCTCCCATTGAACACGACGTGTTCCGACCCAGTCTGTTACCTCCTGATGAACAGGACGATGTTTCTCTGTTCCGACCCAGCCGGTTGGCTGCCGATGAACATGACACCGTTTCTGTCGTCCGTTGCCTCTCCATGTACACGAGCCCTGGCTGTATGTATGCGCGAGGAGGCGTTCGAGACCCCGCCCGTATGTACGTAAGTGGCCGTATTTTTTGGCATCTGGTTGTACGCACGTGTACACGGGTTTGTCTAGACTGCCTAAACTGCTACATCGGGGGCTCTACTACTACACATGCCACTGCTTGCTCATCCAAGGTTCATTGTTGCAGAGACCCCGATCGACCAGTATGTACGTACATATTCGTGACCAGACAGACAACCATACATATGGTTAGACCGGGTGGGTCCCAGCTGTCAGGGAGAATAAGGAGGCACTTCCTTGCGTGTGAAGATATAACTGGTGGGTCCTAGCTGTCAGAGGGAAACGTATTTTTTGCAAAAGACAGAGGCCCTTCCGATGGGTCCCCACTGTCAGGTGGAGGAATAATTATTTTACACTTAATAAGGAGGCACTTACTTGCTGTGGTAGTGGACCCAGTTGTCGGCCTCTCCACATACAGTCCTCTTCTGATGGAAGTCATTCCTTGACCATGTTGACCACACCGCGCTGAGAGCACCAAGGCGGTGGATGACGGCGAGGCCTAGGAAGGGGACGACACGAAGCCGGGGAAGACGCGGCAGTGCATGCCCACGCGGAGGGGAGTACAAGGGTTGACTGGTTCAGCTGCGGTGTGAGGATGTCGTCACCGCAGAATAACATGGGTTGTGGGTGAGTAGAGGGATGGCTGGCCAGCAGTTGGAGTAGGATGGGCAGTGAGGCATGCGCGGAAGCACAGCTGGCCACGGGAGGCAGGAGCAGGCGGCATGGCCCGCGATGGTTTGGGCGGCTAGAGCAAGAAGACCATAGGTTGAAGAAGCATGACGGCTGTTGGATGGACATCGTACGGTCAAAAATAGTTAGAATCATTTATATTGACTGAGTTGACAAAACCCAGCGTCCGCGTCAAACTTAGTAGGCCCACAAGTCAACCTCCAAATATGGTGGGTCCCACCTAGCAGCGGGGCTAATCATTTTTTGTGCGTAATAAGGAGGCACTTCCTTGCGTGTGAAGATATAGCTGGTGAGTCTAAGCTATCAGCGGGAGGAATATTTCGCAAAATACAGAGGCGCTTCCGGTGGGTCCCGGCTATCAGGTGGAGGAATCATTATTTTGTGTATAATAAGGAGGCACTTCCTTGTGTGCGGCTGTGGACATAGCTGTCATCCTCTCCATGTTTGACCATGCCACACTGAGAGCACTAGGGAGATGGACGACGGTGAGGCCTATGAAGGGAACAACCCGAAGCCGGAGAAGACTCGGAAGTTGTTTCCCACACGGAGGGGAGTACGAGGAGGTTTACTGGTTTGTCTGTTGTTGCCGGAAAATAACAGGAGGTCTGGGTGAGTAACGGGGATGGCCAGGCCAGCGATGGGAGTGGTGTGGGGTGGTTAGGCCTTTGCGACAGCACATCCGGCCATGGGAGGCCTGAGCAGGCAGTACGACCGGCGCTAGTTTGGGCGGCTGGAGCAAGAAGACTAGAGGTTGAAGCAGCAGCACAGCCGTTGGATTAACAATCTAACGGTCACTTCTGCTATAATCGTTTGTGGACTAAGTTGACAAAGCCTTTCATAAACGTCAACCTTGTAGACCCACAAGTCAGCCTCCAAATATGTCCCAAACAGAATACAACCGGAAATTTCTAGCCAGATTTAAATTAATTTAAAAAATAAGCATACCTTAATGTAAAATCCAAAGAAATTTTACCCGCACAAAAACAATGAAATTTAAAATATCAAAATCGGAAAGACAAAAGTAATTTGGAACTAATGTCATGCTTGCTGTATTCTTCATTTTACAGCCCATTTCTTATTACTTATAGCCCATTTTCTAGTCAAGCCGAATGCATCCCTCCTCGTCTTGAAACATTTCAGGCCCAGCAGGGCATAGAAATGCAAGTAGGCCTCCGTTGGTTATTCTGAAAAAAAAACAAAATAGCTGGGCTAGCCATTTTCAGAAAGAAAAAACAAAATTGGGTTGGTCATGTCGTAAACATATATGAAATAAAAGTCTGGGCCAGATGGGCCACAGTTGATACCTTGCTCCGTCCCGAAAACAAATACTGCGCGAGCTACTGGGTCCCAGGTGTCAGCCGCTCCTTGTGCAGTTATCTCACTTATTGACTATGCTGACAGTGGCGTGCGACCCAGATGTCAGGAACCATCAGGAGGAACCTTTTTTTTTCTTTTAATAAAGGGGGCACTTGATTACCTACTGCCATGGTCCTGGTGGGTCCCTAGTCTCATCGTCACCATGTACAATTATCTCCTTATTCCTCTCGGTTGTTGACCATGTGGACAACACTGGAGGGCGGCGCCACGGCAAGGGAACCAAGGCAGAGGATGATGGTGAGGCCTCAGACATGAACAAACAGGAGCCATGGAAGATGTGCAGAGTTTTAGGGTGCGATGTGGCCGTGATACGTGCGCGGCAGCACAGCCAGCCATGGGAGACGGGAGCAGGCGGTCCCGCCGGCACTGATTTGGCTTTGGTGGCTGGAGGAAGAGAGACTGAAGAAACACGATAGACGTTGAATGTCAATCGAATGGTCAAGGTTGGCACAATCGTTTGTTGACTAAGCCGACACCACGTAGCATACTTTTTTATAGGAAGAAAAAACTGAGCTCGTTCGCCAGATAACATTCCCGAAATTTCCACCGTTGGATGTTGCGTCGCAACTAAAACTTCCAGGAAAATGCGTTCGTTTGCCGTCCTCCTCCTAGGGAACGTTCGCCACATAACATTCCCGAAAATAAAAGACTTGAGAAGGCATATAGAACAAGCTAGTGTACCAGTAAAGAGACGTTGTAGAGTTTTAGAAAAAAGAGAGACATGCCTCTGTAGCTGGTTCGAATCCAAACCTGGACTATGACTATATTATATATTGTGCTATGCTACTCTGCAAGTAATGAAACTGACATATCCAACATTCACTTCTCCTCTTCTCTAGTTACTCTGCCTAGCATCAGAAGCTCCGGCCGCAGCAACCATGTCTGCTGGCGGCTCGTCCACCTGCTCTTCAGCAGGCAACAACCAGATACGCGCCAATTCGCCAGCCGTACCATCCCCTGTGGGTCCTATCACACCACCACCAGCACACTCACTGTCGCCGGTTGCTCATCGCAACCCGCTGCCGTTGGTGTGGTGCCACTTCTTCAAATCACGCAGAGTTATGCATCGCGTCTCAACTACAATCCTCAACCCTGGCCGAGTCTTCTACAAATGCTCGAATCATGGGGTAATAATATGTTTAAGTGTTTTTTGCCTGCTTTCAGTTGCTGATTTTTTAAATAGTTTTGTTGATGATCTTCGAATTTGATTCGTGCAGTGTGATTTGTATTTCTGGGAAGTTGCTGATGTGGGGGAATGGAACTATGCTGATTATTTGGTTAGCCGAAGAATTCCAATACCAGTAGGTTGGGGTGTTGGACAAGTAACTGAAGGAATGGCAGAAGAGGAAGATGCAGAGTAGAAGGTTAAAGATGTAGTTCATCTGAGCATGGCCAAGCAACAATTGTTGAACAGCCTTAACAGCAATGAGGAAATGAAAGAGCTTCTGAAGATAATGGGCAAGATCGTTGTGCTCTGTAGGATGATTGTCTCTTTATTTGCATTGTATGTAGCACTCGTGATGTATTCAATGGCTATAACATGAGCACTTTGCTGAAACTAGTAATGAATGAAACATGTTTAGCGGGCTGGGCGTAGTGTTGTGAACATTTAATGATTTCTATTAACGGAAATCGAGGTATATCCCCTTTTGCTCATAAATATAAATAGCAGAGGCCCTTTTGCTAATAAATAAACAAATTAGCGGAGGCCCTGTCGGGTCAGCTTTGTTCCCATTCGAAGACGTAGAGCAACATACAGTCCAACAGCAAACTATGTCATCATATACAAGTTTCACAGCCAAATATGAGTACAACTAAACACCAATGTCATCATGTTTTAGTCGTCATGCAATCACCAAACACAAATCAACATACATAATAAGTGATGTTCTCCCAGCAAAATACTAAACAACAACTTCATCAGGTTTCAATTGTCATAGCAAACACTATTTCATATAGTAGATAAAAAGTCGTCTTCTCACACGTAAATACGACAAAAGCTATCTGATCATCATCCGCAGCAGCAGTGTCAACTGCTACTTCTTGAGCTTGTGTTGGTTTTTCCCTTGAAGAGGAAAGGGTGATGCAGCAAAGTAGAGATAAGTATTTCCCTCAGTTAGAGAACGAAGGTATCAATCCAGTAGGAGACAACACACAAATCACCAATACCTGCACAAACAATCAAACACTTGCACCCAACGCGATAAAGGGGTTGTCAATCCCTTCACGGTCACTTGCAAAAGTGAGATCCGATAGAGATAGATAAAACTAAACAAAAGATAAAGTAAATATTTTTGGGGTTTTTGGTTTATAGATTGGAAAGTTAAAGATTGCAAAATAGTAGATCAGAAACTTATATGATGGAAAATAGACCCAGGGGCCACTGGTTCCACTAGAGGCTTCTCTCAAGAAAGCAAATAATACGATGGGTGAACAAATTACTGTCGAGCAATTGATAGAAAAGCACAAAGTTATGATGATATCTAAGGCAATGATTTTGAAATATAGGCATCACGTCCGTGTCAAGTAGACCGACTCCTGCCTGCATCTACTACTATTACTCCACGCATCGACCGACTCCTGCCTGCATCTAGAGTATTAAGTTCATGAAGAATAGAGTAACACTTTAAGTAAGATGACATGATGTAGAGTAATAAACTCAAGCAATATGATATAAACCCCATCTTTTTTATCCTCGATGGTAGCAATACAATACGTGCCTTGCTGCCCCTACTGTCACTGGGAAAGTACACCGCAAGATTGAACCCAAAGCTAAGCACTTCTCCCATTGCAAGAAAAACCAATCTAGTTGGCCAAACTAAATCGATAGTTCGAAGATAATTACAAAGATATCAAATCATGCATATAAGAATTCAGAGAAGATTCAAATAATATTCATAGATAAGATGACCATAAATCCACAATTCATGGGATCTTGACAAACACACCCCAAAAGAAGATTACATTGGATGGATCTCCAAGAACATCGAGGAGAACATGTTATTGAGAATCAAAGAGAGAGAGAATAAGCCATCTAGCTACTTGCTCTGGACCTGTAGGTTTGTGGTAAACTACTCACGCTTCATCGGAAGGACAATAGAGTTGATGTAGAAGCCCTCCATGATCGAATCCCCCTCCGGCAGGATGCCGGAAAAGGCCCCAAGATGGGTTCTCATGGGAACAGAAGGTTGCGGCGGTGGAAAAGTGTTTTCGTGGATGCCTCTGGTGGTTTGGGAATATATGTGAATATATAGGGGCAAGGGTTAGGTCCAAGGAGTCCCGAGGAGGTGGCAAGGCAGTGGGCGCGCCCTACCCCCTAGGCACGCCCTCACCCCATGTCGCTACCTCACGGCTCTTCTGACTTCATCTCCAAGTCTCCGGGGTGTCTTCTGGTCCAAGAAAAATCATCGCGAAAGTGTTATTCCGTTTGGTATTCCTTTTCTGTGAAGCTCAAAAACAAGGAAAAAACAGAAGCTGGCACTGGGCTCTAGGTTAATAGGTTAGTCCAAAAATTAATATTAAATAGCATGTCAATGCATATAAAACATCCAAAACAGATAATATTATAGCACGGAACAATCAAAAATTGTAGATATATTAGAGACGTATCAAGCATCCCCAAGCTTAATTCCTGCTCGTCCTCGAGTAGGTAAATGATAAAAATAGAATTTTTCATGTGGAATACTATCTAACATATTTATTCATATAATTTTCTTTATTATGGCATGAATGTTCAGATCCATAAGATTCAAAACAAAAGTTTAATATTGACATAAAAACAATAATACTTCGAGCATACTAACAAGGCAATTATGTCTTCTCAAAATAACATGGCCAAAGAAAGTTTATCCCTACAAAATCATATAGTCTTGCTATGCTTCATCTTCATCACACAAAATATTCAAATCATGCACAACCCCGATGACAAGCCAAGAAATTGTTTCATACGTTTGGTGTTCTCAAACCTTTTCAACTTTTACGCAATACATGAGCATGAGCAATGGACATAGCACTATAGGTGGAATAGAATATGGTGGTTGTGGAGAAGACAAAAAGAGGGAGATAGTCTCACATCAACTAGGGGTATTAACGGGCTATGGAGATGCCCATCAATAGATGTCAATGTGAGTGAGTAGGGATTGCCATGCAACAGATGCACTAGAGCTATAAGTTTATGAAAGCTCAAAAGAAAACTAAGTGGGTGTGCATCCAACTTGCTTGCTCATGAAGATCTAAGGCAATTTGAGGAAGCCCTTCATCAGAATATACAAGCCAAGTTCTATAATGAAAAATTCCCACTAGTATATGAAAGTGACAATATAGGAGACTCCCAATCATGAAGATCATGGTGCTACTTTGAAGCACAAGTGTGGAAAAAAGGATAGTAACATTGCCCCTTCTCTCTTTTCTCTCAAAGTTTTTTTGTGTGGGCTTCTTTGGCCTCTTTTTTTCATCCGGGGTCTCATTCCAACTTGTGGGGGAATCATAGTCTCCATCATCCTTTCCTCACATGGGACAATGCTATAATAATGATGATCTTCACACTTTTATTTACTTACAACTCAAGAATTACAACTCGATACTTAGAACAAAAGATGACTCTATATGAATCCCTCAGGCGGTGTACCGAGATGTGCAATGACTCAATACTGACATGTATGAAAGAATTATGAAAGGTGGCTTCGCCACAAATACGATGTCAACTACATGATCATGCAAAGCAATATAACAATGATGGAACGTGTCATAATAAAATGGAACGGTGGAAAGTTGCATGGCAATATATCTCAGAATGTTTATAGAAATGCCAAAATAGGTAGGTATGGTGGCTATTTTGAGGAAGGTATATGGTGGGTGTATGGTACCGGCGAAAGTTGCGTGGCACTAGAGAGGCTAGCAATGGTGGAAGGGTGAGAGTGCGTATAATCCATGGACTCAACATTAGTAATAAAGAACTCACATACTTATTGTAAAAATCTACTAGTCATCGAAACAAAGTACTACGCGCATGCTCCTAGGGGGATAGATTGGTAGGAAAATACCATCGCTCATCCTTGACCGCCACTCATAAGGAAGACAATCAATAAATAAACCATGCTCCGACTTCATCACATAACGGTTCACCGGTTCACCATACGTGCATGCTACGGGAACCACAAACCTCAACACAAGTATTTCTACAATACACAATTACTCCTCTAGCAGGACTCTAATATCACCATCCTCATATCTCAAAACAATCATAAGGAATCAAACTTCTCATAGTATTCAGTGCACTTTATATGAAAGTTTTTATTATATCCCTCTTGGATGCCTATCATATTAGAACTAAATGCATAACCAATGCAAATTACCAAGATGTTTAGATAAACTCTCAAAATAGTATAAGTGAAGCATGAGAGTTAAATAATTTCTACAAAATAAGGCCACCGTCGTGCTCTAAAAAGATATAAGTGAAGCACTAGAGTAAAATTGCCTAGCTTAAAAGATATAAGTGAAGCACATATAGTATTCTAATAAATCACGATTCATGCGTGTCCCTCTCAAAAGGTGTGTAAAACAAGGATGATTGTGGCAAACTAAAAAGTAAAGACTCATATCATACAAGATACTCCAAGAAAAACACATATCATGTGGTGAAGAAGAATATAGCCTCAAGTAAAGTTGCCGATAGATGAAGACGAAATAGGGGATGCCTTCCAGGGCATCCCCAACCTTAGGCTCTTGGTTTTACTTGAATATTACCTTGGGGTGCCTTGGTCATCCCCAAGCTTAGGCTCTTGCCACTCCTTATTCCATATTCCATCAAATCCTTACCCAAAACTTGAGAACTTCACAACACAAAACTCAACATAAAATCTTATGAGATCCGTTAGTATACGAAAATAAATCACCACTTTTAGTACCATTGTGAACTCATTCTTTATTTATATTGGTGTAATATCTACTGTACTGCAACTTTTCCATGGTTCATACCCCCCGATACTACCCATATTCATCAAAAATAAGAAAACAACACATAGAAAATAGAATTTGTCAAAAACAAAACAGTCTGTAGCAACCAGAGAACTTTGAATAATTCTGTTACTCCAAAAATTCTAAAAACTTAGGATAACCTGGGAAATTTGTATATCAATCTTGTGTAAAAAATTAAGATCAAAAGCATGCTTCTGTGAATTATGAAAATTATTTTTTGGGCACAAAAGTTTCTGTTTTTTAGCAAGATCAAATCAACTATCACCGTAAGCCATCCCAAAGGTCTTACTTAGCAAAATACTAATTAAAACAAAAAAAACATATCTAGCCAGAGGCTATATGAATTATTTACTGTAAAACAGAACCAGAAAGCAATGAACAAAAATAAAATTGGGTTGCCTCCCAACAAGCGCTATTGTTTAACACCCTTAGCTAGGCATAAAAACACATGGATCTAGGTATTGTCATCTTTGGTATGCAATCCATAAGTAGCTCTCATAATAGATTCATAAGGCAATTTAATTTTTTTCTAGGAAAGTGTTCCATGCCCTTCCATAATGGAAATTGAAATATAATGTTTCCTTCTTTCATATCAATAATTGCACCAATCGTTATAAGGAAAGGTCTACCAAGAATAATAGGACATGTAGGATTGAAATATATATCAAGAACAATGAAATCTATGGGCACATAATTCCTATTTGCAACAATAAGAAAATCTTACTTCTCATAGGTTTCATAATAGTGGAATCCGCAAGATGCAAATTTAAAGAACAATCATCAAATTCATGGAAACCTAACACATCACATAAAGTTTTTAGAATCGTGGAAACGCTAGCACCCAAATCACACAAAGCATTACACTCATAATCTTTCATCTTAATCTTAATAGTAGGTTCCCACTCATCATAAAGTTTTCTAGGAATAGAAACTTCTAATTCAATCTTTTCTTCAAAAGATTGCATCATAGCATTAACGATATGTTTAGTAAAAGCTTTATTTTGATTATAAGCATGAGGAGAATTCAACATGGATTGCAACAAGGAAATACAATCTATTAAATAAAAATTACCATAATTAAAATCCTTGAAATCTAAAAGAGTGGGCTACTTAATGTTTTGACCTCTCCAATCCCACTTTCATCAATATTTGCATCAAGATCAAAAACTCTGAATCATTGGGACGCCTTTTAACTAAAGTTGACTCATCTCCAATGCCATCTTTATCAAGATTTATATTGGAAAACAAAGATTCAATAGGAGTCACATCAATCACTTTAAGATCTTCATCATTATTTTCACAAAAACAAGAAGAACACGCTTTTACAAACCAATCTCGTTTAGCACACATCTTAGCGGTTCTTTCTTTGTAATCATCAATGGAGATCCTCATAGCCTTTAGAGATTCATTGATATCATGCTTGGGTGGAATAGATCTAATTTTTAAAGAATCAACATCAAGAGAAATTCTATCCACGTTCCTAGCCAAATCATCAATCTTAAGCAATTTTTCTTCAACCAAAGCATTAAAATTGCTTTGCGAACTCATAAATTCGTTAACACTATTCTCAAAATCAGAGGGCATATTATTATAATTTCCATAAGAATTGTTGTAGGAATTACCATATTTATTAGAGGAATTACTAGGAAACGGCCTAGGATAAAAATTACCTCTATACGCGTTATTACCAAAATTGTTCCTACCAAAAAAAATCACAGCCATAGATTCATTATTATTTTCAATCAAAGTAGAAAAAGGCATATAATTAGGATCAATAAAAGCACTCTTGCGAGAAAATAATTTCATATGCTCATCCATCTTTCCACTCAAAATATTAATCTCTTCAATCGCATGCACTTTTTTACTAGTGGAAGATCTTTCGGTATGCCATTGAGAATAATTAACCATGATATTATCTAGGAATTTAGTAGCTTCTCCTAAAGTGATTTCCATAAATGTACCTCCCACGGCCAAATCTAAAAGATATCTAGAAGCAAAATTCAATCCGGCATAGAAATTTTGTAGCAGCATCCACAAATTCAAACCAAGAGTAGGACACTTTAGTATCATCAATTTCATCCTCTCCCAAGATTGCGCAATATGTTCATGATAAAGTTGCTTAAAATTCATAATATCGTTCCTAAGGGAGATGATCTTAGCAGGAGGAAAATACTTGGAAATAAAAGCATCTTTACACTTATTCCATGAATCAATACTATTTTTAGGCAAAGATGAAAACCAAGTTTTAGCACAATCTCAAACTGAGGATGGAAATATCTTTGATTTAATAATATTATTATCCACATCTTTCTTTTTTTCATATCACACAACTCAACGAAATTACGCAGTGAGATGCGGCATCTTCACTAGAAAGGCCGGAAAATTGATGTTTCATAACAATATTCAACAAAGCGGCATTATAATATTTTGCACTAGTGGCGGGAGCAATCGGGACACTAATAAAATCATTGTTATTAGTGTTGGAGAAGTCACACAATTTGGTATTCTCTTGAGCCATCGTGACAAGGCAAGCAATCTAACACACGAGCAAACAAAAAGCAACAAAGAATATGAACGGAAGAGGGGCGAAGAAAAAGGCAAATCTTTTTGAAAATCAGTTTAGAAGTGGGGGCGAGGAAAATGAGAGGCAAATGGCAAAAAATTTAATGCAAGAGATCAGAGTTATATGATGGGTACTTGGTATGTCTTGACTTGGCATAGATCGCCCCAGCAACGGCGCCAGAAATTCTTCCAGCTACTTCTTGAGCTTGCGTTGGTTTTTCCCTAGAAGAGGAAAGGGTGATGCAGCAAAGTAGAGATAAGTATTCCCTCAGTTAGATAACCAAGGTATCAATCTAGTAGGAGACAATGCACAAATCACGAATACCTGCACAAACAATCAAACACTTGCACCCAATGCGATAAAGGGGTTCTTCACGGTAACTTGCAACAGTGAGTTCCGATAGAGATAGATAAAACTAAACAAAAGATAAAGTAAATATTTTTGGGGTTTTTGGTTTATAGATTGGAAAGTAAAAGATTTCAAAATAGTAGATCGGAAACTTATGTGATGGAAAATAGACCCGGGGGCCATAGGTTTCACTAGAGGCTTCTCTCAAGAAAGCAAATAATATGTTGGGTGAACAAATTACTGTCAAGCAATTGATAGAAAAGCGCAAAGTTATGACGATATCTAAGGCAATGATTATGAAATATAGGCATCACGTCCGTGTCAAGTAGACCAACTCCTGCCTGCATCTACTACTATTACTCCACACATCGACCGACTCCTGCCTGCATCTAGAGTATTAAGTTCATGAAGAACAGAGTAACGCTTTAAATAAGATGACATGATGTAGAGGAATAAACTCAAGCAATATGATGTAAACCCCATCTTTTTATCCGCAATGGCTACAATACAATACGTGCCTTGCTGCCCCTACTATCACTAGCAAAGGACACCGCAAGATTGAACCCAAAGCTAAGCACTTCTCCAATTGCAAGAAAAACCAATCTAGTTGGCCAAACTAAACCGATAGTTCAAAGAGAATTACAAAGATATCAAATCATGCATATAAGAATTCAGAGAAGATTCAAATAATATTCATAGATAAGCTGATCATAAATCCACAATTCATCGGATCTCAACAAATACACCGCAAAAGAAGATTACATCGGATGGATCTCCAAGAACATCGAGGAGAACATGGTATTGAGAATCAAAGAGAGAGAAGAAGCCATCAAGCTGCTAGCTATCGACCCATAGGTCTGTGGTAAACTACTCGCACTTCATCTAAAGGGCAACAGAGTTGATGTAGAAGCCCTCCATGATCAAATCCCCCTCCGTCTAGATGCCGGAAAAAGCCCCAAGATGGGATCTCACCGGAATAGAAGGTTGCAGCAGTGGAAAAGTGTTTTCGTGGATGCCTCTGGTGGTTTGGGAATATATGTGAATATATAGGCCAAGGGTTAGGTCATAGGAGTCCCAAGGAGGTGGCAAGGCAGGGGCGCGCCCTCACCCCTTGCTGCCGCCCCGCGGCTCTTATGACTTCATCTCCAAGTCTGCGGGGTGTCTTGTGGTCCACGAAAAATCATCGCAAAAGTTTTATTCCGTTTGGACTCAGTTTGGTATTCCTTTTCTGCTAAGCTCAAAAACAAGGAAAAAACAGAAACTAGAAGTGAGCTGTGGTTAATAGGTTAGTCCCAAAAATAATATAAAATAGCATATTAATGCAAATAAAACATCCAAAATAGATAATATAATAGCAGGGAATAATCAAAATCATTAACATCTTCGCCAAGTGTATCAGTCTGAATCGTAATTCCCCCAAGTGTCATCTTTTTCTCCATCCTCAGTGTCCCCGAACGTTGGTGTCTTATTGATGAACTCTCGTCTGTCCATAGCCCGACAGACAATCTTTTCTCCAACGTCATTGACGTGATGGTTATCAGAGATATTAGGAACATCTGTGGAATCTTCTATAGGAGCAGTGTAAGCATCATCTTGTTGTGCAACTTCATTAAATGAATTCTTTTGCTCAAACCTTTGCAATGCTCTCCAGTCATCACTACATGCATATGTGTCTTCCAAGAAAAATATCTGTGTTGATTGATTTGCCAAAATAAAAGGCTCATTGGTCTGGTACGCCGTTGAGGGAGTCCTGGATTAGGGGGTGTCCGGATGGCCAGACTATGACCTTTGGCCAGACTCCGGACTATGAAGATACAAGATTGAAGACTTCGTCCCGTGTCCGGATAGGACTTTCCTTGGCGTGGAAGGCAAGCTTGGCGACATGATATGAAGATCTCCTCCCATTGTAACTGACTCTATGTAACCCTAGCCCTCTCCGGTGTCTATATAAACCGGAGAGATTTAGTCCGTAGGACGAACAACAATCATACCATAGGCTAGCTTCTAGGGTTTAGCCTCTCTGACCTCATGGTAGATCAACTCTTGTACTACCCATATCATCAATATTAATCAAGCAGGAGAAGGGTTTTACCTCCATCGAGAGGGCCCGAACCTGGGTAAAAACATCGTGTCCCTTGTCTCCTGTTACCATCCGCCTAGACGCACAGTTCGGAACCCCCTACCCGAGATCCGCTGGTTTTGACACCGACATTGGTGCTTTCATTGAGAGTTCCTCTGTGTCGTCACCTTTAGACACGATGGCTTCTTCGATCATCAACCACGACGCGGTCCAAGGTGGGACTTTTCTCCCCGGACAGATCTTCGTATTCGGCGGCTTCGCACTGCGGGCCAATTCGTTTGGCCATCTGGAGCAGATCGAAAGCTACGCCCCTGGCCATCAGGTAAGGTTTGGAAACTTAAACTACATGGCCGACATCCGCGGGGACTTGATCTTCGACGGATTCGAGCCACGGCCGAGCGCGCCGCACTGTCACAACAGGCATGATCTAGCTCTGCCACCGGACAGCACCCAGAGCGCCACTCAGGTGCCCGCTCCGACCATTAGCTCGGAGCCGACTGGGCAGTCAGGGACGGATGGTTGGACGCCGCCCCAGGAGCCGCAATCTCTACGGCGATAGAGCCGAATACCAGCCTAGTCCTTTGCGGGGCCTATGACTCCAGGGTGCCTGACTCCGTTCTGAACTCCGAATCTTCTGCACCCCTTCCGATCGAACCCGATGGGGCTCCGATCATGGAGTTCACCGCCGCGGATGTCTTTCAGCACTCACCCTTTGGCGATATCCTGAATTCACTAAAGTCTCTCTCTTTCTCAGGAGAGCCCTGGCCGGACTATGGTCAGCATGGTTGGGATGCGGACGATGAAGAAATTCGAAACCCACCCACCACCCACTTCGTAGCCACTGTCGACGACCTAACCGACATGCTCGACCTCGACTCTGAAGACATCTACGGTATGAACACCGATGAAGGAGACGACCAAGAACCAGCGCCTATAGAGCACCGCACAATCACCTCATCACACGATGTATACATGGTGGACACACCTAAAAGAAGCAACGGCGAGGATCAAAAGGGCCCAACCAGGGATCGTTCCCTCGAAAAACAATCAAAGCGGCGGCGTAAGCGCCACGCCAAGCCCCACCTCGACAGAGACCTAGCCATAGAGCAGGGCGAATCAACGGAAGACGAACATGCCACCGAGCAATCCGTCCCCTGCAAAGATAATAGTCCGGAAGACCTCACGACGGACAAGTCACTGGAGCACCAGAACCTCCACCAAAGGCTCGTCGCCACTGCGCGTAGTCTGAAAAAGCAGAAGCGGAAGCTCAAAACAGCGGAAGATGCACTCAGAACAAGATGGGGAAAATTACTCAATACCGCACATAAATACGACAACAGTCATCACACAAAGAGCTATCCAAAGCGGAAATTACTATCGGAATTTCATGAAGAGGCCTTAGAGCCCCCACAATCAAAAAACAAGGAAGTCACCAGGTCGGATAGAGGACCCCACGATCGACCTCAAGCGACAAAGGTCGCCGCACTCAATGCGGCACGCGATCCGCCCCAGGATTCGCATCAAAAAACCAGATCCATTTACGGGCCAAGAAAGCAAGCTCCGGTGAGCAATGCAACGCAAAAAATATCAAAACATCGCGGCACACCTACATACAGGGGCACTGCACACCCCCTATGTTTTACAGACGAAGTACTGGATCATGAATTTCCAGCGGGATTCAAGCCCGTAAACATAGAAGCATACGACCGAACAATGGACCCTGGAGTCTGGATCGAGGATTATATCCTCGATATACACATGGCCAGAGGAGATGACCTTCACGCCATAAAATACTTACCCCTTAAGCTCAAAGGGCCAGCCAGGCATTGGCTTAAAAGCCTCCCCGAAAACACCATGGGAAGCTGGGAAGAGCTCAAGGATGCTTTCCGGGCAAATTTTCAAGGGACCTATGTCCGACCCCGGGATGCAGACGATCTGAGTCATATAACTCAACAACCCGGAGAGTCAGCCCGGAAACTCTGGAACAGATTTCTTACTAAAAAGAATCAGATAGTCGACTGTCCGGACGCCGAAACCCTAGCAGCTTTCAAACATAGCATCCGAGACGAATGGCTTGCCAGACACCTCGGCCAAGAAAAGCCAAGAACAATGGCCGCATTAACAAGCCTCATGACCCGCTTTTGCGCAGGAGAGGATAGCTGGTTGGCAAGAAGCAGCACCAGCGACCCGAATACATCCGAACTCAGAGATGGAAACGGGAAACCGTGCCGTAACAAAGAACAGCGCCGGATCAAGGACAACAGCCCGATGAGCACGGCAGTCAACGCCAGATTCAAAAGCTCTCGGCAAAATCAGAAAAAGCCTCCCCCCAAAGATGACAGGGATGAGCTATCTAACCTCAACAAAATCATGGACAAAATATGTCAAATCCACAGTACTCCCGGGACACTTGCAAACCACACCCACAGAGATTGTTGGGTCTTCAAGTAGTCCGGCAAACTCAACACCGAACACAAGGGGCTCGACACACCAAGCGAGGATGACGATGCACCCCACAAGTAGAACACCGGAGAACAAAAGAAGTTCCCACAAGAAGTCAAAACTGTAAATTCACTTCAGGTGACAAAAGGGAAAAACAAAACGGCGCCTACGAAGATACGCACCATACGGCCTGCCCCAGAGGAGCATCGCCACTGGTTGTTACAACCAATCGCCTTCGATCATCAGGATTACTCCAGAGGTATCCGGAACGCAGGCTGGACTGCCTTGGTCTTGGATCCGATTATTGACGGACTCCAATTTACACAAGTCCGAATGGACGGCGGCAGTGACCTAAACCTGTTATATCAGAACACAATCCGCAAACTGGGGGTAAACCCAGCAACAGTTCGCCATGGCAACACTTCCTCTCAAAGAATCATGCCGGGCCCAGATACCCAGAGTATGGGTTCCCTTTCATTAGAAGTCATGTTCGGCTCAACCGACAACTTCCGAAGCGAAAAGCTAACCTTCCACATCGCCCCATTCATAAGTCGCTATCAAGCGCTACTGAGACGTGAAGCTTTTGCCCGCTTTAAGGCAATACCGCATTATGCATCCCTTACACTCAAAATGCCCGGTCCACGACGCATCATCTCATCAAAGGGAAATATCAATTGATCCCCGAAGTACGAATAATGGTGTGGCCGCCTTGACAGCCGCACACTAATCCAGCTTCACTACCCCGGACACGGTTCGACGAGTCCAGCGTAAACATACAAAGGCCTAATAGCCGCATAACCCGGTGCAAGGGGCTCCGCGTGTTTACACCAGGAGATAATACGGCCCAATTTTACTCATGCCTCTGTGTTATATTTTGTTTATTTTAATATAGATTTCTCGCACGATTATTTTCACTAAGTCCCTCTCTTTTACAAGCAAACACCATGCTACGCCCGTCCAGGATACGGCACAACGGAGACACAGGCGTAGACGTGGAGTAGGGACCCATTCTAAGGATTCTCTTTAGATTAAGACCCTGTGTAAACCTTTTTTACTATCTCTTGTTGATAACACCCCCCGATTTTCACTATAACCGAGGAGGAGGCTGGCGTCTTGGCATGTGGCCATGCCAGAATTTTGCACGTACCTGGACACCAGGGACTTTTTTACCAAAGGGCTCTTGTTTGACCCGTCTTCATAAAGACCAAATACCTTAGGGAGTGTTCCGCGTCGCGAGTTTGGCCTTATATGCATCAGCTCCGAATCATGTCTTTGGTCAATGTTGGGTTTGCCCGGCTCCTGTGTTTTGCTGCCTTACGTTCCGCTCTATCGGCTAAGGCGGCACCAGGAGAACTACTGTGATTGTGCCCTAGTTCGGCCAGGCGAGCACCTCAGTAGAGAAAGCCGAAAACTAACTGTCATGATATAGCGAGAGACTGGTCAACCACTCGATGACTTTCGGAATCTTTAGGATTCCTCCGCATTAACGAAGGGCCGCTTCCCGGTCAAGCACACACGCGCCCCGAATTCGGGCGAGCGCGGTGCCCCTAGGGGCTATTCAGTAGCCCCACTGTCGAACTCCTATGGCTAAGTGAAAGTGATAAAGCATTATAGTCCGGTTGCCTAGTTCACTGCGCTATCACCTTCTTTATAGGACCAAGACGTTGGATTAAGTGTGAAAAGGCGCCTTTTTGCGAACACCCCCGCATTATATGCGTGGGGCCTGAAGCCAACGACTGCCATCTTTCAGGTTATATACACATATACATTAACGGCCGCACAGGAGGCGTTATAATTCTTGCAAGCACAAGTATAAAAAGCTTTTATATTCTATCAAAATATTCGTTTTACAATAGCACATTCTATTCGAACACAACATCCTTCGAGCACTGCGCGTCTATTAAACGAGTGCCATGAAGAACTTCCTCAAAGTAGTGCTTGGCAGGTACTCGGCTTTCATCCGAATCCCGGGATGCAACAACACTGGCCTTCATATCCGCCCAGTATGTTTTGACACGGGCAAGAGCCATCTGTGCACCCTCTATGCACGCTGACCTCTTCATTGCATCCACATGCGGCACCGAACCAAGGAACTGCTGCACCAAGCCAAAATAACTCTTCAGCTCTGGCTTCTCCGGCCACAGACGACTCGCAACATACCTCATGGCGAGTCCGGATAACCTGTTCAGCTCCGCCCAGGCGGCCAAACGGTCGGATACCGAAAGTGGGCGTTCTGGATTGTGGAACTGCGACCAAAAAAGTTCTTCCAATTCATGGTCACCTCGACCCCTGAAGTGCTCGGTCGCGTCTGCCGCACTAGCTGCCAAATCCAGATAAGTGTTTTCCGCACTCCACTGCCGGTCTAATGGAGCATACTTAGGGTCCCTGAACTTCATCCGCAGCATATAGGGCTTTCCAGCCGTGATATCTCCAGCCTGACGTAGCTCCTCCTTCATAGCTCTCATTGCAGAGGGAGTATCCTTGGCCTCGGCAGTGATCTTTTCAAGATCCTTCTGAGCCGCCTTGCCTTCTCGTTCAAGAAATCTATAGCGGTCGGCAGCATCCTTCAGTTTTATAGCCATCTCGGCTATTACTTTCTTGCTCTGGCAGTGAGCAGCCTGTTCGGCTATTAGCTCTTCAGCTGCCTTAACGGCAGCTGCATCACTTTCCCTTGCTTGCTCCTTGGCTCGGGCAAGTTCCGCCCGAAGGTTCTCTATGGAAGCAGCACCATCTACATTAAGCACATATCTTATAAGGCACGAGCATCAAACTCCTCCTATCAGATGTCTTTGGAACATACCTTGTGCCTCATCTAGCCGCTTATTTACAAGCGCGATGTCGGCATCCTCCATGTCAAGTTGCCACTTTAGCTCGGCAGATTCATCCGTCCGGCTAGCCACCGAACACCTCGCCACCTTCATAAAATAGGTGACATATTATACCTGGGGTTATGATCCTCTGTGCGCCGTCACTTTTGACGACACACAGAGTCTCAGGGGCTACTATTTATACAGGGCGCATTTTATATATGCGGCTCTACCAAAAGGTACACCTTTTCACGTACCTCAAATCCTGTCAGTAAACTCCTGGCGGCCTCGTACAGTCCACTTTCCGCGGATGAAATCCTTCCAATTACCGTGTTCATCAACATACGGTGTTCTTCTGAGATGGACGCTCGCCCGAGAAGATCCTTCAGCCCCTCCGACCGCGCACCAGAGGGTGCCGGACTAGCCTGACGACCTTTTTCAGGATACGGACTTGGAAAAACCCTCCGAGACGACATCTCGGGGTCGCCTACCTCGTAAGAAGGTGCAGCAAGGGGAGGCGTTTCACTCTCCATCATCTTCGGACGAAGATCCCCTAAAGATGAGCTCTGCAGAGAAGGGTTGAGATCTGAACTGCAGGGTGATATTTCAATTATCTTCCTCAGAAATAAAAAAGGAATGTCACTCATTTTGGAACCCCTCTCTTTACTTACGGCTCGGAGGAGAGCTGATCCCCTTAAGGGCGCAATGCAGCCGGGGCATTCTCCGGTGTCGGACCCTCTGGCGAAGATTTCTTCCCCCGTTTTGAGGCCATCCCCTCCAGGTCTTCAGAGGCAGTCCTTTTCTTTCCCTGGTCGGGGGAATTTTTGATTCCTCCCTTCCTAACAGCCTCCTTCGCGGAGGCGGTAGCTCCTTGGTTCCCCTCTTCGCCTTCTGCCAAAAGCACAATCTCCAGCATCCTGGTTAACACGGGATCCGGCGCGGTCTCAGGCAGGGGGGCTGGACACCTGATAAGCTTTGCCTTCGCTATCCACTCATGTTCAAAGGATAGCTCTATTAAGGGTAATTTTATGATGAAAATACGGATGGCGTGTCCAAATACGGGGCTACTTACTTGAGCATCCGGGCGATTGCAGCTCAGACCTGCGTCCTCGGACAAGTCCGGACACCTAGCTTGTGATCCGAAGAATAATTTGTACATCTCCATGGGCGTCGTGCCCATAGAGTGTTGGAGGACTCGCGGTCCCTCCGGATTAAATTCCCACAGGCGGAGAGGGCGACGTTTGCAGGACAGCATGCAGCGAATCAGCATAACTTGCGCCACTACGGTCAAGTTGATATCTCTTTCTGAGAGATCTCGAATGTGGTCCTGCAGCAAGGGCACGTCTTTGGACGGCCCCCAGATAAGCCCTTCATTGACCCATGATGCTAGCCACGGTGGGGGACCCGAGCGAAAAGCAGGTGGCGCCACCCATGTGGTGCCCCTGGGGGCTGTGATGTAAAACCAGTCCCGTTGCCATAAGCCGAATTCCTTTTGGAAAGAGCCCTTGGTCCATGGAGCGTCGGCCATCTTGCTTGTGATAGCTCCTCCGCACTCAGCGTGCTGCCCCTCGATCATCTTTGGTTCCACCTTGAAGGTTCTAAGCCACAATCCAAAGTGAGGAGTAATATGGAGGAAGGCCTCACACACGACAATGAACGATGAGATTTGGAGGATGGACTCCGAAGCTAAGTCGTGAAATTCCAGCCCATAATAAAACATAAGCCCCCTCACGAAGGGATCAATCGAGAAGCCTAGCCCCCGAAGGAAGTGAGATGTGAACACCACGCTCTCAATGGGCTGGGGAGTGGGAATGACCTGCCCTTGAGCAGGCAGCCTATGCGAGATTTTGCCGGTCAGATACCTGGCATCTCTCAGCTTTTGCACGTCTTCTTCCGTAACGGAGGAAGGCATCCACCAGCCTTGAGGGTCGGAGCCGGACATCGTCGAAGGTCCGAAGCGCCTAAAGCTAGAGCTCTCGATGTTGGAACTCGAGGTGAGGGGCGGATTCGATTGAGTTAAAAGGAGTCGAGCCTTGGTCTCTTTATAAAGAGGTTGAATACCAAGAGCCCTCCCCGTAACCGTTTGGGACTTGCTTTGAATTAGGGAGTCATACCGAAGGCACGGTTGGGTTACCCATGCTCGTATTGATGAGAATCCCGGAATAAGGGGACATGATCTCTGCTTTGACAAGACGTGCCAAGGAAACCGCCTCGCTAAACGCGCTGAGGTGGAACAGTAAAATGATTCGAATAAAGGCTTGGCTGTGGTGTGATGCCATGCTGCGGAATACGTCAACAAATTGGATTATTGCAGATATTATTCTCTCTACGGTGGCATGTGGAACTTATTTTGCAGAGCCGGACACTATCCTTGTGTTCAACATCTTCTATGGAGTATTCGGAGGAGGAACCCGCCTTGCAATGTCGAAGACAATTCACGCGCCGAACTCATCGTCATTGAAGCCTGGTTCAGGGGCTACTGAGGGAGTCCTGGATTAGGGGGTGTCCGGATGGCCGGACTATGACCTTTGGCCAGACTCCCGGACTATGAAGATACAAGATTGAAGACTTCGTCCCGTGTCCGGATAGGACTTTCCTTGGCGTGGAAGGCAAGCTTGGTGATATGATATGAAGTTCTCCTCCCATTGTAACCGACTCTATGTAACCCTAGCCCTCTCCGGTGTCTATATAAACTGGAGAGATTTAGTCCGTAGGACGAACAACAATCATACCATAGGCTAGCTTCTAGGGTTTAGCCTCTCTGATCTCGTGGTAGATCAACTCTTGTACTACCCATATCATCAATATTAATCAAGCAGGAGTAGGGTTTTACCTCCATCGAGAGGGCCCGAACCTGGGTAAAAACATCGTGTCCCTTGGCTCCTGTTACCATCCGCCTAGACACACAGTTCGGGACCCCCTACCCGAGATCCGCCGGTTTTGACACCGACAGCTGCCTTGACATTGATGGATTTGAAATAATCATCAGCTCTGGGTTTTGCGATCCTGGAAAACAGGCTATACCAATAACAACACAATAGAACCACACACCGATGAACCTCGAAACTGTAGATATACTGCAACTGAACAATGTCTTCTATGTTAGCATACAAACTGGTATGCGTCGGTGCTATACACATAGTTTTTAAGCCCTTTCTGCGACGGCGTTTGGAACCATCGCCAAGTTAGTGTGGGCGATAGGGGAGTCATTCCTACACAACCCAGAAACCGTCCGGGATAGGCCCTCCTGGCACACAGCATGGGGCAAAATGAGCTCGTGTGCGATCGGGCGAGGCATTGAAACCCAATCATTACCGTTCGTATGTACATCCCACATAGTGAATCCCAGAAAACATTTTAGTTCGTATGTATATCACACACTGTCAATCCAAGAAATACGTTTCTGTTCTTATGTACATCCCACACAGTCAATCCAGGGAAAACGTTTTTGTTCGTATGTACATCCCACACAGTCAATCCAGGGAACACGTTTACGTTCGTATGTACATCCCACGCAGTCAATCAGGGAAAATATTTTCGTTCCTATGTACATCCCACATAGGTTTATGTATAGGCTCGTGTGTGATAGGTGTAACAATCACAAATGCTCTGCCTTGGTTAACCATTTGCTTTTATCTACTGCATCACACACGATTTGATGAAGAAATCTATGTGCCATTGGGCTATCCATCACAAGCGCTTTTACTGCTAGAATCGTTTGCAAAGTTCCATGACCCATTTAGCAGGTTTATTAGTTTACAATTAATAATTCTAGTATTACGGAAATTCATATTTCATATCGAACAGCTGTTTGCCAATTTCATATCAGGCACATACATATATTTTAACATCACAATATGATAGCTACCTAAAAACAGCACAGTACAGCATATAGCTAGTTCAACTTCATAAGAACAATATTAGAACAATATATTCATTTCCATAATCGAGATTATCCAGGCTCGTCTTATCCACTCCTGCTTTCAGTTTAGTCAGAACCTGTTTTGCACTGGCCAACTGGGAAAGTGCCTCCTCCTTTGCCAACACCATGTTAGCAAAGTCTGATTTAAAAAAAATTGAGCTCATTCTCCACCTTCCTCTTTTTACCCCGCATCTGCAAATATTCTTCAACGTTGACAACACTTTCTATAAGTCTACCTTGGTTCTCTTCCTCATACATGCTCTAGACCTTTGCTAGGCACATCTTCAAAGACTGTGGCCACTCTTGATCAACACACTCCAAGTAAGGACACTTTCGTTCATCCTATAATATTT
This sequence comes from Triticum aestivum, assembly GCF_018294505.1. NCBI lineage: Eukaryota > Viridiplantae > Streptophyta > Magnoliopsida > Poales > Poaceae > Triticum > Triticum aestivum. Next base: position 754,735,721 of record NC_057798.1, on the reverse strand, counting down.
AAAACTAGATCAGTAACAATTGTAGGGAAAATGGTTTTATAGCAACATAGAAAATCACCTATACTTATTTTGAAAAACTGAAGAAACAGGTTAATTATGACATATCTTCTCAAAAAGATCAATGTGCAAATGAATTAATTCCTACTGATACAACAACCAAATTATGAAACATCAGAAGCTATAATTAAGTACAACAACGCTACAAGCTCTTACTCATGTATTATAAATAAAAAATTGAACATTTTAAGAGGAAGGTAAATATAACTGCAACAGCATAGCGACAGTGTTTGGATGACAGCAAATTGATATTAACAGGTGTGTACATGCAAAAAATTAGTAACATAGAACTCATAGCACTAAGGTCATCCACTATGTAATCCAAAACCGGTGTAAAGACAACTGTTGCTACATCTCGCATCGGTGCCCTGCACTAGCGAGCTGACGCAATGGAAAAAAATCAAGGACCCGAACTCCGGAGCACCTAGTAGCTCCGATGCCCAGTTCCTTCGTGCCATAAAGATTTAGTATTTTACTTCTTGGTTGCTCGGACGTGTGGAGAAGTTGGCTGCACAAACTACCGAAGCGGTGCCAAATAATTTTCTAATGGCACCGTTGATGAGATGGCAACATTTTTAGATATTGGGTACAAACTGTGACACTGTCTTAGGATGCGTTTGGTTGAAGGTGTGGTGTGAATGGGTTGGGACCGTGACAGTGTCTGAATCACATCTAACAAATGATTTGTAACAATGAAAGAGGGTCAAACCTTCTCTGCACATGCCAGAAACTTCCTCCCATTGTCCACAGATTCAAACGCAACTAACATCACGCGTGGAGATTGATGGTGACAACGAGCAGACAGATCTTCAGCCACCCCGCTCCATTCATTGCAACTCATGGTCCTAGGGAGCTATAAGAGGAAGAAATGACTCAAATTGACCGCTGGGTAAAAATCCTTCATTCCAAGTCGTAGCTCGAGAGAGAGAAGAGAGGCATACCCGGGTGGTGAACGAGTCGTCGGAGGAGGAGGAACCTCTGGAGAGGTCTTTGAAGAAGACCATGGCGGCCCCGATGGTAGGATGCGAGACGGCGAGAGCGAGGAAGCAAGATAGGAAGTGGCTATAGCTTAGGAAGGAAGGAAGGAAGGAATGAAGGAGGAAAAAGGGGAAATATGACTTGTGGTCAGGCATAAAAGGGGGTGGGGAAGGGAGTAGATATTTCGGTGGTAGGCCAAAAAATTGAAATGTGGAGGGAAACTTTGCGCGCGGTGCCACCGGACACCATTCACTTGAACAATTGTGTGCATCACAAACTATTCTTCTGCTTTACGCACATGGGATGAGTTTGATAATTCAAATTTTGGTGGAAATTTCCATGGGTACGTCTTTGCATAATTTAAAATCGCTTGCTAATTTGGGCACACAAAAGAGCGTACAACACACAGACCACACTTACTGAGCAATTTTAGTAATTAAACAGAGCCAGTTGACTTAAACATTGCTCTAACGAAAATACCAGCATTAATTACAAAGCCTAAGTATGCATAATTTTATCAAATCCGCCGCCACGCCGGCCTATGCATCGCCGGTGCGAGATGAGACATCGATGACTTGTCCTGGCAACATGCCACCGTTGGTGGACTCCGCGTCCCCCCTGCTGAAGTCGACTGCATCCTCGTCCTCGTCCTCATCTTCGGCGCCGCCCTCAAGGTTGTACTACTCGTAGTAGTGGCTGTGCCGGAGCTCGCGTTGGTACTCCAACGCCAATTCCTCAACGGACATACTCTTCTCTACCTCGACCTCGGCCACATGCAACTCCTCCTCCTAGCGCTCCTCGATCTCTGCCACCTCCTACATCTCCAGCTCCCGCTCAGCGATCTCATGAGGAAGCAGGTGCTCCATGGCCACCGCTGCCTTTTCGAATGTGGGTTGCATGCTGGATTCCGAGGTGGCTTGGAATATATTGGTGTGGATGGCCTCGACCTGGGCTAGGGTAACATCGGCGGCACATACGGTAGCTCGAGCGCTCTCAGCATTTGCAGCCGCCATCGCAGCAGCAGCTGCAGCCGTCTCGGCTGCCGCAGACACCCTCTCGGTGGAAGCGGACGCGCTCAATGCGGATGCGGTGTCACTCTCGGTGTAGGCGGCCGCTCTCTTGGCGCATGCGGTGGCGTTCGGGGAGGACGCAGGCATTGTACGGGCTTTCACAAAGCGTTTCCATGGCATCATCTTTGCAAGAATGGGGTGCGGAATGGGGATCGGGATTCGTGGATTCGGGTGTTGCCGCCACTAGAGCAGACGAGCTGGAGAAGCTTAAGGAGGAAGACTTAAATAGACCCAGAAATTTTCATCGCAAACGGTTCCTACAAAACAATTGTGTGTGATGTTGTGGATATTTTTTATTAGCTGTGAAAGATGAATTTGGAGTAAAGTGGCAACGGATGGTGTTTTAAATGTATGAGAAAATATGTAGTACTAATAAAACTGTCATGTCAAATTTTGGAAAATTTCAGGGGTCATTTGACCTTTTAAGACATTTAAGTGATTTTCTAGCCATTTAATGACCGTAATTCAAATTTGAACTACACGTACATGCAACAGCTAACCATAACGGTTTGAAAAGTCATATTTTGTGTACTTATGTGCGATTTAATTCCATGTGTAGTAAATTTGAAGGAATTTTTAGACATATTGGTCTAACGGTTATGACACAATTAAGCATGGAGTGCCATGGCATTTAAGTTCCAAAAAATTAAAAAAAGATCAGAAACACATGAAACCTTGCTTGATGTAATGTCATGCCACCAAGATGATGTGGTAAAAATATTTGGCATGTTTGACGAAAGTTTGGGCACACACCCCTCACTTACCGAAGCAACTCACTAGAAGGCTCGTGGTTCCGAGAGGGAACAATGCATGTTTGATGACAAACGGGAGATAGTTTCCCCTTCCGGCCTTCAAATGTTTTCTACATTTAACATGCACTAATACAACTGTCATGTGAAAATTTGGAAAATTCCAGGGGTCATTTGACCTTTCAAAGATATTTAAGTGATTTTCTATCCATATAATGACCGTAATTCAAATTTGAACTACATCTACATGCAAGGGCTAATCCTAACGATTTGAAAAATCATATTTGTGTACTTGTGTGCGAGTTAATTCCATGTGCAGCAAATTAGAAGGAATTTTCAGAAATATTGGTCTCACGGCATGGACACATGCATGGAGTGCCATGGCATTTTAATTCCAGAAAATTAAAAATGATCAGAAAAACATGAAACCTTGCTTGATGTAATGTCATGCCACCAAGACGATGTGGTATAAAAATTGGCCTGTTTGACGGAAGTTTGGACATACACCCCTTACAAATCGGAGCAACTCACTAGAAGGCGCGTGGTTCCGAGAGGGAACAATGCATCGAGAGCGTTTATCTGATCTAGGGTCTGTTGGCTTGTCAACGCAGGTGGTGCGGAGTGTTTGACAACTCTACCTTTCATGAAGTTCTTCTTGTCTTTCCTGAACTTATGGCGAGGATCTAGAAATTGTCTATGTAAGTCGAAGCAAGTATACTTGCGCCCCGCCGTCAGCCAACGAAACTCAAGAGCTCCCTTGCATGTGGGGCACGAGAACCTTCCATGCACACACCAGCCAATGAATAGTGCATACGCCGGCAAGTCATGCGTCGAGTACATGTACCAGGCACGCATTATGGAGTTCTGTTTGCTAAAGGCGTCGTATGTCTTGAACCCATTATCCCAAGCTTCTTGCAATTCGTCCTTAAGCGGCTACAAGTACACATTCATATTCTTCCCCGGATACTTGGGCCCTAGAAATATCAACGTCAGGAAAATGTTCTTTCTTTGCATAATCTTCCCAGGGGAGGGGAGATTGAGTGGAATGACAAACACAGGCCAACAGCTGTATGGGGCTGCCATCTAACCAAACACACTGAACCCATCTGTGTTGATGGCGACTCGAGGATGCCTTGGATCTGCCGTTTTTTTCCTTATGTAATGCATCGAAGCGCTTCCACGCTTCACCATCCGACGTGTGCACCATCATCACATTCCCATCTGCATCTAGTTTGGTTCTTTTGCTCGTTTTGTGCCATGTCATCTGTCTGGCCGTCTCTTCGACCATGAAAAGACGTTGAAGTCTTGGTACGATTGGCATATACTGAAGAACATTAATGGGTATTTTGGTCCTCGTCTTCTCACCCATACCGTTGTCTGCCACAACATACCTGGAAGAATTGCAAATGGGACAATAGTTTAAGTCCTCATACTGAAGCCTAAATAAGACACATCCTTTCTCACAGGCATGTATCTTCTCATAGGGCATCTTAAGAGCACGGAGGATTTTGTCTGGCTGGTACAGGTTTGGAGGTAGCACATGGCCTTTGGGTAGAAATCGTCTGAAAACTGTCATCATCGCGTCGTAGCATTCTCTGCCCAAGTTGAATTGAGCCTTCAAAGCCATTATTTGTGAGATGGCATCCAGCTGACAAAGCTTAGTGTGCTCGTGGAGAGGACGTTTTGAGGACTCCAACATTTCAGTGAAGGCCTTTGCAGATTCCTCCACCTCCTTGTCTGAGTCCCGAGCATCGTCAAAGTCTTGCACCATGTCTGCGGTCCCGGTACCATACTCGTCGGTGCAACGACGAACCACCTCGGCTCTGGCACGTTGGGCAGACCCACCATGTAATGTCCAGACTGTGTAACCAGACGTAAAACCATACTTATGCAGGTGTTTACTCATTTGAAGCTCGTCCCCCTAATTATATTTGTCGCACCGAGCACAGGGGCACCAGCTAAATTCCTGGCCATTTGCAAGTGCGGCTCTAACAAACCCCTTAGTTTTTGTTAACCATTCCTCGATCCAAACATATTGACTAGTGTAACCGGTGTACATCCACGCACGATCACTCATATTGACTTCCTACTGGACACACAAGAAATATATACATAATTAGGCAAACCATATCCATCAGTTAATGGAGTTTGTTAGTTTTATTATGTCCATGCAACCTACACGCTAATAGGTAAGGATAGGTCCTAATCCCACCCGAGTATGTGTAGATCTGGTTCGTTTTCCCATGCTCTGCTCTGGATCCGACGCAAAATTTTGGCAGCACCTTCCCACTATTCTCCTGATACACGTCTCGGCAATAAGCAGAGAGGATGTGTACCTGGAGAACAACAGGGATGCACTGACGAAATTGTGCATCAGATCCGGAGCTGATCATATGGGAAAACAAACCCAATCTACACATACTCGGGCTGTCGATGGATAACATTGGACAATTCGAAAGAATCACGATTATAAATATGCAAATGCGTGCATATTTATAGATGTAACCCTTTCGAACGGGAGACGCATAGTGGTTACGCATACTGATGATTGACACCTATAGCTAGCAAGTTCCATCGGCACGAAGACCGGAAAAGAGCAAATGAAGGGGGGAGGAGGAGATGTCATTTGTGCTCACCAACGAACGCAGGGGCGGAGCTCGTCGAACACTAGACCCTCGCAATGACGAAATAAATGCATATTTAAATCGAAAGATGAGTAACATAGCAAGTATTCAACACCGACGGCCACATGTACCTCGCACTGATGATACTTGCTATTTACGGTACCATCGACACCGAGGAACCCTCTAACCCGCTCGTCCCCGGGTAAACTAAATAGCAACTACCATGGGTGCAAGGTACATGAGGCTCTCGGTGTTGAACACTACATCCACATCCCACAACTGAAGCCGGTGCCCGACATCCCGCAACAATAGTTCTGGTGGCCAATGACGGTCGAACACCTTGGCGAATTTGTATGGCAGCCTCTGCGATGAGGATTAAAGCCAAGTTTTGAAATTTTCAAACAACCAAACCGACTTGAGTTAGTTTGGGTGTTTCAAGTTTCAACACTTAGCTTTCAATCATCATCTCTGAGGCTGCCAGACAAATTTGCAATGGTGTTCGACCGCCATCGACACCGAGAACTGTTACTGCTGGACGTAGGACCCCTGTGTCACTTGTGGCATGCGGATGTAGTATTCGACATCGACGGCAAAATGTACCTCGCACTGACGATACTTACTATTTAGGGTACCATCGACACCGAGGAACCCCCTAATTAACCCCCTAATAATTAACCTAAATAACAAGTATCATCTGTGCGGGATACATGTGGCGCTCGGCATTGAACACTAAATCCACATCCCACAAGTGAAGCCGGCGCCCGACGCTTTGGGACGCCGGACGTCGGCGTCATTTGTGGGACGTGGATGTAGTGTTCGACACCGACGGCCACATGTATCTCGCACCGATGATACTTGCTATTTAGGGTCTTCTTCTTCTTCTTCTACTTCTTCTTCTTCCTCCTCCCTCTTCCTCCTACTTCTACTCCTCTTCTTCTTCTAAACTAAAACTAAAACTAATCTAAAATAAACTAAAAGTAAAACTAAAACTAAACTAAAAATAAAACTAAAACTAAAACTAAAACTAAACTAAAAGAAACCAAAAAAAGTAAACTAAAAAAAGGGGGAAGAACAAACCTGCAGGGGAACATCGGTGGAGGGCGAGGTCGGCCGGTGGGGCGGGGCAGTGCAAGGGCCGCGGGGAGGAGGGCGGTAGTGGGCCGGGGCGGTGCAGGGCCGCGGGGAGGGGTCCGGCACCGGGGTGGCCCGGCGCTAGCCTCTCTGGCGATGGGGCACGCGGGGCGGCGGGGCGACGGGGCACGGCTGGGTTCCTCTTCGCGGGGGGGGGGGGAGGGCTGGACGGCGGGGGCTGGGTTCGGGTGGCGGGGCTGGCCGGCGGGGGTGACAGCAGCGGTGGCAGCGGCCGGGAAGGAGAGAGGCGGGCGCGCGGGGGAGGGGAGAAATAGAAAGAGAGAGGGGGAGATGGCACGACCCATTAAGTGGGCTTTCTTTGCCGTCTGCTAGCAGACGGCAAAGAGGGCGGTCATTTAGGGCTAGCCTACATCTCCTCTTTGTCGTCCGCTAGCGGACGGCAAAGAACCTGACCTAGCCATGCCGTGCCCTGTGGGGCCCACCTGGCCCTTTGTCGTCTGCCTTCCAGCTCTTTGCCATCAGCTGGATGACGGCAAAGAATCAACTGACGGCAAATACCCATTTTGCCATCAGCCCTTTCTTTGCCGTCCTCTTTGGGGAAGCGGATGGCAAAGAGCCTCTTTGCCGTTAGCTGGCAGACGGCAAAGATGTGGCTGACGGCAAATTGCCAGATTCCAGTAGTGTATGTTCTGAGATTGATGTTGCTATGACTTTGCTATGCTTAATGCTTGCCACTAGGACCCGAGTGCCATGAATTCAGATCTGAACCCTTTATGATTTCATGAATATATTTGTATTCCTTATCCGATCTTGCAAGCTATAGACACCTATTACGAGTTATGATCCGCATACCCGAACGTGACAATAATTGGGATTCTTTCTAATGATTGTCGTAGTATGAGGAGTTCATGTATTCACTAAGTGCTAATGCTTTGTTCCGATTCTCTATTAAAAGGAGGTCTTAATATCCCTAATTTTCCATTAGGGCCCCGCTGCCACGGGAGGGTAGGACAAACGATGTCATGCAAGTTCTTTTCCATAAGCATGTATGACTATTTATGAAATACATGCCTACATTATATTGATGAATTGGAGCTAGTTCTGTGTCGCCCTAGGTTGTAACTATTGCATGATGAATGTCATCCGACATAATTATCCATCACAGGTCAATGCCTACGAGCTTTTCACATATTGATCTTTGCTAAATTACTTTCGTTGGTACTGCTATTACAACCGCTACAAAACTGCTACTGTTACTTTTGCCACCATTACCGTTACTTTCATACTACTTTGCTACTAACTAATTTGTTGTAGATATTAAGTCTTTTAGGTGTGGTTGAATTGACAACTCAGCTGCTAATACTTGAGAATATTCTTTGGCTCCCCTTGTGTCGAATCAATAAATTTGGGTTGAATACTCTACCCTCAAAAACTGTTGCGATCCTCTATACTTGTGGGTTATCAATGGCCGCCATGGTTGGATGATACTTCGGGTTGGCACTTAATCTTGCCTCCATCCACATAATTTAATTGGGGTTAGCATGCTTTGTATCGACCCTAAGAACAATTCCTTATAATGCACACCATTTGTGTATTTCTTTTGGTCTAGGACAAAGGATATGTAGAAGACAGGATTTGATGTCCTGGAATGACAACTATTAGCGTGTTCCTGATGCTCTGTATGTTGTTATTCCTTCATAATTGCAATAAAGTGAGCATTATAGGCTCAAAGAGAAATCTTCTGAATTTTTTATCCCATATCTTTATTTTCTTCCTCGACAATTCATGATGTACCATGTAGTAATTTTGATTTTTCATTCGGATGTTATTTTCTTTACAAATCTACAAGTTACACACAATTCCTGTTTGCTATTTATTTTTGCTAATTCTTGAAATGTTCCCATGTTTATTCTTTGAGAGTGCTTCTGATGGCGTATTTGTGCTCATGTTGATCAATAGGACACCATGCATATAGAAACAAAAAATTGGAGTTAACTAAATATTTCTTGAGTAAACTGAATATTGCTTGTGTTAACATGGAGTATGCAGCAACATGGAGTTAAACTTAACATTCATTACTAAAACATGGATGTTTCAGATCAAGTAGCGCACCATGTATTTCAATGTTTAGTTAACTTGAATTTGTTGGAGTTACTAAAACATGGAATTAAATTCACAGTACCTTTGAATATAAATGTTTCAGTACTCCAAGCATGTTTGATATCAACAAATGTTTGATACAGCATGTAGTGCCATCATCTCATGATTTTGCTCATGGTTTCTTTTTACTTCCATGAATGTATTTTGAGTACATCAACTAAATTTTAATTCAGTTCACAATGCACACAATTTTGGTGACTCTTGCATGCTCAAGCTTTGCATCGCTTGGACGTGTGCTAAGTCGTTCATGGATTCATGTTGGTTCTTGTGTTGCAGTGCACTAACTCTTTCCCACCTTGCTGGAGGAGATGAAGCACATGGCAAAGCATGAATTCATTGTGCACTTAAGAAGGTATAGTAGTGCCCTATAGTAGTAACTCTTTCCCGCCTTGTTGCAATTTTCTCTTCAATACAGTATATTGCACCATTAGTGATGCAACGCCAACAATCACCATTGCAAAGAACTAGAGATCATTTGTACTCCTGATTGTATGCACACATGGAAGAAAACCCCAAATTGAAATTGGAATTATCTGTTGATAGAAAATTGGCATGTAACCCTAGTTAAAAAGATGAGAGATCAGTTTGCAAGAGTTGGATCAATTTGCATGTGTACTGTAATATTGAATTTTCAATTTTTCCATGCATACTTCCCTTATAGATCAATTTGTCAATTTTCAAGCCAACTTGTCAATTTACAAGTTACAATAGACAGAACTTCTCTTATAGATCAAGTCATGTTTCTCGCCATCCTCATCATCACGTAGCAGAGGAGGCGTCCTGGAGCGCTGTGGAGGCATTTTGGCCATGGAGCATAGCCTTGCGGTTCCTGGAGCGTGGGGGGCATGCGACACTAAAAGAAGACACATATGTGACATTTTGGGCCGAACAAATTTTTTTCCTGTCATGCTTATGACACTTCGATGATGATAATTGTGACAAAACCACGTATCATCATAGATGTTCTGGGCTCCTACTTCTACGACAAAAAATCACTACAGAAAATGGGCTTTTCATCCTGGGAGGGCTGGGGGCACACCTGCATGACATTCTTTGGGCAGTCCATGATGGAAAAATTGTGGTAGAAGCGAGGGCGAGGAAAATTTCAGGGAGTTCCCGGCTACGATGGGTGATCGGGGCCGAGCGATGCATGGGGTTTGCGTGTTTCTCTCGGACACGTATGCGCGTGTGTGCGAGGCATTGGGCTATAGCTGAACCCAAGCGATCGCATTGCTAGCTATGTTACCAAACCCGAGCGATTGATCCCTTGGCTGTTAACTGAACACGAGCGATTCATTCGCTGTTGACTGAACCTGAGCGATTCCTTCGCTGTTTCTACTAACTAAACCGAGCGATCGATCACTGTTGCTACTTATTGAAGCCCGCCAAGCCCCCGTGCGAGATGTAGCCAGCCGGTGTTGGTTGCCTCTCGATGAATAGTGATCATTGCTACCATGCGCGCGGTACGTAGAATGAGTCGAGACGTGGTGAATCGACCCGGTTGGTTGGTTGTGGATCAACAGTTCCAGATGGGGGTTGGATGAACAGGACCCCGTGGTAGTAGGTCATTTCCTTTGGATGAACAGGACCCCGAGGAAGCCGCCGCACCCCAGCCGGTTGGGGGTGGATGAATAGGACCCCGTGGAGGCTCTATGAATAGTAGCCGGTGGAGGCTGGATGAACAGTAGCTGGTGGAGGCTGGAATAGATCGACGGTGGATGAACAGTAGCCCAGGGAGGCTAGAGCGAGGTAGTAGACAGTGGATGAACAGGACCCTGGTTCACCGTAGGCGCTCCAACAAAAGTCCGTTTCCTCTGTTTTGTGGTACGCCACACCCCCCTCGATCAACAGGACCCCATTTCGACCGTAGGCACTCAAACAAAAGGTCGTTTCCTATGTTCTGTGGTACGCGAGACCCTTCCCAGAGAATAGGACCCTATTTCAACCATACGCCATCAAACAGAAGGCCGTTTTCCTCCATTTTGCGGTACGTCAGACCCTGTTCCAGCTGTTTCGTCCAAGCCAGTTGGCTCCCATTGAACAGCACACGTTCCAACCTAGTCTGTTGCCTCCTGCTGAACATACATTATTTCTCCGTTCCGACCCAGCCGGTTGGCTGCCGATGAACATGACACCGTTTCTGTCGTCCATTGCCTCTCCATGTACACGAGCCCTGGCTGTATGTATGCGCGAGTAGGCGTTCGAGACCCCGCCCGTATGTACGTAAGTGGCCGTATTTTTTGGCATCTGGTTGTACGCACGTGTACACAATTTTGTCTGGACTGCCTAAACTGCTACGTCGGGGGATCTACTACTACACATGCCTCTGCTTGCTCAGCCACGGTTCATTGTTGCAGAGACCCCGATCGACCAGTATGTACATACACGTTCACAACCAAACAGACAACCATATGTATGGTTAGACCGGGTGGGTCCGAGCTATCAGGGAGAATATGGAGGCACTTCTTTGTGTGTGAAGATATAACTGGTGGGTCCTAGCTGTCAGAGGGAAACGTATTTTTCGCAAAAGACAGAGGCCCTTCCGGTGGGTCCCCGCTGTCAGGTGGAGGAATAATTATTTTACGCTTAATAAGGAGGCACTTACTTGTTGTGGATGTGGACCCAGTTGTCGGCCTTTCCACATACAGTCTCTTCCGATGGAAGTCGTTCCTTGACCATGTTGACCACACCGCGCCGAGAGCACCAAGGCGGTGGACGACGGCGAGGCCGAGGAAGGGGACAACATGAAACCGGGGAAGACGCGGTAGTGCATGCCCACGCGGAGGGGAGTACGAGGGTTGACTGGTTCAGCTGCGGTGTGAGGCTGTCGTCGCCGCAAAATAACAGGGGTTGTGGGTGAGTAGAGGGATGGCCTGGCCAGCAATTGGAGTAGGATGGGCAGTGAGGCATGCGTGGAAGCACAGCCGGCCACGGGAGACAGGAGCAGGCGGCATGGCCCGCGATGGTTTGGGCGGCTGGAGCAAGAAGACCAGAGGTTGAAGAAGCATGAAGGCCGTTGGATGGACATCGTATAGTCAAAAATAGTTAGAATCATTTATTTTGACTAAGTTGACAAAACCCAGCGTCCGCGTCAACTTAGTAGGCCCACAAGTCAACCTCCAAATATGGTGGGTCCCACCTAGCAGCGGGGCTAATCATTTTGTGTGTGTAATAAGGAGGCACTTCCTTGCGTGCGAAGATATAGCTGGTGACCCTAAGCTGTCAACGGGAGGAATTATTTCGAAAAATACAGAGGGGCTTCTGGTGGGTCCCTGCTGTCAGGTGGAGGAATCATTATTTTGTGTGTAATAAGGAGGCACTTCCTTGTGTGCGGTTGTGGACCTAGCTTTCATCCTCTCCATGTTTGACCATGCCGCGCTGATAGCACTAAGGTGATGGACGACGGCGAGGCCTATGAAGGGAATGAACCGAAGCCGGAGAAGACTCGGCAGTTGTTTCCCACACGAAGGGGAGTATGAGGGTTTACTGGCTTGTCTGTTGTTGCTGGAAAATAACAGGAGGTCTGGGTGAGTAACGGGGATGGTCAGGCCAGCGATGGGAGTGGTGTGGGGTGGTTAGGCCTGTGCGGCAGCACATCCGGCCATGGGAGGCATGAACAAGCAGTACGTCCGGCGCTGGTTTGGGCGGCTGGAGCAAGAAGACTAGAGGTTGAAGCAGCAGCACAGCCGTTGGATTAATAATCTAACGGTCACTTCTGCTACAATCGTTTGTGGACTAAGTTGACAAAGCCTTTCATACACGTCAACCCTGCAGACCCACAAGTCAGCCTCCAAATCTGTCCCAAACAGCATACAACCGAAAATTTCTAGCCAGATTTAAATTAATTTAAAAAATAAGCATACCTCAATGTAAAATCCAAAGAAATTTTACCCGCATGAAAACAATGAAAATTAAAATATCAAAATCGGAAAGACAAAAGTAATTTGGAACTAATGACATGCTTGCTGTATTTTTCATTTTACAGCCCATTTCTTATTACTTATAGCCCATTTTCTAGGCAAGCCGAATGCATCCCTCCTCGTCTTGAAACATTTCACGCCCAGTAGGGCGTAGAAATGCACGTAGGCCTCCGTTGGTTATTCTGCAAAAAACAAAATAGCTAGGCTAGCCATTTTCAGAAAGAAAAAACAAAATTGGGCTTGTCATGTGGTAAACATATATGAAATAAAAGTCTGGGCTAGATGGGCCATAGTTTATACCTTGCTCCATCCCGAAAACAAAAAATAATACTGCGCGAGCTGCTGGGTCCCGGGTTTTAGCCGCTCCTTGTGCAGTTATCTCGCTTATTGACTATGTTGACAGTGGCGTGCGACCCAGATGTCAGGAACCATTAGGAGGAACCATTTTTTTCTTTTAATAAAGGGGGCACTTGCTTGCCTACTGCCATGGTCCTGGTGGGTCCCTAGTCTCATTGTCACCATGTACAGTTATCTCCTTATTCCTCTCGGTTGTTGACCATGTTGACAACACTAGAGGGCGGCGCCACGGCAAGCGAACCAAGGCGGAGGATGATGGTGAGGTCTCAGACAGGAACAAACAGGATCCATGGAAGATGTGTAGAGTTTTAGGGTGCGATGTGGCCGCGATGCGTGCGCGGCAGCATAGCCAGGAATGGGAGACGGGAGCAGGCGGTCCCGTCGGCACTGGTTTGGCTTTGGCGGCTGGAGGAAGAGAGACTGAAGAAACACGATAGACGTTGAATGTCAATCCAATGGTCAAGGTTGGCACAATCGTTTGTTGACTAAGCGGACACCACGTAGCATACTTTTTTATAGGAAAAAAAAACTAAGCTCGTTCGCCAGATAACATTCCCGAAATTGCCACCGTTTGATGTTGCGCCGCAACTAAAACTGCCAGGAAAATGCGTTCGTTTGCCGTCCTCCTCCTAGGGAACGTTCCCAACATAACATTCCCGAAAATCAAAGACTTGAGAAGGCATATAGATCAAGCTAGTGTACCAGAGACGTTGTCAAAGACTTGAGAAGGCATAATCAAAGACTTGAAAATCAAAGACTTGAGACGTTGCAGAGTTTTAGAAAAAAGAGAGACGTGCTCGTGTAGCTAGTTCGAATCTAAACCTGTACTATGACTATATTATATAGTGTGATATGCTACTCTGCAAGTAATGAAACTGACATATCCAACGTTCGCTTCTCCTCTTCTCTAGTTACTCTGCCTAGCATCAGAAGCTCCGGCCGTGGCAACCATGTCCACTGGCGACTCGTCCACCTGCTCTTCAGCAGGCAACAACCAGATATGCGCCAATTCTCCAGCCGTACCATCCCCTATGGGTCCTATCACACCCCCACCAGCACACTCACCGTAGTCGGTTGCTCATCGCAACCCGCTGCCGTTGGTGTGGTGTCACTGCTTCAAATCACGCAAAGTCATGCGTCGCTTCTCAACTACAATCCTCAACCCTGGCTGAGTCTTCTACAAATGCTCGAATCATGGGGTAATAATATGTTTAAGTGTGTTTTGCCTGCTTTCAGTTGCTGATTTTTTAAATAGTTTCGTTGATTATGTTCGAATTTGATTCGTGCAGTGTGATTTGTATTTTTGGGAAGTTGATGATGTGGGGGAATGGAACTACGCTGATTATTTGGTTAGCTGAAGAATCCCAATACCAGCAGGTTGGGGTGTTGGACAAGTAACTGAAGGAATGGCAGAAGAGGAAGATGCAAAGTAGAAGGTTAAAGATGTAGTTCATCCACTACTAGGAAAAGGGCTATAGATGGAATTGACACTAATGGCGCACCAGACATGCGGTGCGCCATTAGTATATACTAATGGCGCACCACCCTCTGATGCGCCATTAGTGTTGAAACTACTAATGGCGCACCCTGCCCACAGTGCGCCATTAGTACCAAAAAATTTTTTGAACTAGTGCGCCTGTCCAAACATACTAATGGCGCATCCTCTGGTGGTGCGCCATTACTAGTTGTAACTAGTAATGGCGCACCAGCCAGAAGGTGCGCCACTAATGTTATTTTTTTTTTATTCGCCCTTCGCCCCTTCCCTCTCCCCCTTCGCCCGATCCCCCCTTTCCCTCTCCCCCTCGCCAGTTCCCTCTCCCTCTCGATCCACCGCCGCCGCCGCCGCTGCCCTGACCCTCCCCCTCGCCCTCGCCCTCGCCCTCTCCCTCCCTCGCCCTCTCCTCGCCTTCCCTCTCCCTCGCCCTCTCCCTCGCCCTAGATCCCCTTCCCCTCTCCTATCCCGACGCCGCTGCCCCACCGCCTCGACGCTGCCCCGCCGCCTCGACGCCGCCCCGCCGCCCCGACGCCGCCCCGACGCCGCCTCGACCCCGCCCCGACGCCGCTGCCTCGGGTCGGTCAGCCAGCCTCGTCTCCACCGTCACCAGCGATAGCTTAGCCCGACTACAGACGTGGTACGCTCTTCCTCCTCTTCTGTTCTTCCCCTTTTCTCTGGGCACATGGTCATTGAGTAAAATCTGAGTAGATTAGGCCATAAATTGGATTACGAGCACAGTTTAGTCAAGAAAATGCTTCGGGGCCAATGTTCATTCAATTCTTCAGATAAACAGGGCATGTATTCAGGTTTTGATGATTGTACTAACAAAGAAAAAGCAGGCATTATTAGATATGAAATCTGGAAATCTTTTCAGTTCTATTTTTGTAATGACAGGAAATATTGTGGTCACTTTTCTCATCCCTTTTAACATGATGTAGTGTAACAGAACATATCTGCATAGAAACCATATACTATAACAAGCCATTAAGCCCTTTGAGAAGAAGACCTTGTTCATATTAAACAGCCACAAAGTTGAACAACAACAGATAAGGTAAAGCCTCAGATGAAAATAAACATAGAGGATCAACAGAAGGCATAGCTGTCCAGCCTACCAGCAAACCATCATCATTCTCGCCACATTCGCAATTGGTTCCAGTCTGCAGATTCCACCAATTCCAATGGTTCTTTCCTTCCACTGTCCAAATTTCAGTGAAACATCTCCACCTTCGACACAACAGTGATTCTCAAAATTGACTACGCAGACCCCAAACATGATGCTCCTACTCTTCCATTTGCTGGCCTCGTTCACTTGAGAGAAAATGGTTTAGGGCAATATTTTTGACTGAAACTTGTATTATCTACATTTTATAGATTTCTTTGGTTATTTGCAACAGACTTGTTGGTCCGGGTCCATCCTTGTTAGAATGTTGTGCAACATGAAAAGCCATTATCCTGTTGTAACTCACTCTTGTCATCGTCTTGTGCTTTTGGGTTCATTGCAGAGACCTGACTTGATTCTTTGGATATTATTGATCACAGGAGAGGAGAAGAAACAGCTGGAAGTCGTGGTTGGTTGTTACAGGGCCAGGGGGATCTTGAGGATATGGTCAAGGGCCATACGTGTGGAGACGGTTGTCAAAGCGTAAGTGCATCTGTTGATCCTGTTTTGTTTAGCGTGTGACGACCTTGATCAGTGCTTGAGTGATGGTAGAATTAAGATGTATAGTTCGGCTGGCTCAAGATATATGCAAAGTGAGTGCTTCCTGCGAGTGTCGGAGATGCCTCAACTTGTTCTCTGTTGCATCATACTCATAGATTTGGTTGTTGCCTGGATGGTGGCTTGCTTTTGCGTTGTGTCCCTGCTGGGCTGAAGTGTGTGGTATTGAATTATTATTGAAGTTGATGTCAATATCTCCCTCTTTGCTTATGTGTTGCTCCCTGTTTGTTCCAGTGACACCTGACCCTGTGTTTGTTGGAAACTGTTTGGTGCAGTGATGAGCAAGCAACCCTGCCACCTTAGGCAAGCACCAGGGAAACCCGAAGGTGGGTTTCATCACAACAAAGGTGGTGGCGAATGTCTAGGGGAACCCGCGAATGCCCCATGAGCCCTTCTGATCATGATCAGCAGGGGAAAAACTCTCTCTTTCTAGGTGTTGCCATAGTAAGTAGAAGAATTCGATTAGTCTTTAACATGTTGTGGTAAACTAACTAATCAGTCCGTAGAACTCGATCCTTCTTTTAACAAACATTGTTGTGGTCTTTTCCCTTGCACATCTATCGATGTGTGTTATACACCATTGCATCTTGTTTTCCAAACAATTAACCTGCCAGTAATTACATAGTCATAAGTACCGTGGCACCTTGACCTTTTTAGAAGCAGCCAATGTATCCAATTCGTTCATATAGTTTTGCTGCCAATTGGGTTAATTCAATTGTTCAGCTAGAGCACTGTGGCACCTTGACCTTTTTAGAAGCACCTTTTGATTCAGGGCATATTTGGGTTCATTGAAAGTATATGACCGTCTCATGTGTTTATGTGCCTTGGTAATTCAGCTGCAGCGAAAACCTTATGTTTTTATGTGAGTGGCACTGTTTTAAACGAGGTTGCCCACTTTGTAAGATGCATAAAGTCATGCCTAGTTATGAGGCATCGTTTAGTCTCTTAGCATGCATGCTATGATGGTCAGCTTGTATTGATGATGTATGATGAACATTAAAATGTTTACCTTGGTCTTACTGTGTGAAGTGTGATCTATTTGCTGTGGTAGGAGATGTATGTAATCTGGCAATGATTTGTGGGCCTCGTTCACTTGAGAGCAAATGCTTAGGGCAATATTTTTGGCTGAAGCTTATATTATCTACATTTTGTAGATTTTTTTTGGATATTTGCAACACACTCATTGGTGCGGGTCCGTCCTTGTTAGAATTTTCGTGCAACCTGAAA
Organism: Triticum aestivum; assembly: GCF_018294505.1. Taxonomy (NCBI): domain Eukaryota; kingdom Viridiplantae; phylum Streptophyta; class Magnoliopsida; order Poales; family Poaceae; genus Triticum; species Triticum aestivum. The sequence goes on along the minus strand of NC_057798.1, from coordinate 754,718,275 downwards.
AGCCATGAGCTTGCTATCACTTACTTTTGTCATCACCTTGTGTTATTGTGTTCATTGGAGAGACCTGACTTGGTTCTTTGGATGTTATCGATGGCAGGAGAGGAGAAGAAACACGTGGAAGTCGTTGTTGGTTGTTACAGGGCCACGGATCTTGAGGAGATAGTTGTCAAAGTGTAAGTGCATATGTTGATCCTGTTTTATTTAGCATGTGGGGAGCTTGATCAGTGCTTGGCTGATTGGAGAATTCAGATGTATAGTTTGGGCTGGCACAAGATGCAAAGTGCTTCCTAGCTCTCAAACTTGTTTCATTTGGTGATATTTTTGCCTATTTCTTTTGCTGAACTGCTGAAGGGTTAAAAATAACTTGGTTACTTTTAAGATAGATGATGCATGCACAGTGCTTCCTGGCTCTCAACTTGTGCTTTGTTGTTTCATTTCATACTTGTGGATTTTGTTTACTTTGCCTGGTTGGGCTGCTCAAGTGTGCGGTATTGAACAAGTGTTTGTATTTGATGTCAACCACCACCTTGTGTGCTTATGTGTTGCCCTCTCTGCACCTGCAGGTCATTGGTCGCCTCATGAGCACCCTTGGCTTTTGTGCTTGACAACCCAGGGGCAAACTATGGCCGAAAATCTGCCATGGTTGTTGTCTTTGTGGATACTGGGCGCCAGCCATGGCCTCCGACGAGTGCCATCATCAACTCGAGACTTGTAATATAATGTTCTATCTTTGTTCGGTCTTTTCAATTCAGAGACTAATATGATGAATTGTATTCGGAGACTAATATGATGAATTGTATTCAAAGACTAATCTTCTATTGTATTTGATGAATCTGTTGTTGATGTGTGCTGCTATATTTTGTCAAATTATACATTTTGTAACCTGTGCAAAAAACAGAAAATAAAAAAATAAAAAAAACCTAATATTCATACTAATGGCGCATCACATGACAGTGCGCCATTAGTATGACAGTGCATACTAATGGCGCATCACTGGGCAGTGCGCCATTAGTATGCCGCGGTTACTAATGGCGCATCCAGAGGTGGTGCGCCATTAGTATGCCAAAGCACCTGGGTATACATGGCCCCTGGGAGGCATACTAATGGCGCACCCTGGCCTATACTAATGGCGCACCCGAGGTGCGCCATTAGTATACCATATACTAATGGCGCACCAGGTGGTGCGCCATTAGTAAAAATTACTAATGGCGTGCTATTAATGGCGCACCACAGATGCGCCACTAATAGCCATACTAGGTGCGCCATTAGTAGGGGTTTTTCTAGTAGTGATCTGAGCATGGCCAAGCAACAGTTGTTGAACGACCTTGACAGCAATGAGGAAATGAAAGAGCTTCTGAAGATAATGGGCAAGATTGTTGTGCTCTGTAGGATGATTGTCTCTTTATTTGTAGTGTATGTAGCACTCGTGATCTATTCAATGGCTATAACATGAGCACTTTGCTGAAACTAGTAATGAATGAAACATGTTTAGCGGGCTGGGCGTAGTATTGTGAACATTTAATGATTTCTATTAACGGAAATCGAGGGCTATCCCCTTTTGCTCATAAATATAAATAGTAGAGGCCCTTTTGCTAATAAATAAATAAATTAGCGGAGGCCATGTCGGGTCAGCTTTGTTCCCATTCAAAGACGTAGAGCAACATACAGTCCAACAGCAAACTATGTCATCATATACAAGTTTCACAGCCAAATATGAGTACAACTAAACACCAATGTCATCATGTTTTAGTCGTCATACAATCACCAAACACAAATCAACATACATAATAAGTGATGTCCTTCCAGCAAAATACTAAACAACAACTTCATCAGGTTTCAATTGTCATAGCAAACACAATTTCACATAGTAGATAAAAAGTCGTCTTCTCACAAGTAAATACGACAAAAGTTATCTGATCATCATCCGCAGCAACAGCGTCAACTGCTACTTCTTGAGCTCGCATTGGTTTTTCCCTTGAAGAGGAAAGGGTGATGCAGCAAAGTAGAGATAAGTATTTCCCTCAGTTAGAGAGCCAAGGTATCAATCCAGTAGGAGACAACGCACAAATCACCAATACCTACACAAGCAATCAAACACTTGCACCCAACGCGATAAAGGGGTTGTCAATCCCTTCACGGTCACTTGCAAAAGTGAGATCCGATAGAGATAGATAAAACTAAACAAAATATAAAGTAAATATTTTTGGGGTTTTTGGTTTATAGATTGGAAAATGAAAGATTGCAAAATAGTAGATCAGAAACTTATATGATGGAAAATAGACGCAGGGGCCACAGGTTTCACTAGAGGCTTCTCTCAAGAAAGCAAATAATATGATGGGTGAACAAATTACTATCGAGCAATTGATGGAAAAGCGCAAAGTTATGACGATATCTAAGGCAATGATTTTGAAATATAGGCATCACGTCCGTGTCAAGTAGACCGACTCCTTCCTGCATCTACTACTATTACTCCACGCATCGATCGACTCCTGCCTGCATCTAGAGTATTAAGTTCATGAAGAACAGAGTAACACTTTAAGTAAGATGACATGATGTAGAGTAATAAACTCTAGCAATATGATATAAAACCCATCTTTTTATCCTCGATGGCAGCAATACAATACGTGCCTTGCTGCCCCTACTATCACTGGGAAAGTACACCGCAAGATTGAACCCAAAGCTAAGCACTTCTCGCATTGCAAGAAAAATAAATCTAGTTGGCCAAACTAAATCGATAGTTCAAAGATAATTACAAAGATATCAAATCATGCATATAAGAATTCAGAGAAGATTCAAATAATATTCATAGATAAGATGACCATAAATCCACAATTCATCGGATCTCGACAAACACACCACAAAAGAAGATTACATTGGATAGATCTCCAAGAACATCGAGGAGAACATGTTATTGAGAATCAACGAGAGAGAAGAAGCCATCTAGCTACTTGCTATGGACCTATAGGTTTGTGGTAAAGTACTCACGCTTCATCGGAACGACAATAGAGTTGATGTAGAAGCCCTCCATGATCGAATCCCCCTCCGGTAGGATGTCGGAAAAGGCCCCAAGATGGGATCTCATGGGAACAGAAGGTTGCGGCGGTGGAGAAGTGTTTTCGTGGATGCCTCTGGTGGTTTGGGAATATATATGAATATATAGGGGCAAGGGTTAGGTCAAAGGAGTCCCAAGGAGGTGGCAAGGCAGGGGCGCGCCCTACCCCCTGGGCACGCCCTCACCCCTTGCCACCGCCTCATGGCTCTTCTGACTTCATCTCCAAGTCTCTGGCGCTACTTCTGAGGCCCCAAGATGGGATCTCATGGGAATACATAGGAGACTCCCCATCATGAAGATCATGGTGCTACTTTGAAGCACAAGTGTGGGGAAAAGGATAGTAACATTGCCCCTTCTCTCTTTTCTCTCAATTTCTTTTGTGTGGGCTTCTTTGGCCTCTTTTTTTCATCCGGAGTCTCATCCCAACTTGTGGGGGAATCATAGTCTCCATCATCCTTTCCTCACATGGGACAATGCTCCAATAATGATGATCATCACACTTTTATTTACTTACAACTCAAGAATTACAACTCGATACTTAGAACAAAATATGACTCTATTTGAATGCCTCAGGCTGTGTACCAAGATGTGCAATGACTCAATAGTGACATGTATGAAAGAATTATGAAAGGTGGCTTTGCCACAAATACGATGTCAACTACATGATCATGCAAAGCAATATAACAATGATGGAACGTGTCATAATAAAATGGAACGGTGGAAAGTTGCATGGCAATATATCTCAGAATGTTTATGGAAATGCCAAAATAGGTAGGTATGGTGGCTGTTTTGAGGAAGGTATATGGTGGGTGTATGGTACCGGAAAAAGTTGTGCGGCACTAGAGAGGCTAGCAATGGTGGAAGGGTGAGAGTGTGTATAATCCATGGACTCAACATTAGTAATAAAGAACTCACATACTTATTGTAAAAATCTATTAGTCATCAAAACAAAGTACTATGTGCATGCTCTAGGGGGATAGATTGGTAGGAAAATACCATCGCTCATCCTTGACCGCCACTCATAAGGAAGACAATCAATAAATAAACCATGCTCCGACTTCATCACATAACGGTTCACCATACGTGCATGCTACGGGAACCACAAACCTCAACACAAGTATTTCTACAATACACAATTACTCCTCTAGCAGGACTCTAATATCACCGTCCTCATATCTCAAAACAATCATAAGGAATCAAACTTCTCATAGTATTCAGTGCACTTTATATGAAAGTTTTTGTTATATCCCTCTTGAATGCCTATCATATTAGAACTAAATGTATAACCAATGCAAATTACCAAGATGTTTAGATAAATTCTCAAAATAGTATAAGTGAAGCATGAGAGTTAAATAATTTCTACAAAATAAGGCAACCATCATGCTCCAAAAAGATATAAGTGAAGCACTAGAGCAAACTTGCCTAGCTTAAAAGATATAAGTGAAGCACATAGAGTATTCTAATAAATCACAATTCATGCGTGTCCTTCTCAAAAGGTGTGTACAACAAGGATGATTGTGGCAAACTAAAAAGTAAAGACTCATATCATACAAGACGCTCCAAGAAAAACACATATCATGTGGTGAAGCAAAATATAGCCTCAAGTAAAGTTACCGATAGACGAAGACGAAAGAGGGGATGCCTTCCAGGGCATCCCCAAGCTTAGGCTCTTGGTTTTACTTCAATATTACCTTGGGGTGCCTTGTTCATCCCCAAGCTTAGGCTCTTGCTACTCCTTATTCCATATTCCATCAAATCTTTACCCAAATCTTGAGAACTTCACAACACAAAACTCAACATAAAATCTTATGAGATCCGTTAGTATACGAAAATAAATCACCACTTTTAGTACCATTGTGAACTCATTCTTTATTTATATTGGTGTAATATCTACTGTACTACAACTTTTCTGTGGTTCATACCCCCCGATACTACCCATATTCATCAAAATAAGGAAACAACACATAGAAAATAGAATCTATCAAAAACAAAATAGTATGTAGCAATCAGAGAACTTCAAATACTTCTGTTACTCCAAAAATTCGGAAAACTTATGATAACCTGGGAAATTTGTATATCAATCTTGTGTAAAAAATTCAGATCAAAAGCATGATTCTGTGAATTGTGAAAATTATTTTGTTGGGTGCAAAAGTTTCTGTTTTTCAGCAAGATCAAATCAACTATCACCATAAGCCATCACAAAGGTATTACTTAGCAAAATAATAATTAAAACAAAAAACACATCTAGCCAGAAGATATATGAATTATTTACTGAAAAACAGAACCAAAAAGCAAAGAAAAAAATAAAATTGGGTTGCCTCCCAACAAGCGCATTTTTTAACGCCCTTAGCTAGGCATAAAAACACATGGATCTAGGTATTGTCATCTTTGGTATGCAATCCATAAGTAGCTATCATAATAGATTCATAAGGCAATTTAATTTTCTTTCTAGGAAAGTGTTCCATACCCTTCCTTAATGGAAATTGAAATATAATGTTTCCTTCTTTCATGTCAATAATTGCACCAATCGTTATAAGGAAAGGTCTACCAAGAATAATAGGACATGTAGGATTGCAATATATATCAAGAACAATGAAATCTATGGGCACATAATTCCTATTTGCAACAATAAGAAAATCATTACTTCTCATAGGTTTCATAATAGTGGAATCTGCAAGATGCAAATTTAAAGAACAATCATCAAATTCACGAAAACCTAATACATCACATAAAGTTTATAGAATCGTGGAAATGCTAGCACCCAAATCACACAAAGCATGACACTCATAATCTTTCATCTTAATCTTAATACTAGGTTCCCACTCATCATAAAGTTTTCTAGGAATAGAAACTTCTAATTCAATCTTTTGTTCAAAAGATTGCATCATAGCATTAATGATATGTTTAGTAAAAGCTTTATTTTGATTATAAGCATGAGGAGAATTCAACATGGATTGCAACAAGGAAATACAATCTATTAAAGAAAAATTACCATAATTAAAATCCTTGAAATCTAAAAGAGTGGGTTCATCGCTACTTAATGTTTTGACCTCTCCAATCCCACTTTCATCAATTTTTGCATCAAGATCTAAAAACTCTGAATCATTGGGATGCCTTTTAACTAAAGTTGACTCATCTCCAGTGCCATCTTTATCAAGATTTATATTGGAAAACAAAGATACAATAGGAGTCACATCAATCACTTTAAGATCTTTATCATTATTTTCACAAAAACTAGAAGAACACGCTTTTACAAACCAATCTCGTTTAGCACACATCTTAGCGGTTCTTTCTTTGTAATCATCAATGGAGATTCTCATAGCCTTTAGAGATTCATTGATATCATACTTGGGTGGAATAGATCTAATTTTTAAAGAATCAACATCAAGAGAAATTCTATCCATGTTCCTAGCCAAATCATCAATCTTATGCAATTTTTCTTCAACCAAAGCATTAAAATTGCTTTGCGAACTCATATATTCGTTAACACTATTCTCAAAATCAGAGGGCATCTGATTATAATTTCCATAAGAATTGTTGTAGGAATTGCCATATGTATTAGAGGAATTACTAGGAAACGGCCTAGGATAAAAATTACCTCTATATGTGTTATTACCAAAATTGTTCCTACCAAAAAAAATCACATCCATAGATTCATTATTATTTTCAATCAAAGTAGAAAAAGGCATATCATTAGGATCAATAGAAGCACTCTTGCCTGCAAATAATTTCATATGCTCATCCATCTTTCCGCTCAAAATATTAATCTCTTCAATCGCATGCACTTTTTTACTAGTGGAAGATCTTTTGGTATGCCATTGAGAATAATTAACCATGATATTATCTAGGAATTTCGTAGCTTCTCCTAAAGTGATTTCCATAAATGTACCTCCTGCGGCCAAACCTAAAAGATATCTAGAAGCAAAATTCAATCCGGCATAGAAATTTTGTAGCAGCATCCACAAATTCAAACCAAGAGTAGGACAATTTAGTATCATCAATTTCATCCTCTCCCAAGATTGCGTAATATGTTCATGATCAAGTTGCTTCAAATTCATAATATCGTTCCTAAGGGAGATGATCTTAGCAGGAGGAAAATACTTGGAAATAAAAGCATCTTTACACTTATTCCATGAATCAATAATATTTTTAGGCAAAGATGAAAACCAAGTTTTAGCACGATCTCGAACTGAGAACGGAAATAGCTTTGATTTAATAATATTATTATCCACATCTTTCTTTTTTTCATATCACACAACTCAATGAAATTACGCAGTGAGATGCGGCATCTTCACTAGAAAGGCCGGAAAATTGATCTTTCATAACAATATTCAGCAAAGCGGCATTAACTTCATAAGATTCTGCACTAGTGGCGGGAGCAATCGGGACACTAATAGAATCATTGTTATTAGTGTTGGAGAAGTCACACAATTTGGTATTCTCTTGAGCCATCGTGACAAGCCAAGCAATCTAACACACGAGCAAACAAAAAGCAACAAAGAATATGAACGGAAGAGGGGCGAAGAAAAAGGCAAATCTTTTCAAAAATCATTTTAGAAGTGGGGGCAAGGAAAATGAGAGGCAAATGGCAAAAAATTAATGCAAGAGATGAGAGTTTTATGATGGGTACTTGGTATGTCTTGACTTGGCGTAGATCTCCCCAGCAACGGCGCCAGAAATTCTTCCTGCTACTTCTTGAGCTTGCGTTGGTTTTTTCCTCGAAGAGGAAAGGGTGATGCAGCAAAGTAGAGATAAGTATTCCCTCAGTTAGAGAACCAAGGTATAAATCTAGTAGGAGACAATGCACAAATCACCAATACCTGCACAAACAATCAAACACTTGCACCCAATGCGATAAAGGGGTTCTTCATGGTCACTTGCAAAAGTGAGATCCGATAGAGATAGATAAAACTAAACAAAAGATAAAGTAAATATTTTTGGGGTTTTTGGTTTATAGATTGGAAAGTAAAAGATTGCAAAATAGTAGGTCGGAAACTTATGTGATGGAATTAGACCCGGGGGCCATAGGTTTCACTATAGGCTTCTCTCAAGATAGCAAATAATACGTTGGGTGAACAAATTACTGTCGAGCAATTGATAGAAAAGCACAAAGTTATGATGATATCTAAGGCAATGATTATGAAATATAGGCATCACGTCCGTGTCAAGTAGACCAACTCCTGCCCGCATCTACTACTATTACTCCACACACCGACCGACTCATGCCTGCATCTAGAGTATTAAGTTCATGAAGAACAGAGTAACGCTTTAAGTAAGATGACATGATGTAGAGGAATAAACTCAAGCAATATGATGTAAACCCCATCTTTTTATCCGTGATGGCAACAATACAATACGTGCCTTGCTGTCCGTACTGTCACTAGCAAAGGACGCCGCAAGATTGAACCCAAAGCTAAGCACTTCCCCCATTGCAAGAAAAACCAATCTAGTTGGCCAAACTAAACCGATAGTTTAAAGGGAATTACAAAGATATAAAATCATGCATATAAGAATTCGGAGAAGATTCAAATAATATTCATAGATAAGCTGATCATAAATCCACAATTCATCGGATCTCAACAAACACACCGCAAAAGAAAATTACATCAGATGGATCTCTAAGAACATCGAGGAGAACATGGTATTGAGAATCAAAGAGAGAGAAGAAGCCATCAAGCTACTAGCTATCGACCCATAGGTCAGTGGTAAACTACTCATGCTTCATCAGAAGGGCAACAGAGTTGATGTAGAAGCCCTCCATGATCAAATCCCCCTCCGGCTAGATGCCGGAAAAGGCCCCAAGATGGGATCTCACTGGAACAGATGGTTGCGGCGGTGGAAAAGTGTTTTCGTGGATGCCTCTGGTGGTTTGGGAATATATATGTGAATATATAGGGCCAAGGGTTAGGTCAGGGGAGTCCCAAGGAGGTGGCAAGGCAGGAGAACGCCCTCACCCCTTGCTGCCGCCTCGCGGCTCTTACGACTTCATCTCCATGTCTCCGGGGTGTCTTGTGGTCCAAGAAAAATCACCGCGAAAGTTTTATTCCGTTTGGACTCAACTTGGTATTCCTTTTCTGCTAAAGCGCAAAAACAAGGAAAAACATAAACTAGAAGTGAGCTCTAGGTTAATAGGTTAGTCCCAAAAATAATATAAAATAAAACATCCAAAACAGATAATATAATAGCAGGGAACAATCAAAATCATTAACATCTTCGCCATCTATATCAGTCTGAATCGCAATTCCCCCAAGTGTCAACTTCTTCTCCATCCTTAGTGTCCCCGAACGTTGGTGTCTTATTGATCAACTCTCATATATCCACAACCCGACAGACAATCTTTTCTCCAGCATCATTGACGTGATGGTTATCAAAGATATTAGGAACATCTGTGGAATCGTCTAGAGGAGCACTGTAAGCATCATCTTGTTGTGCAACTTCATTAAACAAATTCATGTGCTCAAACCTTTGCAATGCTCTCTAGTCATCACTACATGCATATGTGTCTTCCAAGAAAAATATCTGTGTTGATTGATTTGCCAAAATAAAAGGCTCATCGGTCTGGTACGCCGCCTTGACATTGATGGATTTGAAATAATCATCAGCTCTCGGTTTTGCGATCCTGGAAAACAGGTTATACCAACAACAACACAATAGAAACACACACCGATGAACCTCGAAACTTGAGAAATACTGCAACTGAACAATGTCGGTTATGTTAGCACACAAACTGGTATGCATCGGTGCTATACACACGGTTTTTAAGCCCTTTTCGCGACGGCATTTGGAACCGTCACCAAATGAGTGTGGGCGATAGCAGGGTCATTCCCACACAACCCAGAAACCGTCCGGGATAGGCCCTCCTAGCACACAGGCTGGGGCAAAATGAGCTCGTGTGCGACCGGGCGAGGCATCGAAACCCAATCATTATCGTTCGTATGTACATCCCACACAGTGAATCCTAGAAAACATTTCCGTTCGTATGTATATCACACATAGTCAATCCAAGAAATACGTTTCCGTTCTTATGTACATGCCACACAGTCAATCCAGGGAAAACGTTTTAGTTCGTATGTACATCCCACACGGTCAATCCAGGGAAAACGTTTACGTTCGTATGTACATCCCACGCAGTCAATCAAGGAAAACATTTTCGTTCGTATGTACATCCCACATAGGTTTATGTATAGGCCCGTGTGTGATAGGTGTAACAATCACACATGCTCTGCCTTGGTTAACCGTTTGCTTTTATCTACTGCATCATACACGATTTGATGAAGAAATCTTTGTGCCATTGGGCTATCCATCACGAGCGCTTTTACTGCTAGAATCGTTTGCAAAATTCCATGACCCATTTAGCAGGTTTATTAGTTTACAATTAATAATTCCAATATTATGGAAATTCATATTTCATATCGAACAGCTGTTTGCCAATTTCATATCAGGCACATAGATATATTTTAACATCACAGTACGATAGCTACCTAAAAACAGCACATTACAACATTTAGCTAGTTCAACTTCATAAGAACAATATTAGAACAATATATTCATTTCCCTAATCGAGATTATCCAGGCTCGTCTTATCCACTTCTGCTTTCAGTTTAGTCAGAACCTGTTTTGCACTGGCCAACTGGGAAAGTGCCTCCTCCTTCCCCAACACCATGTTAGCAAAGTCTGATTTAAAACAATTTGAGCTCATTCTCCACCTTCCTCTTTTTACCCCGCATCTGCAAATATTCTTCAGGGTTGACAACACTTTCTCTAAGTCTACCTTTGTTCTCTTCCTCATACATGCTCCAGACCTTTGCTAGGCACATCTTCAAAGACTGTGGCAACTCTTGATCAACCCACTCCAAGTAAGGACACTTTTGTTCATCCTATAATATTTAAAACTAGATCAGTAACAATTGTAGGGAAAATGGCTTTATAGCAACATAGAAAATCACCAATACTTATTTTGAAAAACTGAAGAAATAGGTTAATTATGACATATCTTCTCAAAAAGATCAATGTGCAAATGAATTAATTCCTACTGATACAACAACCAAATTATGAAACATCAGAAGCTATAGTTAACTACAACAACGCTACAAGTTCTTACTCATGTACTATAAATAAAAAATTGAACATTTTAAGAGGAAGGTAAATATAACTGCAACAGCATAGCGATAGTGTTTGGATGACAGCAAATTGATATTAACAGGTGTGTACATGCACACATTTAGTAACATAGAACTCATAGCACTAAGGCCGTCCACTATGTAATCCAAAACCGGTGTAAAGACAATTGTTGCTACATCTCGCACCGGTGCCCTGCACTAGCGAGTTGATGCAATGGAAAAAACTCAGGGACCCGAACTTCGGAGCACCTAGTTGCTCTGATGCCCAGTTCCTTCGTGCAATAAAGATTTAGTATTTTACTACTTGGCTGCTCGGACGTGTGGACAAGTTGGCTGCACAAACTACCGAAGCAGTGCCAAATAATTTTCTAATGGCACCGTTCATGAGATGGCAACATTTTTAGATATTGGGCACAAACTGTGACACCGTCTTAGGATGCGTTTGGTTGAAGGTGTGGTATGAATGGGTTGGGACCATGACAGTGTCTGAATCACATCTAACAAATGATTTGTAACAATGAAAGAGGGTCAAACCTTCTCTGCACATGCCAGAAACTTCCTCCCACTGTCCACAGATTCAAACGCAACTAACTTCACGCATGGAGATTGATGGTGACAACGAGCAGACAGATCTTCAGCCACCCCGCTCCATTCGTTGCAACTGATGGTCCTAGGGAACTATAAGAGGAAGAAATGACTCAAATTGACCGTCGGGTAAAAATCCTTCATTCCAAGTCATGGCTCAAGAGAGAGAATAGAGGCATACCCGGGTGCTGAAGGAGTCATCGGAGGAGGAGGAACTGCTAGAGAGGTCTTTGAAGAAGACCATGGCAGCCCCGGCGGTAGGATGCGAGACGGCGAGAGCGAGGAAGCAAGAGAGGAAGTGGCTATAGCTTAGGAAGGAAGGAAGGAAGGAAGGAGGAAACATGGGAAATGTGACTTGTGGTTAGGCATAAAAGGGGGTGGGGAACGGGGTAGATATTTCGGCGGTAGGCCAAAAAATTGGAATGTGGAGGGAAACTTTGCGCGCGGTGCCGCCGGACACCATTCACTTGAACGATTGTGTGCATCGCAAACTATTCTTCTGCTTTACGCGCATGGGATGAGTTTGATAATTCAAATTTTTGTGGAAATTTTCATGGGTACGTCTTTGCATAATTTAAAATCGCTTGCTAATTTGGGCACACAAAAGAGCATACAGCACATAGACCATGCTTACTAAGCAATTTTAGTAATTAAACAGAGCCAGTTGACTTAAACATTGCTCTAACGAAAGATCAGCATTAAAAACAAACCCTAAGTACGCATAATTTTAACAAATCCACCGCCACGCCGACCTATGCATCGCCGGTGCGAGATGGGATGTCGATGACTTGTCCTGGCAACATGCCACCATTGGTGGACTCCGCGTCCCCCCTGCTGAAGTCGACCGCATCCTCGTCCCCAGCGCCGCCCTCAAGGTTGTACTACTCATTGTAGTGGCTGCGCTGGAGCTCGCGTTGGTACTCCACCGCCAATTCCTCAATGGACAGACTCTTCTCTACCTCAACCTCGACCACATGCAACTCCTCCTCCTGGCACTCCTCAAAATCTGCCACCTCCTACATCTCCAGCTCCCGCTCAGCGATCTCATGAGGAAGCAGGTGCTCCATGGCCATCGCCGCCTTTTCGGATGTCGGTTGCCTGCTGGATTCTGAGGTGGCCTAGAATATATTGGTGTGGATGGCCTCGACCCGGGCTAGGGCAACATCGACGGCATAGACGGCAACTCGAGCACTCTCGGTGTTTGCAGCCGCCGTCGCAGCAGCTGCTGCAGCCGTCTCGGCTGCCGCAGACGCCCTCTCGACGGAAGCGGACGCGCTCAATGCAGATGCGGTGGCACTCTCGGTGTAGGCGGCCGCTCTCTTGGCGCATGCGGCGGCGCTCGGGGAGGACGCGGCCATTGTACGGGCCTTCACTAAGAGTTTCCATGGCATCATCTTTGCAAGAATGGGGTGCGGAATGGGGATCGGGATTCGTGGATTCGGGTGTTGCCATCACTAGAGCAGATGAGCTAGCGAAGCTGAAGGAGGAAGACTTAAATAGACCCGGAAATTTTCATCGCAAACGGTTCCTACAATACAGTTGTGTGTGATGTTGTGGATATTTTCTATTAACCGTGAAAGACGAATTTGTAGTAAAGTGGCAACGGATGGTGTTTTACATGTACGAGAAAATTTGTAGTACTAATACAACTGTCATGTCAAATTTTGGAAAATTTCAGGGGTCATTTGACCTTTTAAGACATTTAAGTGATGTTCTAGCCATTTAATGATCGTAATTCAAGTTTGAACTACATGTACATGCAACAGCTAACCATAACGGTTTGAAAATTCATATTTTGCGTACTTGTGTGTGATTTAATTCCATGTGCAGTAAATTTGAAGGAATTTTCAAACATATTGGTCTAACAGTTATGACATAATTAAGCATGGAGTGCCACGGCATCTAAATTCCAAAAAATTAAAAAAAAATCAGAAACACATGAAACCTTGCTTGATGTAATGTCATGCCACCAAGATGATGTGGTAAAAAAATTGGCATGTTTGACGAAAGTTTGGGCACACACCCCGCATAAACCGAAGCAACTCACTAGAAGGCTCGTGGTTCCGAGAGGGAACAATGCATGTTTGATGACGAACGGGAGATAGCTTCCCCTTCCGGCCTTCAAATTTTTTCTACATTTAACATGTACTAATACAACTGTCATGTGAAAAATTGGAAAATTCCAGGGGTCATTTGACCTTTTAAAGACATTTAAGTGATTTTTTATCCATTTAATGACCGTAATTCAAATTTGAACCACATCTACATGCAAGGGCTAACCCTAACGATTTGAGAAATAATATTTGTGTGCTTGTGTGCGAGTTAATTCCATGTGCAGTAAATTAGAAGGAATTTTCAGACATATTTGTCTCACGGCAAGGACACATGCATGGAGTGCCATGGCATTTTAATTCCAGAAAATTAAAAAATGATCAGAAAAACATGAAACCTTGCTTGATGTAATGTCATGCCACCAAGACGATGTGGTATAAAAATTGGCCTGTTTGACGAAAGTTTGGACACACACCCCTTACAAACCAGAGCAACTCACTAGAAGGCTCGTGGTCCGAGAGGGAACAATGCATGTTTGATAACGAATGGGAGATAGCTTCCTCTTGGAGCCTTCAATTTTTCTATGTTTGACGTGCACTAATACAATCGTCATGTGAAAATTTGGAAAATTTCAGGGTCATTTGACCTTTTAAAGACATTTAAGTGATTTTCTAGCCATTTAATGACCATAATTCAAATTTGAACTATATTTACATGCAACGGCTAACCATAACGGTTTGAAAAATCATATTTGTGTACTTGTGTGCGAGTTAAAAAGTCATCAGACGATGTAAATATCCGGTGTTCAAAAAAGTAAATGTGAAATATGGCAAGACAACCAGCCCCCACACGGTTGGCACTCTATTTCACGCCTCGAGGTTTGGAAGGTGAGTGGTGGGGGTTATTAATCAAACACGGTTCTGTATTGGAAACCATCAGCTATTATGTTCACAGACGGATTTTGCTGCGGGAATCGTGTGTAATTGAAACTATAGTACTCGTAAATTCCAGCGACCAGTGTGTGTACTGTTCCCGTCGATCTAGATTCCGGCCGCCAATAAATACTACCTAGCTCACGTCGTCCTGCCTGCATTCTCATTTACATCCTCCCCCCGCTCGCCCTCTCTCTCTCTCTCTCTCTCTCAAATCTCCACCATGGCGGTGTCGGTCTGCCCACGCGCCGACGAGGAGACGCCGCCCCTCGAGGACGCTCACTCGAAGCACAGCGATGAGGACCCCTACGCACCATCGGACAAGGTTGCGCCGGGCCCCCCATCTTTGGATTGGTTTTGGGGCTAGTACAATCTTTGTCTTTGGAAGTCGCTACCGCCAACTGAGAAAGCCAGGAAGTGGCTTTCTAGAAGGAGATGGCGGAGGAGGAAGCCAGGTACCAGGCAGCCTGTGAAGCCTGTGATGCCGCCTGGAAAAATGAGGCGGTGGAGCTTTGGGGGCGGGCGCGTCGTCGTGCGGAGGAGGTGTACGAGGACGGGTACTTCGCGAGGAAGGTCAAAGGCGCTAGGCGCCTCATCGCTGCATGGAGGTGGGCCGATAAGCTCCAGCGTGCCACCAACGAGGAGCTCTAGTGGGCGCCCAACAAAATGGCAAGATCATTCGCGCTTGTCCGCCTGCAAGAGGAAAATCGATACGTCAAGTGCTGCGAGGTAGAGGAGGCGGAGTACAGCCTCTGCGCTGGGAAGACGCCGCGCACAAGGGAGCTGCTGGCGAGGGGCTACCAGAATACTGCTCCTAGGAGGGATTATTAGTTTTAGTTTCGTTCATTTTCAATTTTATGCATTGTACCTAGTAGTTAACTATCATCACATATATGTGATGATATTATATATATTCTGTGATGAACTAATGAACAATTTATATATATATATATATATATATTATGAATTCCATTTTCTATCTATTTTTGTATACTAATTTGAATCTAGTTGTTATCATCCACATATACATAATGGAAAGCTTATATACACACATTGAAACAAAACATATAAGAACGGAAAATAGAGTACACACATTGAAACGGAGCAATAAACAAAGCAATATTATGATTGCTATGAATACATAGCTATCCACGTCGAAACGACTCAACAAAATAAAACGCGTCCATGAGACCATGACCAGCTGACCTTGCCTATGGTAGCTCTTGGCTCTGCCTGATCGCATGCAGGCATTCGTCCAAGCGGTCGACATGCTCGCGGTACATTTGTAGCAGGATCTCGAGCTCTAGGTTGGCTATTTCATCGGAGATTACCACCTCGAGGATGCGATGGCCATGTTCCTCTACTACGCCTAGGTGGACACCTGGGCCAAGGAGGCGGTTGAGCCTACTGACCAGCGCGTTGGCATTGAGCGGGCCACAGACAAGGCGAACGGCGTGACCCATGCGAATGGCACGGCGGGCATCCGGTGCAAGTATGGAGCGGCCGGCCTCTGGTGCAAGTACGGCGCAGAGGGCCTCTGCCCACTCCTGGCAAGGAATGGGGGTACTGACAGGACTTGTACCCAGTTGCGATGCCCTATCGACAGCAGGCAAGCACCGATGGATCAGCTCTCGCTGTGCAGCGCGCCGTGCCTCTCGCTCTGCGGCGCTTCAACGGTCTCGCCGTGAGGTGAGCCGCAGCCTATCAGTGTGGACGCACCTTGTTTTCTCTGCGGTGCGCCATAGATCATGTTGTGCAGCAAGCTGTAGCCTCTCGGCGCTGACATGCCTATCTTGATCTGCGGCGCTAAAGCGCCATGCACCAAGGGTCTGCTCAATCCTAGAGATGACGCGCATCACGGTGTTGTCCATCGCATTGCTGAGGAGCGCCTCGGCCTTGACGTGCCGTGGTGCCTTCTTGTTTTCCTTGTCGACAAGGTTGATGGCAGAGGCGGCACTTTGGTGGGTTGGTATGCTTGGAAAAGGTGGATGTGCTACAGGATGCGCTTGTTGCCTCTATGCATCATGCCCGCCTAGGTTTATGCACAATATCGCTGGGTGGCAGGAAACACGTGAGGAAATGGCAGGAAATGGTGGCGTGTTCCTAAAACACCATCAATTAATGGAAACTTAGTATATAAGGAACATTGAGCTAGGACAAGTAGATGATGATGAGATGAACACGGACCACGGTAGGGAACCCGTCGGTGATGAATTCAACGGTTGTATACTAACAAGCGTTTGCCCACAACACACACGGTTTATTCCATCACAGATAGGTCGGATGGATCAACTGTATACCACGTATCGCACATTGTCAAAAAGTAATGCGGTAGACCCTCTTTGACATGTGTTAAAAAAACAAGGACCTCAAGGTTAATTTAACTCATGGGATGGATCATATAGGTCACTTAATTTGACCTTTATGACCCATCACATCAGTTAATTTAACATTAAGACAACTTCCCATCTAGTCAACCATCTGATAGCTGCTCCAGCCTAAGCACACTTAACTTGAGAGTTCTCTTAGATGTACTAGTAGAATAGCTAGTCCTTGCTGATATAGGATGCCTCTTCGCATCCTTATGGCGTACCCGGATGACCGCCCGTCCCCCAATGGCCAATAGATGTTGTGTAGACAAAGCATATCACATACGTCTTATTAGAAGCAATCGTCTGTGTTATTATCGGTCTTCGCACACATTTCTGATTTTAGACCTGTTTTCCGCGTATCACACACATCTTGTTATATTAAACTGTTTTTGTTCTCTTGTCTCAACGCAAATAGTTCATCCGAGTGACCCACATGTCGTATATCGAACTCACCTTGATCTGGCTGGCCGTTTCTTTTGTCTTGCCTAATTACAAAGAGTTCATCCGAGTGAACCGTATGTTGTATATTGCACACAGCTTCATCTGGCAACCCGTTTCTTTGGTTCCTCCTCAGCGCAAATAGTTAATTGAACTGAACCGTATGCCCTGCATCGCACACGCAACCAAAATATGAACCGTGTTTGATGCATTCGTCATCGCAAATGTTTTGCACCTTTTTTGACGGTTTTTTTACACCACTGTTTGCGATTATTGCATCGCACACAGTTTCGTCAAAGGGTCTCTGATCGTAGTGTCGCGTTAGCAGCATTCTGCAGTAGTGACATTTTAGTTTTCTCTTTGATGTACGTATCCGTGCTCATGATGGCATTGTTCTGTGTCTTCCTGCCTTCGTCGTGTGCAAGGGTGTTGTAGCACACATCTCCAACAACGCAAGATTCATAATGTCTTACTCGAGTATCAGGACCCATTGCTAGTGCGTAAAGGGCATCATCAACTGCCTGCCCATCCTCCCGCATCTTCTTAACCTATGGTTAGAAAATAGACAAGCTGATCATCTTATGTACTCAATATATTAAAAAAATTGACAGTGCAATTCAAAAGCTATGGCTCTTGAACCATTTCGCAAATCCTACCATAACCAGTTTGTCATTGTTTCTTGGATTTTGCAGAGTAACTCCGTTTTGTAGATTCTACACAACATAGTGATCGTGTCAAACATCTAAATATATAAGAATGTGCTAGAAGTTTAGTAGATTACGATGTATAAGCTACAATACTTAGCACTTACTAGATATAAGGTAGAATCTTAGGACGATTATTCAACACATACCAAACCATTTTGTCCAAATCTTTAGGTTTGTCGTCTTGTCGACTCTTCCCTGTAACTCGAACAGAACAATCGAAAACATTGAGCTCGGGATTGTCTCAACCCACCTCTTTGCTAAGCTGATCAGCTGTTTCAATGTATTTTGAGCAGAATGTCAATGCTTCTATAATAATCTAGGCCTATGCAATGGAACCGTCAGGTCTAGCTCTGTTCCTAACATAGCCCTTGAAAGTGCCTAGCCGCCTTTCAATAGGGTACATCCAGCCATATAGTACTAGACCTCTAAGTAGTACCTCATCAGGTAGATGAACAATCAAATGCACCATAACATCAAAGAAGGCTGGGGGATATATCTTCTCAAGGTTACATAGGATAGTTGGTATCTTGTCCCTAAGACGCTCCAAAGCATCTATCCTGATATTTCTACTGCAGAGTTCCCTAAAGAATTGTCCCAACTCTGCAACTGCTTTGTATAAGTCAGGGCAGCCCAGTCCTCTAAGGTTAACAGGTAAAACCCTTTGAAGTAGGACATGGGAGTCATGAGTTTTCAACCCTTGTACCTTGTTTCCATCTGCACTGACTCTCCTTTGAGGGTTGGAAGCAAATACATGTGGGAATCTCACACGTGACAGGACCTTGTAGAATTCTTTTCCTTTTACCTTGTCCAAGACGTACGCAGCTGGTGCGATACCCCGTGATGCACCATCATCGTCCACCTTTAAATCCCTTCTGATACCCAGGTGTGTCAAATCAATCCTAGATTTTAACGTATCTTTCCTCTTGCCTTCAATATCAAGAAATGTGCCGATAATGCTATCACATATATTTTTCCCGATGTGCATCACATCAAGATTATGCCACAGATCCAAATCTTTCCAATACTCCAAGTCCCACAAAGTGGACCTACAGGTAAATAATAATCTCTCTTCTGCCCTGCCATGCTTCCTTTTTCCACTACCATTATCAGGATGGTTTCATGGTGTAATATGACTGACCTTCCCTAATTCCACTTGCAACTCATCGCCAGTGAGCCTCTTTGGTGCATCACGGTTTTCATGCTTTGCATTGAACGCATGTCTTCGGTATTTTGTAGGACACGGCTTGTCCTTGGCAAGGAAACGACGGTGTCCAATGTAACAGATCTTGCTAAGTATTGTGTATGACAGCGGATTCCTATCACCACAAACACATGCATTGTAACCATGTGTCATTCTCCCTGACATAGTGCCCAAAGCCGGATAATCATGGATGCAACAAATTATAACAGCACGCAGAAAGAAATCAGATGGTGGGCTGCTATATAGGTCTCGAGTGACAACACCCCTCCATAGCTATTGAAGTTCCTCCACAAGAGGCTCCATGAATAAATCAAAATCCTTTCCAGGACTTTTTGGACCTGGGATGAGCAAGGCCATCATGTAGTTTGATTCTTTGGTGCTGACATTTGGTGGCATGTTGTAAGGGATAACAAGCACTGGTCATATGCTATATGTGGCGCTCTAGTGGTCAAATGGGTTAAATCCATCTGTAGCTAAGCCAAGTCTAATGTTTCTCAGGTCAGTAGCAAACTTTTTGTGTTTCTGATTGAAGCTTTTCCGGTCACTGTCATGAGATGGATGGTTCATTACATTCTGATCTCTGTACTCCTGGTTCCTAGAATGCCACAATACATCCTCTCTTGTTTCAGCATCATGAAACAACCTCTCCAATCTTAGTATAATTGGAAAATTTCTCAGAACATTATGAGGAATCCTCTTCACAGCATCGCCATCTTTCCATCTTGATGATTTGCATTTTGGGCATTCACTTAAGTTGGCATAATCCTTCTGGAACAGAACACAATTATTCTTACAAACATGCATCATATCATATCCAATTCCAACTGCACGAAGGAAATTCTTTATTTTACTATAGGTGTGTGGTAGCTCAGACGCATCTGGGCAAGATTTGCGGAAAGCAGCCAACATCGCATTGAATGATTTGTTGGGCATCCGCTCAGATGTCTTCACCTGAAGAAAGCTGATCATAGCTGAGATTATTGATAGCTTATTTCCTGGGGTGACTGCCATTGTCGGTGTCAAAACCGGCGGATCTCGGGTAGGGGGTCCCGAACTGTGCGTCTAGGCGGATGGTAACAGGAGACAAGGGACACGATGTTTTACCCAGGTTCGGGCCCTCTTGATGGAGGTAAAACCCTACGTCCTGCTTGATTGATATTGATATTGTGGATGTTTACAAGAGTGGATCTACCACGAGATCAAGGAGGCTAAACCCTAGAAGCTAGCCTATGGTATGATTGTAATGGTTGTTGTTGTGTCCTACGGACTAGAGCCATCCGGTTTATATAGACACCGGAGAGGGCTAGGGTTACATAGAGTCAGTTACAACGGTAGGAGATCTATGTATCCGTATCGCCAAGCTTGCCTTCCACGCCAAGGAAAGTCCCATCCGGACACGGGACGAAGTCTTCAATCTTGTAGGTCGATGATGATAGTCCGGCCGATGATAGTTCGGCTGATGATGGTAGTCCGGCTATCCGGACACCCCCTAATCCAGGACTCCCTCAGCCATGTTGCATTGTTCCAACATGCGGGGCCCCTGTTTTTCTTCTTCATGTGAAAGTTCACGAAATTCACGAGCATTTTGTATCATTGTTTCAATGTTGGTCAAACTCGCTGGCTCCACCGCCACCACCTCGTCCTCCTCCTCTTACACCCGAGCATCAGGCAGATCAAGATGGTGATCCGTTGCTTCCACATAGTCATTAAGATTAACGTTCACTGCTTCACCATGATGAACCCACAGAGTATATGTGACCGACATCCCATACAAGTGTAGATGATTTTCCATAGTTGATTGGGGTCTTGTAACTGAATTCATACAAATACTGCATGGGAAGAGCAAATCTGATTCCGGACCACCGTACTCAGCTCTGATAAAGTTCATGAAGTTTTCAACCCCCTCGACATATGTGGAGAATCTTTGAGCAGAAGTTATCAAAGTCATATCCATCTGTTAGACATGAAAATTAATTCTTCTACTAGATATTATAGGAAAAACATATATGCCTTTTTATAAAGTCCAAAAAAAATACCTAGATCGATGTCTAAAGCTATGGCAAGATATTTGGACAAGAAGATCTAAGTATCAAAATATATGTAAAGCTAATTCAGCTAACAGATTTGAGTGCTAAATTATGGCAGGCTATTTCAGCTGTCAATGGGACCGAGCACACAGCCATCAAAGGCATCTAAGCAACAAAGATCATGTATCAAATGGTGTCGAGCTATTTCACCTAACAGATTAGCTACTAGACCATGGCAATCTACTTCACAATAAATATATAGCAGGATATTACAGCAACTAATCGGGTGTGGCATGCCATCTCATCAAAGCAGATTGAGTGCAGAATAGGGTAGGGAAGCTTCTCAAGCAGAGCATATTGACTCTAAACTATTTTGGCAAATAGTGAGATTAACAGCGTCTATCAGCTAGTAACATTCATCGCTACTCTGACATACATGGGGCCTCTGTATAGAAAGTGTGTACCTTGGGAGAAGCTGACCGTTGTGCGCCTCCACAAGAACGTTGCCAGCGGTGGCGGCATGGCTGGAGAATAGCGGTCTACGAGAGCGTACTGTGGGAGCGAGAGGATCGTTGTGCATCCCCTCGACGAACCATGGTGCCGACGTATCGGAGCGGGGGGCGGGTGAGCAAATGGAGTGGAGGGGGTGGGGCGAGGAGGGTTTGGGGAATATTATTGACTAGTTGGCCGAAGGGCAGTTTAATTTGGGATTTGGAGGGAATTTTCACACGGCGGGTGGGGGAGTTTGGCGCATGGTCGGTTTCTCCAAATGCGGCCCCACGTGTCAGTGAAGAGGCAAGTCGAAGCGCGTTCCATTTGCATGAGCCGTGTGCGGGACCAACTGTGTGAGGGGTGCAATGCGACCATGACAGGCGTGCTGTGAGTGTACCACCTTTTTCCTTTTAAACATGGTGCTTCGCGCGATCCATCCATACTACTTCTAGTGCCTAAGATAAATTGTGTATGTATACTACCTATGAGTTTATTTACTTCGCATGTTAGCTTTATCTTGGGTCAAACCTTCTAAACTTAGACCAAGTTTATACACACAAAAATGAATCCTCATTCAATATATATTCAAACAAGATATCTTACTATTATTGTGAAAGTTCATATACACCGAACGAGATTCATGCAAACATGTTAGATTTTCATTACATTTTGAACTTTTATAGGACAGAAAAAGAAAAGAAACCCAATCCTAAACCTATTCTACAGTGTCGACCGATGTCCACTTTCCTTTTTACTTCCGTATCAGCGATGGCGTCCTCCATCTGCCGTCTCCATGAACGGTGGCGGGGTTCAAAGACCCGTGAAGTGCAGGTGCGGTCTCCGGCGAGGAAGAGTAGAACGTGGGAGACAGATCGGCTAGTTGGCACACCATGCCCTTCCGCCTCCCAATCCCTACTCATCCTCGGAGGAGTCGCCGACTTTGGCGATATCGGTGGACGTGAGGTCGATGATGATGGACCGTGGATGGTCTATCACTTCACCTGCCACTTGCGCGATCGAACGTTGGACAGTAGCTAGTAGGACGCATGGCTGGCCGTGCTCATGTCATCGGCCGCCAGCGTGGCCACCGCTTGTGCGATCGCATCCGCGTACGGCTACGCCGGTATTGCATTGCGAGCGGCGAGTTAAGTGACAGCGGCAACCTCGAGCTTCATCCCCGAAGACAAGCTCTACCGCAGAGCGTTCCCGCTCGCGGTCATGGTGGATGTGGTGCCAGGTAGGAGGATGCACTATGGTGTGGAGTTTAGCTAGGCGTTGCCGCTTTAAGTAGCGCATTCCGGTGAGGCCAAGTGTCCGGGTGCGTCAATAAGTCACCGTAGTTGGTTCCTAGGGCAGTGAGACTGCTTAATGATGGCATACGGACGGACGGCATGAATGCGGGCAGCTGGCGCCGGCTGGGATCGCACGCGTGCGACAACGCGAGGGACGAGGGTTTTTTGTGTGCTAGGGTAGTCATCTCTGGGCGTGGCAACGTTAGACATGTCCTTTGCTCACATGCGATCCAACATGTCATTGAAAGACGGCCCGACATGGTCTCAGGTCCTGGGGATGCAATTGGCCATGCTAGAACACTCCGCGGACGCGTCGTGATGTGCGTGCACTTCGGTGCCTCGTGCATCCTCGATGAGCCGGGTGTTGATCTGCTAGTCATGCCACAGCGGCAACGCTACCCTCAGCACCCTGAAGCCGAGCATGTCCAGCGGCGATGAGCTAGCCGCTCAACGCGGTCGCCGTGCATAGAGGCGGTGCGGGAGCTGCGCCACATTGCTGGCCCCCACGACCCACATGAACGGTTGCCAGTGGCGAGGAGGTCGTGAGCCAGCTCCTACATTGGACTATTCTGTGCCACGTCATCCGGATAGGTGTGCCCCCACAAGTCTGTTTCCCTGTTTTCTTGGCCAAATTCGAGCGTCAGTATGGCCTCATTAACACTCGGTCGACATCTCTCTCTCTACTAGTCTAGTAGTATCTGTAAATGACGCGTGCGGGGGAGGCGGACAAACATCTGTTTTCTCTCAACTATGATACCACAAGAGAGTGAAAATGCAAGACGAAGCGTGTTCCATTCAGTGAGCGACGTGCAGGGTCCATCGTGCCAGGGTGCAACGCGAACGCGGCAAGAGTGATGTACACCGTCCGTTCATTATGAACTTGCATACTTCGAGTACTCCTTTTCTTGAACATAGTACAGACGCAACCGCTCATGCATGCACGCATACACTCACCCCTATGAATGCACACACGCACACACGCACCCCTATGAGCACCTTCGATAGACTGAGCCGTCATATTTATAATACTATATCTCTACTCTTGATATTATGGTGTGCCTACCGTCTTGCAATATAGACCGTCTGATCTACATCTGACGGATAGAAAGCAAACTATGGCAATTTTGCAAAGGATACCCGCACCTCTCTTGTTCATCCTTATCTCCCGAAACTTCATTGTTGAGTAATTAAAAAAGGAATCCTCTGGAACAATCTTACATGGTGGGCGATGCCGGCGTCGTCCATCCCCATGCCTCTGCTAAGTCCGACCACCAATCACCACCGCACCCCACTCCTCCTTGCCTTATCTCTCATCTTTCTTGAGATATCATTTTTCGGTGAAATTCTCGAGATACCTTTTTTGATGAAATTCTTGAGATATCATTAATTTTTACACATGGGATTACTCCTTCATGAGTCAATCACAACAGGTGTTTTGTAAAAAAATGCATCCTGATGTTTCGTGCAATGCACGGGCATCTTTCTAGTCATCTTGAGATTTACAAAGTCACCACCTCATCATCGACAGGAATGGTGGGGAGGTCCGGACGTCTTCCACGTGAAACTCCGAAACTTTGGTCCCATCCCGCCCCACAACTCTCCAGGCTCCAGCCATGCGGCTTTGCAAACTCCACATAGTCAAAACCGATTAACCAGTTGTCACCGGAACCACTATTCATACCAGAACCTTCGATGATCGTCCTACGCCAACTACTTGCCAGCCGGTCACCACTGCCCCAAAACCACACCTCCTCTCTAGCCCATTCCCCCACCTTTTGATCCCCTAGCCCGCATCAGCCATTCCCTAGTTTGTTGGAAAGCCATGGTGCGCCGCAAGATCACGTACTACAAGATGCTAACGCCGGAGCGTCGCATAGAAATCGCGACGGCGGTCGGTGCCACAAACCTCCGTTCCCAAGCTCACTTTGCGACGCGCCAATCCCCGAGTTCTCTGGAGTCGAGCTTCGAGGAGGAAGAAGCCGATCCAATGTTCATGGTGGAGGTCGCGGTGTAGAAGGCCCTCTATGCATATGAGACGATGGACGTCGAATTCGGGCCGGTGTCCGGGTCCTCCATGGTGCAGGCGGACCAGCGGTTCAACCTGGCAATCCTAAAGGAGGACCGGGAGGCGGAGGTTCAACTTAACGCGGAGTGTGCGGATGCCGCTGCCATCAAGGCCCTCCTGCAGGCGGAACCGAATGTCGTGGATATGAACCGGGCGGTGGAGGCACAACTTGACGCGGAGCGTCCGGATGCCGCTGCCATTGACACCCTCATGCAGGCGGAACTAGACGTCCTGGACTTGAACCGGGCGGCGGACGCTCAACTCGACGCGGATCACGCGGATGCCGCTGCCATCGAGGCCTTCCTCTAGGCGGAACCGGACGTCCTGGACTTGAACCGGGTGACAGAGGCTCAACTCGACGCGGAGCGCGCAACTGTCACTGCCATCGAGGCCCTCCTACGGGCAGAACCGAACATCATGGACGTGAACCAGGTGGTGCTCGCGTCCGTGTAGAGCACCCGCACGCTCCGCATGAATGAGTAGCTGGAGTCCGAGGACAACCACGGTGCAGAGACACACGTTGGCAGCTAACGGCTGGTTCGCGCCGGCAGCCAAAGACGATGAAGCTGCCTCGTTCCACGAGCAGTGATAGTTTTTTTTATATTGTTATTTTTAGGGATCTTTTGCTACGTAAAGACATATATTTATGCAAGTCTCCTGACTTTCATCATTGGGCCAGTCGACCCTTTCAGGCGGTTGGATGAATATCCTACATCTCCTAACCCTTTTTCTTCTTCACCTCTTCTTCTTCCCCAATAGACCACCGCACGAGCCGCAAGGATCTTCCCCAACATGCGGCTGGATAAACATATTGTATGAATGAAAAATATGTGTCAGCAGTAGGATGGCTGAGTTTGGTTTGATCACGTGTGGTAGCATGTGTCAGTGAGGGTGCGTTCCCTTGGGTTTGTGTCGTGCATGAGTGACTATGAGAGGGTGCGGTGCGACCGCGACAGCCATGCGCAAGCGTACCTCGTTTTCATTTTGAAAAACTTTAGGCAAGCTTGGCAAAAATGTGTGGTGAAGTATGGCAATGCAAGGCCTAGACCCAAACAGGATACAAGTACGTACGTACTACTTGTGTTAAAAAAGAAAGGCGGAGTTTTCCTTCGCGGGATTGATTGATACAAATCTTCATTTGACGTGTCAATTAATGCTTAATTTTCTCCAACGCCCAAAGAGCTAACCATCTCACTCCTCATTGCTTGATTAATGTAGAGCCATGCGAACCAACCCTCTCACTTCTGCATGCACGCAAGGGTATATTAATGTCCTTGGTTGCTAGTACGAGGCAAACCCCATCAATTGCCTCAATTAGTGTTAGTGGCCTTCTGCAAATCATAATTTTGACACTAGCCTTGTATACAAAAAAATTGGAGGTAGTAACTATTTGACTTCCTTCCCCATTGTGGTGATGTCGATGATATCTCGAACGTTGTGGCTTTAGCGAAGTGCATTTGACGGAGCACACCATTGACAGAGGCCACAGTAAGTCATTTGCAAGTGCCGCCTGCAAGACGAGATAACCAGCTTCTTTGCATCTAGAAAGTCCATTGAACCAAAGGAGGCGTAAATGTACTAGTACTACACAATAGCATTGTCCGTCCAGCTTAGTGCGGTAAGGTGGTTTCTCGAAGAAGATGATGGAGAAGCAGAGTCAGTGAAGAGTGAAATGATGGTAGCTTCGTCCGTGCTTTATGATTTGATGCATCCCTGCTTTGTGATTTGTGATAGAAGGAACAGGGGAGTAGACTCTATGCTCTATACTATACATGCTTCCAAGCATGGGAGAAAGAGAAGAGAGGTTGCATTTTTCTATTCCTTCAATCAATCAATTAGGGAGCTTCAGTTCCATCTTTTTGGCTTTTGCAGCACCCTCCACAATGGTTCCCATTGATGCAAAAGGCTATTTTCACATTTGGCTACACATTGTGGATGCCCTTAACCGTACCACTTGGTTTTGCTCCTGTGTGCTATCTATACAAATCTCGATTATATTGATCTAAAAATTATAGTATCAAGATTAGTAAAAGGAGGTGATTTTGCCGCACGGAAGGTGGGGGAGGTTTCTTTTTTTTAGGATGTTGTCCTGGCGGTTTGCTAACATCCAGTGCCACGTGCTAGTGCTTTACCAAGCCGATCTGTGTCCCACATGAGGCAAAATAACGGCAGAAGCAACACATGATTACCTTGAAGAAGATGAGGGAGAAGCAGATTCAAAAATGAGTGGAATGATGCTTGCTTCGTCCCTCCAACTTCTTTTTTAGCATCACTTTGTCCCTCCAACTTAACTGCGGGAAAGGTGCAGCTTTGTGATTTCAAGCCTCATTGCTCATTACTAAGCCGGCGCCATGACCGGGGTGCTTCACCCTGCTGCTCTGCATTGTTATTTCGGTATGGCACATGGACCTAGTTGCTTTATGTCCCACATGTCGGTGAAAGATACTAGAACATTTATGAAAGCAAGTGCTCCACTCTTACGATGGAGGAGTACATGACACGGCGTCCGAGTAAACTGTTACTTGTACTGTAGTACTACTATAGTTTTGCTGTTTCACATGATCCATCGATACAAAACCGATTAAACAGGCAAGGCGGGATTTTTCCCGCACGGTAGATTATACTATTATCCATACATTTCAAAGGCAATTTTAATGTATGTAAAATGAATAATTAAGTAACAATATGAGATCTAGTAAAACTAAAAACACATATGATTTATTGTGTTAGAGTGTAGTAGTAGTGATGTATTGCATAGTTGTTAGATGTAACATGCGAGAACATGTAGAGATGTACTTCTGGAGGGCCTACAAAGAGAAATTGGGCATAAAGTGGATTCAAATATTTGTATTCGTCTTCATAGCATTTGTAACTCATATCTGCAGTTTGTATGGTACACGTGAATGCTTGTTCGCTCTTATGAAACCAGTACAACAATAATGGGGAAGCATGCGCCAATTTAGGCACTAGCACGTTGGCCTACTCAGCTCCACAAAGAGAGCGAGAGAAGAGATAAGTACACTGGAAGTGAGTGTATTTCAAGCGAAAAGCATAATACGGTCACCGGACTTCAGAATACGCTCATTACCATCACTATATATATTTTGCGGTGATTATACGCTCACTTGCTCACCTTCAGCGTCGGATTGCACTCTGTTGACCGGCCAAATAGTCTGCTTGGCACTATGTTGACTGGTTACATTGACCACGTTCGTTGTGGGTCCCACCTATCAGTTCGCATAGGAAAAAAGTAAGATAAACAAAAATTTATGCAGGCACGACAAGACACTACAAGAAATATGTCAACTTCTAACCTTCTATCACTGGCCCTGGAAGAATTGGTCATAAATCTACGACCATTTGAGACCAATTTGTCAAAAGTTGTTCAGGGGGCTCCAAACCCTAAATCATAGCAACCATTTTGGTCAGAAAGGTCGTAATTTCCTTACACGAAATGGTCGTAAGTAAACAACACTGGTCCGCTGCCTTATTTCTAGCTGATAACGACCAATATATATGGTCATAGCCTTGTAAATTGTGGTGGGTTGCGATGACTAGGCGCCATATCATCAGTTTTGCCTATGTGTCATGTCCATGTGTCAATTTTTGCCGAGGTTGTGAAGCAACCAATATTTCTGTTATTCCCAAGATTCCCAAAAAATTCTCATACATTCTTTGGATTATATCTTCGTCAATTATGTCAAAAACCTTCCTCGCCTAGTTCAAAAATAATTCAACAATATTCATTTTCCTATTCTGTTCATAACATCACTTTCTGAAGGAAGTGATATTTATATATTCTTGATTGCCCTAAAAAATTTTGGTCACTCTTTCCTATCCAAATAATTTCCTCATGACAAAATTCAGCTCCATTTTCCCAGTAAATCTTCCACGGCAAATTTCCAAAGTTTTTGTTCAGCTAGAAGCTATGTGAAGGAAGTACTAGCTATTCATATCCTAATGAGTTGAATTTTTTCCACATCTTCTATGTGCTCATATCATAGCTCTCCAAAAAAATTAGCCCCATCTAGTAATCCATGAGAGATCACCATTCAATCTTTGTTTCTGGTAATCTTTTCAGTTTGTGAAGCAACTATATTTTATATTGCTTTTTAATTTCTAAAATTTTACCAGGACATGACCCTACCCATAGAACCTCCCTCCACAAAATTTGAGCTCATTTAATTTAACCATTTTCACTCAATATTTTGCTCAATTTTCTGTTCAGTGGAGAGCATTGTGAAGGAAGTACCATTTTTATATATCCAAATGACATGAAATTTATACAGTGCCTTCATATGCCCAAAGTATCACCCTCCTCCAAATTGTAGCTCAGCAAAATCATCTATGCCAGCCAGATTCAATTTCTATTTTATGGCCAAATTGGCACATTGCAAAGCACGTGCTACCTAGACCCCTCCTATTACCCTAAAAAAATTGGGCACTCTTACATACCCAAATCATTGCCACATGATAATATTCAGCTCCATTTTCCTAGTAAATCTTCCTCAACAAATTTCCAAAGTTTTTATCCAGAGAGAAGCTTTGTGAAGTAAGTACTAGCTAGGCTTATGCAAATGATCTTATATTTTTCCAGATGTTCCATATGCTCAAATAATTACTCTCCACAAAATTTGAGCTCTATCAAACAAACCATGTGAGCTCATCATCCAATCTTTTATTCTTGTCATTTCAGTTTGTGAAGCAACTATATTATATATTGCTTCATTATTTTTGGAAATTAACTAGGGCATGACCATACCACTGTAACTTACCTACACCAAATTTTTGCTCATTTAGTTTATCCAATTTCTCTCACTAAATTTCCCAATTTTTTGTCCAGAGAAGAGCATTGCGAAGAAAGTACCACTTTGGCATGTCCAAATGGTATCGTTTTTCTACAATGCTTTCATATGCCCAAATAAACATCCTCACCAAATTTCAGCTCAATCCATTCATTATTTTGAGCCCAGCTTAAACATTCATATTTCTGTCAAGTGTCGTACTTTGCAAATCAAGTACCACCTAGGCTCCTCCATTTGAGCTGAAAATTTGTGAAGACAGTATTCTTAGTAGATGATCATCCTTAGCCAAAACTCACGCCCATTGGCCATGCGCATTTCACATACCGCTAATCAAACACTTGGCTGCTAATTCATGTTTGAGCATAGTTCGGTCTCCTCGTGAGATTCTATTATAGTCATTTTCTTACTAGAACCTACCTAGAGAGTGCCCAACCCACTAGACATGCCTAGCCTGCCCAGAAGGCATGGCAACGCCATGGTCACACGGCGGGCATGCGAGTTTACACGCTCTAGAGTTGGGGCCCTTGACCACCATCCAAACCTCGATGTAACGCCACCAAACCATGTATTTCTGATTGAATAGATACTTATGTAACTAGAAATGATTTTTGGAAAAAATAAAGAGCAAACTATAAGGAAGCTGCAGCTCAAATTTGACCCATTTCCTACTAAATTGGTGAAAAATTGTCTTTTTCACGAGAGGTGGATCAAAACTTTTGACACCCAACCATTTTGTCAAATGTGCATTAAATATGGCCTAATATTTTAGAAAATTGATTTGGTCCAATTTTGCAGCAAATATATGGTAGGTCCTTCACAAAATAAACTCATTTTGGGCACTTGGAAAATAAAAAATGTATTTTTCGTCCAAAGAAAATGAAAACTTCCTTAGGCAGCATTGGTTGACATTCCAATATGCACCTTTTAACACAATATGAGATCATTTGAACAAACTATGACATGAATGTGGCCATAAGATTTACCATTTGGTTTGAAAGCCATGAATCTTCATACATGATAGCTCATTTCTAAGAACACTTTTTTAAAACAATTGCCATATTACAAGTTTATTATTTTTCCTGGTAACTTGGTCACATATAATGACGCAATGCGACGGTTTTATAATTTTTTGGTTTTTATTTTATTTTTTATGCTCATTTCAAATGCGGTCAAAACGGCGGGCATGACCATTCCTAGCTAGTGGTTGAATCTTGGAAACTTTTGGGTGTTTCTCCGATAAATAGATACTTACGTACCTAGAAATGATTTTTGGAAAAAATATAGAGCAAACTATTAGGCAGTTGCAGTTCAAATTTGACCCGCTTCCTACTGAATCGGCGAAAATTTGTCTTTTTCACCAGAGGTGGATCAAGTCTTTTGACACCCAACCATTTGTTCATTTGTGCATTAAATATGGCCTAGTATTTTATAAAATTGATTTGGTCCAATTTTGCAACAAATATATGGCAGGTCCTTCACAAAAAAACTCATTTCAGGCACTCAAAAAATGGAAAATTGATTATTCGTCAAAATAAAATGAAAACTCCCTTAGGCAACATTTTTGGCATTCCAAGATGCACCCTTGTGCACAATATGAGATCATTTGAACAAACTATACCATGAATGTGGCCATAAGATTGATCATTTGGCTTGAAAGCCATGAATCTTCACACATGACAACTCATTTCTAAGAACACTTTTTTGAAACAATTGCTATATTACAAGATAATGACACAACGCAAAGGTTTTCGGATTTTTCAATTTTTTTGAATTGTTTATGCCCATTTCAAAATGCGGTCAAAACAGCAAGCATGACCGTTCCTAGCTAGTGGTTGAATCTTGGAAATTTTTTGGTGTTTCTCTGATTGAATACATACTTATGTACCTAGAAATGATTTTTGGAAAAAATAAAGAGCAAACTATGAGGCAGCTGCAGTTCAAATTTGACCCGCTTCCTACTAAATCAGGGAAAAATTGTCTTTTTCACGAGAGGTGGATCAAAACTTTTGACACACATTCATTTGGTCATTTGTGCATTAAATATGCCCTAGTATTTTATAAAATTGATTTGGTCCAATTTTGCAACAAATATATGGTAGGTCCTTCACAAAAAAACTCATTTTGAGCACTCGAAAAATGGAATATGTATTTTTCATCCAAATAAAATGAAAACTCCCTTAGCCAACATTGTTTGACATTCCAAGATGCACCCTTGTGCACAATATGATATCATTTGAACAAACAATGCCATGAATGTGGTCATATGATTGATCATTTGGCTTGAAAGCCATGAATCTTCACACATGACACCTCATTTCTGAGAACACTTTTTTAAAACAATTGCCGAATTACAAGTTTATTATTTTTCCTGGTAACTTTGTCACATATAATGACACAATACGAAGGTTTCCAATTTTTTGATTTTTATTGAATTTTTTATGCCCGTTTCAAAATGTGGTCGAAACGGCGGGCATGACCGTTCCTAGCTAGTGGTTGAATCTTGGGAAAAATTGGCGTTTCTCTAATTAAATATATACTTATGTACCTACAATGATTTTTGGAAAAAATGAAGAGCAAACTATAAGGCAGTTGCAGTTCAAATTTGACCCGCTTCCTACTAAATCGGCGAAAATTTGTCTTTTTCACGAGAGGTGGATCAAATCTTTTGACACCCTTCCATTTGGTCATTTGTGCATTAAATATGGCCTAGTATTTTATAAAATTTATTTGTTCCAATTTTGCAACAAATATATGGTAGGTCGTTCACAAAAAACTCATTTTGGGCATTAGAAAAATGGAAAATTGATTTTTTGTCCTAAGAAAATGAAAACTCCCTTAGAAACATTGTTTTCCATTCCAAGATGCACCCTTAGGCACAATATGAGATCATTTGAACAAACTATGCCATGAATGTGGCCATAAGATTGATCATTTGGCTTGAAAGCAATGAATCTTCACATATGACAGCTCATTTCGGAGAACACTTTTTAAAACAATTGTCGTATTACAAGTTTATTATTTTTCCTGGTAACTTGGTCGCATATAATGACACAGTTCAAACGTTTTCCATTTATTTTTGATTTTTTTTTATTTTTCATGCCCATTTCAAAATGCGGTCAAAAACGGCGGGCATGACCCTTCCTATTTAGTGGTTGAATCTTGGAAACTTTTAGTGTTTCTCTGATTAAATAGATACTTATGGACCTAGAAATGATTTTTGGAAAAAAATAAAGAGCAAACTATAAGGCAGCTGCAGTTCAAACTTGATCCTCTTCCAACTGGATCGGCAGATATTTGTCTTTTTCACCAGAGGTGTGTTGAAACTTTTGACACCCAACTATTCGGTCAATTGTGCATTAAATATGTCCTAATATTTTATAAAACTGATTTGGTCCAATTTTACAACAAATATATGGTAGATCTTCACAAAAAAAACTCATTTTGGGCACTCAAAAAATGGAAAATGAATTTTTCCTCCAGAGAAAATGAAAACTCCCTTAGGAAACATTGTTTGCCTTTCCAAGATGCACCCTTGATTTGGTCTAATTTTGCAACAAATATATGGTCCGTCCTTCACAAAAGAACTTATTTCGGGCACTAAAAATGGAAAATTGATTTTTCGTGAAAATAAAATAAAACATCCCTTTGGCAACATTGTTTTTAATTCCAAGATGCAAACTTGTGCGAAATCTGAAATCATTTGAACAAACTATGAGGCAGCTATAGTTAAAATTTGACCCGCTTCATAGTGAATCGACGAAAATCCCACCTAGTGTGAAACTAGCTCTAGTTATTTGAGGGAATCGTACTTAAACATTGTAATAAAAAGAGAAGGGAACATACAGTCGGGCGTCGTGGTGCTGCATTGGATCTCCGCGACGCTGCAATGGAGCTTTGTCGGGCACCATGGTGCTGCATTGGAGCTCTTAGCACGCCATTGAGAGCTGTAATGGAGCTTCATGGGGATGTCATAGGTGTTGCGTTGAAGCTTTTTCACACTCGGTGTTGTCGACATATTGATGTGATCGAACGATAGCTGATGCGTAGATCGGGCGGCTAGCTAGGCGGATGATTTCGAGACAAAATCGTCTAGCTGACTCATAGTTCTTTGCTTATTGTTAATCGCTTAAGACAAATTTACATGGTCATAACATCATCAAAGTCTATACTTCCTTCTGATTGGTCTATGGACATGTCACGCGGATCACACATCAGAGACCGTCGGATACTCCCAGATCCAACGGCCCATACTACCTCACCCTCTCACCCCTCATCCCACCCGCAGCCCAACCATCCAAACCCTAACTCAGATCCCCACCCACTCCAGCCGCCGCTGCCCCCTTCTCCCTCCCAGATCCAATCCAAGTCAGAACCCCTCGGCCTCCTACCCCCGGCCTCCATCTCCATTCCTGCATCGGCCACCTCCCTCCGGCGGAGCTCAACCCCCACCCCCACCCCCACCCCAAGCACCGCTACTCCACCCTCTCCCATGCCCATCCACAAATCGTGCCGCCAAATCCATCCACCCAATCCCCAAAACCCTAGCAGCGAAATCGACTCAACCGAAAAAGTTCTTCGTCTTCCTCTCATGGAATCAAGCGCGGATCCATCCATACCCAGCGAAGAGCACCAGAGATGGCGCAGTCGAGCAACAACGACGCCGCCCCGATTAGCACCTAGCCCGTGGAGGTAAGGGATCTCACCCCGAGATTTGTTTCGGTTTTTCAAATTCCTTGTGATTTGGTGTTGATCTGTGGTTTGTTGGCGCGCACAGGAGGATGTGACGGGGATAGCTCTTCTTCGACAGGATCCGCCGCCCTCACCTCACCTCCATCTCTCCCAACACCTAGCCTGCCGCCGCCCCACCCCCACTCCCCAAGCACAGTTTCTCCACCCTCTCCCGCGCCCATCCACAGACCGAGCGAGAGGTGAGGCAGCACCGGATCCAGATCGAGCCGCCATCGCAGCCAGCTTTGATGCCGCGGCTCTCCTACTTCATCTTCCTACCCCTCGCGTCCATGCCTCCCCCACCCTCATCGGACTCACGATCCTCCGCTGCACCAAGGAGATGGGCGCGTGTGAGTCCGCCCTCTCAGGGGAGGTAGAGGGGCGTCGTGACGGATATGGGAACAAGATCGCGTGGATGACGCAGGCCTAGGCGACCAAGTACTACCTGCACGACCTTCCCGCCACCTTGTCAGTCGCGACTTCTTCCTCAAGTCCATCCTCTGCAAGCATGACGAGGGCCTCCTCCTCGTCAAGGTCTACTTAAAGCCCGCCAGAGAGCCCCTCGACCTCAAGGTAACCGTCGCATCCACATCCCCTTCCCCCTTCGGATTGGGCGGCCGGGCGGCATGAGAAAATCTTTCTCTTGCCTCCTAGGACCATGAGCGGAGGCTGGAGCAGATCCGGAGGGCGTTCCAGGGATTCGAGGGCTCCCCCGTCTGGCCCTTCCAGTTCAAGCCTCGCTCTATTGTTTGTTTCTCCTGTAGTGTACATTATATTACTTGGGTTACTACAACAATGCCTGCATGTTACTGTCTTAGTATGCAACGCAGATCAAGTTGATTTCAGTGCATTTTTTCTTATGAAGCTCAAACTGACCATATCAGCACTAGTCTCACATTTAGATTTAAAATGCTGACTGGAAATGTGTGTAGTCGATATTAGTCTTGTAGCATGGTCAGATTCAGAGACTCAACTTGTTTCATGTGTGTGTGTGTGTGTTTGTGTGTGGAGCCCAAGCCCTGCCGTAGCCGACGTGGGTTCAGGTGTCCCCCTCCCCTGATGGCTATAAATCTACCATGCTCTCCTAATTCTAAGTGAGCACTGAATTTTTGTCCTTTACAACCTGATCGATGTACAACTTGTTTGCTTCAAAGTAATTTTAGTTGATTCTTTGATGGAGCGCTAATACTATGCGTGGAACATTAGTTTTTATTATCTAAAACTACCGTCCTTTGATTATGCAGGTGCCTAGTTTGTTTTTATTAGTTTTTATTATATAAAACTACCTCCCTGGAACATTAGTTTTTCACCTTGTTTCCACTGAGTGAATCCACTGATATGCAGGATATTGTTTGTTGCTTATGCTTTTTTGATCGACAGTATCAGGCAGTAACACATTAATTAGTCTCTTGGTTACTTGAAATCAAATCCATGATTTTGTTATGTATTGTTTGCTCATAGTTAAATATAAGTTAACCTATCATGTTAAGGCAAACCTGAGAACACTTGCTTATGAGAACCAACTGGACTTCTTAGATATATCCAAGTGAAGATGTATTGTTACTATGGCAGTGAATTTTATCTATGTGAGATTAGAATTTGAGTGCCATCATTCATCTTATGGTATCTTATTCTCTGTGATAACTTTTGACTTGCAAGATACAATGTTGATTTACTATATATACCCTCACAGCAAGTATATGGTGTTGTCTTATGGTTATGCTGCCTATGTCCACCGATACTTAACTATGCTATCTCATTTTGTCTTTATTTTAAGCTTGGCTAACCTTGTAGATGTTGTCCTTCGTTCATCTATAGGACACCATCATGCATATGTTTATTCGGTTTGAACTTTGCATATGTTTATTTGGTTTGAACTTTGCATAAGTTTACTTAGTTTGACCTCTGCATGACATGAAGTAATTATTTCCAATGTTTTTCTCAACTTTATTT
Organism: Triticum aestivum; assembly: GCF_018294505.1. NCBI lineage: Eukaryota > Viridiplantae > Streptophyta > Magnoliopsida > Poales > Poaceae > Triticum > Triticum aestivum. Next base: position 754,681,454 of record NC_057798.1, on the reverse strand, counting down.
TGATGTCACTTGATATATACTTAGCTTGTACTTGAAGTTGTGGTTTAATGATGGTGATTTTGTTCTACTTGGATGCATTGGTGCCCCCATCATCGAGCGCACGGATGCAATGGTGGAAAGAATTTGATGGTCGTGTGCATCTTCAAGCACACCATGGTGATCATCTACCTCCTCACAAATCCTAACTCAATCCAGATAGGGTTTGTCATCCACATGTGTCTCTCTTGGTTCCCTTTATTCTCTCCTGCGTTTGTGATGTTAGTGTATGTGCTTTGACTAGTAATGTTAGACCTTGCCCATTGAATGGATGGTTGTGGTAGTAGAATGGCACTGTTGTTTTAGGTGCAATGTGTTGCGGTGAGGTTACAGGACCTACACTTTATACATATTCATAGTCTCTGTTTTCTTTTATGAATAAAAAAGCATGGTACTAGCTGGATTTATGTTATCATTCTACATATAGAACTGTCCTTTTTTTAATGGAATGTTGATAATATATTGGATCCATTTGTTCTGATTCTTCTTAGCTTATTCATGTAACAGGGCAGCCATGGAAGGCTCGTGGAGGGCATGTTGTTGTTCTGTTAGCCCAATCCTGAATATGGTTGTCTAGTGAATTCGGCATATGATCGCTATCGAAGGAGCTCCATGCTGAAGAAGAAAACACTTGTAGAGCTTATGAAGTATCTAGTTGTTACACTTATAGAGCTTGTAATTGTGATTGCCATACCTGTAGAGCTTGTATCGTTATTCAACTTGTAGAGCTTATAAAGTTTGCATTAGAGCTTGTATTACGTGTTATTTGGAGAGCATGAGCTCCATGAACATGTGTTTTCTGTGAGTGCAATTTGAATACCGCCAATTTAAATACCAGTTATTTATTTACTGTTAAATTGAAATATGAATAATATGACCCTGACAGCTGGGACCCATGTGACAAGTGGACCCATTTCTATATAAAATAAGAAAAATAAAAACTGTTGAGAAAAAAGGCCCAACCCAAAATAAAAAGGCTCCAATGTTGGGCTTGGCCCATGTAGCTGACTAAAATTGATAGAAAAAAATGTAAATAGGTTGAATTTGTTGGGCTTGGCCCATATAGACACCGAATTGGACCGAGCTGATTCTAATCAGTGACCTTTTCATTTGGTCACAATTTTGCCATGTCAGCTAGCCACGTCGGATCTGACGTGGCCTAGGTAGAAAGCCAGCGACCAAAACAAAAGGTCGTAGGACCAACGGCCTTTTGTTTTGGTCGTTGCCTTCTACGACCATATCAAAGAGAAGGTCGTTAACTTTAATTAAAGACGGTCAGCTTTTGACCAATTGTTTTTGGTCATAAAAAGGTCGCAAATGAAAAACAACAACCATTCAATGACCAATAGTGATGGTCGCAAGTTGACATATTTCTTGTAGTGAGACTCCAACCCGTGCACGGGAACCTCCTGCTTGTGTATGTGTCTGTCAGGGCCTGATGTGTGCGCATGCACGTGTAGGTTGAGCACTTGAGCGTCAACGTGTGTGTTGGTCGTGTGGTGTGTGCATGCATGCGTGCATGTGAGTGTTGCGTGCGTGTATGGCTGCGTGTGTACGTGTGATTGTTGCGTGCATGTGTGGTTGTGTGTGTACATGTGAGTGTTGCGTGCATGCAGTTCGTGTGCATGTGTGTGTGTGTATAATCACCACACCAGCTTCTGTGTGTTAAAATAGATGGCTCGGCATACCAATACAAGGCCACCTTGTCCGGTGTGCCCGCGGTCATGACTCGAACCACCGTCCAATATTTTTTTATTGTTTGTTTTCATTCTTATACACGCCGACAGGTGGGCCCAATGGTAGTGAGATAATGTGATGTAACACTAGAGGTGCCATGTGGAACGTTTAACTGGTCAACTAGTCATGTCTTGAGCAAATACACAGTTGTACGGTGAGCCTGTGACTGTATAATAACCACAAAACATAAATGGTGATCATAATGAGTGGATTCTGAAGTCCAATTAATGTATCATGCTTTCGCTTCAAATACAATGATCGTCACTGTATATATCGCTAGAGAAAGATGAAACATGTGTAATGTGCTGGGGGCGTACTTTTAGAGGACCTGGATAAATTGTGTGCGTATGTGAAAGGGGCGTAGAGGGGGTGTATGCGATGGAGAGACAGATGCTCTTCGTTTCACTTTATTATGACTAACTTTATATATATTATAAAAATATAAAAATTCACAATGCGGAATAAATATCAGTGGGCGCACCATGAAATGCAAATTAACGTTCATACTCCTCCATACAACTTTGTAATGTTGTATATATGTAGAAATTCTAAAATATTTTTTGGCCACACTTTGTGTGGTTTTATTCAAAAGGAATGTTGTCTGCGAAATAAACATGAAGAGAGGGATTTTTAGATCGATGGGGTACATGATGTAACATGTGTGAATGTGTAGTTGACGTATTTGGCAAGGCCTAGAGAGGGTATGTGTATGTATTACGTATTCGAGAGAGGAATGGATAGAGGGGGCCAGCGGGGGCGACGTGGGAGAGATAGTACAAGAAATGAGAGAGGTCTAGAGAGAGAGAGACTAATAGGATGTCACGGTGAGAGATGCCCTTGAGTGTGTATATGCAAGGGGGAGGGGATAGAGGCACGAGAAGAAAATATTTTGTGTGGTATCTATGTTGGTATGTGTGAGTGTGAGAAGATAACGAGACCTAGGGGTAGAGGGTGTGTCACCGCATGAGGTCCGGTGGCCCGAGGTGAGGCCCTTGGTTCGGTTCTGTCCTATGCCACATTGGTCGGCCCGTGACGCATTCAGGGAGACCCATCAAGGACTAGTCGTACAAGACAAAGATAGCAGAGTCATGAAGGACTCTGTGTCCACTGACAAAGCTGGCAAGGATTTGTAACCCTAGGTCCTCGGACTAAGGTAACCCCTTATCTCTGATATTACCATTCATCCAACCTAACTTTAAGGGGCATCCTACAGAATGCTCTGCTAGAATCATACTCATCAATTAGGAAGAGAGGTGGAGACAATGCGTGCGAGACATGTCCAAAGATAATGTGCGTGCGGGAGACATATACATAGGTCTATGTATATAGAAAGTGTCAATGGGGATTGTGCGTGTGTATGCGTGTCAGAGGGAAGAGTGCTTGTGATAAAGGTTAGTGAAAACAGCCGTAAATGGTTTCTAGAGGGAGGGAGGGTGATATCGACAGCATGTCTGTGAGAAAGACACCTCGGGAGAGAGTGTGTGAGCATGTGTGAGAGACCACCGATGGATATACACCGTGTGTGCGTATGTGTGAGAGAGAAAGTCAACATGTGTGTGAGGAGGGCCTATGGAGAGTGAAACTAGACGTAAAAGACTAATGTACACATTGATTAAAAATACAAATTGTATCCAAATATTAGGATGGGCTCATGATATTTGCAATTCACGTAAGGAACGGTATTGATCCATCAGACATCTATATTCCATCGAATTTGAGCATGTCTATGTTATTATTCGACATAATTGATCCACAAAGTCAGTATTTTGAACTCCAGACAATGCATCGCTTTAGCAATTCGAATATAAACGTGAGTATAGTTCATGTTGTGTGTGTAAAGCACATTATACATACAAAAGTCACACAATGAACATTATAAATAGCCAGCTATGAACTAGCATACATTTGAATTCAATTAAGGTGGTTTAAAAAAACCAAATTCAACATGAAGTCCATTCAATTATTTGAACTCGAGATCATGGCATTTGTAAATCATACCTAAATTATGGGGTCACCAATCTTTGCTCTACTTTTGTACATAATAGCATATATGGTCGTGTGCAAAATAGATTCAAATTTACCTCCTCCATTCCAAAATAATTGTAGTTATAGGATTTTCAAGTGTCAAAATTTCAAAAACAAGTGCATAGTTTAATGAGGTTTTCAAACAATCAAGGTCAAATTTAATGTTGTCTATTTAGGTCAATCCTCAAAGTTCAAGAGTACTCTAAACGTGAATGCTTCTGTTTCAAAATTTTGAACGAAGCGCCAAAAGAGCCACTGCTCGCCCAAAACCGTGTGAGACCAATGTTTGGTAGAAGGAAATTACTTTTCTAACTCTGGCCCGTGAAGCCTACCGGCCCCACGTCTATAGGTCTAAATCAGGGTAGGTTTGTAACTTCATCTAGACGCCACCCAACCGCCTCCGAAAAACATCATACACTATGGCCGCCTAAACACACATTCGCTTGGCCGAAATCGCTCCTGCCCACTATCTGGGACACCTGGGATTACAATCCTACCCCCGACCCGCAGTAGGTCCGAAATTTAAGAGGGGGCAAAGTTTGTACTTTCCCCAAATTTCAAACAAGCGTGTCCCATTTGTCAAAAAACCAAAAGCAAGTGCGTCCCAGACCAAAACATGGTTCCCCCTTAGTCCCCCCCCCCCGCCGCCCCCCGTCTGATTTCCCATCTGTACTCCATGGGCACCAAAACTACCTCTCCGCCAGCCGCGAAACCTCGGCGTCCTCCGCCCGCCACCCCATCCCACTCATCAACCGCTGCCCTCCTCCATCACACCGGAGCCGATACCCCGACATCGTCGTTCACCGCAACGCCCACCATGGCTAGTAGTTCAAGCCGAGGCTGAGCTGCCTCCAGGACGCCGACGTGTGCCATACCTGAGCCAGTTGAACCACGCCATCCTGCGCCTCACCGCTGCCGCTCCAATGTCGCCACCGTCCACCGGACCGGAGTTATTCCTGCTATGTCGTCCTTCACTGCCTTGGATCTGCTTCCCCTCGCCGACAGACGGCCACCACAACACAGTCAACAATTTGGCCATGGGTTCATACAAGGCTCCACCCTCCTCCAAAACATTGGCTCCCCCGGTAAAAAGAAGAACATTTCTGCAATATCAGGAGGACACTGCACTGGAAACCGGATCTGGCACTCCTCTTCCCTTATTCATGCAAATCTTACATATATGCTTACACGATATTCATCCCACAGAAGATACTAGTTGACCACTTCTTCCTACACCTTCTTCCTGATACTAGATGTTCCTAGTAACTCGCGATGCACAAGGTTTCTCGTGTATACTATTTCACCTTAGCTAGAGGTCCGTCGCCCCCCTGGATTTCAATTCATGGTCAGTTGGTTCCCAATTAAAGGAAGCATTCCCCGGCATAACAGGCGCTAGTCCGCCTATTACGCCGAGGAAGCAGTGCCTTGGTGTTTATCTTAGGGGTGTGTGGGGCCTAGGAGCTGCTGGCATCCGATCTAGAGGTCAGTCGGGCTTATAGGGATGGTCGGGGTGCTCCCAAGCACGGCGGTGGTGTGAGGTCGAGGGGAGGGCGGGGCGGCGGAGGCAGGGGTCTAGGCCGGTGGTCACTGGCGGTTCGAGAAAGATCGTCAAAAGGGACTGGCGGGACGTAGACGAAGGCCATCTTCCCATTCCTTGTAGATCGGACGATTCATAAAAAATCGACTGGCCTATTTATTTTCAGTCGACTGTTATTTTGATAGGACCACATGTGGTGGTTTGCTTGAGGAGTACCTGCATTTCCTAGCCACCCCTGTGCTCATATATTACAATGTTGTGTTTGCCATGCAATGTTGTAGAACTATCATATGTCTACTGTCATTTATTTTTCAGCCACCTGATATCTGCTACTTTTACAATGCACTAGTTCTGCACACACTTCACCCATACTCTCACTATTGTTTTTTTATGCATCGGCATTTCAGACTCCACCAAATTGTTGACAGAAGCACAAAATAAAAGAGAGAAGTCGCCCCTGCTTTCTTCGTGGGCAGGCAAGACACATCTCGGCACTTTAAAGGTTGCATGTTCAATAGTTGGAGACGGTAAACGAAGCCCTGGAGTTGATGATCTCTCTTTCCATGAACCACCATCCCAGGTGCTTGCTTTAACTTCGCGGTGTCATATGTGGTTGCATGTTCCATATGGTGTCTAGCTTGTATTTGAAAGGTGGAAGTCGGTCTTTATTAAGATAAGTAAAGATATTTTTTACATGAACCACCATCCCGGGCGCACCAGAAGCCAAATGGCTAGTCAGGGCACTGGCCGAGCCAATGACAAGCCCAACACAGACAGGCATCACCTGCAAGCCAACTAAAAAGCCACGGTAGTGGCGAAGCAGACCGCCTCCCACCAGGCTCTCAGGTCCTTGATGATCATGCTCACCACTCCAGTCGGGTCTCTAGCTTGTATTGTTTCCAATTTGGTTAAATTGCATCTGCTTAGGTTACACATTATACATTTGAATAAGATATGCCTTCCTGTTTTTGGTGCATACTACTACATCTGTCTATTAACCATGTTCTTGCATCAAACTAATGTTCTTGTGTATCCCCTCATCAATCACTTATGATGAGACAGTCAGGCCAATGGACTACTGTAAGAAAAGATCATCTTTTAAAGAATGCAGTGTCAGCCTCCCCACATGATTCTCAAGAAACAACAATGCTAGATGAAGATAGTCAACGTAGCTCTGTAGTTGATGACCGCATTTCCCCTACACCACCGTCCCAGGTGCTTGCTCTAACTTGGCAGCGTGATATGTGGTTGCATGTTGCATATAGTGTCTAGATTGTAATTCTTCGAATCTGGTCAATTTGCATGTGCTATTCTACTTAGTTTATATAGTATACATGTTAATGTGACATGCCTTCCTGTTTTTGGTACATAGTACATATGTCTATTAAGCATGTCCTTACATAAATCTACTATTTTTTTTGTATCCCGCATCAACCAATTATGACGAGACACCTTTAGTATATCCAGAGTGATATTGTTTGCATCTTTCATATGATTTATAGCATGCACCGCTTCTAATTTGTTGAAACGCCATTTATGATGGGACACTTTTAACTTGGCACTCATATTGGTTACATCTTTCATGTGGTGTCTAGCTTGCATTGCTTCTAATTTGTTGAAATGGCTTCTGCTTAGTTTACACAAATAGTTGTGAATATGCCATGACGTCCTGTTTTTCTTACATATTCCATCCTCATATCATGTGTTTGCCTTACATCAAAGTAGTGATTGTCAGTCATGCATGAATTAGTTCTGAAGAGTTAATTTTGTTGCTTTTTCTTGTCGGTTTTACTTGACCATGCAAAATCAATAAAGCGGAAGGAAATTAGCAAGGTAGTGGATAAAGGTGCTCCTTCCAAACAAGTGAAACGGAGGGCCTCTACAGATTCTACTGCCCCCCCCCCCAAGAAGATTTGCAAGACAACACATGCATAGACACTCAACGTAGTTGTGTTGATGATGAGCACGTCTCCCCTAGTCCAGCATCATAGGTGCTCCCTCTAACTTGGCACTGTTATATATGGTTGCATGTTATGTATGATGTCTAGCTTGTATTGCTTCTAATTTTGTTGAAATCCATCTTCTTACTTTACACATTATACTTGTGAATAAGACATGAGTTCCTGTTTCTAGAACATACAATATTTGTATCACACCATGTTCTTACATCAAAGTACTACTATTGTGTAACCTGCAACAATCACTTATCATAGGACATGTTTAACTTGGGAGTGTGATATAGGTTACATCTCGCATTCTTTTCTAGCTTGTACTACTTCTAATTTGTTGAAATGGCACTTATGACAAGACAATTTTAACTTGGTAGAGTGATATTCGTTGCATATTTCATATGGTATCTAGCTTTCATTGCTTCTAATTTGTTGAAATGCCTTCTGCTTAGCTTACACATCATAGCTATGAATATGCAATACCGTCCTTTTTTCTTACACATTCAATCGTCCTATCATGTGGTCGCCTTACATTAAAGTAGTGCTCGTCAGCATCATGCATCAATGAGTTCTGAAAAGTGAATTTTTATTCAGTTTTTCTTGTGTGTTTGACTTGACAGGGCAATAAAATTAAGAAAGAGGAAGGAAAAAATTAAGGCAAGGACTGATGGCGGTCTTCCGGCGAAACCGGCATCCCAGGTGCTTTCTCTAGCTTGGCAGTGTGACATTATCTTGCATGTTACATACGGTGTCTTGCTTGTATTGCTTGTAATTTGATTAAATAACTTCTGCTTAGTTTACACATCATACCTGTGAATATGTAATGTTGTGAATATGCAATGGCACTAGTGACGAGAGACCTTTAACTTGGTAGTGTGATGTTGTTTGCATCTTGCATATGATTTATTTCTTATACTGCTTCACATTTGTTTAAATGCCATTTATGATGAGCCACTGTTAACTTGGCAGAGCAATATTTATAGCATCTTTCACATGGTGTCTACCTTCCATTGCATTGCTTCTAATTTATTGAAATGCCTTCTGCTTGGTTTACACATCATATTTTTGATTATCTCATGTCGTCCTGTTTTTCGTACATATTACATCCTCCTATCATGCGGTTGTCTAACATCAAAGTTCAGTTTGTCTGTATCACGCATAAATTTGTTCTGAAGAACTAAATTTTTATTCCTTTTTATTGTCGGCTTGACTTGACATGGCACAGAGAAAGTGGAAGGAACACCGAATGGCAGGGGATGGTGTTAGTACTCCGGACGCATGAAAACAGAAGCGGAAGAACTATACTGATTCTTCTCGTACTGATGGTGCAATAGAAGGTCAAAGTCCACCGAAAAATTGTACAAACACGGTATCCCGTGCTACACCAGCTGCAAAACAATCCAATGAAAAACTAATAGCTGCCACCAAGCAAGCAGTGACAGCCTAGTTGTTGCAACACCTTCCACAGTACCACCAGCTGCACAAGTTACACATTTGTCAACTTAGCTAGCAGCACGTTCCAAGCTCCCTTGCAATCTGACACTACTTCCGAAGAACACTTGACACAAGATGAGTTGGCAAGATCAGACAAACCTTGTGAGCTTCAACATCAAGAAGGTAGTTGCTGGAGTCAATTTACAGTTGCATGCTTCTTTATATGTAGTCTGATAGTTTGATGCATACTAACACTTCCTATGTTCATTGTTGGACTAGCACCCAGGTGCAAGAGGAAACAGACATCAAGGATAATGCTCGATAGGTTAACTACGTCTAGAGGACGAAGAATGGAGATCCATTTTGAGGGAGGTTTAAAAAGGGCATGTGATGCTACAGAGTTAACCAAGTTAGTATCAGAGGCAGCGATTGTCGTTAGGTGTCATGCATGTATCCTCCCAACAAGGATTCAGTACAGGAATGACAAAGACGAAACCCAGTTCAACACCTTCCTTGACCATTTATCTGTAAGTATAGTTATGTACAATGTTCAAAAAATCTTCCGATTCAGAGATTTATCGTCTGATTAATTGCTACTCTTGGGGTGACCGATAAGATTATGCCTTATCTTCGTTGTTTATCGTTTGGGCTGATTTATCGCTATGGCAAGTGATTTATAGGGAATCTACCGATAAATCATGCTTATTCATAGCACTATATTTGCAAGAAATATGTTTATTTGCATTTTGTGGACCTTGTTACGCAATATGTACCTTTTTCCTATTTTATTTGTCATTATACGAGGATTCAAAGACTAGGAATCAAGGTAACACTTCTGTCCAATATTGTTTTGGTGTTGAATATAGCGTATTTTAGTGTTGGGAACCTAGGATTGGCAAAAAATGGTCGATTAATAGTCGACCGATAAAATTGATTAATTGGCCTATTTCCAATAAATCTCTAATCCCTAGCTAACCGATACGATAACAATAAGTGATATCCTCAACATTGGTTATGTATGGAAATTAGTAATATCATCTTGATCTGTCCCATACTTTCTAGGTTGCTGGTAATGAGACTCCCATACTTTTCAACTGATGAGGTTCAAGTTGGATAGCCAAGATGGTGCAACCAAACAAGCATGCACCCATGTTTTCAAGTCTGCTCTACGACAGTATCGGTATAACTTGAGGAAATCTCACTTTGAAGGCAAGGCTAACAGTGAACTTGCCCAAACATTTCCACTGGAAAATATATCGGACGAAGACTGGAGAGGCCTCGTTAAACACTAATCTGATCCAAAGTATCAAGTATGTTATATATATATATGTGATCAGATCACATGTTGAACTCCTATTTACGCATGTGCCTCACAAATCTATCTTCTTGTAGGTGAAGTTGTTCAAAGAACAAGGCCAACCGTACGAAAGTGAAATTCCAACAAACGACGGGATCTCGTAGCTATATTGCACACTACGAGGCTCTTGTAATTAGATGTTGTTTCACTCTTTTCACTGTGCCATATTATCAAATGTATATTGACTTGTTCCAAATGCAGAGGAAAGCCCGCAAGGACGAAAAAGTACCTGAACCAAATGGTGTGGAAACCTTCAAGGACGGTCACAACAGCAAGACGAAGGGCATGACTACACCAGTCAAAGCCGCTGTTGTAAGTCCTTAATCCTCGTGACTTTTAACTACTATGTACTTACTCTGACTTATGCATTGAACTGCATGGTTTGCAACCAATGTCTATTACTCTTTTTAATTTTATACACAGTTGTCTTAGCGTATCATTGCACCTTACAAAGTTTAAAAGAGAGGAGTGATGTTCCTTTGATCTTGATCTGTAATCTAGTTCCGTGTTGGAGTTGTCTACACAGAGTTACAATTGCATGTTTGTCTGTTCTCAGTTGTTTTGTGATATGAATGATGTCATACTATGCTTACCTTATTATAAACTTTGTCTCTTTATCCTTAGCTATCAATACAATGTGAAGAAATAGACAATACATTAGCCATGGTACACGGTCATATGTTTGGAACCTGGTTTTATTATGTACTTTGTAGTAAAATACAACTAATATTTTACACGGGTTCGCCAGAATAAGTTCTATATATAGACCAAAGCTATTTTGTTTGGTTTTGTTGCCTCCTTAATATCTTTGGTTCTGATACTACTAATGTAAAATCTCGACTTTTCAGCAAGCTCTGGAACAAATGGTGGAACCGCCACCTTCTGAAGGTGATGAGGCAACTATAACCACAATGTCACCTCTTGTTGCAGTGGTTCAGTACCTGTCCACTAATAGTGCCAAAAGCACGTTCCTGCATAATACTGGTTTGGTTGTTAAGGCAATCTCATCCAAACTGCCTCATGATCAAGATATGCAAGCTCAAAACAATGGTATATCTGCACTCTAGACACAAATCCATTCCCTAACAAAGACCCTTTGTCAAACAAGGAGAACCATTGTTCGATGTCGTCAAGATAATCATGGTTTTGAAACCAGACTATCAGACATTTGCTATGCTGTTCAGGAGCCTAGGAGAAATGAAGGTGAAGGTTATGGTGCTCCATCGGACAGTACAACATGAAAACGTAATAGTCAGGTCAAATGAACTAAGCTTCTGAACTTTTGGTGGTTCATTTATCTACCGGACTGTTAACTTTTATGCCAACATTCCTTTGTTTTATGGTTGTAATTTGTTTAGTTGCGATACAAAGTTTGTTCTTAACATGCAGCGGACTGGCTGAAGAAAACAGCAAGCCATTTTTGTATAGTGTAGGGTGCTCCCTATATTTGCACTGGTGGCGAATTTTGATGCCCAGTGGATGTAATCTGTGGAATCGCCTTAATATCCTAGCATTAGTTTCTGGCTTACTTATTTCCCTAGTCTTCTTTTTCCTTGGTTTGCTAGTGGCTGCAACAACCATGGGCCATATACGGACCGTGGTAACCTTAATCCTGCTATGGGCCATAGGACCCATGGGCCTCCTATGGGCCGTCAGATAAATGGGTTCCAACGGCCCGTAGATTCAGTGGGCCTTGGGCCAACAGATAAATGGACCCACATGGGCCGTAAATGAGGGTAATTGGTATCGGGCCAGCACGGTAATGGGCCGTTAATAGGCCGGAAGACAGCAAAGGCTTAATTTTGTCACAGGCATAACAGGTCATTAATGGGCCAGAATATAGGACGGGATGGAAACGGTGCGACGGGTTAACAGGCCACAAACGGGCTGATTCTAATCATGGGCTGAATTTGGCCCATTATGGGAACAGGACAGTAACGGGTCGGAAGTAATCGAGGGCCGGAAAGGAGGCCAAGAATGTATGGGTCGTTAGTAGGCCGAAAGCTAACACGGGCTGGAAACGGCCCATGTGAGTCAAGGGCCATTACTGGGCATAAAGAAATTTACTGTTTATTATGGGCTAGAGTCACCGCGGCCCATTAAAGGGCCCAAAGATACGAAAGGCCTCGTATGGGCAGAAAGACGTCGTGCGCCATACATGGGCCGAAAATGAAACGGGGTGGTATTATACTAGACGGCTCACATGACGCTATTGGGCCGATTTCGGGAACGCCATAACAGGTCGTGAGTTACCGGGCTGTAAAATGGGCTATATGCGAACAGACCGTTAACAGGCTTTCCATGGGCCGGCCTGCTATATTTTGACCAAGTCAAACGGGCCGGCCTTTGTAAGCTAAATGGGCCAGTGTTGGGCCATCACACGTGTTGACATATCATAGGCGTGTATCTGATCCAATGACGAGTTGACACGTGTTTCCTCCGGCCAATGAGAATTTTACACGTGGAAAATAGCCATTGGTCGTTGCTGTTAACGGGTTATCGGATCCAAAACCGGACCCGGTAGATAAACGGCAACCCGTTACGGTGGATGCCACATGTTGGTTACCCTTGATGAAAGCACTTCCATGACGCGTCATTTACCGTCATGAAAGTGAACACTTTCGTTATGATAATTTTGATATTGTCATGGAACACTTCTATGACAGCACATGTGTGACTATCTTGATTATGTCATAAAATCGTCATGGATGTACATACATGACAAAAACGTGGCCTACTATGACAAACACGTATCATCACGGAAGTGTATTTTTTTGTAGTGCGAGGTACCTGGGGCGGCAAGGTGATGCCTCTTGCTGCTCCTCCCCCACGTCTGGAGCTCGCCTGGAGCTCCCCCACGCCTTCAGCTCGCCAGAGCAGAGGCCTGTGGAGCACTCCCTGGGGCAAGGCCTGGGGCGATCTGCAAGGAGCTGCAGGGAGGAGTTGAGGCGTGGAGCTGAGGGAAGAAGAGGCCTGGAGCTGCGGGGAGAAGAGGTCTGGAGCTGCATGGAGGAGCAGAGTCCTAGAGCTGGCGGCGAGCTCTGGAGGTGACAACGCGAGGAAGGAGCGGATCACGAGGGAGAGGGAGGAGCGGATCGCCAACTTTTGAACTGTATAAGCATGTTGTTTAGTTCGAAATGTATAAGGGAGAGTTGACCATAAAAATGTTGTTTAGTTCAAAATGTATGTCCCTTGTGACAGATATTTCGGGACGGAGTGAGTACTGTTGACATAGATGCACTTTATTTATCAAGGATTTTTGTCTATCATATTATCAAAGGAAAATGACCTATGTATACACTTTTTATGGTCATGTACAGTTCAGAGCCAGTGCTATTCATCAAACACATAATTGAAATAAGGCTTGTGAAAAAAATTGCCCTTTGAAATGATCACTTTGGATTGGTAGTGTCAAAAGGATGCAGAACATTTGTAACATCTCTTCCCATATTCATAAGACTTTCACTCTGTTGTTGCCTTAGTCAAGTTTAATTTCATTACATATGTGTGCATGTATCAGTTTTCATATGTAAAGTGATGTATTTAAGAATTATGAGAAATTTTGCCAAATTTGATGGGCACAAAACAGAGGCATCCGGGAGAAGGACAAATGTCACTGGTATTTTGTTGTTATTTTTATCGTCGCATCTCAAATGAAATGGCACTCATGGAGGCAATTGAACCAAGCTATCTATTGTATGCCTAACTATGGCTTTATAGTATCGCCTCCAGTGCCAATGTTTTGTTCTTAGCCCTAACCCGATAATCGGTTATCCTGTTACATGTGCTAAACTTGCCCTCATATAAATGCATCATGCCGTTTGATCTTCCATCGCTTTACCATATCATTGGGACCGGCACCCTCGCGCCAAGGCGCGTTGCCGATCTAGTATAACATGCATCCACCCCCATTTACCTTAGGTTAGATGTGGTGTGGCACTACTATTCTCATATTCTAATTTTATTTATGATAAGTTCATTGCTAAAAAATTCCGCAGCAATGCACAGGGCATTATCTAGTTTAATATGTAAATTTGACGACTAATTTTATTATCATACGCATCTAAGAATCAGGAAAACAACAAGATTTTGCAAATGTATTTTTAGATAAATCTATGAGCTGCATATGGATTTCAAACCTCCAAGCAAAACAATTTTCCCAACAAAGAGTCAGATCTTGATCTTGATCTATAACCACTAAGAGTTAGATCTTGAGTTTTCATCTTGAAGAGCGCGTCCGAGCACACTCGAAACCAATATCTTCAACAAGGACACAAGGTGTAACCACCTGGTGCAACCATCAAAGGTCGGGTTTAGGGTTTACACCCCGGGTTTTGAGTTCCCGTGCTTGAAGATCACCAACAAGCCAAAGTCGTTGTGTGTTGCCACCTTGCCGCCAACTCTCTTCGAAAAGACAATGCCACATGGAGGAGCGCACACACACCATGATCAGGAAATTTTGAAATCTGAAACGTTCCATGTCATGCATGGCCGGAGCAGCTGCTCCCGTGCATATACCTAGGTTGGATTTCATCACACGCCAGCGGCTCCCCTCCGCGAGTGGATCGTCCAGCACCGGCGGCTCCCCTCCGCGAGTGGACCCAATCTTCCAACGCCGTCCTCCGGCGGCTCCCCTCCGCCGGCGACCTCGATCGTCGATGGTGAGGGGGTCGCCAGATCCACACGTGTGGATCGTTTTTACTTCTTCGTAGTTTAGATTTTTAGGCTGTTCATCGTCTTTGTTTCGGTGGCGACGATGACAGCGCTGAATAAAAATTCTTCAGATTCTTCCTTAACAAGGCCATCGGTCCTATGGTTAGGGATGGATTTGGAAACTAGTCTGTTCAAGCAAGGATGGCGTGGCGGCGGCGGCATCCTGGTGGTGGACCTGTGTCCTCGGGCTCCGCCGTTGCGACGACGTTTGCTCCAGCGTCGGCGCGGAGCTTGGGAGGTCATCCAGGAGCGGATGCAGATTGTGGTCTGCATCGACGACATCTGGAAGACGGAACATGTGTTGGGTTCGTGGTTCGTGGATGGCAGGTATTGTTTCCTTCTGCGACGTCTTAGTCGCGGTGGGGTGCCAGATATGGAGTTCGATGGCGTATCCGGGGTGTTGCCCCGGTTTGATTCGTTCAACGGTAAGGGTTTCACTTTTGGTGAGCCACCTTGGAGGTCCGCAAAGCTGCATATCAGCCATGGAGCCACGTCGAGTTCGGGTGAGGAGGTGATCCATCATTCTTTTCTTCGGTGGCTGCTGTCGTGGTGCCGGAGGCAGGTGATGGGCGTTGGTGTCAAGTTTAGAGATGTTCTACTATCTTTTCAGTTTTGTCATGTCGGTCCTTACGTGACTTGTACCTTAATCTTTATGATATGAATGAGACACGTATTATCATGCAAAAAAAAATGAAGTACTGTGGCTCGCGAGGAACGGTGCGTGACCACTTGTCATTAGGCAGCCTGTGCCAGATGATCGATGGTCCACCCCGCACGTACGCGTGCACTTGATTCACTTCATACCACTATTTTGGGCATGTGCAAATTAAGTAGAGTAGCTAGCTAGAGTCAACTGCTCTAACTCTCATGTTGGTCCCTGTATACAAAGCTGATGTTGGCGCTTATTTTGTGTGTTGTATGATTGTATGAACAGATCAAGCGTGCGAGCAGTCCCTACGTGCAATGCCCCTAAAGCTCTGATCCTAACGAAGTGTCGACGCGACGACACACACACATCACTCTATGGCAGCAAAACGTTCAATGAGGCAGGACAAAGTGTGGGTTCACACGGAAAAAATGCTTATTTGCAAGCTACTAACTGTATGTCGATTCGCAAATAGTGTGGGGCAGGCACCGGCGGCATGGCATGCCAACAGTCGACACTCGGGCAACCAGGACCAGGTGTACGGGCCACCGGGCACGCACGCACGGCATTGTCTCAAACGCACGCATACGCCAGAGTAACTGGGGCTACGCACCACTGTAGTTACGTGTACGCACGCGCTCCACGGGAGGCCAGCCGCACGCCCGTCCACGGAACGCACGAGCGGGCGACCTACGCTACGTACGTACGCACGCACGCACGGCCCCCGGCCCCGGCCGGTCGTTGCGGGTACGCCTCGGTGCACAGGGAAACGAGATCGTCGACGCGAGGCAGAAATCACATATTTGACCTGAGGACGAAATTAAATTACAAATTGACCTAGTCATAAAAAAATTTCACTCTGTTGACCCTTTGGTGTGGCGCCCGACAGCTGGGCGTCACACCCTACTATGCAGCGCCCATCACGTAGGCGTCACACTTCCTGCCAGCGTGGCAGCCCTGGTCCAGTTGCGGCCCCACAGACAGCACTGCAGCGCCTAAGTCTTAGGCGCCACACATGTAATGTGCAGCGCCTAGCTCTTGGGCGCTGCACAGTCTATGTTCCACTTGGGCTGGCCCCACCCTCTCTCCCCTCCCACCCCCACCCCCACACACCCCCACCCCACCCAAACCATTAGGCTTGCGGCCCTCCTCTCTTCCCCTCTCCCCCACTCTCAAATCCTTCTCAAATCTTGCAAATCCGGAGTATTTGACCGTGGATTTCGAAGTCAACCCCTCCCTTAAGGTAATCTCCTCCGATCCCCTCGTTTTCATCTATACGAATTGTCACATTTTCTCAAATCTTGCTAGTTTGGGGGAAACCCTAGTTTTGACTTGGATTTGCAAATTTGTGTTGAATGATGTTATGTTTCTTTGCTAAGTAGGGTTGGTTAAGCTTCCATAGTATGCTAGGGTTAGGGTTATGTGTGTTTGATGTTGGTGTTAGGGTTATGCTATGGTTATGGTTGTTATGTGGGGGTTAGGGTTATTAATTCATATATATGTTAGGGCATATGTGTGCAAATATTTTTCTTAAGTATTTACTTGATGTATGTGTGTTTTTGATTATTGTAGGGATGGGGAGAACATGTGTCTATGTTCATCATGTGGATAGAGAGGCCTTTTTGAAAGGCAATGTTGAGACGGACCCGGATGAGCTTGACATGGTGTTTGAGAGTAGTCCTAGCTATGCGGAGCTTTTGGAACAAGTGAGGAAAGATTTGAATTGGATGGACCCAAGTGACGTTGCTGAGTTCGAGGGAGGGCATAATGTTGGTTTTGGAATGCACATCCGTTGGAAGACAATGCGTGTGAACTCCGAGCAACGTTGGGTTGCATACAAGGAGACGGTTGCCGAATCTCTAGACAAGGCTCTTGAGTTATTTGCCTCCAAGAAGGTTGAGTCTACTTTGAATTTAGACTTGAACCGGAACCCCTCCTCGTTGGTTGCTAGCACTCCCCCACCCATGAACCAAGATCAAATGAGTGAATCTCAATTCACGCAACAAGATTGGCCAACATTGAGACCGACTCCAAACAACCAAAATGAAGGTTTTGAAGAGGAGAATGATGAGTACGAGGAGGATGACAACGAAGTTGACCTCCATGACAACAATGTGGGTGATCTCGACCAATATCATGTGCAAGAGACAATGGACCAATCCATCCCTTTTTCCCGTGCATATGCATCGGACTCGGATTACGATGGTCCCGATGAAGAAGTTGATGAGGAGGGGTTCACGCCGAAGGAGGCCGAAGCATTCAAGAAGGTATTCGGGCGGGATCACAAGACACCATTGTTCAAGGATCTTAGTCTCGTGGATGAAGCCATTGTGGATGGTGGCAAATGCATATCTCTTGGAGCTAGGCCAAGTTCTCACCGTGATTTGGAAGACGGCAAGAACGAGATATATCCCGGTTGTGAGTTTCAATCCTTTTTGGAATTGAAGATGTGGCTCGACAACTACTCGGTTACACATTATCGTCCACATAAAGTGGCCAACTTGGATGTTAATGTGCGTTACACGGTCAAATGTGAAGTGCCAACATGTCCATGGATTGTGCGTGCAAGGCCATGGAAAGGAGGTCCCACTTGGCGCATAGTGAGTTGTCTACCAACTCACATGTGCCGGCACAAGAATGCGGATGGCAAGCTTGTGTACCAACAACACAGACAACTCACGTCCGAGTTCATTGCTTACAGGCTGTCCAACCAAATATCCACACTTCCAATAATGAGCATCAAGAGTGTCATTGACCTTGTGAAAGCCATCTTTCATTACAAGGTGAAGTACGGCAAGGCATGGAAGGCGAAGCAAGCCGCATTCAAGATGTTGTATGGCAATTGGGAGGAAGCATACAACCGACTCCCTAGGTTGTTGTTAGCTATGGCAGCCACAAACCCAGACATGGTTCACGTGGTTGAGCCTCATGGGCACCAAACTTTGATTCATAACGGGAGGACCGTCCGAGTATTTGGCCGTGCATTTTGGGCCTTTGAGCAATGTGTGAGGGCTTTTGAGCATTGTCGGGCCGTCATCGCCATTGATGGCACGTTCTTAACCGGACAATACAAGGGCACTTTATTGGTTGCAATAGCAAGTGATGCCAATAACCGGGTGTTGCCTTTGGCTTTCGCTTTGGTTGAGGTGAAGAACAATGATAACTGGGAGTGATTCTTGCGTTAACTGAGAACAAGGGTATTACTGGCTGAAAGGGAAATTTGTGTCATATCGGATCGCCATGCTGGAATTCTAAATGCGGTGGTGGTTGACATTCCCGGACATAGAAAGTTGCATCATCGATGGTGCATGAGGCACTTTTGTGCAAACTTCTATAAGGCATGTGTTATCAAGGAGTTGGCCGATGATCTTTAGGATTGTTGTCTCGCTTTCACCAACAAGCGGTTTTTCACATTGTTCAATGCATTGCTCAGACACAAGAAACTTGACCCCGGCGGTCAGGAGTTTACCTAGTAGGATGGATTGGGGATCGAATCCACGGATCAAATCTTCAGATCGGAGAGGGATGAGGGGGGGGGGGATTAGATGGGGGCGCCGCCGCTGCTCTCTGTCCAGAGAGCGGAGAGATGAAGAAACTGCCTGGTCAGGCTGGGGCGGCCGCGCTTAAGTCACTGTGCAGCGCCTAAGGTATAGGCGCTGCACGTCACAGTGTAGCGCCTATCCCTTAGGCGCTGCACAGGTGCGTGTGGGGCCACAACTGAACCAGGGCTGCCATGCTGGCAGGAAGTGTGACGCCTAAGTGATGGGCGCTGCACAGTAGGGTGCGGCGCCCAGCTGTCGGGCGCCACACCAAAGGATCAGCAGAGTGAAATTTTTTCATGATCAGGTCAGTTTGTGATTTGATTTCGTCCTCAGGTCAAATATGTGATTTCTGCCTCGACGCGATCCCGGTGAGAGCGCCGTACGTCGCGTCCCACCCGTGGGGTGGGTGCCCCCGCGCACAGTTCGCCGGACCGCGCGCCGCCACCAACCATTGGCGTGTGCACGCTCGCGCACGACTATCTGCAAGCAGAAATGGGCTTTCCTGCGCGGGTGAGCCGGGAGGGAGCCCGACGTGCCAGCGGCCGCGCGCGTATGGAGCTAAGCTACGTACAGTGGTAATACAAGATATAGTTTGGTAGGCACGCAAAGTTCACGTACTGTTAGTCAATGTGATTATGTCGTCGGTATAAGTCGTGTGCCACTGCTGAGGTAGGTGCTGTCGGCTCTCGCCTCACGTGCGGCGATCTGCGTGAACTCTTGCAGGAAAAAACATTCTCCCAAAATACTCCCTCCGTTCCGTAATGCACTAGTGTCAAACCGTCCCATAATACACTAGCGTCAAGAAAAGTCTTTCATTATATGATGAAGGGAGTAGAATCAATCAGAACACACTGTATTCCACGACAAGTTTGTGAGTTTCAGCATGCTTCCACCCAACTTATATACAGATAAAGCAAACGGCCGAATCGATACATAGTGATCATGAATTTCTTAGAATCACGTTTGTAACCCCCACTACCTCTCTTCATGCGGAAACTCTCGTATTACTGATTTGCCATTCGACCAGCTAATGAAAGTGATCAGCAGGGCTGTTCGGCCCCGGTGACCTTTATAAACAAATGAAAGCCCTCTCAAGATATAACAAAGAAAAAATAACAAACACAAAGCGAGGATGCAAAAAACACAGAGTGCGGCAACATATGCCACCAACATGTCGCCGAGGAGAAATGCACACCGCTACAACCGATATCCAACCACTTAACGACACCAAGCGCCGCCAGCAACGCGCCAGCCAAAAGGGCGAAGGTTTTCACCGTGAGTGCCGAGGGGGAGGGGGAGGACCAAGACGGAGCCAAAGAAGAACGCGACCCCCGCGGGCCTCACCACCAACAGCGATGAAGCGCGAAGCGTCCCTTCCCCCCGCCCCCAACCCACCACGCCAAATGAACACAACATAAAAGCCTCCCGACAGGGGACCACCGCAAAGAGCCGAGAACTCCAAATCTTGATAAGGGCTAGGCTACCATCACCGTACACCCGCTACCCACATGGTTGAGGCACCGACAACACCTGCTTCAACGGTACTCAACGAAGAGCCAACCTGAAGCCCGACACCCCGACATCCATGGCCCCGAATCCGCCCTCATCCTATGCTTGCCGCCGGGGACCCCCAAAAGAGACAAGTGGGAAGGCACCTCCTTCCCCACCCTTGGACAACCCCAAAGCCAAGTCCCCTCAGGCCAGTCAGATCTAGATGTCATCACGCACCCTGCCTGGCCAGGCAAGGTTGAGCTCCTAGATGGCACACAACCACAATACGGGAGGAAGGGATGAATATGCGGCCGTGTAGGATGGAAAGTAGATCTAGAGTGGGGATTAATTAGACTACTTGACCAAATAAAAATCTAACTTTTTCCCAATTTTAGTTATGAGTAGATTTTAGCAACTAGCACAAATTAAACAATCAACCTACACATGCAATTCTAAGAGTGTAGCAGCGGAAATTAAAACATTGCATATGAAGGTAAAGGGAAGGTTTGGAGAAGGCAAACACAATGTAGACACGGAGATTTTTGGCATGGTTCCGATAGGTGGTGCTATCGTACATCCACGTTGATGGAGACTTCAACCCACGAAGGGTAACGGCTGCGCGAGTCCACGGAGGGCTCCACACACAAAGAGTTCATGAAGAAGCAACCTCGTCTATCCCACGATGGCCATCGTCCACGAAGGACTTGCCTCACTCGGGTAGATCTTCACGAAGTAGGCGATCTCCTTGCCCTTACAAACTTCTTGGTTCAACTCCACAACTTGACAGAGGCTCCCATAGCCTAACCAATCTAGGAGACACCACTCTCCAAAAGGTAATAGATGTTGTGTTGATGATGAACTCCTTGCTCTTATGCTTCAAATGATAGTCTCCCCAACACTCAACTCTCTCTCAAAGATTTGTATATGGTGAAAAGATGATTTGAGTGGAAAGCAACTTGGGAAAGGCTAGAAATCAAGATTCTTGTGGTAGGATTGATATATCTTGATCTCAACACATGAGTAGGTGGTTCTCTCTCAAAAAATGTATGTTGGAAGTGTAGACACGTTCTGATGGCTCTCTCACAAAAGGAGATGCAGGTGGAGGGGTATATATAGCATCCACACAAAATCCAACATTTACACACATTTGACCCAACTCGGTCAGACCGAATAGATGAACTCGGTGAGACTGATTTAGTTCAAAATGTGAACGTTAGGAATCTCGGTGGGACCGACTAGAACAACTCGATGTGACCGATGTGCTAGGGCTTAGGGAAAACATCAACTCAGTGGCACTGATTGCATCAACTCGGTAAGACCGAAGTGAAGCAATAAGGCAATGGAGAAGATGTCAAGCAAACTCGGTGGGACCGATTGCACATTTTGGTGAGACCGAAATAATTACAATTGGTAATAGATAGGTTGCAAGGCCATCTTGGTGAGACCGAGATCCGTATTGGTGTGACCGAACTGTTAGGGTTTCTGGCAGTGGCTATGTCATATGAACTCGACGGCACCGGGTAGAAAGAATCGGTGGGGCTGAGTTTGACTTTAGGTTTTGGACATATTTGGAATGAGAAAGTGGTTGAGGGCTTTGGAGCAATATCACTAAGCATTTGAGCAAGTAAGCCATAAAGCGACACCTCATCCCCTTTTAATAGTATTGACTTTCCTATGGACTTAGTGTGATCTTGGATCACTAAAAGTAAAATGAAGAGTCTTGAGCTTTTGCCTATATGTGTCTGTAGCATTTTGAGGGGTCCACATTCCTAGTCCATGCCATGCCACTCATTAAACTTCCTGAAATATTTATCTTGAAAGGATATTAGTTCAATGAGCTATATGTTGTTATGAATTATCAAAACCACCCGGGGATTAGTTGCACTTTCAATCTCCCCCTTTTTTGTAATTGATGACAACATATAGATCAAAGCTTCCACAAATGATAAAGAATGAAATACATCGTCGCTTTGAGAAATATGTGATAAGCAAGAGTTCCCCCTAAATTTGTGCATAAAATTTGTGTTTGAACGCAAATGCACAATCGATTAGGATCTTGGGTCACTCTTCCATGTCACATACATCTTGGTGGAGCGCACAAAATGATAAGAATTAAGTAACATGCACTCATCACCAAACATACAAGTGATTGATCATACACAAACCTTCATAGATATAATCATGCAAGCACACATTAAGCGTAGTATGATCAAACACATGATCATACAAGGTATCTCACGAGCATAACACGCAAGTAGCATGAGTAGCAACAACCAACCGAAGTAGCAAGGCAAATGAAACCAAAAGCAAAAGACTCTCTCTCTCTCTCTCTCTCTCTCTCTCTCTCTCTCTCTCAGCCTATGATCTATACAATTTATCCCCCTTTGGCAACAAGTTACCAAAAAGTTGGAAACGTATAGTGTTATACGACACTCTAGGCATGATCTCTGGGAACTCCTGAAGGGGTCTTCTGGCTTGTAGCTCCGGTGTGTGTAGAAGGTGTTGAGAGGAGTCCATCTGCAAATGCTTCAGCTGATGTCTATGGAGCTTGTGGAGTTGACACTGGAGGGGCAATTGTTGTTGTGGTGGCAGGAGAAGAATGAGCAGGTCTCAAGTCTACAACTGGCTCAGCAGAAGACCTCTGTGTCGTAGGCACTGTGTGGAATCTGTCCGTTGTAGTTCTAGCATCATTGTCCTCAGCGTCATCTCTCGGCTTCTCAACTATAATCTGAATCTATGTGACCTTCACATCAAGGTTGTACATTTTATCCTCCACAATCCTCTCTAAGCTCTCCTGATTCTTAGTCAAGTTGGTCAGACTCTTCTCAATCCTCAGGGTAGCTTCTAGCGGATATGTGGGTTGATCTTGTTTGGTCTTGAGATTGGCAATTGATGCACCTGAAGCACTTGCTGCTTTTGCTGCTTTAGCAACCTTTGCTTTTTCTGCTTTCTCCTGGGCCTCAACAGAAGTAGGATGGGAAGCATCCATGACAACTTCATTGTCCTCAAATTCTGGCCTAAGAGGTAAATGCTCTTTGTCTAGTAGATATGTTCCAGTTCCAACCTTGGAATTGATCAACATCTGAATGTGTGGAGCATATCCACATGACCTCTTTTGGTCGGCAGTTGTCCTCTTGACTGTCTCAACTATCAAACTCATGACCTTAAACTTTTAGGGAACATCAAACAGATGCAGCAGGTTGATGGAGTGACCACGTATCATTCTATGATCTCAAGACTTAGGCAAAAGGGTATGCCTCAGAATGGTGTTGGTGGTGGTCAATCCAGCAAGCTAGTAATATATGGAGCCAAATTTGTGAGTTTCCAATGCTTCATCTGGAATTGGCTTGCACATATGAGCCATGGTGTTGTGATCCTTCTTGGGTTTGCAATACACATCAAGATCATCTTCTTCTTCTTCTGGAGCATTAATAAGCTCATACGACTTAGAGATAGATGACTAGTATCTGGTGCCCTTAGTCACCACACTATCTTCCCATCTTGATAGAAGTGTGTAGTGGAATAAAACTGCATAATCATCTCATCATTCCACTTAGTGAGGTCTTGACCAACAAAACCATCAACTCCATTCAGCCTGAATCTCTCATGAACATGGGGAAAGTAATCTTCATTGGCATCAATGTACTTCCAATCAACCCACTTCATGTCACATACAGTGGGCTTCTTCTCAAGCAAAACAGTCTCATAGAAGTCCTATTGTTCTCTAGTGTGGAAACGGTAGTCTACAATAGTCTTTCTCCTTATAGCATATCGATCATTCTTCCTCCACTATCTCAGACCTGCATCTTTTCTCAGTTTCATGTTCTCAGCAACAGGATGATCATCATTGTGGTCTGGAATTTTTGGCTTCGATTTCCTGAGCACTAGTGGCTCATCATCCTCTTGGACCTGTGGCACTAGGGTCTTGTTCTCCTCAGCAGCTAATATGTTTCTGGTGGATCTATTTGGGGTTGTGGACTTGGGTGCTTGAGCTAAAACTTTGGGCATGGGCTTGGAGGGAGCAGCAGCAGACTTCATAGCATCACTCATGAGCTTTTGTGTCTTTGTAGGGGGTGCTTCTGCTTGCTCTTCCTCCTCCTCTTCTTCTTTAGATGAGTGATTTTCAAATTCAACCATTGGATCAACTAGCTTTCACCATCTACCTCTTTTCCTTTCCTTCTTATTCTCACCAGCATCTCTTGGTGCAGCAGTAGTTGCTTGCTCTTGAGAAACAGTGGATTGTCTCACTTTTGACATTGGAGCTCTCTTGGCAGGTGCTTTCCTTTGAATACCAGGCTTGGTGGTGGCAGCAACACCAACATACTCTTTCTTCAACACTTTCTTCTTAGAAGTTACTTGTTCCTCAACCACAAAATATTCATTCTCATTGTCAGAACCCCTCTTCTTTCTCTGTCTGGTAGCAGCTTTTGGCAAGTTGCTAGGAGTGCTTCTAATGCCATCATCATAGATGCTGCTGGGACTAGTGCCTTGACTGAGGTTGACCTGTTCTGATCTGTTCTGGCTATCAGAAGCCTCAGACATATTGCAAACTAACCCTGTGAATGGATAGTTATAGGCAGAGTGGATGAGAATCACAAAAGTGCAGCTGGTTTTGTAAAACTATCAAGTCAAAAACTTAGTTTTAGTTTTCTGCAGAAGGCATTTCGGAGCTACCGATATAATAATCTCGGTGACACCGAAGCAAAAACAGAGTCTAAACATGCAAAATCGCTTGGACCAAGTTGCAGTTTGATGACTCTGAGATGCTAGGGTTTCACTGAGAAATTGCTTTCGGTCTCACCAATCAGTACGTTTTGGTCAGACCGAGTTGTACTTAGTGCAATGGCCAGAGCCAATCGGTGTGACCAAAAGTTTCATTTCGGTCGGTCCGAGATGAACTCGGCGGAAACCTAACCCTAAGGTTTATCATCAAAACTACTTTAAAGAATTTTTCTACTAGATAGATCAATTTCATATGTGGAGAGAGACTAGGAAATAGCTTTGTCCATTGAATTGGAAGGGGAAAACGGCACAAAGGGGTCGAACCATACCCTAACTTGGTGATGGCTCGCTACGGCAGCAATGGCGGAGGAGATTTCCATTGACGGCGGCGGAGACTTGCAAAAACGGCGCACGGGTGGAGATGGCGACGATCCGGAGACCAAGGGGTGGCAGTGCTGGGGCACGAGCTTGTCCGGTTTGAAGTAATTTTCAGCTGTACAGGTAAGCAGAGCTTATATACCCAGACGCTGTCGGTGGCACCGAATGAAATGTCTCGGTGGCACCGAGATGCAAAATTGCGTCCAGTTAGTGCAAATCGTGAGACCGAGTTGTTTTAATCGGTTACACCGAGATGAAAACCTAGATCAGTCTAATGCATTTGGTGAGATTGAGTGGGAGTGGTCAGTCAGACCGAAATACAGTAGAAGGTTTTGGAAGTCAGCCCTTGACGGATTGGTGACTCCGAGTGCTCCTCACCCGGAGGGTCCGAAAAAGAACTTGTTCAAACTTTTGTGATATAGCATGAATATATTTTGAGACAAGAAGATCATAGATATCTAGAGAAGGTTCTTAGGCATTCTTGTACATCCATTTGGCCAACAAAAACCAAACAATCAAAACAACAAATGGATATCCTCGAATGGAGAAATTATGCAACCAACATGCGCACACAATAAGATAGCAAATAAAACATGTGTCAAAGCATGCACAAACAATTCTAGCATCTATCAAGCAATTGTCTATGACTAGGTCATCTATATATGAGTATATTAACTTAGGAGTCAAATGAGAACATTTGATCATAGGTCATACCCGTTTAAGCACAAGTGGGATTAACACTTTTACATAAAGCATTAATGTGTTCACACCATTAGAGTTGCTTTAGCTCAATTTTTAGAGAAAATCTCCACCTAGATGTGATATCCTCCCTTAAGAGGGATGAACTAACCTTGGGTTCTGTCGATGATGACTTCATGTAGATGTTGAAGAAGTGGATGATCAATGTTGATGTAGATCATTTGGATCAATCCATTGGAGTTTTCCACTTTCAATACCTACATGGGTTAGTCCCACAAGGAACATACAACGATATCCATAGACATAAAGTCAATTGAACATATGATGATGTCCATGAAAGCATTAGGTTACCTTCTCCCTTGTCTTACCAACAAGAGGGTTTGTGACTCCATGAACTAGTGCAAGATATGAAAGTTGATTGCACATGTCCTTCCAAAATGAATGTGAGTGAAGTATGTTGGCGAAGTCACCCTTAAGAACACTCTAGTTCTTCTTCTTTGGGATCCACATTAACTTGATGGTAATCCTTGGAGTTATAGTCGAACTTGATGAAGTAGAGCTTGATGTAGTCTTGGGAACCCACTTGACCATGGTTTTAGGATCTTCTTCAAATGAGTCAATCTCTTCTTGAAGCTTGTCCTTGCCTTTTAGCTTGTGGTCTTGTAGTGCAAGATCATCTTGAGATTGTGTTCCCTCAAAAGAAGTGGGGTCATACTTCTCTTGTTGAGGAACAAACTTCGTCTTGGGGTATTGATCTTCTTCCCACTCAACTCCATTGGCATTGAACTTTTGTTCAAAACCAACACCTTGATTCTTCCGGTGCCTTCCTTGCTTGCGTACAATTTCCTCAAATTGCTTACTTCCAGCAAGGCTCTTGTAAACACATTTCTCTATAATTCCCTTCAATAAGCTATTTTCTTTCTCAAGTGTAACTTGGCTAAGAGAATCATTAGTGAAATCAAGAGAACTACTAGAAGCAACAATATTGGATTTAACATGATTATTGTTACTACTAGAGGAATAATATTTCTTGTCCTTACTGCTAGATTTTACTTGTGGCATATAAGTAGACAAGAGTAAACGCTTGGCAATGAAAGAATAACTCTTCTTTCGAAGATCATCATTGATAGCTTTTAGAAATCCATGCTCTTGCTCTAAATTTAGCTTCTCAAAGCGTAGCTTCTCATGAGTTCTTAGGAGCTCTCTATGATCCTCTAGAGTTGTTTCATGAGCTAACTTGGGAGTGTTTAGTTCTTTAGTTAGATGCTCAATCTCCTACTTATCATTGTCATTCGTTTCATCTTGATTAGCATGATTACTAGCAAGTTCATCATAGTTTTCATCACTAGTTTTATCAACAAGTAAATCATCATCACCTAGCAAATCATCTTCATCACTATTAAAATAAAGATACTTGGGGTGTGATACCTTGGGGCCTTTAGCCATGAAGCATCTTCCAATTCCTTCATTTGGTGAGTCATATATGTCATAGGAGTTGGATGACACAAGTGCAAGAACGGCAACACCTTCATCTTGAGTACCTTCGGAGTCGGAGTGATAGCTTCTCTTGGAGTAGTTGTCGGAGTCGGAACCGGATACCCATTCACCAACGTGAGCTTGATGTCTTCATATTGTGTAGCTCTTGATGACTTGTCCTTCTTTTCCGAATCCTTGCTTCTATGAGAGGGTCTTCGTTCATAATGATCATCTCTACTTCTTCTCTCTCTTGGAGGTGATTCATCTCTTCTACTCCTCCTTTTTGGTGAATCTTCTCTTTTCTTGTAGGGAGCCGTACACTCACTGGAGTAGTGTATGGGTCTTCCACAATTGTAGCAATTACGATCACGGCTAGAATATCTTTAGTCATTGTAGGATCTTGACTTGGAGCTTCTCTCTTTGATTCTATTCTTGTAGAACTTGTGGAAGTTCTTCACCATTAAGCTCAATTCTTAATTAGAGACTTTATTCTCAATTAATGTTGTAGGAGCATGACTTGAAGATTTGTAAGCACCACTTGACTTATTGTGGAACTTTTCCTTATCCTTCAGTGACATCTCATGAGCAACAATTCTACGAATGACTTCCGTTGGCTTGAGATCTTTGTAGTTGGGCATCATTTGGATCAAGATGCACACGGTATCATATTTCCCATCCAAGGCTCTTAGGATCTTCTTGATGATGAATTTTTCGGTCATCTCTTCGCTTTCTAAGCTGGCAATCTCATTTGTGATGAGAGCAAGCCTATAGTGCATCTAGGTGACTCCTTCACCATCCTTCATCTTGAACTTGTCAAGTTGACTTTAAAGCACATCCAATTTGGATTCCTTGATGGACTCGGTACCTTCGTGCATGTCAACCAAATTATCCCAAATTTCCTTTGCATTCTCAAGGCAGTTGATTCTGTTGAATTCTTCGGGGCACAATCCATTGAAGAGAATATCGCAAGCTGAGAATTGTATTGCAAGATCTTCATTTCCTCCACGGACGCTTCACGATTCGGTTCTTTTCCATCCTCGAAGAAATCATCTTGCAAGTCAATACGCACAATAGCCCAAACGGCGGGGTTATGACCAAGAATATGCATTTACATCTTATGCTTCCAACTAGCAAAATTAGTGCCATCGAAGTAAGGACCTCTATGGTGGTAATTTCGCTCGCTAGACGTCATACTCTCCTAGGTTGTGAAACCAAGGCTATGATCACCAAATCTATGGAAATCAAGGCAAATGGAGACTAAAGCTCTGATACCACTTGTAGGATTGAAAGTGGGTCTAGGGGGGATTAGACTACTTGACCCAATAAAAATCTAACATTTTCTCAATTTTAGTTGTGGGCAGATTTTAGCAACTAGCACAGGTCAAGCAATCAACCTACACATGCAATTCTAAGAGCGTAGCAGCGGAAAGTAAAACATTGCATATGAAGGTAAAGGGAAGGGTTTGGAGAAGGCAAATGCAATGTAGACACGAAGATTTTTGGCGTGGTTCCAATAGATGGTGCTATCGTACGTCCATGTTAATGGAGACTTCAACCCACGAAGGGTAACGGATGCGCGAGTCCACGGAGGGCTCCACCCACGAAGGGTCCACAAAGAAGCAACCTTGTCTATCCCACCATGGTCATCGCCCAAGAAGGACTTGCCTCACTCGGGTAGATCTTCACGAAGTAGGCGATCTCCTTGCCCTTACAAACTTCTTGGTTCAACTCCACAACTTGACGGAGGCTCCCAAGCGACATCTAACCAATCTAGGAGACACCACTCTCCAAAGGGTAATAGATGTTGTGTTGATGATGAACTCCTTGCTCTTGTGTTTCAAATGATAGTCTCCCCAACACTCAACTCTCTCACACAGATTTGGATATGGTGGAAAGATGATTTCAGTGGAAAGCAACTTGGGGAAGGCTAATCAAGATTGATATATCTTGATCTCAACACATGAGTAGGTGATTCTCTCTCAGAAAACGTATGTTGGAAGTGTAGGCACGTTCTGATGGCTCTCTCACAAATGGAAATGGTGTGGAGGGGTATATATAGCCTCCACAAAAAATCCAACCATTACACACATTTGACTCAACTCGCTGAGACCGAATAGATGAACTCGATGAGACCAATTTAGTTCAAAATGTGAACGTTAGGAATCTTGGTGGGACCGACTGAAACAACTTGGTTTGACCGATGTGCTAGGGCTTAGGGAAAACATCAATTTGGTGAGACCGAAGTGAAGCAATAAGGCAGCAGAGAAGATGTCAAGCAAACTCGGTTGGACCAATTGCACATTTCGGTGAAACCAAAATAACTACAATGGGCAAGAGAGAGGTTGCAAGGCCATCTCGGTGAGACCGAGATCCGTATCGGTGTGAATGAACGGTTCGGGTTTCAAGCAGTGGCTATGTCATATGAACTCGGTGGCGCCATGTAGAAAAAATCGGTGCGGCCGAGTTTGACTTTAGGTTTTGGACATATTTGGAATGAGAAAGTGGTTGAGGGCTTTGGAGCAATATCACTAAGCATTTGAGCAAATAAGCCATAAAGCAACACCTTATCCCATTTTAATAGTATTGTCTTTCCTATGGACTCAATGTGATCTTAGATCACTAAAAGTAAAATGAAGAGTTTTGATCTTTTGCCAATATGTGTCCTTAGTATTCTGAGGGGTCCACATTCCTAGTCCATGTCATGCCATTCATTAAACTTCATGAAATATTTATCTTGAAAGGATATTAGTTCAATGAGTTATATCTTGTTATGAATTACCAAAACCACTCGGGAATTAGTTGCACTTTCAGACCCGCCTAGCGGAAAATCCATCTCCCTCAACGGTGCCCAGAACCTGGGAGGAGTCTAACCCTTCGGTTCAGTCGGCGCAGTCCCGACTCCGGTTTAGAGAGGAGCCGCCCTCTTAATGACGTCACGTTTGGAAGGAACTCGTGTTTTAATGGTGCGAAACTTTTTTTAATTACATGAACATTTTTTTACATTGTATAATTTGTTTTAAAATGTCATGTATAAACACGTAAATATTTTTACAATGTAAATAACATTTTTTTGATGCTAGCACATATTTTTAAATAACACTAGCAAATTTACTACACTATGTTAACTTTTTTAAAATTCATTTTTTTAATTTTAAGTAAATTTAATTTGTGTAATATATGTAACAAAATAAGAAATAAAAAACGAACGAATGGAAAAGCAGGGGAAAGATAAACTAACCTTGAGGAGGCTACTTCGGCCGGGCCATTAGTGGTAACCCCTAAGGCGAAACAAGTCTGTGTCTTGCTATAAGCGAGGGAAAATCCTAGCTGCCGCATATTGTGGCAGATTGTCGACATAACGCACAGCCTCCTAAATTCATGAACTAATAAGATTATCAAATGAATCGTAATCACAACTGAAATCTTTGAGAAAGAGATATGAGTTAGTATATGTTCTAAAGTTGCAAATAGCATAAGGGGAAGGTCCCATTACAAAATTGTAAATTTTAAATTGATTTCGAATTTATAATCGAGTGGGCCGGACCAAATGTGCCTGCGACAGCACCTGTTTTGTGAACCTTCTGGCAGGTTCCTAGTTTTGGGAACTTATTAGAAGGTTCCTAAACCGGGTTTTTTTCCTTCTGTTTTTCATTGTTATTTTCTTTTTAACTTTTCCTTTTCCTTTTCATTTCTATTTTTACTTTTTTTTGTTTTATTTTCTCATTAATCTTTTTTCTTGATTCCTTTTTTTTCTATTTTCCTTTCAAAAGTTTACTTTTGTTCGGTATTTTTTTATAAGTTTAATTTTCATTTTATTCAGATTTCATGTTACGAAAATTGTTCAGAAACTTAAAAAATGTCTGTGCTTTTAAAAAACCTTCAAGTTTCAAAAAAACATCGTATTTTCAGAAAAACTAAAATTTAATTAATGTTCGCAATTTTTAGTAATTCTTTCGGATTTCAAAAAATATTCTTGTTTTTCTGAAAAACAATATGTACTCAAAAGCTACTCGCATTTTCAAAAAAAAATCTAAACATTTTAAAAAACTGTTCCTATTTTGAAATTTTGTTCACAAATTCAAAAAATGTTTGCAAATTCAATTTTTTTCCTTTTTTTTGTTCACAAATTCAAAAATTATTCAAGTTTCAAAAAAAAATCGCCAATTCAATATTTTTGCATTTTTAGTTTTTGTTCGCTCCTAAATTCTTCATGTTTTTAAGTTTTGTTTGCAAATTCAAAAAATGTTAGGAATTTCAACAAATTTTCCAGCTTTCGAAAGTAATTACCAAATTTATAAAAGGTTCATGTTTTCAAATTGTGTTCAAAAATTAAAAAATGTTCAGGAATTTCATAAATGTTCAGATTTTAATTTTAGTTCACAATGTAAAAAAAATCTCATTTTCCAATTTCGTTCACATCATCAAAATATTCATGCTTTCTTTAACGCAAAATTGAAAGAATGTTCGAGTTTTGAAGAAATTGTTCGTAAAGTCAAAAAACTTAGTTGCTGGAGGTCCTTGGTTCAAGCCTTTACACGAATTTTAGTTCTTGGATTTTTTGTGAATTTTTGTTTAAATTTTGCCGCTTTCATGTGTTTCTTTAAGTGTTGCGCTGACAATTTAACACGTGAAGTTCTCAGACGCAGTGGCTAGTGCAGCCTCCCGGTTGATACGAAGTTGCGGCTTCGAGTTGCAGCGCAAGTACGCATGTACTTTTTGCATTTTTTCCGTGCTGCAAACGTGCCACTGCAAATGGCCCGGCCCAGAATAGTCGACCCTGCGCGAAATGCGGTCATTTTGACGCAACGAGCTGCGACTGGGAGCTCCCCTTTGGATCCGGCTTACCTGTTTCCTTCCCATGCTTCCATCCGTGCTCCCACTTCATCTTACGGTTGTTTTTTTCCTTTTCTTTTTCTAATCTAATCATCTCCCCCTCTGATTTTAAGGGGGTGGAGCCGGACCTTATTTTATTTCAATCAAATCAAGCCACGTACGCGAGAGCACAGATGGGCACACATGGGGGAGCAGGCAAGTCTCGTCCCTCCCCCTTAAGCGAGACACGGCCGCTCCCGATTTAAGGGGAGCTCCTAGTCGGCGCCTTAAGCGCCGGCTAGCAGAACCGACGCACACGCGGCCTCCAAGTTGGGCCGGGCCAGGAAACGCTTCGTACGCAGAAAAACCCCCGAAAAAAGTAGATACCTCAGGATTCGAACTCAGGCAGTTCGCTACACATCTAAACCTCGCTAACCACTCAACCTACCGGTCGTAAGCGTTTAGATACAGCGCGAAACAGAGAAATAACATTGTCACGACGCTATTTGTTGCACATAAAAATCGCATCAATTTTTTGGGAACAAAAAAAATTGTGGCTAGAAAAGGTTCATGGATTTTGAAAATAAGTTCATCAATTTTTAAAAAGGTTCCTAGCAAATGAAAAAAAAAGTTCATGGATTTTCAACAAAACTCTACAAATTTCAAAAAGGTTCATCTACATGAAAAAAGTTCATTAAATTCGAAAAAAGTTCACTGAATTTGGAAAAAAAGTTCATCCAAATTTGAAAAAAAATCATCAAATTAGAAAAAAATTCAATGAAATTGAAAAAAAGTTCAACGAAAATTGAAAAAAGTTCATTGAAATTGAAAAAAGTTCAGTGGATTTGAAACAAATTCACCAATTTGAAGAAAAGGTTCAAGAATAATAAAAAGAAATCATCGAGGCAGGAAGAATAAAAAGAAAAAAGAAAAAACGAAAACGAAAACGAAAAAGATAAAGCAAAAAGGAAGGGAAAAGTAAAAGGATAGCACGTCTAGCTGCGTGGCACGGTGGTAGCTGCATGTAAACTCGAAGGGGGAGGTCTGGAGTTTGATACCCGTCGGGGTTCGCTCCTATTTTTTGCGTCTACCAAACGGAAAGGAAACATGGTGAGATGGGCCGGCCCATTGCGGGGTGTTTGCAGAATACACATTAACGGGCGCCTGCAGCGCCAAATAGGATTTGCCCAATTTAAGCCGGTTTGTCTCCAATATAATGGCCAAGTGACCAAGTGACCTAGGAAAGAGATAGCACCTTCCTCTCGCAAATAGATGACGGCGGTGATGAGAGCACTTCTATTTTCGGCGCCCCTATCTCTCGCCTTCAGCGAATCCACCTTTCTGACTAATTGAAGGGGCGAGCGATATGGGCCAGCCTATACGCGCGGCAGGCCACAGCTTCATATTTCTGTTTATTTCTTCTGTTTTACGTTTTCATTTTATAGTTTATTTTTGTACTTTTGTTTATACTTTAAATATTCTATATATATTACAAAATAACTTTACATAAAATATTTGAAAAATGTTGAACAATTATTTGAAAAATGTTGAACAAGCATTGAAAAAATGCAGAATTGTATCGAAAAAATATTGATTATGTATTAAAAAGGATAAATTTTAATGATCGTCTACATAAAAAAATAATCAAGCAATTAGAAAAAATATTTAAAAAATATATAAAAGTTTTAATCGAGCATTTGGAAAATTTTAAATACGTGTAGAAAAATGTTGACCATATATCAAAAATGATTGAATTTTTTATCGAGTATACAAAAATTTAACCAAGTATTTAAAACATATTGAACAAGTACTCAAAAAATGTTCAATGTGTATCCAAAAAATGAAGACCACGAATTCAAAAAATGTTAACATTTTTATTTCAGAGCTTTTCCTAAAGATATAAAAATCTTTAAAATGTATACAAAAAACGTTGCATGTGCTAAAAAATGTTAATCTTGTGTTTGAAAAATATTAATTAAGCACTTCAAAATGTTTACAATGTGTATGGCAAAAATGTTTACCAATTATTAAAAAAAATTAATTTTTACTGGATAAATGTTAGACGTGTATTAGAAAACTTTTGTTGACATGTAAAAAAATGTAAAAAATAATAACTAGAAGAACAAAGAAAACCAAAAAAAGAAACAAAAGCAAAAATTGAGATGAATAAGAAACAAAGAACCAAAATGCATAGAAGAATGAAGACGATAAAGAAGAGCGGAGAAGAAAGAAGAAAACAAACAAAGAAAAGAAAAAACATGACGAAAACCGGCTCCAATCACCTTCAACGAGAGCAGCTACCGTCTCGCTTAATGCGAGACATAGCCCTCACGCTCTTATTTGACGCGCATAGTGACGTACTGCATACTCCTGAGGGCAACATCCTCTCTATGAGCTGGTCCGTTAAATGTGTATTAACATTTATTATTTCTTAAAAAAATCAAACTCGTGAATTTTTTATAATTTCCGGCATTTCAAAATTTATGATTGTTTCTCGAAATTTATGAACTATTTTCAAAACCAAGCACAATTTGCATATAAGTAATATTTAACATGATGTGTGAGTATTTTTTATATTCATGATGAATTTCAAGTTCATGAAAAAGTTGGCATCTGAGAAAAATCTCAAATCCATTGTTATTGAAAATTGGCAGTAATTTCTAAATTTTTGAACCTTTCATTTTTCAATGAACAATTTTCAGATTTGGGAACGTTTTTTGGAACTCACTAATATATTTTTAAAATTCGCAATCAATTTTTTAATCATTAAATAATTGTTGAAATTTGGTACATTTTTATAATTCACGAAGAACTTCTTGAATCCTAAATTTTTTTTAAAATTCTGGACATTTTAAAACTTTTTATTTGATGTGGATTTTGAAATTGTAAATATTTCAAAATTTGTGAACATTATATTGAAATCATGAATGTTTGTAAAAATTTGAGAACAATTTTGAATTTGTAAATATTTTTTCAATTTATGAGCATGTTTTAAAATCTAGAAACATTTTTAGATATCTAGAATATTTTTGGCAATCTGAATTTTTTTTGGAAATTGTGATCATGTTTTTATATGCATAAACAATTCCCAATTTTATGATCATTCTTTAAAGGGACATTTACATCTGTGCCCCTAACTCGAACCCACTACTCAGATTTGCCCCTAATTTTGAAGCATGCTCAAATTTGCCCCTGCGCAGTTAAGTCACTATTCAGAAATGCCCTTCCGCCCAGTACTGTAGCACTTTCCGTCTGCTACAGTACACATGGGCCTCTGACGGTCAAAGGCCTTTGACTGGACGGAAGGGCATTTCTGAGTAGTGACTTAACAACAAAGGGGCAAATTTGAGCATGCTTTGAAATTAGGGGCAAATCTGAGTAGGTGGTTCGAGTTAGGGGCAGAAATGCAAATGGCCCTTTTTTA
Source organism: Triticum aestivum (assembly GCF_018294505.1). NCBI lineage: Eukaryota > Viridiplantae > Streptophyta > Magnoliopsida > Poales > Poaceae > Triticum > Triticum aestivum. The sequence goes on along the minus strand of NC_057798.1, from coordinate 754,645,476 downwards.
AATCCAAGAACAATTTCCAAATTCAATATTTTTCAAATATTAGTAGATATTTGAGATTTAGAAAATGAAAAACAAAAGTAAGCAAAAAAACGAGGGGTGCCCCGACCCACATATGGGCCGGCCCATTTGTGAGTCCGCAGTGAAAGCTCGCCTATTGGTAGGCGTCGAACGTAATGTACAAATTGGACAAAACAAGAAAGGGCGGTGATAGGTTCGTCAGGTCACCGCCCCGTCGCCTCATCCGCGCGTCCTTGACCGCCTGATCCGCCAGATAGGACAACACATGTGTCATTTTCGTCTTCGAAAAAATCCCTTCCCTCCCTAGTCAGCCACGCCCATAGCAGCCCCAGCGTGTCTGATGAGATCCTTGCGACTCAGAGTGTCGTGGTTGTCTTCCAGCACGGGGCGCGTGGTTGCAACATGCGCTTCGCCCCATTCCAGCATAGACGCTTGCCATCCCCGGCACTGGGTTCCCTGCTTGCCTCGCCCCACTACCTCACCATCGAGGCTTGCCGTCGTCACCATCGTCTCGACATCCACTGTTGGTGGTTCGTGGTCACCGTGGTTCCAGCAAATAACAAACACGGCTCCGGCATCTAGCAGAAATAGTTGCAGCATCCGGTGCATGGTCACCGCGGTCAGCACCCCATTGTAGCAAAAAATTCTGCACGTTGTAGCACTTTCGATCACCGGTCGTAGCATATTTTGGTGCCGTTTGTAGCATCGCCAATCACTCGGTCGCTAACACCTCACCTCGTCCCCTTGTAGCACATCTGCATGTCGGTCGTAGCATCGTGGGTCGCGAGTCAACTGGACCACGCCATCACCCCACAATGTTGCCCTTGGTTTGCTGTTTCCAGCACACCACAAAGGCAGTTCCAACATCCCAGGTCGGTTCCAGCACGGGTCGTCACTCGGTTCTGGCAAAAAAATGATGCTAGTTGCAGCACCGCGCCAGGCCGGTTCTGGCACCGCCCCCGACTGGTTCCAGCAAATCCTGCTGTTGGTTGCAACACTGCATCAGGCTAGTTATCCATGCCCACCGGTGCTTCGGTTCACGCAACGGTGGCGACGCGCAAAACACAGGTTACTGCAACTCTCATTGTAGCTTTTTGACATCTCGTGATGGTGGCACGCACAACGACAATGTGCCAACAATGACGATGTGCTTCGTGAGTGGGAGTGTGCCTCGTACAACAGTTTTAACTATGGCGGCTGAGAAAAAAAAAGCAGCGAGAGCAAGGGCCGTGGCAGGAGGTGGAGAGGAAAACGGGGATGGGATATGCGCACGGGGTGAGTGGCCAGCAACTCGCGAGAGAGGATAAGAAGAAAAGCGAGGGTGGTGTGCAAGACCACGGGGATGACGTGGTCTCACATGTTCGACCGATGGGAGTCAAACTCCCGACCTCTCGATAGATACCTGTGTTGCTAGCCAGTAAAGATATGAGTAAAATGCATTGGAAGTCACTGTTTTTGCTCCATCTGCTCACTTCAGTCACCGTACTTAGGGATACATGCAATACAGTCACTATATACGAAAAGACGTGATTATACGGTCACTGTAGCACATATTGAGCTCGTACACCGCCCATGTTGACCAGTCCGCACGTTCCACGTCATATGGCCCAATTGCGTGCGGGGGGTTTGTGCAAAAAATCACTATCTATTATCCACCCGCTCTATGTTCCCCTCCCCTTCTCCAAATCCCTAGCTCCCCTGCTCTCTTTCGCCCTCCCCTTCTCCAGCCGCCGCTGCCGCATTAGTTGCCCCCTGCCGCGGCCGTCGCCGCCATGTCCGTGAGCTTGGCGATGTCATCTCTCGGCGGCCGGGTTGTGGAGGTCCCTCTCATCTGATGCCCTCATTACCGCACGCGGGTGAAGTTCTACCTGTCGAATACAGACAAGCATGAGGGTTGGGTGTTCTACAAGTGCATCAATGTAAGATCTTCATCCTTTCTTCATGTTGTGTTTTTGTTGGATCTGTTGGTGTGCTCAAGTTTTTCTCTTATGTGGTGTACCTAGGGTCCTTGTGGTTTCTAGCACTAGGAGTTGGAGTGTATTGTGTATCTTGTTGAGCATCATTTCCTCAATGGTAATGAAGCAGTGGATGCAATTGGCGCTGCAGAGGACAGGAGGGAACAACTCCTTCGAGAAAGGGAGGAAAGGGTTAGGCTTGCAGGCATTGCAGCTGGGATATATGACAGGAGGCCTTCAGGCAGTCCCATGACTAAGCAGCAGGCAGATGCTCTTTTATGTTTAGGTAGAGAGATGCTTCTGGTTTTGAAGGCAATGATGGGATCATTCTTAGTGTTGTGTGTCATGTTTGGTATCTCTCTTCTCAAGAAATGATGTGAACTCAGGCTTGGTCGGGATGTAATGTAGTTGTTATGTAGGTTGCAAAACTCTTTTGGTCAGTATGTAATGGTTGGTCAGTATGTGAACCTGGTTCGTCAGTATGTGAACTATTTTGGTCAGTGTGTAATGGTTGGTCAGTATGTAATGGCTTTGAAAGGAAGCTGGTAATGATATGTGACTTGTTAAGTTAAATGTTAACTTTTGTCTTAAATGATGGATGTTCATTTGAAAGTTAAATGATGGTTGTTAGTTAACATTCAATATTGCTGGCTAAAGTGTGGCTGTTGTGCTTGATGATGACCATGCACTGGTGACCAAGAAAGAGTACTCATCAGCAAATAAGAAGTTGCTAAAATTGGTGTTGTTCACAGCTTGTGATGACCAACAAATACAAGATGTGTATTTGCCAACAAGTTGTAGCTGAAAGGTGAGAAGAACACCATGCACAAGCAGTAGCAAAAATTTTGATACTAGGTCAAAGAAGCGCATTGCACAATGGCTCTAGTCATTGAAGTGTAATTCATGATCTACATTTGATCCAAACTCAAAAACTGACATCAGTATGGATCAAATGTTACATCCCGAGTGACCAAAAGACAACATTGCAAGTTTGACACTCTTACATAAAGATAGAAGAGTACTCAAGATAGAACTACATCCTGAGTCACACAAAAGACACCATATCATTCTAACACAGTCCAGCATTGGTATGTTCACTTGAAAACATCAAACATAGATGTTCTCCAGCTTCTGTTTCTGCAGCAGCAGCTAGTCTTTCTGCTTCCCTCTCTGCAGTAGTAGCTTGTCTATCAGCCTCTCTCTGTGCAGCAGCAGCCTGCCTCTCTGCAAGTTTCTTTGCAGCTGCTGCTTCCTTCTCAGCCTTCTTTTTAGCTTCCTGTTTTGCTTTGTTCTCAGCTGAAATGGCCTTCATTGTCTCTGCAATTATCTTCTTTGTCTCTTGTGCTGCCTTCTTATTTAGTTCAGCTTCTTCTCTCCTCTTCTCCCTTTCTTGAGATGATGCCTGCCTCTTCCTTGCTGCAATTGTTGCCTTCTTCTCGGCTTGCTCATGCCTTTCCCTGGCAATATCTTCTGTTGTTCTTCTCTCCTTGCTACAAGCAGCGCTTGTTTTTTGTCCTCCACTTCTTTGTCCCTCTGCCTCTTCAATGCTAGCAACTTCTTAGCTAACTCTCCTTGATGAATGGTGGTTGTGCTAGAGCTTGGCTGTGATTGGTTCATCAAAACCTGTACAGCTGAGATGAATGTGGACTCTAGAACAGGCCTTGCTTGAGCCACTCTTTGAACTGGCCTCTGCATGAAGTTAAAACAAACAACATTAGACAATAGTGAAGGAATGAATGCAATATCAATGAATGCCACTGGACACTAGTGAGCCTTACCTGCTGCATCAAGAGATCCACCATAAGATCTTCAATAACTACATTGTTTTCTGTAGAGTTCTCCTCCTGTTAATACAACAGTAAGTTATCCAAGTTAGCTACTCTTGACTGCATGCATTTGCTGCTAACGCATAAGAGTAACCAGGAAAGAAAAGTAAGACATGGGCATTTGCTTGTTGACTTGGATTGGCTTCTTGAGTTGGATTAGCTTCTTGACTTGGATTGGCTTCTTGACTTGGATTGGCTTCTTGAGTTGGATTTGCTTGTTGACTTGGATTTACTTGCTTCCCATGATTTGCTTGCATGTGTGGAGGAGGCAGCCCTGCCTTGAAGTGTGGGCAACCCTTCTTGTTTTGATCTGCCTCACCACTGTAACTGCAATGGATGATCACACCATGCCTAGACAGTTTCTTTCCACCACTGCTGCAAACCACCTCTCCTGGAGCTTTCCTTCTGCTTGTGCTTGGTCTGCCTACTTGTTTTTCATAAAGTGGGGGCTCAAGTGGGGGGGGGCATTCATCTTCTCCCACTCTGTCCTGTCTTTGCAAGGGTATATGATGTTTATGTAGGCTTTCTTGAATATCTCAACAGAGTAGCATCCATTTGTTGGGTTTCGTAGTAATTTCAAAAAATTTCCTACGCACACGCAAGATCATGTGATGCATAGCAACGAGGGGAGAGTGTGGTCTACGTACCCAACGCAGACCGACTGCGGAAGCGATGACACGACGTAGAGGAAGTAGTCGTACGTCTTCACGATCCAACCGATCAAGCACCGAAACTACGGCACCTCCGAGTTCGAGCACACGTTCAGCTCGATGACGATCCCCGGACTCCGATCCAGCAAAGTGTCGGGGATGAGTTCCGTCAGCACGACGGCGTGGTGACGATCTTGATGTTCTACCGTCGCAGGGCTTCGCCTAAGCACTGCAACAATATGACCGAGGTGGAATATGGTGGAGGGGGGCACCGCACACGGCTAAGGAACGATCACGGGGATCAACTTGTGTCAACTTGTGTGTCCATGGGGTGCCCCCTGCCTCAGTATATAAAGGATGGAGGAGGAGGAGGCCGGCCAAGGCTATTGGTGCGGCCAGGATGAGAGTCCTACTAGGACTCCAAGTCCTAGTAGGAGTCCACCAAGAGGGGAGGAAGGGAGAAGGAATAGGAGGAGAAGGAGAGGTGGCCGGCCCCCTTTTCCCTAGTCCAATTCGGACTAGAGGGGAGGGGGGGCGCAGCCTTTTTCTCCTCTTCCCACTAAAGCCCATCAAGGCCCAATACTCTTCCCCGTATTCCCGTAACTCCCCGGTACTCCGGAAAATACCCGAATCACTCGGAACCTTTCCGAACTCCGAATATAGTTGTCCAATATATCGATCTTTACGTCTCGACCATTTCGAGACTCCTCGTCATGTCCCCGATCTCATCCGGGACTCCGAACTCCTTCGGTACATCAAAACTCATAAACTCATAATATAACTGTCATCGAAACCTTAAGCGTGCGGACCCTACGGGTTCGAGAACAATGTAGACATGACCAAGACACGTTTCCGGTCAATAACCAATAGCGGGACCTGGATGCCCATATTGGCTCCTACAGATCTTTATCGGTCAGACCGCATAACGACATACGTTGTTCCCTTTGTCATCGGTATGTTACTTGCCCGAGATTTGATCGTCGGTATCCAATACCTAGTTCAATCTCGTTACCGGCAAGTCTCTTTACTCGTTCCGTAATACATCATCTCACAACTAACATATTAGTTGCAATGCTTGCAAGGCTTATGTGATGTGTATTACCGAGAGGGCCCAGAGATACCTCTCCGACAATCGGAGTGACAAATCCTAATCTCGAAATACGCCAACCCAACATCGACCATTGGAGACACCTGTAGTACTCCTTTATAATCACCCAGTTACGTTGTGACGTTTGGTAGTACCCAAAGTGTTCCTCCGGTAAACGGAAGTTGCATAATCTCATAGTCATAGGAACATGTATAAGTCATGAAGAAAGCAATAGCAACATACTAAACGATCAGGTGCTAAGCTAATGGAATGGGTCATGTCAATCAGATCATTCAACTAATGATGTGACCTCGTTAATCAAATAACAACTCATTTGTCTATGGTCAGGAAACATAACCATCTTTGATTAACGAGCTAGTCAAGTAGAGGCATACTAGTGACACTCTGTTTGTCTATGTATTCACACATGTATTATGTTTCCGGTTAATACAATTCTAGCATGAATAATAAACATTTATCATGATATAAGGAAATAAATAATAACTTTATTATTGCCTCTAGGGCATATTTCCTTCAGTCTCCCACTTGCACTAGAGTCAATAATCTAGTTCACATCGCCATGTGATTTAACAGCAATAGTTCACATCACCATGTGATTAACACCCATAGTTCACATTGCTATGTGACCAACACCCAAAGGGTTTACTAGATTCAGTAATCTAGTTCACATCGCTATGTGATTAACACCCAAGGAGTACTAAGGTGTGATCATGTTTTGCTTGTGAGAGAATCTTAGTCAACGGGTATGTCATATACAGATCCGTAAGTATTTTGCGAATTCTATGTCTACAATGCTCTGCACGGAGCTACTCTAGCTAATTGCTCCCACTTTCAATATGTATCTAGATCAAGACTTAGAGTCATCTAGATTAGTGTCAAACTTGCATCGGCGTAACCTTTTACGACGAACCTTTTTCCATAATCGAGAAACATATCCTTATTCCACTAAGGACAATTTTGACCGCTCTCCAGTGATCTACTCCTAGATCACTATTGTACTCCCTTGCCAAACTCAGTGGTATGGCATACAATAGATCTGGTATACAGCATGGCATACTTTATAGAACCTATGACTGAGGCATAGGGAATGACTTTCATTCTCTTTCTATTTTCTGCCGTGGTCGGGCTTTGAGTCTTACTCAACTTCACACCTTGTAACACAGGCAAGAACTCTTTCTTTGACTGTTCCATTTTGAACTATTTCAAAATCTTGCCAAGGTATGTACTCATTGAAAAACTTATCAAGTGTCTTGATCTATCTCAATAGATCTTGATGCTCAATATGTAAGTAGCTTTTACTGAGGTCTTTTCCTTTTAAAGAACTCCTTTAAAACACTCCTTTATGCTTTGCAGAAAAATTCTACATCATTTCTGATCAACAATATGTCGCTCACATATACAAATCAGAAAGGCTGCAGTGCTCCCACTCACTTTATTGTAAATACAGGCTTCATCGTAAGTCCATATAAAACTATATGCTTTGATCAACTTATCAAAGCGTATATTCCAACTCCGAGATGCTTGCACCAGTCCATAGATGGATAGCTGGAGCTTGCGCATTTTGTTAGCACCTTTAGGATTGACAAAACCTTCTGGTTGCATCATATACAACTCTTCTTTAATAAATCCATTAAGGAATGCAGTTTTGACATCCATTTGCCAGATTTCATAAAATGTGGCAATTGCTAACATGATTCAGACAGACTTAAGCATCAATACGAGTGAGAAAATCTCATCGTATTCAACACCTTGAACTTGTTGAAAACCTTTTGCAACAAGTCGAGCTTTAGTGGATAGTAACACTACTATCAGTGTCCGTCTTCCTCTTGAAGATCCATTCATTTAACATTGCTTGCTGATCATCGAGCAAGTCAATCAAAGTCCATACTTTGTTGTCATACATGGATCATATCTCAGATTTTATGGCCTCAAGCCATCTCGCGGAATCTGGGCTCATCATTGCTTCTTCATAGTTCGTAGGTTCATCATGATCTAGTAGCATGACTTCCAGAACAGGATTACCGTACCACTCTGGCGCGGATCTTACTCTGGTTGATCTACGAGGTTCAGTAGTATCTTGTTCTGAAGTTTCATGATCATCATCATTAGCTTCCTCACTAACTGGTGTAGGTGTCACAGAAACAGTTTTCTGTGATGTTCTACTTTCCAGTAAGGGAGCAGGTACAGTTACCTCGTCAAGTTTTACTTTCCTCCCACTCACTTCTTTCGAGAGAAACCCCTTCTCTAGAAAGTTTCCGAATTTAGCAACAAAAGTCTTGCCTTCGGATCTGTGATAGAAGGTGTATCCAATAGTTTCCTTTGGATATCCTATGAAGACGCACTTCTCTGATTTGAGTTTGAGCTTATCAGGATGAAACTTTTTTCATATAAGCATCGCAACCCCAAACTTTAAGAAACGACAGCTTAGGTTTCTTGCCAAACCATAGTTCACATGGTGTCGCCTCAACGGATTTAGATGGTGCCCTATTTAACGTGAATGTAGCTGTCTTTAATGCATAACCCCAAAACGATAGTGGTAGATCGGTAATAGACATCATAGATTGTACTATATCCAATAAAGTACAGTTATGACGTTCGGATACACCATTATGCTGTGGTGTTCCATGTGGCATGAGTTTGTGAAACTATTTCACATTGTTTTAACTGAAGGCCAAACTCGTAACTCAAATATTTTACCTCTACGATCATATCGTAGAAACTTTTATTTTCTTGTTACGATGATTCTCTACTTCACTCTGAAATTCTTTGAACTTTTCAAACGTTTCAGACTTATATTTCATCAAGTAGATATACCCATATCTTCTCAAATCATCTGTGAAGGTCAGAAAATAATGATACTTGTCGCGAGCCTTAATATTCATCGGACCACATACATCAGTATGTATGATTTCCAACAAATCTGTTGCTCGCTCCAATGTTCCGGAGAACGGCGTTTTTAGTCATCTTGCCCAAGAGGCATGATTCGCAAGCATCAAGTGATTCATAATCAAGTGATTCCAAAATCCCATCAGCATGGAGTTTCTTCTTGCGCTTTACACCAATATGACTTAAACGGCAGTGCCACAAATAAGTTGCACTATCATTATTAACTTTGCATCTTTTGGTTTCAATATTATGAATATGTGTATCACTACGATCGAGATCCAACAAACCATTTTCATTGGGTGTATGACCATAGAAGGTTTTATTCAAGTAAATAGAACAACAGTTTATTCTCTTACTTAAATGAATAACCGTATTGCAATAAACATGATCAAATCATATTCATGCTCAACGCAAACACCAAATAACATTTATTTAGGTTCAACACTAATCCCGAAAGAATAGGGAGTGTGCGATGATGATCATATCAATCTTGGAACCACTTCCAACATACATCGTCACTTCACCCTTAACTAGTCTCTGTTTATTCTGCAACTCCCGTTTTGAGTTACTAATCTTAGCAACTGAACTAGTATCAAATACTGAGGGGTTGCTATAAACACTAGTAAAGTACACATCAATAACATGTATATCAAATATACTTATGTTCACTTTGCCATCCTTCTTTTCCGCCAATCACTTGGGGTAGATCTGCTTCCAGTGACCAGTCCCTTTGCAGTAGAAGCACTTAGTTTCAGGCTTAGGACCAGACTTGGGCTTCTTCACTTGAGCAGCAACTTGCTTGCTGTTCTTCTTGAAGTTCCCCTTCTTCCCTTTGCCCTTTTCTTGAAACTAGTGGTCTTGTCAATCATCAACATTTGATGTTCTTTCTTGATTTCTACCTTCGTCGATTTCAATATCACGAAGAGCTCGGGAATCGTTTTCGTCATCCCTTGCATACTATAGTTCATCATGAAGTTCAGTAACTTAGTGATGGTGACTAGAGAATTCTGTCAATCACTATCTTATCTGGAAGATTAACTCCCACTTGCTTCAAGCAATTGAAGTACCCAGACAATCTGAGCACATGCTCACTAGTTGAGCGATTCTCCTCCATCTTTTAGCTATAGAACTTGTTGGAGACTTCACATCTCTCAACTCGGGTATTTGCTTGAAATATTAACTTCAATTACTGGAACATCTCATATGGTCCATGATGTTCAAAACGTCTTTGAAGTCCCGATTCTAAGCCGTTAAGCATGGTGCACTAAACTATCAAGTAGTCATCATATTGAGCTAGCCAAACGTTCATAACGTCTGCATCTGCTCCTGCAATAGGTCCGTCACCTAGCGGTGCATCAAGGACATAATTCTTCTGTGCAGCAATGAGGATAAACCTCAGATCACGGATCCAATCCGCATCATTGCTACTAACATCTTTCAACATAATTTTCTCTAGGAACATATCAAAATAAACACAGGGAAGCAACAACGCGAGCTATTGATCTACAACATGATTTGCAAAATACTACCAGGACTAAGTTCATGATAAATTTAAGTTCAATTTAATCATATTACTTAAGAACTCCCACTTAGATAGACATCTCTCTAATCCTCTAAGTGATCACGTGATCCAAATCAACTAAACCATGTCCGATCATCACGTGAGATGGAGTAGTTTCATCGGTGAACATCATTATGTTGATCATATCTACTATATGATTCACGCTCGACCTTTCGGTCTCCGTGTTCCGAGGCCATATCTGCATATGCTAGGCTCGTCAAGTTTAACCTGAGTATTCTGCGTGTGCAACTGTTTTGCACCCGTTGTATTTGAACGTAGAGCCTATCACACCCGATCATCACGTGGTGTCTCAGCACGAAGAACTTTCGCAATGGTGCATACTCAGGGAGAACACTTCTTGATAATTTAGTGAGAGATCATCTTATAATGCTACCGTCAATCAAAGCAAGATAAGATGCATAAAAAGATAAACATCGCATGCAATCAATATAAGTGATATGATATGGTCATCATCATCTTGTGCTTGTGATCTCCATCTCCGAAGCACCGTCATGATCACCATCGTCACCGGCGCGACACCTTGATCTCCATCGTAGCATCGTTGTCGTCTCGCCAATCTTATGCTTTCACGACTATCACTACCGTTTAGTAATAAAGTAAAGCATTACATCGCGATTGCATTGCATACAATAAAGCGACAACCATATGGCTCCAGCCAGTTGCCGATAACTCGGTTACAAAACATGATCATCTCATACAATAAAATTCAGCATCATGCCTTGACCATATCACATCACAACATGCCCTGCAAAAACAAGTTAGACGTCTTCTACTTTGTTGTTGCATGTTTTACGTGGCTGCTACGGGCTTAAGTAAGAACCAATCTCACCTACGCATCAAAACCACAACGATAGTTTGTCAAATAGACTCCGTTTTAACCTTCGCAAGGACCGGGCGTAGCCATACTTGGTTCAACTAAAGTTGGAGAGGCAGTCGCCCGCAAGCCATCTCTGTGCAAAGCACGTCGAGGGAACCGGTCTCGCGTAAGCGTACGCGTAAGGTTGGTCCGGGTCGTCTCGTCCAACAATACCGCCGAACCAAAGTATGACATGCTGGTAGGCAGTATGACTTGTATCGTCCACAACTCACTTGTGTTCTACTCGTGCATATAACATCAACATCAATAACCTAGGCTCGGATGCCACTGTTGGGTTTCGTAGTAATTTCAAAAAAATTCCTACGCACACGCAAGATCATGTGATGCATAGCAACGAGGGGAGAGTGTGGTCTACGTACCCAACGCAGACCGACTGCGGAAGCGATGACACGACGTAGAGGAAGTAGTCGTACGTCTTCACGATCCAACCGATCAAGCACCGAAACTACGGCACCTCCGAGTTCGAGCACACGTTCAGCTCGATGACGATCCCCGGACTCCGATCCAGCAAAGTGTCGGGGATGAGTTCCGTCAGCACGACGGCGTGGTGACGATCTTGATGTTCTACCGTCGCAGGGCTTCGCCTAAGCACTGCAACAATATGACCGAGGTGGAATATGGTGGAGGGGGGCACCGCACACGGCTAAGGAACGATCACGGGGATCAACTTGTGTCAACTTGTGTGTCCATGGGGTGCCCCCTGCCTCAGTATATAAAGGATGGAGGAGGAGGAGGCCGGCCAAGGCTATTGGTGCGGCCAGGATGGGAGTCCTACTAGTAGGACTCCAAGTCCTAGTAGGAGTCCACCAAGAGGGGAGGAAGGGAGAAGGAATAGGAGGAGAAGGAGAGGTGGCCGGCCCCCTTTTCCCTAGTCCAATTCGGACTAGAGGGGAGGGGGGGCGCAGCCTTTTTCTCCTCTTCCCACTAAAGCCCATCAAGGCCCAATACTCTTCCCCGTATTCCCGTAACTCCCCGGTACTCCGGAAAATACCCGAATCACTCGGAACCTTTCCGAACTCCGAATATAGTCGTCCAATATATCGATCTTTACGTCTCGACCATTTCGAGACTCCTCGTCATGTCCCCGATCTCATCCGGGACTCCGAACTCCTTCGGTACATCAAAACTCATAAACTCATAATATAACTGTCATCGAAACCTTAAGCGTGCGGACCCTACGGGTTCGAGAACAATGTAGACATGACCAAGACACGTTTCCGGTCAATAACCAATAGCGGGACCTGGATGCCCATATTGGCTCCTACAGATCTTTATCGGTCAGACCGCATAACGACATACGTTGTTCCCTTTGTCATCGGTATGTTACTTGCCCGAGATTTGATCGTCGGTATCCAATACCTAGTTCAATCTCGTTACCGGCAAGTCTCTTTACTCGTTCCGTAATACATCATCTCACAACTAACATATTAGTTGCAATGCTTGCAAGGCTTATGTGATGTGTATTACCGAGAGGGCCCAGAGATACCTCTCCGACAATCGGAGTGACAAATCCTAATCTCGAAATACGCCAACCCAACATCGACCATTGGAGACACCTGTAGTACTCCTTTATAATCACCCAGTTACGTTGTGACGTTTGGTAGTACCCAAAGTGTTCCTCCGGTAAACGGGAGTTGCATAATCTCATAGTCATAGGAACATGTATAAGTCATGAAGAAAGCAATAGCAACATACTAAACGATCAGGTGCTAAGCTAATGGAATGGGTCATGTCAATCAGATCATTCAACTAATGATGTGACCTCGTTAATCAAATAACAACTCATTGTTCATGGTCAGGAAACATAACCATCTTTGATTAACGAGCTAGTCAAGTAGAGGCATACTAGTGACACTCTGTTTGTCTATGTATTCACACATGTATTATGTTTCCGGTTAATACAATTCTAGCATGAATAATAAACATTTATCATGATATAAGGAAATAAATAATAACTTTATTATTGCCTCTAGGGCATATTTCCTTCACCATTCACTAGTTGTAAAGGATCAACTCTTTCATGTCTTGTACAAGCTATGGCATGCACACAGGGGACCCCACTCTTCTCCCATCTCTTGCAGCCGCATTGACTGTTATGCCAGTCCACAATGTAGTTTGTTCCTATGTCTCCAACCTGAGACACTCCATCTCCTGCCCCATGCACATAGCATGTACTTGCCCACTCTATCAGTTTCTCCACCTGTTTCTTGATCTTGGGGCAGATGTTTCCTGTCATCTTCTCAGCCTCTTGAGTTTGGTATAGTGCCTTGTCATCAATTGACCTTTGATCCTTTCTAACATGGATAACACAGGAAGGTCCCTTGCCTCTAGGATATATCTAAGAACATGAGTAAGAACATGAGTAAGAACATGAGTAAGAAGTTCTCGTACTTGTTGAAGACCTCGCAGATGTTATTAAGTAGGATATCACACTTTGGTAAATCACTTTGAAAAGCTCTGACCCATGTGTCTGGCTCTAGTTCATGCAACCAAGTGTATGCATCCATACTCAACTCCTTCATCTCATTCATATGTTGCTCATATTTAGTTGATGTGGTGCTTCTAGCAATCTTCCACAACTGATTATTTAGTGCATCACCTTTGTGTAGCTGCTGAAAGTTCTGCCACATGTGTCTCACACAAAATCTATGTTCTAATTCTGGAAACACCTCATCCACAGCATTGATTAGTCCCTTTTGTTTGTCACTCATAATTGACCATGGGGCAGTGTTGATGATTGCCAGATCATTTTTCAATCTCTCCAAGAACCAACACCAGTTGGGTTTGTCCTCCACTTCAACAATAGCTATTGCAATTGGAAAAATACAATTATTTGGATCTATTCCTACAGCACATAGCAACTGCCCTCTATACCTTGTCTTAATGTGGCACCCATCTAGAAATATGATAGGCCTACACCCCTGAAGGAACCCTCTCTTGCAAGCATCCAGACACATATAGGCATTATTGAACCTTGCTTGTTCATCAAGTGCCACAAAGAAAGAGCTGCCTGGGTTACTGCTTCTGATCTCATTGCCATAGTCCCACAGCAATTTGTATTGCCCTTTCTTATCACCATGTATGATCTTCATAGCCAGCCTCCTAGCCCTCTGCAATTTGGTCCTTGTTGGGGTCATATGCCACTCCTTCTGCACAACCCTGGAGAAGTTTCTCATGTTCATATCCTGGTCAGCTCTGAAGCTCTCCAAATACTTTTGGGAATGAATGGAGCAGTGAAAACCTTGATCTTCCGCTTCTTTGTGCAGGTTTGTTCACTTACATACTTCTTGACCATAAAGCACTTGGTTCTACTATCATAAGAGGCCCACATATACCTGAAGGAAATATGCCCAATAATAAAGTTATTATTTATTTCCTTATATCATGATAAATGTTTATTATTCATGCTAGAATTGTATTAACCGGAAACATAATACATATGTGAATACATAGACAAACAGAGTGTCACTAGTATGCCTCTACTTGACTAGCTTGTTGATCAAAGATGGTTATGTTTCCTAAACCATAGACTACATGTGTTGTCATTTGATTAACGAGATAACATCATTAGGAGAATGATGTGATTGACATGACCCATTCCGTTAGCTTAGCACACGATCATTTAGTATATTGCTATTGCTTTCTTCATGACTTATACATGTTCCTATGACTATGAGATTATGCAACTCCCGTTTACCGGAGGAACACTTTGTGTGCTACCAAACGTCACAACGTAACTGGGTGATTATAAAGGAGCTCTATAGGTGTCTCCAAAGGTACATGTTGGGTTGGCGTATTTCGAGATTAGGATTTGTCACTCCGATTGTCGGAGAGGTATCTTTGGGCCCTCTCGGTAATGCACATCACTTAAGCCTTGCAAGCATTGCAACTAATGAGTTAATTGTGAGATGATGTATTATGGAACGAGTAAAGAGACTTGTCGGTAACAAGATTGAACTAGGTATTGAGATACCGACGATCGAATCTCGGGCAAGTAACATACCAATGACAAAGGGAACAACGTATGTTGTTATGCGGTCTGACCGATAAAGATCTTCATAGAATATGTGGGAGCCAATATGAGCATCCAGGTTCCGCTATTGGTTATTGACCGGAGACGTGTCTCTGTCATGTCTACATTGTTCTCGAACCCGTAGGGTCCGCATGCTTAAAGTTACGATGACAGTTTCATTATGAGTTTATATGTTTTGATGTACCTAAGGTTGTTCGGAGTCCCTGATGTGATCACAGACATGACGAGGAGTCTCAAAATGGTAGAGACATGAAGATTGATATATTGGAAGCCTATGTTTGGACATCGGAAGTGTTCTGGGTGAAATCAGCATTTTACCGGAGTACCGGGAGGTTACCGGACCCCCCCCCCCCGGTAACTTAATGGGCCTTAATGGGCCTAGTGGAGGAAGAGGAGAGGAGGCCAAGGGACAGCCGCGCGCCCCTTCCTCCCCCCCCCCAAGTCCGAATTGGACAAGGAGGGGGGTGGCGCCCCCCCCCCTTCCTTTCCCCTCTCTCTCTCCTTCCCCCCAAGTCTAGTCCAACATGGAAAGGGGGGAGTCCTACTCCCGGTGAGAGTAGGACTCCTCCTGGCGCGCCCTCCTCCTGGCCGGCCGCACCCCCCCCCCCTTGCTCCTTTATATACGCGGGCGGGGGGCACCCTAGAGACACAACAATTGATCCTTGAGATCTCTTAGCCGTGTGCGGTGCCCCCCTCCACCATAGTCCTCGATAATATTGTAGCGGTGCTTAGGGGAAGCCCTGCGATCGTAGAACATCAAGATCGTCACCACGCCGTCGTGCTTACGGAACTCTTCCCCGACACTTTGCTGGATCGGAGTCCGGGGATCGTCATCGAGCTGAACGTGTGCTAGAACTCGGAGGTGCCGTAGTTTCGGTGCTTGATCGGTTGGGCCATGAAGACGTATGACTACATCAACCGTGTTGTTATAACGCTTCCGCTTTCAGTCTACGAGGGTATGTGGACACAATCTCCCCTCTCGTTGCTATGCATCACCATGATCTTGCGTGTGCGTAGGAATTTTTTTGAAATTACTACGTTCCCCAATAGTGGCATCCGAGCCTGGTTTTATGCGTAGATGTCATATGCATGAGTAGAACACAAGTGATTTATGGGCGATATAAGTCATACTGCTTACCAGCATGTCATACTTTGGTTCAGCGGTATTGTGAGATGAAGCGGCCCGGACCGACATTACGCATACGCTTACGCGAGACTAGTTTCACCACCATGAGCACTAGTTTCTTAAAGGTGACCGGCGGGTGTCTGTCTCTCTCACTTTAGTTTAACTGAGTGTGGCTACGCCCGGTCCTTGCGAAGGTTAAAAAGCACCAACTTGACAAACTATCGTTGTGGTTTTGATGCGTAGGTAAGAACGGTTCTTGCTCAGCCCGTAGCAGCCACGTAAAATTTGCAACAACAAAGTAGAGGACGTCTAACTTGTTTTTGCAGGGCATGTTATGATGTGATATGGTCAAGACATGATGCTAAATTTTATTGTATGAGATGATCATGTTTTGTAACTGAGTTATCGGCAACTGGCAGGAGCCATATGGTTGTCGCTTTATTGTATGCAATGCAATCGCCCTGTAATGCTTTACTTTATCACTAAGCGGCAGCGATAGTCGTAGAAGCATAAGATTGGCGAGACGACAATGATTCTACGATGGAGATCAGGGTGTCGCACCGGTGACAATGGTGATCATGACGGTGCTTCGAAGATGGATATCACAAGCACAAGATGATGATGGCCATATCATATCACTTATATTGATTGCATGTGATGTTTATCTTTTATGCATCTTATCTTGCTTTGATTGACGGTAGCATTATAAGATGATCCCTCACTAAATTATCATAGTTAAAGTGTTCTCCCTGAGTATGCACCGTTGCAAAAGTTCTTCGTGCTGAGACACCACGTGATGAACGGGTGCAAAATAGTTGCACACGTGGAATACTCAGGTTAAACTTGACGAGCCTAGCATATAACGGATATGGCCTCGGAACACGGAGACCGAAAGGTCGAGCGTGAATCATATAGTAGATATGATCAACATATTTATGTTCACTGTTGAAACTACTCCATCTCACGTGATGATCGGACATGGTGTAGTTGATATGGATCACGTAATCACTTAGAGGATTAGAGGGATGTCTATCTAAGTGGGAGTTCTTTAGTAATATGATTAATTGAAATTAAATTTATCATGAACTTAGTACCTGATAGTATCTTGCTTGTCTATGTTAATTGTAGATAGATGGCACGTGTTGTTGTTCCGTTGATTTTAATGCACTCCTTGAGAAAGCAAAGTTGAAAGATGATGGTAGCAATCACACGGACTGGTTCCGTAACTTGAGGATTATCCTCATTGCTGCACAGAAGAATTACGTCCTGGAAGCACCGCTGGGTGCCAGGACTGTTGCTGGAGCAACACCAGATGTTATGAACGTCTGGTAGAGCAAAGCTGATGACTACTCTATAGTTCAGTGTGCCATTCTTTACGGCGTAGAACTGGGTCTTCAACGACGTTTTGAACGTCATGGAGCATATGAGATGTTCCAGGAGTTGAAGTTAATATTTCAAGCAAATGCCCGGATTGAGAGACATGAAGTCTCCAATAAGTTCTATAGCTGCAAGATGGAGGAGAACAGTTCTGTCAGTGAGCATATACTCAAAATGTTTGGGTATAATAATCACTTGATTCAACTGGGAGTTAATCTTCCAGATGATAGCGTCATTGACAGAATTCTCCAATCACTTCCACCAAGTTACAAGAGCTTTGTGATGAACTATAATATGCAAGGGATGGAAAAGACTATTCCCGAGCTCTTCGCGATGCTAAAAGCTACGGAGGTAGAAATCAAGAAAGAGCATCAAGTGTTGATGGTTAAGAAGACCACTAGTTTCAAGAAAAAGGACAAAGGGAAGAAGAAGGGAAACTTCAAGAAGAACAGCAAACAAGTTGCTGCTCAGGAGAAGAAACCCAAGTCTGGACCTAAGCCTGAAACTGAGTGCTTCTACTGCAAGCAGACTGGTCACTGGAAGCGGAACTGCCCCAAGTATTTCGCGAATAAGAAGGATGGCAAGGTGAACAAAGGTATATGTGATATACATGTTATTGATGTGTACCTTACTAATGCTCGCAGTAGCACCTGGGTATTTGATACTGGTTCTGTTGCTAATATTTGCAACTCGAAACAGGGACTACGGATTAAGCGAAGATTAGCTAAGGACGAGGTGACGATGCGCATGGGAAATGGTTCCAAAGTCGATGTGATCGCGGTCGGCACGCTACCTCTACATCTACCTTCGGGATTAGTTTTAGACCTAAATAATTGTTATTTGGTGCCAGCGTTGAGCATGAACATTATATCTGGATCTTGTTTGATGCGAGACGGTTATTCATTTAAATTAGAGAATAATGATTGTTCTATTTATATGAGTAATATCTTTTATGGTCATGCACCCTTGAAGAGTGGTCTATTTTTATTGAATCTCGATAGTAGTGATACACATATTCATAATGTTGAAGCCAAAAGATGCAGAGTTGATAATGATAGTGCAACTTATTTGTGGCACTGCCATTTAGGTCATATCGGTGTAAAGCGCATGAAGAAACTCCATACTGATGGACTTTTGGAACCACTTGATTATGAATCACTTGGTACTTGCGAACCGTTCCTCATGGGCAAGATGACTAAAACACCGTTCTCCGGTACTATGGAGAGAGCAACTAATTTATTGGAGATCATACATACAGATGTATGTGGTCCGATGAATGTTGAGGCTCGTGGCGGATATCGTTATTTTCTCATCTTCACAGATGATTTGATCAGATATGGGCATATCTACTTAATGAAGCATAAGTCTGAAACATTTGAAAAGTTCAAAGAATTTCAGAGTGAAGTTGAAAATCATCGTAACAAGAAAATAAAGTTTCTACGATCTGATCGTGGAGGAGAATATTTGAGTTATGAGTTTGGTCTACATTTGAAACAATACGGAATAGTTTCGCAACTAACGCCACCCAGAACACCACAGTGTAATGGTGTGTCCGAACGTCGTAATCGTACTTTACTAGATATGGTGCGATCTATGATGTCTCTTACAGATTTACCGCTGTCATTTTGGGGTTATGCTTTAGAGACGGCCGCATTCACGGGAAATAGGGCACCATCAAAATCCATTGA
Organism: Triticum aestivum; assembly: GCF_018294505.1. Classification (NCBI taxonomy): domain Eukaryota; kingdom Viridiplantae; phylum Streptophyta; class Magnoliopsida; order Poales; family Poaceae; genus Triticum; species Triticum aestivum. The sequence goes on along the minus strand of NC_057798.1, from coordinate 754,626,350 downwards.
GACGACGTCTTATGAACTGTGGTTTGGCAAGAAACCAAAGTTGTCGTTTCTGAAAGTTTGGGGCTGCGATGTTATGTGAAAAAGCTTCAACCTGATAAGCTCGAACCCAAATCGGAGAAATGTGTCTTCATAGGATACCCAAAGGAGATTGTTGGGTACACCTTCTATCACAGATCCGAAGGCAAGACGTTTGTCGCTAAATTCAGAAACTTTCTGGAGAAGGAGTTTCTCTAGAAAGAAGTGAGTGGGAGGAAAATAGAACTTGATGAGGTAACTGTACCTGCTCCCTTATTGGAAAGTAGTATATCGCAGAAACAGGTTTCTGTGACACCTACACCAATTAGTGAGGAAGATAATGATGATGATCATGAAACTTCAAATCAAGTTGTTACTGAACCTCGTAGATCAACTAGAGTAAGATACGGACCAGAGTGGTACGGTAATCCTGTTCTGGAAGTCATGTTACTATACCATGATGAACCTACGAACTATGAAGAAGCGATGGTGAGCCCAGAATCCGCAAAATGGCTTGAGGCCATGAAATCTGAGATGGGATCCATGTATGAGAACAAAGTGTGGACTTTGGTTGACTTGCCCGATGATCGGCAAGCAATTGAAAATAAATGGATCTTCAAGAAGAAGACTGACGCTGACGGTAATGTTACTATCTACAAAGCTCGACTTGTCGCGAAAGGTTTTCAACAAGTTCAAGGGGTTGACTACGATGAGACCTTCTCACCCGTAGCAATGCTTAAGTCTGTCTGAATCATGTTAGCAATTTCCGCATTTTATGATTATGAAATATGGCAGATGGATGTCAAAACTGCATTCCTGAATGTTTTTCTGGAAGAATAGTTGTATATGATGCAACCGGAAAGTTTTGTCGATCCAAAGGGAGCTAACAAAGTGTGCAAGCTCCAGCGATCCATTTATGGACTGGTGCAAGCCTCTCTGAGTTGGAATAAACGCTTTGATAGTGTGATCAAAGCATTTGGTTTTATACAGACTTTTGGAGAAGCCTGTATTTACAAGAAAGTGAGTGGGAGCTCTGTAGCATTTCTGATACTATATGTAGATGACATATTGCTGATCGGAAATGATATGGAATTTCTGGATAGCATAAAAGGATACTTGAATAAGAGTTTTTCAATGAAAGACCTCGGTGAAGCTGCTTACATATTGGGCATTAAGATCTATAGAGATAGATCAAGGTGCTTAATTGGACTTTCACAAAGCACATACCTTGACAAAGTTTTGAAGAAGTTCAAAATGGATCAAGCAAAGAAAGGGTTCTTGCTTGTGTTACAAGGTGTGAAGTTGAGTAAGACTCAATGCCCGACCACTGCAGAAGATAGAGAAAAGATGAAAGAAGTTCCCTATGCTTCAGCCATAGGATCTATCATGTATGCAATGTTGTGTACCAGACCTGATGTGTGCCTTGCTATAAGTTTAGCAAGGAGGTACCAAAGTAATCCAGGAGTGGATCACTAGACAGCGGTCAAGAACATCCTGAAATACCTGAAAAGGACTAAGGATATGTTTCTCATTTATGTAGGTGACAAAGAGCTCATCGTAAATGGTTACGTTGATGCAAGCTTTGACACTGATCCGGACGATTCTAAATCGCAAACCGGATACATGTTTACATTGAACGGTGGAGCTGTCAGTTAGTGCAGTTCTAAACAAAGCGTTGTTGCGGAATCTACATGTGAAGCGGAGTACATAGCTACTTCGAAAGCAACAAACGAAGGAGTCTGGATGAAGGAGTTCATATCCGATCTAGGTGTCATACCTGGTGCATCGGGTCCAATGAAAATCTTTTGTGACAATACTGGTGCAATTGCTTTGGCGAAGGAATCCGGATTTCACAAAAGAACCAAGCACATCAAGAGACGTTTCAATTCCATTCGGGATTTAGTCCAAGTGGGAGACATAGAAATTTGCAAGATACATAGGGATCTGAATGTAGCAGACCCGTTGACTAAGCCTCTTCCACGAGCAAAACATGATCAGCACCAAGGCTCCATTGGTGTTAGAATCATTACAGTGTAATCTAGATTATTGACTCTAGTGCAAGTGGGATACTAAAGGAAATATGCCCTAGAGGCAATAATAAAGTTATTATTTATTTCCTTATATCATGATAAATGTTTATTATTCATGCTAGAATTGTATTAACCGGAAACATAATACATGTGTGAATACATAGACAAACAGAGTGTCACTAGTATGCCTCTACTTGACTAGCTTGTTGATCAAAGATGGTTATGTTTCCTAAACCATAGACATGTGTTGTCATTTGATTAACGGGATCACATCATTAGGAGAATGATGTGATTGACATGACCCATTCCGTTAGCTTAGCACACGATTGTTTAGTATATTGCTATTGCTTTCTTCATGACTTATGCATGTTCCTATGACTATGAGATTATGCAACTCTCGTTTACCAGAGGAACACTTTGTGTGCTACCAAACGTCACAACGTAACTGGGTGATTATAAAGGAGCTCTACAGGTGTCTCCAAAGGTACATGTTGGGTTGGCGTATTTCGAGATTAGGATTTGTCACTTCGATTGTCGGAGAGGTATCTCTGGGCCCTCTCGGTAATGCACATCACTTAAGCCTTGCAAGCATTGCAACTAATGAGTTAGATGTGACATGATGTATTACGAAACGAGTAAAGAGACTTGCCGGTAACAAGATTGAACTAGGTATTGAGATACCGACGATCAAATCTCGGGCAAGTAACATACCGATGACAAAGGGAACAACGTATGTTGTTATGCGGTCTGACCGATAAAGATCTTCGTAGAATATGTGGGAGCCAATATGAGCATCCAGGTTCCGCTATTGGTTATTGACCGGAGACGTGTCTCGGTCATGTCTACATTGTTCTCGAATCCGTAGGGTCCGCACGCTTAAAGTTACGATGACAGTTTCATTATGAGTTTATATGTTTTGATGTACCGAAGGTTGTTCGGAGTCCCGGATGTGATCACGGACATGACGAGGAGTCTCGAAATGGTCGATAAATGAAGATTGATATATTAGAAGCCTGTGTTTGGACATCGGAAGTGTTCCAGGTGAAATCGGCATTTTACCGGAGTACCGGGAGGTTACCGGAACCCCCCGGTAACTTAATGGGCCTTAATGGGCCTAGTGGAGGAAGAGGAGAGGAGGCCAAGGGGAAGCTGCGCGCCCCTCCCCCACCCCCCAAATTCGAATTGGACAAGGAGGGGGGCGGCGCCCCACCCCCTTTCCTTTCCCCTCTCTCTCTCCTTCCCCCCCAAGTCCTAGTCCAACATGGAAAAGGGGGGAGTCCTACTCCCGATGAGAGTAGGACTCCTCCTGGCACGCCCTCCTCCTGGCCGGCCGCACCCCCCTGCTCCTTTATATACGGCGGCGGGGGGGCACCCTAGAGACACAACAATTGATCCTTGAGATCTCTTAGCCGTGTGCGGTGCCCCCCTCCACCATAGTCCTCGATAATATTGTAGTGGTGCTTAGGCGAAGCCCTGCGATGGTAGAACATCAAGATCGTCACCACGACGTCGTGCTGACGGAACTCTTCCCCAACACTTTGCTGGATCGGAGTCCGGGGATCGTCATCGAGCTGAACGTGTGCTAGAACTCGGAGGTGCCGTAGTTTCGGTGCTTGATCGGTCGGGCCATGAAGATGTACGACTACATCAACCGCGTTGTTATAACGCTTCCGCTTTCGGTCTACGAGGGTACATGGACACACTCTCCCCTCTCGTTACTATGCATCACCATGATCTTGCGTGTGCGTAGGAAATTTTTTGAAATTACTACGTTCCCCAACAATACCAAGTACAGTCATCACATTTGGCCTTCAATCTTTTTCTATCATTCACAGGCAACTTAACATCAACTCTATTCTTGGAGCAATACTCTTTTATGGCTCTCCTCAGTAGCTCAACTGTTTGGAAAACTTGGCCAACATGAAATTTAGGACAGTGTAGGTCCTCTTCCCTAAATGCCTTGAACTTCATGTACAATTCTTCATCGTCTTCATCTAGTGGCCATTGATCATCACCTTCAGACTCATATATTTCATCCTCTTGCTTATTTTTGCCTTTGTCTCTAACTTTATCTTTTCCTTTATCCGAATCCTTTTCTTTTGCACTATCTTTAACTAATTGTTTCCCTCTCACTTGTTTGTCTTCAGGTTCATCCATGTCAACATTATCTGCATATAGATCATCATCACCATCATTCATGTCATAATCACTATCTACTATGGCACTAGGATCAAAATCTGAATCATCTGAATCATTGTCATCATCTATATCTTCTTCTTCTTCTGCCATTGCATATGAAGAATTGCACTGCCTTCTTGTTTTGGTGGTCACAACTTCCTACTTTGTCTCTTCTGCCTCATGTTGTGGTTGTTTTTCCTCATGTTGTGGTTGTTCTGCCTCATGTTGTGGTTGTTCCGTCTCAGGTTCTGCTTCTTCTGCCTCAGCTTGAATGACAACAGTCTCTGCATCTTCCATATTTGCATCTTCATCATTGACAATAGAGCAGTTCCTCTTTGCAAACACATACTTGGTAACATCATCTGCTGAACTGTCTGGGTAGACCACCTGTATAGGAATAGGATGCTCTGCTTCTGATCTCTCTGGCTCATTGTTACATGCTCTTCTAGGACTAAATACTGGAGGCAGGTGAGTTATTGGGAAATTCACCACATCATCCTCAGAACGGTTGGAATCCAAGCTGTTGTCATGGTCCAAATATAGACTGAAAGAGTTATGACCAAGAGACAAAAATGTCAGCATCTGATCAGTGTCTGCATCTCCTCTGATCTCTCTCAATCCATTTTGCGTGATTGACAGTATAGGAATCGGGTAGTACACTTTCAATCTCCCTGCCATTTCCCACCCAATCTCTTCCACTATGTTCTCAACCATAAGTGGAGACCATGTCACTTCATCAAGTTCATCATACCACACAACATGAGCATTCACATAAGAACGGTTGCTACCACGTCCAAGGAAATATCCTCCATGGTTAATCTGAACTAATTTTTTTTTGCTCCGTGCACCTTGCAAAAATAAAACATTTACACAAGGATCAGAAACATCCACAAGGCACCACCTTTACACCCTTAAAGCCATTCTCCGAAACCCCCAAATCAGAACACTAAACCCTAGAGGAATCAGAAGTCTAGTGCGGCCGGTCCTATGTAACTAACCCAAAATTGAGGATGCCCAAGCCCTACTCTGATCCAAATAGGTACAAAATTGTCACGATCAAGAACAAACCTAAAACCCTACTCTGAACCCCCAAATCCAGCGCAAAACCCTAGCCTACGAAAATATGGACTCCAATGCGAGGAACCCTAGAACCAACTGAAGATTTCTTATGCCCAGACGAGATATTGGAGATTAACAACCCAAAAATCTAAGAAGAAAGGGGAAATTTTGGGACTTACTGTACTTTGGGGGCGGCGCGCCGTCAGGGCGACGAATTGGTGCCATCGCCGCCACGCCTATGCGCATCCCCCGATGAACAGGGGTTGACGAACCGCGCATCTCCACCCTCGCCGGCGCGTCCGACGCCGATGAGCCGGTGCGCTGCGACAATCGCCTCCCTCTCCCCTGCGCCGCTCCCTCTGCTTCGGTGGTAACGAAGACGAACAGGCAAGGGGATTTGATCCATTTCCAATGACATGGGGGGTTTTGTGCAAAATGGACGCGCGGACGGCCGCTCCCTGCCACCTGGCGCGGTCGATTGTTCAACACGTGGTCAAGGGGCGGTGTACGAGCTCAATACGTGCTACAGTGTCAGTATAATCACGTCTTGTCGTATATAGTGACCGTATTGCAAGTACGGTGACTGAAGTGAGCAGATGGAGCAAAAACAGTGACTTCCGATGCATTTTACTCTAAAGATATCAACCGATTGTTGCTAAAGAGCAACACTAAACCTAAAGTACTATGTACAATGGCAGTTTCGTTTTATTCCAATTTTGTCAGCATTTTCTTGGAAAAAAAGTGTGAAATTTTTTGAAATTCGAACTAACTTGTAAGGTGTGACATTTCTTTTTAGAAAAGTGAACAAATTTTTGAAAAAACATGAAAAGAAACTTTTGAAATTCCAAATATTTATTGAATCCTTTTATATATGATGAACAATTTTTAATATATATTTAAAAGCAAATTTGCTGAGCAATTTTTAAAATACAGACTGAATATTTTTGTGATATACGTTGAAAAAAATATTTAAATACATGTTGATCATTTGTGTGATACACACTAAACAATATTTAAAACACACGCTGAACATTTCTATGATGTACGCTTAATAATTTTGAAATACAAAATGAAGTTTTTAAAAAATATGTTGCACATTTTCTTAATATAAGGTGAATATTTCCCTAAATATACAATGAAGATTTTTTGTACATAAACATGCAATGAACTTTTCATGATACATAAAAAAGAAAGAAAACGAAAAAAAGAAAGAAAAAGAAAAAAGAAAACAGAAAACAGAAAAAGGAAAATAAAATAAAATAAATAGAAACGGAAACAGAAAAAAGGAAAAGATAAGATAAAGAAACAGAAAGAGAAAGAGAAAGAGAAAGAAACGGCAGAGGGACATGGGCGTCCCCCGACGCCCCAGTCTGGGCGCTCGCGCGCGTCAAATAGGGTTTGCCTCCGCGGCGAGGGCCTCGATCGGCGCCGTTGCCCGCCCGCCGACCGACGTCATCACGCAGCAAGCCTCGCTGCTCCGCCTGACGAGCCTCGATCTCGCGCGTCGCCACGCCCCCGTCGACTCAGACCGCTCCGCCATGACCGACGCCACACGGACTTTGCCCAGTGGCGCCCGCCCTCTGGCGGCGGAGAGGGAGATGGGTGTGGCGAGCGCCGGGCGTTCCACGACGAGGTCAAGGTCAGGAGGGGATGCCAGCCGAACGAATCAATTCGAGACACAACACAAGGTTGCATCACACATCGCACGGGAGAAAACAGCTAGAGAAACGAGAGTTGCATCATGCATTTCATCACGGAGAAGATACAGATCAAGATCAGATCACAAGGTTTGCAGTTCAAAGCACAAAGAAAAGAGACCAGTAACACACGGTCGCCCTAGTATCTACACCCACTAGACCAGACCCCCACCACCCACAAAAATCAAGCCCCCATCCATCCACCCATGGCATCGATCAGGTCCCTCCATCAGTTGCGGTGGTTCTGCAGCTGCAGCAGCCGGGAGTAGGCCCCCTCGGGCCGCGCCACGAGCTCCGAGTGCCCGCCGTGCTCCACGACGCGCCCGTCCTGCACCACGGCGATGCGGTCCACGCCGCGGATCGTCGACAGCCGGTGCGCCACCAGCACCGTGGTCCGCCCCTTCATCAGCCGCTCCAGCGCCTCCTGCAGCACGCTCTCCGACTCGGCGTCCAGCGCGCTGGTCGCCTCGTCCAGGAGCAGGATGGCCGGGTCCTTGAGCACCGCCCTGGCGATGGCGATGCGCTGCTTCTGCCCGCCCGACAGCTGCACGCCGCGCTCGCCCACCGCCGTCCGGTACCCGTCGGGGAGCTGGCTCACGAACGCGTGCACGTTGGCCGTCTTGGCCGCCTCGACCACCTCCTCCTCCGTCGCGCCTTCCTTGCCGTACGCGATGTTCTCCAGGATGCTGGAGGCGAAGAGGGCCGGCTCCTGCTGCACCAGCCCGATCTTGCGCCGCAGGGACTTGAGGTTCAGCCTCCTGATGTCCCTGCCGTCGATCATCACCTTGCCCCCTGTCGGGTCGTAGAACCGCTCGATGAGCGCAATCACAGTGCTCTTACCAGAACCACTAGCTCCAACCAGAGCCTGGCTGCGCCCGGCCTGGATCTTCAGGTTGAAATCCTTGAAGATCTCAATGTCAGGGCGAGACGGATACGAGAAGTCGACATGCCGCAGCTCAATGTCGCCACGAACAGTGGTGACACGCTCTGCCTCCGGATCATCAGGCTCGATCCTCGTCGCCCTGTTGAGGATGCCGAAGATGGAGCGGATAGATTCGCCACCACGGATGATCTCCGGCGCAAGGCTGACCGTCTCGGCGACGGAGTTGGCAGTCACGACAAGGACGACGAAGACCTTGATGACCTTGGAGAATGTTGACCCGTGCGACCGGACCAGATGAGAACCATACCAGAGAATGAGCGCTTCCGAGCAGTAGAGGCAGAGCTGCGAGAGGCCGTACAGAAGGCCCGCGGTCTGGCTGCGTCGCAGGATCTGCTCCTCTGGTATGCGCAGCTCGTGGCTGAAGAGAGACATGACCTTGTTTTGAGCGTTGAAGGCCGCCACTGTGCGGATGTTGCTCACGCCTTCACCGGCAACCATGCTGCTCTTGGCGTGTGCCTTTGCTGTGTCACCAGCAAAGCCCTTCATCGAAAGTTGCTGGAAGCATCAAAGGAAACAACACAAATTTAGACCATATCCAGTTACATTTGGTATATTTTCCATACAATGTACACTGCTGACAAAACAAAGCATTGTTCTGATACAGATTTTGATTCAGAAAAAGCGCACTAAAAATTGGTCTCTTTTATCATTTGCATTATCTTAGAGTAAGGTACTCTTCACTAATGAAAAAACTGGTTGAGTGAAAGCCTGAAAGGTAGGCCAAGAAATTACCTGGGCAAAGTTGGCAAGCACAAGAAGAGGGAAAGTGGCCAGAATAAGGATCGCCACTCTCCACTCAATGACAAAACCGACGATGAAAGATGTCATCAGGGACGTTATGTTCTGCAGTATCACTGATATCCTCTCGGCTATCGCCGACTTCACATCAGCCGCATCAACTGCTACACGAGCAGCCACAAGACTAGAGTTGTTTTCTTCTTCATCGAACCAACCAACTTCGTTCCTAAGTATCGCTGCAGAAAATGTCAAAGATTTACCGTAAGTTTAATATGGGACCACAAAAGTACAATGATTATGATCATTTTATGGTGCATACCAGACAGCATCATCCTCCTAACTCTGGTTGTAAGATTTTCTCCCATTATGCTGAAGAAGTAATGCTGCACAAGATAAGCAACTACGGCGTATATGCCTGTGCCAATATAGATGAACACATAAAGCTTAGTTTTCTTCTCCATTTGAACGGGGTCCTTGTAGTAGAACACGTCGAGCATTTCACCCATAACAATGGCAAATGTTGGGCCGATGAATCCAGATAGAACAGAACCAATAGCACCCAACACCGCATAGGGCCATTCAGGACCATTCAGTTTTAGGAGCTTGAAAAAGTAACCACGTGGTGCTGGGTATTTGAGGCTATTATCTGCACTTGAGATCATCTCGATGCGCCCATCTGCTCCAGTACTGTACTGATAGCTCAGGTTCCGTAAACTTCCCGACCTGAGGCTCAGAGATTTGGTGGACAGAGAGCTTGTCAAGTGCATCGAGCGTGACCTACGGGTAGATGCAGCCCCAAGATCTCTGTTACGTGCGCTTTCCTGAAAGCGAATCAGGGATGCATATGCTCCAGAGGTTCCTTTTGCTAAAAGTTCATCATGTGTCCCAGTCTCAATAACTTGGCCTTGTTGTAACACCGCGATCATGTTTACATTTCTGATGGTGCACAGACGGTGAGCAACAATTACTGTAGTCCTCCCAACCATCAGGCGGTCTAGAGCTTCTTGCACAATGTTCTCCGAGTCTGCATCTAAAGCACTGGTAGCTTCATCAAGGAGCAGTATCTTGGGGTCCTTCAGCATAGCACGAGCAATTGCAATACGCTGTTTCTGACCACCAGATAGCTGAATTCCTCTCTCCCCAACCTATGAAAGAAATCAAACAAATAAATAATCGATTGATTCAACCTGACATGCATGTTATCAAACATATAAAAGTAGACTAACCATTGTGTTGTATCCATTGGGCAGCAGAGAGATAAAACTATGAGCATTGGATGCAGTTGCTGCAGCCTCAACTTCTGCAATTGTGGCATCGGGCTTTCCATACAAGATGTTCTCAATGATTGTAGTTGCAAAAAGGGCAGGCTCTTGGTTTACGAGTCCAATTTGATCCCTCAGCCACCTCAATTGCAGTGTCTTGATGTCAACATTGTCTAGCAAAACCTGGCCTGCAATTCAAGAGAATTTTATTAAGGGCAATCCAACGGGAGATACATACACAAAAAATAGTCAAACATGAGGCATCGGTGATTAGTCAGGCATTACCTTCATTAGGATCATAGAACCTTTCTATCAGAGCCACAACAGTGCTCTTACCAGACCCACTGCCTCCAACAACTGCAACAGTTTTCCCAGCAGGGAAGAACAGAGAGAAATCCCGGAAGATCATAGCATCAGGCCTTGATGGATAACTGAAAGTAACATCCTTGAATTCAATATTTCCGTGGACCTCCGCCAACAACTTGCCATCCTTATGATCATGAACTATGGAGGGCCTATGACGAATGACCTCCAACAATTTGTATCCAGCAATCTTCCCTTTGCTGAAGGCTCCAAGGTTGGAGAATGCCTGGCCAAGACTCCTGCAGAACCAAAGTTCAAGCAAACACACCAGAGACGTCAGAGCACCAACAACAAGCAAGAGAAAATAGATGAAACAGGAGGATGAATTTTTGCTTACATGCCACCAACAATTGCAGAAAAGATCGCAGTAAAGGCCTTGCCACCATCGCTCTGCCCATTCCTGATGAAGACGCCGGCATACCAGAATACTAGTGCCCATGACATGCACGCTATCCCGTAAGTGCACCCAATACCAAGACCCTTTGCCATCCCAGCTTTGTAACCAAGCTTCAGTGTATTCTGGATTGCTTCAGAGTACGAATTGAGTGCTTTGCTCTCTCCAACAAATGAGTAGACTGTTCTAACTTGCGCAATTGCCTGTGGGAGAATGTTTTATCCCAATTCATAGTCAGCACTATGCATGATGTTCCAAGTAACTTGATTCCACAAGTTACATGACAGTGACAACATTAAAGATTATTTTACAGTTATTCAAATAAAGTGTGGTAAATAAATAAACTCAAGTAATTCTAGGCAGCACTAGAGCATCACGATATCTAGGTCAAGTAAATGTAGGCAGTAACAAAGCATAAGGATAACTAGCTTAATCTTTTTTCAGAAAACAACTGGCTAAAGCACCTTTAAACTCCGACGAAAAGAAAATTGCACATGCTTCAAAGCATTTTAGCGCTTTATGTGCACATGACCGATAAATAAACAATTCCGGTAGCATATGGGTGGAATTTCTTTTGGAATACCAGAAAAGCATACACACCAACTCCCTGGTATCCACGGTTGACTATCTACATCCTATGCCGCAAAATGGTCATACTCAACCTCCTATATTCCACTGTCATCACACATCATCTTTAGTTTTCCTTTTTGAATACTACCACATGTTGTCTTCTTCAGTTATTCTCTATGTTCCCCTCAAAATAATCAAGATATCCACAAAAAACTTTATAAATCATCGACATTTAATATGGATCGTAGGGAGCATGTCTTTTTCTGCTGAAGATGGAGTAAAATTTGCTGGACATAGTTGATTATAAAAATAAAACGAGAGATGATATTTGTAGGCACTCTGAAAACCAAAATATAAATGTAGGCTCGGTGGGCCACTATGGCTAGAAGGGTAGCATGTCATGTAAGTCTGCTTGAAGCACAAACAAACGACAATATCGGCGCAATGCGCTGCCCCCACCCTAGTTATGGAATTGCTCATAGGATTCCCAGGGAACAAAGGTTCAAAGGCATTAAAGCGATGTTGGTCAGTTCTCAGTTGTCATGCTGCATAAGAGTAGTACAAAAGATTTCTCATGTTTGGTTCCTGATCAGCAGGCACCACCAGAAAATTACCACCCCACCTACCCACCACCCTGAATTCAGGCCGGGAAGTCCATGGACGCACTACGCATGATGCATAGATTAATCCGACACAAATCCTAGGCGGATCCGCGACAAAAATCCTATGACGGGGAATGGCCATCGCCGATTATTGTTACCTGCTCCGCGACGACGCCGGCATTGGCGTAGGACTCGCGGCTCTTGGAGGTGAGGCCGGTGAGCGTGTAGGCGTAGAGGCCGCCGGCGAAGGCGATGGCCGGGATGACGGCGACGCTGAGCAGCGCGAGCCGCCACGCGGAGACGAAGCCGACGACGAGCCCCGCGAAGAAGGTGGCCAGGTAGTGCATGAAGTTGCCCACCTTCTCGCCGATGGCGTCCTGCACCAGCAGCGTGTCGGTGGAGACGCCGAAGACGATGTCCCCCGTGCGCGCGTCCGTGTCGAAGAACCCGACGTCCTGCCGGAGGACGGCGTCCAGGTACGCCTTCCGGAGCGCGATCACCTGCCGCTCCCCGGTGTACATCCAGCACGCGATCTCTGCCGAGAACCCAAACAAATATTGTTACGGCTTCGGTCACATTGATTCCAAGATGGTACTGCTATGCTACGGCTTCCACCGGCGCCGGCGCGAACTCCGGCGAGGTCGAACACGCCGGAGTCCATGCCGGAGAAGGCGACAAACGTAATTATTGTTAATTTGTCCCTGTTTGTGGCGGGATGGCGACGGGACGGGACTTGTGTTAGTGAGTGGGGTGGTCTCCGAGAGATGCCCCACCGGCCATGACCAGATCCCGTTTTGCGCATAGGCCCCTGTGGTTCCCGTTGTGCTCGGAGAGAGCCTTTGAGCGCCGGAGGAAACGAGGGGAGAGGGGCGTGCCGGGTATTCTGCGGAGATGGAGGGAGGGCGCCGGACGGAGACGAGGAGCTCACCTGCGTAGGAGGCGACGCAGACCACCAGTCCGAGGTAGACGAAGTAGAGCGCATACTGCAATGGAGGAGGAGTGAGGAAAACCAATCAGTGGTGAATGAGCGCTGGTGATCTCTGCAAGATGAATGATCCGAAAACAAATCGGGGAGAACATCGATCGAGCAGTGGGAGTGGAGTTGGCGATGTAGTTGTGCTAGTACGGACCTTGGCGACCTCGTCGGTCATGGCGCGGAGGTCGGTCTGGTTCTTGCCGAAGCCGTTGATGAGGTCCCCGAAGAGCAGGAAGAAGCAGGGCATGGCGGCGCCGTGCGCCAGCGCGCCGAGCGTGCCCAGCGACATGAGCGCCAGGTCCCACCGGTCGGCGAAGGAGAAGAGCTCGTGGAACGCCACCGCCTGGTCCGCCCGCTTCTTGCCCTGCCCCGCCGCCGCCGCATCGCACCCTGCCGATCCGTTCGCCGCCTTCTCCATCTTCTCCGCCTTGCCGTCCCCCGCCGCCGCCGGGTCCGACATCGCAATGAGCAGCTCCTCGACCCTCGCCCGCTCGCTCGCTCGCACGCGCTCTCAGGCCGCCATTGACGCCGCCGCGGCCGGGAGCATTGGACGGCGAGGCAGGGGTCTCCCTCCGGCCACTGCTTGGCCTTGCTTTCTTGGATTGGGGCGCTGGCTCTGGCCTCGGGTTTCGTGACGTGCAGGAGAGGTTTGTGGGAGGGGATGGGGGAGGAGGGTGGTGGTGCCTTTGTGCTCCGCGCCGCGGTGGTGGTCAGAAGTAGGCAGGGCCTTGGGGCGAGAGATAAAGAGGAGAGTGCCGAGGCGGGGTCAGAAGATCGGACCAACTGGTGGAGTGGAGTGGTGGCCTCACTCGCGGTGAGCTCACTCTGTTTTCCTTTTCCCAGCTAAATCGTGCCCCTCGATCTTCCATAGATGTACACGGGACAGTTCACAATCACATCAATCACGATTTACCCCATGATGATCACGAAGGGAATTACACACACAATCTAATTGTTTGTGTTGCAACCATGCATACATATTTTAGCAGTGATCTTTCCTCCATGATACTTTTCATAATTATTAGTTTGATCATATCCAAAGTTTGATGATATTCTTCGTAATTTACAATGTGATTCTTGCCAAAGAATGGTGTTCTTCGTAAGCCACGTATAATCCTCTCATCCTATGGTCAAAGATATTTTTAAAATTTATATGATCCTTCCGTCCAAAGATTGATACTCTTCATAATTAACGTGATCCTTCCGTCCAAAAAAGATACTCTTCATATTCAACGTGATCCTCCTCTCGCGATGATACTTTTCATACATTGATGTCTGGCTAATGAATTGCATGTGTTTGTGGGACGATTTTAGGGCATCAATGGCTGCCTGTGAAATGAACGACACGACTACGGACTCCCCTTTGATTGTACTTCCTCCGTCACAAAATAAGTGACTCGGTTTTGTACTAGCTTTGTACTAAAGCTAGTACAAAGTTGAGTCGCTTATTTTGAGATGGAGGGAGTACATATGGCTCTCACCCCGCATCAAAATAGTTAGGCCCGTTTGGAACAAATGAATTTACAGATTTTTCATATGAATGGGATCATATAGGAAATTTTTCCTATCTGACCTTTGTATGACAACCCCTTTAACACGTCGGGTTGCGAGTATTTGTTAGTCGTGTGCAGGAGTTGTTTACGTTGTGTTGCATGGTTCTTCTAATGGTTCGCTAACCTTGATCTCACTGAGGGAAATACCTACTATCGATATGTTGCATCATCCCTTCCTCTTTGGAAAAATACCAATGTAATTCTAGCCGACATTACGTGTGCATTGTGTTTAACCACATAGTTCAATACTGATGTATTCCCTCCCAACCCCTTTGTAGTAAGGGTTAAAAATATCATCTTCCCCTTAAAACCAGGGCCAACAAGTAGGCCACACAAACAGGGAGATTGTCCTAGCCCAGATGAGCAAGAAGCCAACTACCAAGTGCGTCGTGATCACTTTCTATTTATTACAATCAAAATGATAGTGAATATGTAGGGTAAACCCCAATTTTGAGAACTAAGTCTGCACTAGAAAACACCACGTAGAAATAAATCAATGATCGTCGACGGCTATTTTTCAATAGGCTCTACAAGTTGTACTAAAGACCATATTAGCTACAGTGCTGCAATTTCAATACAAGTACAATCCAAATAGAGGTAATCAATAGGTTATTGAACCCAATATTACATGCCATATGTAGTAAGCAATCCAACAACTAAAAAAGGACACATTTGACTCCCAAAAAATAAAACAATATGTTAATGATCCGAGATAATATCCGTTTATACACCATCTATATTCCAGATTTTTTAATTTGGTGATCCTAAACTAGAAACATTTACCAACGTATACTTATACCATACAATTTATAGAACTCTACCAAGACAGTTAAGGATGCACATAAGACATATACACCATACTCATGCATGTGACACAAAATTATCTTATGAGATAAGTGATTTTGCCTTTTTCTCTCTCACATTTTTAGAGGGACTATTAAAGATCTTTTCAATGCGTGATGTAGTCAAATTTAAAATAATATGTAACTTTTTATCACAAAACATGACCTGAATTTAGCACAACATATTAGTTCCATTATAATTAATAAAAATACATTTAAAATAACTAGAACCTATAGGAATTTTTAGTATAAATAATTATATTTATTTTGAGTCACCAAAGGGCCAACAAATTGCATAGAACAACTCAAAAAAGTGCACACATAAACAAAACGGTTCGTTGTTTGTGAGATTGAGAGGCAAAAGTGATGAAGGTTGTTCCTGCAGAAAATTGATTCGAACATCAGCACCAATTCCTCACTTTCATGGAAGTATACCGACCATCTTTCAGTGCAAAACTGTAAAGATGAGCCAAACCCTAGGGTTGCTAAGGTTAGGCTGAAGCTACGAGCTAGGTGTTGGAAAGAAAAGAACATAAGGGCACAAGTAACGTAAGGTTGTAAAAAAGGATCGATTGGTTGTCTGTTTTCAGTCGGCCATATACCCCTTTATATATAAGGATATGCCTGGACTATGGTAGAAGGAATAGGACTCTTAGCTAGTCACGTCTCGTTTCATTGGCATGCAAGCCTAATATAATATCTAATTCCTAACTAGTTCGGTCAGCTCCCTAAATATACGAGACATCTGCCTTGGTTTATACTAGCACATTTAAAACAAAACAGAAGCTAGCCAACTCACCTCCAGGAGGCTCCCCCGATTGGCCCTTCGTTGGCCATCGGATCTGTCTTTCTGGCTTGTCTGGCCCGTTGGATCTTCACCTCGCGGTTAAACTATTTTCACCTCGCAGTCGTTTTTACTGTCCAATGACGAGTGGGCTCGTCTCGCACGCTCGTTGGCTGGGTTGGCCGCGCCGGCGTGCAGGAGGTTTTCCCCAATCTGCACCCCGCGTTCCCCATCCAATCCATCCTCGCCTCGTCCCACTCTCGCACCAGCCACCACCCAAACCCTAGCCCCCTTTCCCCTCGATCCCCACAGCCTCTCCCGCCTCCTCCATCCCTCCTCCTTGCCTCGCCATGGCCTCTGCCCCGGAGCCTCGCCGCTGTCGCCGCCCATGCGAGCTCGGTGGCGGGATGAACGGACAGGGGAGGTGGGTGATGAGGGCTATTCCATCCACCAAATCCACGCCGCTCCTGCCCAAATCCTCTCCTCGTGCACCACACCCAATCCCGTCCTCGCTCATCTCGTCCCATGGCCAGCTCCCCATCCTCCTACAGTTCCCCTCCCTTTCTTCCTTCTCCTCCCTCACGATACGCCGCCTGTGTCCATCCCGCGTCCTCGCTGCCGCCACAGCTTCTCCAGGAGGCTCGCCCTCCGTGTTGCAAAGCAGCAGGCCCAGACCTGGAGGAGGAAGAGGAGATCCCGGGGTCCAGGCGATGGCTCGGTCGATGCAAGGTGACGACGAGCTGATGAGCGTGGGCGGTCAAGACTACAATTGCAGCTTTGGTGGTTGCGCACATGTCAGCGAGCACATTTGATGCCACACACCGAGGTGAGCTTCTCTCTCTCTCTCAACTTGTACTACACTGCATACAATAGCTTCTCGTTGGCCATGTGTTATTTGGAGGTTGTTGCTCCATGTTGTTTCGCTTGATTAGGTTCAGAAGATGATTGTAGCAGTTAGTCCAATTAGTATTTTTTTCATATGCTTTGAATAAAACTGTGTATAGAGATCATGTTGTATACACTTAGGATGCATACAATCATTTTTGCAGGTTCAAACAGGAGAAGAAGTACTTTCTTGCCTGCCTGAAATTGATAGGAGCTCAGTCTGAATGTCGGATGTTCTTGAAGAAATACCTGGAATGTAGGATGGAGAGGTTAGCATGCTTACTCCATGTGTAATAATTTCAGAACTACTGTGTTGTAGTAATGTGTTTAGCTAAACCTCTTATTTGGCACATCCATAATTCAAACCAGTTTATGCGTGATGATTTAGGGTGTGTTTTGCTTTTTTGCTACTTTAAATTTAAATGCTCAAGAAATTTGATAAGCGTAGATTGCAGTTGCAGAGAGTATGGGCATAAAAGTTTTGAAGAAATTTGTGAAGGTTGTCATTAAGATCTTTGAAGAGAGATATCTCACCTGGTAATTTGCCTGGTGATATTGTCACTAAAATTTGTATTTGACAATAGCCTTAACAGTTAGAATGAGTAAACATTCTGATTGGGGAAGTCTTCTCTGGTTTATGAGAGCCTATGAGAAACTACAAAAGCAAAAAAGGGCATGCTTTGATATTTCTTTATGTGGTTGCCACATTCAAACAGGAGAAGAAGTACTATCTTGCCTGCCTGAAATTGATAGGAGCTCAGCCTGAATGTCAGATGTTCTTGAAGAAATACCTGGAATGTACGAGGAGAGGTTAGCATGCTTACTCCATGTGTAATAATTTCAGAACTATCGTGTTGTAGTAATGTGTTTAGCTAAACCTCTTATTTGCTACATCCATAATTCAAACAAGTTTATGCGTGATGATTTAGGGTGTGTTTTGCTTTTTTGCTACTTTAAATTTAAATGCTCAAGAAATTTGATAAGTGTAGGTTGCAGTTGCAGAGAGTATGGGCATAAAAGTTTTAAAGAAATTTGTGAAGGTTGTCATTAAGATCTTTGAAGAGAGATATCTCCTTGTACCAAGTGAAGCGGATGCTACAAGGCTTCTGCAGATGGGTGCATCAAATGGATTCCCTGGTATTTGTGGAAGCATAAAATGTATGCATTGGAGGTGGTAGCGTTGCTAAAGATCAACATATTGTAGCAGTAGTTTTTACTGTGAAACATAAGCTCTTTTTACAGTGCAATTATTAAATTGTAGTGGTAGTTTTTCTTGCAGCTTGTACTAGTAGTTTTTCTTGTCAAAATCAGTCCTTTCTCTGTACTTGTTGATCTTTTTAGTCTGAATTTTCCAGCCAATTCAGGATTTTTGTTTTGTAACATTATGGACGATGCATGTCTTTTATATTGGGCTCGGATTACAAGCTCTTCTTTACATTGGTGACACATATGACCTACAACGTTGAATCAGTTGTATTTTGGTTGAATTTCACATCAAAATTCTTGAATTACAGTTTCAGTTCTTTCTACTTAGCTTGGCAATTAGTTAACTATCCAAGTACAGCTTACTGAATGACATGTGTTGTCATGAATGAAAGTTGGTCCAGTCCAACCTGTCTTTTTTATTGGGTCTAAAATTTGACTGAACCTGAACTGAAGTTTAGCTCAGCCTCATTTGACAAATAGATACCTTGGTGGGTTTGTATTCAAAAAATTAATTTGTCTATTTTTGCTTTTTAATCTGTGTTGGGAGAAATATGTTCCTCTTTGTTGAGAAAATGTTTATTGTATGGAAATACTCATCGTACAAAGTTCTTTCTCCAGATGCAACTATGATCTGTTTTCCTTGTGCAGAGATTGTGATGAGGCAGACAGGTGGCGGGCGGCAACAATAGGGGTTGGCGGATGCTCCGAGACCAATAGCCTACTTAGTGGTATGCCTCCCTGTTCGTTTTTTGGTGTTTCCTCTAGATTGGTGTCGTGCAGTTCTGAGTTGTTTTGTATGCGAGTGTTGTGTGATGCAGATGGGAAGGAGGATTCGACAAGTTAGCCCCCACAATTGTGTTGTTGGAGAACTTCTGCGAGCTTAGTAAAATAATGAATCTTCATCTCCCATGTTTTCTCTCGAAAATGGAGCACGGATCATAGGAGCAAGGAGCTGGTACCTCCTCTCTCTCTGGCTTCTCTCTTGTTTTGGTTGTTTCTTGACCTGCTGTTTCCATTGGTGATCCTTCTTGTTCATATAAACACGCCCACACTTCGAATGATTAGAAATGTTTGTTTTATTGTAGTAGTTCTTTTTTCATTGTCAAGGTTTCTTCAATTAGTCTCCTCCGTGGTTATTTTTCTTTTACAGTGTGATATGGGCTTCTTGCCAATGGACATCCTATTGCTTATATCCTATCAGTAGCACCATGCCTCCTTGTCGCCCTATTTGTCAAAAGCCTGGTACAACAAGTAGCAAGGTGCCTCCCCGTCATGTTGATCATCGAAAGCTCTCTTAGTAGGAAGGCATATAATGCTCAGTAAATACAACCTTAAGTTGATGACAACTTGATATGTAGTTCTCCTGTTACAGTGCTTCGATTAGTTAATACTCCCTCTGCTATGAAGGTTATGTGCAGTGTGTCTGTGCCATTAAAGAATTTAATATTTCTTTGAACTTTTGGCGCAGAGATTTATTTCATTTGGTCCAACTGGTTCTGATCATAGCAAGTTACTACATAAAAGGTACGACATAATTTTGTTGACAGAGCTTGCTGGAAATATCGGTTCTCATGTAATCTAACCGTTACACCTCTTGAGTCCAATTAGGAACTCTTCATTATTGGTTCTAAAGTGTTTGCTTTGATCAGTTAATACTCCCTTTGTTCATAAATACAAAACATTTTAGAGACAAGCTGCATATTTAATGAAGCATCCACTTGCGGTAGAAAGCATGTTTTATGGTTCTGTACCAGGTAAGGTGTTCAGATGGCATAAATATAACATCGTGTCTAGGTTATTATCATTTTAAATAATTATCCATTTGTTCCCCAGTTTGAGTAAAATATTGTATTTGCGAAGCACAAGTTCTGTTCTGGCTACTATTTTTATTGCCAGCCAACCTTTATCTTTAACCTTCTCTTGCATAGGGCAGGCAGTGGTTCTTGGTTGCCTTCAAAATACTCGACACCTCTTTAGGAGTACGGACAATATTGCCAATGCATACGGTCTGTGCTTTTGTCTTTAGGAACTTGCATCAGTATCTTGTTTAAACATCTAGAATATATATCTTCAGTAACCTATTTAACAATGCTTTTCAACTTTTTTCCATATTGTAACATACTTCCTGTGTTGTGTAATAATCTACTAATAGCCAGTTACAGCACCATTTTACTATGGACATTGCATATGATGTTCTTTATTCTCAGCAAAGCAAACATCTCATTTGTTTCACATACTATTCTCTACAAAAAACTAGGCGTTGTTGAAGTTGGAGTCATAATGGCATTAGTAACCTTGGTGATGCTTCTTACATGGCAAACCAACTTGTTCTTGATTATCCTATGGGTTATTTATCCAGATGTTGCACATAGGAGTATTGTGGAGCTAATAATATTTGAATCTGAGCTAGCCTACTATTTCAATTTGAGGTCAAAAATTACAAATCTCAGTGTTTGTTTTCAGTTGTCAATCTTCTTCCCTTCTCCTTTTCTGGGTCACTTTTGATAGCTTCTTTCATTATGTACATATTAGTTGCCGCCTCAAGCCTTGGCTCTCAATTTACTGGAAAATGCAATCTTCATTTACTGAGTTATATTTTTTTCTTGCTTTCTTCTAGGTCCCTCATACAGTGGTTCAGAAAAAAAAACCTATCCAATGGAGATGATGCACGAGGAGCAGCAAAGACATGATCCATGAAGCCTATGTTGTTCTTTTTCTCGCTCGTGAGTTTACTTTTTTATGGTTGGATGCCAAGTAGCCAATTAGACGCTTTCTTGTAGATTAGTTGCTTAGTTTCATATGTTAAACTGCGTTGTCGAGTGTAGTGAACAAGCAATCAACGCGGCACATGTGGAAGTTGTGAGAGCTGTGAATGGCACCGGTCTTGTCATACTTATGAGCAGGAGCACCGGCCACATTACTCTTCATGCCACTCTGAGCAGTCGGCTGCTTCTTGAGATTGATTTCCATGTTAAAGGGAAGGGAGACCTGATTGAGTTCATGTATATGCAAGGATAAAGAAGAAGGGGCATTGTCGTGGTTGTTGCTGAAGGTGTTGGTCAGGAGCTGATTACCGGGATTGATGACAAGAATGGAGAGCAGGATGAGTATGTCAACATGTTGTTCCTTGACGTTGGCCTTCTTCTACAAAGTTCACATGCAACTCTCCTCCATGGTTAGAAAAAACTAATTTAAATGTTTTGTTTCTTTGATGGTTACTCATTTCTCTTACCGTTGTTGTATCAAAACAATTGTATTTTCGTTGATGGCCGCTTGGGCTCATTTTCGAGGAGAATGAGATGTGGAATAAACTACTCTAAAATGGTTGGTTCCCTTCAAACAATTTATTAGCTAACTAATTTTGGCTGCTGTTGCACATGATACAGTTGTGCTCTGTTGTTGCCATCTTGCATTTTATGTGAGCTTAAACGGACGATCAATTAAACTTTTACTAAGTTCTTACTGTATGTATTTGCTCAAATAGTTACTGAAAAATACAAATATTTTTAGCAAGTACATGGTTTTAAATGGGACTCAGTGCCGTTTAGCGTAATGGGAAGTGTTATATAAATATAATTTTTGGTGCAATGGTTATACTTTTTTTTCAAACTTGGATTTCATAATGTGATAGACATTTTCAAAAGAGTATGGTTTAATATATGGGCTTTCTACAACGAGTATTGAAGTCCTTGCAAAATGAAACTATTTTCATCGACAACATGGCTTTAGCGGGTCTCTGCGCCATTTGGCGCAACAGATAAGAAATCGCACCGGTCGGTGGCTGAGGAAACGCCTCTGTCACCCAGCTAAGGAACCGCTGGATCCGCCCCCCGCCGCTTCATATTCAGCTCCTCACGGGCCACAGGCATCGCTCTACGTGAGTTGGGCTAAATAACATATGGGCTATCCTAATACCTCTTGATCCCTATATCTCCGTATATGCACAACAAAGACATATTCTTTTTCTTAGGTTTCTTATCTTTTCCCTCTTTTTTTGCAGGAAAAAGATGCACGGCCAGGTTTCTCATCATGATAACCATGTTTTCAAACTTGTTAAAAAAAATACAACCGTCCATCTTTACTCTCTCATCATAGTGGCCGTATTTTCAAACTGAACATATTTATATTATGCAAAGTTTCCCTTTTCCCAGACTATTATTTAACAACGTAATAAACATGTTTAAAAAATAGCATGATTTAGTTGAAAGTTCTTGCAGCATTAAACTATTTTCATCGACATCATGTCTTCAGTAGGTCTCTGCGCCATTTGGCGCAATGGGTCAACTAGTATGCATCTGTTTCTGCTTGTCCCAGCCGAACAACTAACCCATGCAATCTACTTTCTCTCAATCATCCTCCAAGCCAAGTCTCTTCCCTCCATGTCTACTTCTTGCCCTCTTTACTTCATGCTATACACATCCAATTATCTTGCACCTACCTTTCATGCTGGACACACTTCTATTCTTGTTGTTCTTAAACATTGCATCAGCCGAATAGCTTGACCACTAACAGTCAAATTAATTTGGCTCACCAGAAAAATAACTAGCCAAATTACACCACCAATACAAGATAGCTAGAATCGAAGGGGCGACGAATGTGCAACCAATTAAATAAGTCAACAAACATTCAGCCATCATGTTTTTTTTTTGCAAACTAGCTCTTCCTCCTCATCCTTGTACTATCGTCAAGTTTGGACTCAAGCGTTGTTGCAATGTTTTGGATGGCATTGGCAAAAAAAATCTAGGGCACTATCTGAACGCACGTAGCGGATGTTGAATTTACAACTAGTGTTGTTTTTAAGGCTATGTTGTCATCTTGGAGACACAATAACTCATTGCACACAATGACTCTAAGTCGCAAACCGGATACATATGTTTATTGAATGGAGGAGTTGTCAGTTGGTGCAGTTCCAAGCAAAGCGTCGTGGCGGGATCTACGTGTGAAGCGGAGTACATTGCGGATTCGGAAGCAACAAATGAAGGGGTTTGGACGAAGGAGTTCATATCCGATCTAGGTGTCATACCTAGTGCATCGGGTACAATGAAAATCTTTTGTGACAATACTGGTGCAATTGCCTTGGCAAAGGAATCCAGATTTCACAAGAGAACCAAGCACATCAAGAGACGCTTCAATTCCATCTGTCATCAAGTGTCAGAAGGCTACATAGAGATTTGCAAGATACACATGGATCTAAATGTTGCAGAACCGTTGACTAAGCCTCTTCTACGATCAAAACATGATCAGCACCAAAGCTCCATGGGTGTTAGAATCATTACTATGTAGTCTAGATTATTGACTCTAGTGCAAGTGGGAGACTGAAGGAAATATGCCCTAGAGGCAATAATAAAGTTATTATTTATTTCCTTAATTCATGATAAATGTTTATTATTCATGCTAGAATTGTATTAACCGGAAACTTAGTACATGTGTGAATACATAGACAAAACATATAGTCCCTAGTATGCCTCTACTTGACTAGCTCGTTAATCAAAGATGGTTATGTTTCCTAACCATAGACATGTGTTGTCATTTGATTAACGGGATCACATCATTATGAGAATGATGTGATGGACATGACCCATCCGTTAGCTTAGCATTATGATCGTGTTAGTTTCATTGCTACTGCTTTCTTCATGACTTATACAAGTTCCTCAGACTATGAGATTGTGCAACTCCCGAATACCGGAGGAACATTTTGTGTGCTACCAAACATCACAACATAAAAGGGTGATTATAAAGGTGCTCTACAGGTGTCTCCGAAGGTGTTTGTTGGGTTGGCATAGATCGAGATTAGGATTTGTCACTCCGTGTTTCGGAGAGGTATCTCTGGGCCCACTCGGTAATACTCATCACTATAAGCCTTGCAAGCATTGTGACTAATGAGTTAGTTACGGGATGAAGTATTATGGAACGAGTAAAGAGACTTGCCGGTAACAAGATTGAATTAGGTATGATGATACCAACGATCGAATCTCGGGCAAATAACATACCGATGACAAAGGGAACAACGTATGTTGTTATGCGGTTCGACCGATAAAGATCTTCGTAGAATATGTAGGAGCCAATATGGGAATCCAGGTTCCGCTATTGGTTATTGACTAGAGAGGTGTCTCGGTCATGTCTACATAGTTCTCGAACCCGTAGGGTCCGCACGCTTAACGTTCGTTGATGATATAGTATTATATGAGTTATGTATGTTGGTGACCGAATGTTGTTCGGAGTCCCGGATATGATCACGGACATGAAGAGGAACTCCGGAATGGTCCGAAGATAATGATTGATATATGGGATAATAGTGTTTGGTCTCTGGAAGGGTTCCAGAATTCACCAAAAGGGGTTCCGGATGTTTCCCGGAATGTTTGGGTACGAGAACACTTTATTTGGGCCAAAAGGGAAAGCCCATAAGGATTTTGGAAAGTGCAAAAGGAAGTTTTGCGGAGTCCACGGGCCAGACGCTAGGGTCCCTGGCGTTTGGGTCCAGACGCTAAGAACCCTGGCGTCTGGCCCTGGAGTCCAAGAAGGACTCTTGCCTTTTGGGTGAAACCGACTTTGTGGAGGCTTTTACTCCAAGTTTCGACCCCAAGGCTCAACAGATAAATAGAGGGGCAGGGCTAGCACCAAGGACGCATCAAGAAACACCAAGCCGTGTGCCGACAACCCCGTCCCCTCTAGTTTATCCTATGTCATAGTTTCCGTAGTGCTTAGGCGAAGCCCTGCGGAGATTGTTCTTCACCAACACCGTCACCGCGTCGTCGTGCTGCCGGAACTCATCTACTACTTCGCCCATCTTGCTGGATCAAGAAGGCGAGGACGTCATTGATAACCCACACGTGTAGGGGATCTCAGCAGCTTCGAGGGTGAAGTACAACCCAAATTTATTGATTCGACACAAGGGGAGCCAAAGAATATTCTTGAGTATTAGCAGTTGAGTTGTCAATTCAACCACACCTGGATAACTTAGTATCTGCAGCAAAGTATTTAGTAGCAAAAGTGGTATGATAGTAATGGTAACAGTAGCAACAGTAAAGGTAAATGTTTTGGGGTTTTTGTAGTAGTTGTAACAGTAGCAACGAAAAAGTAAATAAGCGAAGAACAATATGTGAAAAGCTCATAGGCAATGGATCAGTGATGGATAATTATGCCAGATGCGATTCCTCATGCAATAGTTATAACATAGGGTGATATAGAACTAGCTCCAATTCATCAATGTAATGTAGGCATGTATTCCGTAAATAGTCACACGTGCTTATGGAAAAGAACTTGCATGACATCTTTTGTCCTACCCTCCCGTGGCAGCGGGGTCCTAGTGAAAACTAAGGGATATTAAGGCCTCCTTTTAATAGAGAACCGGACCAAAGCATTAACACACAGTGAATACATGAACTCCTCAAACTACGGTCATCACCGAGAAGTATCCCGATTATTGTCACTTCGGGGTTGTCGGATCATAACACATAATAGGTGACTATAGACTTGCAAGATAAGATCAAGAACACACATATATTCATGAAAACATAATAGGTTCAGATCTGAAATCATGGCACTCAGGCCCTAGTGACAAGCATTAAGAATAGCAAAGTCATAGCAACATCAATCTCAGAACATAGTGGATACTAGGGATCAAACCCTAACAAAACTAACTTGATTACATGGTAAATCTCATCCAACCCATCACCGTCCAGCAAGCCTACAATGGAATTACTCACGCACGGTGGTGAGCATCATGAAATTGGTGATGGAGGATGGTTGATGATGACGATGGCCACGAATCCCCCTCTCCGGAGCCCCGTACGGACTCCAGATCAGCCCTCCCGAGAGAGATTAGGGCTTGGCGGCGGCTCCGTGTCGTGAAATGCGATGAAACTTTCTCCTTGATTTTTTTCTCCTCGAGACGGTATATATGGAGTTGGAGTTGAGGTCGGAGGATGTCCGGGGGGCCACGAGATAGGAGGGCGCGCCCTAGGGGGCGGGGCCTGTCTCGTGGACAGCCCGTGGGCCCCTAACCTTGATTCTTTCGCCAAAAATTCTTATTAAATCTGAAAAGTGCCTCCGTGGATTTCCAGGACATTCCGAGAACTTTTCTTTTCTACACATAAAACAACATCATGGCAGCTCTGCTGAAAACAGCGTCAGTCCGGGTTAGTTTCATTCAAATCATGCAAGTTAGAGTCCAAAACAAGGGCAAAAGTGTTTGGAAAAGTAGATACGTTGAAGACATATCAACTCCCCCAAGCTTAAACCTTTGCTTGTCCTCAAGCAATTCAGTTGATAAACTGAAAGTGATAAAGAAAAACTTTTACAAACTCTGTTTGCTCTTGTTGTTGTAAACATGAAAAGCCAGCATTCGAGTTTCAACAAATATTATGAACTAACCATACTCACAATAACACATAGGTCTCACAATTACTCATATCAATAGCATAATCAGCTAGCGAGTCATAATAATAAAACTCAGATGACAACACTTCCTCAAAATAATCATAACATGATATAACAAAATGGTATCTCGCTAGCCCTTTCTGAGACCGCAAAACATAAATGCAGAGCACCTTTAAAGATCAAGGACTGACTAAACATTGTAATTCATGGTAAAAGAGATCCAGTCAAGTCATACCCAATATAAATCAGTAATAATGAATGCAAATGACAGTGTGCTCTCCAGCGGGTGCTTTTAATAAGAAGGGTGATGACTCAACATAAAAAGTAAATAGATAGGCCCTTCGCAGAGGGAAGCAGGGATTTGTAGAGGTGCAGAGCTCGATTTTAAAATAGAGATTGAATAACATTTTGAGCGGCATACTTTCACTGTCAACGCAACAACTATGAGATGGCTGTATCTTCCATACTACATGCATTATAGGCAGTTCCCAAACAGAATGGTAAAGGTTTATACTCCCCCAACCACCAACAAGCATCAATCCATGGCTTGCTCGAAACAACGAGTGCCTCCAACATACAACAGCCCTGGGGGAGTTTTGTCTAATTATTTTGATTTGCTTTGATCTTTTTGGATCATGGGACTGGGCATCCCGGTTACCGGCTCTTTCTCGTGAATGAGGAGCGGAGTCCACTCCTCATGAGAATAACCCACCTAGCATGGAAGATATAGGCAGCCCTAGTTGTAACATGAGCGGCTTGAGCATACAAAACAGAATTTCATTTGAAAGTTTGGAGTTTGGCACATACAAATTTACTTGGAACCGTAGGTAGATACCGCATATAGGAAGGTATAGTGGACTCATATGGAACAACTTTGGGGTTTAACGAGTTTGGATGCACAAGCAGTATTCCCGCTTAGTACAGGTGAAGGCTAGCAAAAGACTGGGAAGCAACCAACTGAGAGAGCGACAACAGTCGTAAGCATGCATTAAAATTAATTCACACCGAATACAAGCATGAGTAGGATATAATCCACCATGAACATAAATATCATGAAGGCTATGTTGATTTGTTCCAACTACATGCGTGAACAAGTGCCAAGTCGAGTCACTCAATTCATTCAAAGGAGGATACCATCCCATCATATCACATCATAATCATTCTAATAGCATGTTGGCACGCAAGGTAAACCATTATAACTCATAGCTAATAAAGCATGGCACAAGCAACTATAATCTCTAAATGTCATTGTAAATATGTTTAATTCATAATAGCTGACTCAGGAACGATGAATCATCATATTTACAAAAACAAGAGAGGTCGAGTTCATACCAGCTTTTCTCATCCCAATAAGTCCATCATATATCATCATTATTGCCTTTCACTTGCACGACCGAACGATGTGTATAATAATAAGAGTGCATGTGCATTGGACTAAGCTGGAATTTGCAAGCATTCAACTCAAGAGAGAAGACAAGTAATATGGGCTCTAAATATAAATAATCAATCATGCATATGAGAGCCACTAAGCATTTTCAATATGGTCTTCTCGACCCCCAAAAGAAAGAAAAGAAAATAAAACTATTTACACGGGAAAGCTCCCAACAAGTAAAAGAAGAACGAGAAATCTTTTTGGGTTTTCATTTTAATTTCTACTACAAGCAAGGAAATTAAACTGACTAATTTTTTTGGTTTTTCTTAAGGTTTATGAAACACACAAGAAGAAAGCTAGAAAAAGAAATTTAAACTTACATGGATAATACAATGAAAGAGTATGAGCACCGATGACTAGTGTGTGAACATGAATGTAAAGTCGGTGAGAAATACATACTCCCCCAAGCTTAGGCTTTTGACCTAAGTTGGTCTAATACCAAGGACCGCTTGGCTGATATCCATAAGTGAAACTGGGATTGTACTGAGATGCAGAGGCAATAGCCTCCTAGGCAGCAGCGTGTTGGCGAGCTGCCTCCATTCCCCTCTCGTATTCAGCTGCTTCTTCCCTGGTGATAACACATCCTCCTCTTGCCTGATAATCAAAAAGGTAGGGAGCAGGAAGAGTAACAGGGACGACGTTGCGTCTATCATAGATTAGTCGATAATGGAGGAATTGTTCATTCCTCTCAAGAAATTGATGATCAAACATAGCTTCTTTATCTAAATAAACAGGAGGTACAATCATATCCCCCTCTCGTGGAGCTATATTAAGAAAATTTACCACACGAGTTGCATAAATTCCTCCAAAGAAGTTTCCTCTTTTACTATTATTATGCAACCTACGTGCAACTATTGCCCCCAAGTTATAACCTCTATAACCAGACACAACACTCTCACTACAAAAAATACACTTCCGTGATGATACGTGTTTGTCACAGTATGTCGGGTTTTTTTGTCATGCATGTACATCCATGACAAATTTATAACAGAATCAAGATAGTCATACTTGTGCTGTCGTAGAAGTGTTCCATGACATTACCAAAATTATCATCACGGAAGTGTCCAGTTCCATGACGATAAATCACGCGTCACAGAAGTGCTTTCGTCAAGGGTGACCGACACGTGGCATCCACCGTAACGGAACACCGTTAAGCAATCGGGTCGGGTTTTGGATCCGATAACCCGTTAACAGCCCCGACCAATGGGGATTTTCCACGTGTAAAATCATCATTGGCTGGAGGAAACATGTGTCGGCTCATTGTTGGGACAGATGTCATCCACTCATTGGACAGAAGGCGCCTATGATACGTCGACACGTGGCCCGGCCCAACAGAGTCCCATTCCTATGAAAAGGTCGGCCCGTTTGACTTGGTCAAAAGGTGACGGGTCGGCCCATGGAAAGCCTGTTAACGGCCTGTTCGCATATAGCCCATTTACAGCCCGCTAAGCCAAGGCCCGTTATGCCCTACCCGAATTAGGCCCAGTAGCGTCATCTGGGCCATCCAATATGATTCCAGCCCGTTTTCACTTATGGCCCATATATGGCCCATGACGTCTTTCGGCCCATATGAGGCCCTATGTAACTCTTGGCCTATTAACGGTCCGTGGTGAAACTGGCCCGCAATGAATAGTGTATCACTTTAGACCCATTAACGGCTCGTGGTGAAACTGGCCCGCAATGAACAATGTATCACTTTAGACGCATTAACGGCCCGTGGTGAAACTGGCCCGTAATGAACAGTGTATCACTTTATACCCATTAATGGCCCGTTATTCAGTTGGGCCGTTTCCAGCCCATGTTATCTTTCGGCCTTCTCAGAGCCCATTTATTCTTGGGCTCATTTCGAGCATTCGTTTACTTACGGCCCGTTACTGTAATTTTCTGCTTGTGGGCCAAATTCAGCCTGTGGTTACAGTCGGCCCGTTTGTGGTCTGTTAATACATTGGGCCGTTTTCATAGCGTCATCAAATACAGCCTATTAACGATGGCCCGTTATGGTCGGCCCATGAACGGACGATTCCAACTCTAGCCCGTTTACAGCCATAATGCGGCCTGTTATTGGCCCATGTTTTGCCAATCGATCATACGGCCCGTATAAGGCCCACTGATGATAGGGCCCATAGAAGGCCCATTGTTTCTACGGCCCGTAGAAGGCCCAACGTTTCTACGGCCCGTAGAAGGCCTACTGTTTCTACGGCCCGTAGAAGGCCCACTATTTCTACGGCCCGTAGGAGGCCCAGTGTCACTACAGTAAATATTAGCCCATGGTTATTGTGGCCTAGTTTTAAAAAATAGGTTATTGCAGCCACTAGCAAACCGCGGAAAAGGAACTGCACTGACTACAAGCAAACAAATAAACAAGACAATAAGGAAATAAATAAGCAAGCAACTTATGCTAGGCTATCACGGCTATTACACATATTACATCCACTGGGCATCAAAGTTCACCACCAGTGCAAATATAGGGAACACAGCAGCATATAAACGCCGCAGCAAAACAAGTCCAGAACTGAAACCACTTCAGAAGAGTTCAAGAAACAATATCCTGGGTACCCATAATGCCGGCAAGATGCTTAGCAAGCTTATTAACTTTCTCTTGTTTGGCGCTTAAATCCTCCAGCGCTTGCTATTGCACAAGAAAGTACGCATATGAATTCTGCAGGGACTTCCTCAGTCCTTCGGCTTCTTGCCGCAGCACATATGACTGATGCCTTTCAGCTTGTAGCTGAGACTGAAGAAGCCGAAGTGATTCAGGCAGCGAGTTCGAAGAGCTTGTGCCAGCGGTACTGCCCAGTTACTCGAACACTACATCAACGCAGGACTGTGGGGTTTTCTCACTGTCTACAAGATCGTTTTTATCACCTTTCTTGGAGACCAACAGGGTTGTCTCACTATCTTGAACCTTATCTGCATTACTTTCTCTACCATTGCATAGTGGGGTGCTCTTCTCCAATATTCTGTTTGCATACTACAAGAGAAACAAGCAGACACATCACAGGTTTAGCTTGTAGTATACCAAACTCATTTTGGTAAACCGGTTCAGTAGTAAGGTGGACATGATAACAGCATGGAACAAACATATATCTATGTACTATGGTCACTGTATTGTCCATATCATTCTAGTTTATGTTCCCTAATCAAGATAGAGACACGGTTCAACTCATATTTTTAAGACATAGCAGCATAGACAGAATATAAGTGTGAGAAACTACACAACATTGGCAGCACTTGTAATGTGCATCACATGAGAACATAACTGTTTATACAACTTAAACTGAAATCAACATAGAGCAAGAAGTTAGAACATCAATCCAGTTAAAGAAATAGGTTTATAACATACCAGTTGTGCCATTGGAGTTTCAATTAGATCCTTCAAATTCGAAAGTAATTGGTATGAGTAAATACAGTGATGCAACAGCAAAGGAGTATGGACCATAGCTACGGAATCTGACCTGAGAACAGTTGCTCTTTTGCTTTAAACGTGGAGTTTGGGTTAGCTGTGGTGGTCTTCGTGCTTTGGGCACTGCAGTAGCTTTACAAACTGCTCGTGTGGGGGTACTCTGTGGTGGACATGGTGCTTTGTCAACTATAAGTGGGTTACTATCCGTTGGGGTTGCGGTTAGATGGGTTGTAGCTGGTTCTCTGCCCAACGGTGTAAGTGTGCAATCTGGAAGAGTCTCAATTATGTGTGGTGGGGCTAGTTTGTGGGCCAGTACAACCATGGTTCTATCTGCATCGACGGGTAGCACTGTCTATTGTGAAGAACGGGTTTTTGCTCCCTTAGATACTGCTATCACCCCCTCCAATTCAAATGGATGATAAATAAGAAAAGAAATTGAACGTACAGACATTGTATGATAGACAGATGTTGTAATTCACATATATGTTGTCTAACCAAATAGGACAGCATGACACAATTTCACATATATGATGCCTAACTAAATAGGATAGCATGACACAGTTTCAGATATATGATGGATAACTTAACAGGATATAATGGCATAATTCAACATATGATGAGTACCTAAACAGGATGACATGACAAAACTATATGTTGTGTTTCTAAAATAGGTTGGGATGAAATAATTCACATACATGGTGTCTAAGTATACAGGATGGCATGATATAATTGACATAATTGATTCATATACTAAGCAGCTGGCACTCGCATGTATGATCTCTAAACTAAGTAGATAGAATTCAATATTATGCATATGATGTCTAAACTAAGCAATGCAAGACACCATATGCATCATATGAGAAATATAAACATTGCAACTTAGAGCATACACCTCAGGTGGGATATAGGACTGGTCATCTGTCTCTGAATCCTCCTCTGAGGAGCTCCCTGTAACCATCGAGATATATGCTTCAACAGGTACCATTGCCTGCTCTGAAGACCTTGTTTTCACTCCAGATTTTTCCATAACCGGCTCAAATGGATGATACACATGAAGAGTAGTTCAATATACACAGATTGTCGGCAAATGGAATACATAATGAAAAAAAAGATGGCATGAGATAATTCACATATATGATGCCTGGCTCCATGGTGGTGCATAATTCACATATATGATAACTGGCTGAAAAACATGGCATTGCATAATTCACATATCTGATATAGAAAGCAAACAGGAGGCATTCACACAAAGCATGTCTAATCTAAGCAGATGGCATGGCAATGCAAGACACCATATGCATGATATGAGCAATATAACCCAGCCAAGTTAGAGCATGCACCTCGGGGGGGGGGGGATACGACTGGTCATCTCTCTCTGAATCCTCCTCTGAGGAGCTATCTGTAACCAGCAAGAAATCTGCATCGACAGGTAGCACTGACTGCTCAGAAGACCTTGTTTTCACTCTAGATTTTCCCATGACCGACTCAAATGGCTGATGCACAGGAAGAGTAGATGAATGTATAAACATTGCTGACAAATGGAACACATTATGGAAAAAATTATGGCACGATACAATTCACATATACGATGACTGGCTAAACAGGATGGCATTGCATGATTCACGTATATGATGCCTGGCTAAAGAAGATGGCATTGCATAATTCCCATATACTCCTTCCATTCCTAAATATTTGTCTTTTTAGAGATTTCAAATGGACTACCACATACGGATGCATATAGACATATTTTAGAGTGTAGATTCACTCATTTTGTTCCATATGTAGTCACTTGTTGAAATCTCTAAAAAGACAAATATTTAGGAATGGTGGGAGTATGATATAGAAACCAAATAGGTGGCATTCACACAAAGCAAATCTAAACTAAGTTGATTCCATATAAGATGTATAATGTAAGCAATGCAAGGCACCATATGCATGATATGACCAACATCAGCATGCCAGGTTAGAGCAAACACCTCAGGTGGTAAACAGGCATGGTCGGCTCCTTCTGAATATCCATCTGAACAGCCTCTGGAATACAATCTGGAAATGCAGGAGAGGGGGGGCACTTCACCCACCATGGAGCAGCATCTGCATGACATTATATTCGCACGCAACGGTCTTCTCTTTTTCTCTACATGTTCAGTACGATTGTGTACAATATCTGACATGCATAAAAAAATAGTTAGATTTTGTAAGGCCTAAGGGGTGCATGCAAAAATCAAGACTGATGGTAGCAAACGAGTGGATGGATCCAAAACTAATGATAGTAGGTAGATTATAGCTTCAGTTTAAAAAGATAGACAATGGATCATCTATTGTTTGTTGCCCACCCAACATGAACCACATAGAAGACCCTAGATGAACCAGATAGTAGACAGATACTATTCATTGCTAGCTCGATATGAGACCCATGGGCAATTCAAAACTCAAGATTGAACGATAAAGTAGCAGGTAATAATAACCAATGTATAACATAAGCAAACACGAAAGACTGCGACCTCTCTTCCGGAACTGTCTAGTCCTCAGGTTCATCTGCTCAATCGATGATGGTAATGCAGTTGGTGTGGCTGCCGGCAACGGGGAAGATGATCTGAGGCGGCGAAAGAAAGTCTGCAGGGGGGATCTCTGCTGCAGTGAACGCTTCTGTCGATGGTGCACCTCAGGTGGGGTGGATGACGACACGGCAGGAGCAGGACATAACACACAGAGTTTTCTTTGATGCCAATCTGAAAATGAAGTAAATCTGTAAGGGCTCCTTAGAATTGGAGGATTCTATAAACACAAGGACAGGAAAAACACAGGAATAAGATAGGAATGCATGTGCAAAACAGAGCATTTGGAAACATAGGATTTCAGTCAACCTGGGTGTTTGGCTCACATGAATTGGAAGAACAGAGGAATGGAGAAACAAAGTGATGCCACGAGTGTACAACCTCTTTGGCATAGCCTTGTGAACCTCAGCATCATTGGGTTGGACGTGGAGGATGGTGATGATGCTAGTGTGACTATCGGAGGCGGGGAAGAAGATTCGAGGCCTCTGGAAATGGTGCTGAGGGTACTGCTCCACTGTGATGGACGGTTCCGTCGTTGGAGCAGCTCCGCTAAGGTGTACGGTGACGAGGCTGAAGCATGACAAGACAGACAACTTTAATCTGAAGTGGGACCCTAATATCATCTGCATTAGATGATGTAAAATACATCACCAAAAAGTGCTATATGTAAAACGCATCAGCCGCGCCACGGCCGCTCCGACAGATGTTGCAAGTACTGTTGACTCTGAACTTAACTGAAGAAAATGAAGTTCACAGTCGAAACTGAATTTTACTGTCGAAACTGATTGAACTAGTAACAGAGCATTGCAATAGATGTTTAGGGCATTCGAGCACTAGTAGCAGAGAAGCAGTGATCTAAATCAGCAGACGCTCGAGCAGGGAACACACTAGCAGAGAGCAAGTCGTGCAGTAGCACAGCGAGCGAGTGCTAAAGCAGCAACTCCTGTAGCTGCCGGAGGTCGTGCAGCAGCAGCAGCAGCGCAAGTGAGAGCAAGAGCAGAGCAGTAGCACGAACGAAAGCAGGAGCAGTGTAGCAGCGCGACCGACAGCAAGAACAGAGCCGCAGCGCGAGCGAGAGCCGGAGCAGCTGCAGCTAGTGCCGTTGTGGAAGTCGCCACCGAGGAAGCAACGACATGGGGGAGAGACGCCATGGATGATGTGGCCGGCGACGGCGCTGTCGATGGAGACGCCATGTCTGCTCGGTATCGAGCACCGGCAGCCCCGTGAGATCGAATAAAAGATAAAATGCAGCGGTAAGTGCAGAACCTCCTTGGTGGCGCTGAGTTGGCCTCGGCTTCATCGGAGGAATTGGTGAGGGTGCTGCGGTTCCGGTGGGGCAGGTCAAGACGGCGCTGTGGGAATTGAGGTGGCGCGATAGACGAGGCGAACATCGGGGCAGCTCCTTGGAGGTGGAGGACGGGGCGGCTGATCCAGCGGGATGACGAGATCGACAACGGATCCTCATCAGGTGCGGTGGATGAGGGATGGTGAGCTGTTGCGGTGGACGACGTAGTCTGGGAAGAGTCTCCGGCTGGGCGGCGGTCGGGAAGCCGACGGAGGAGCGTGGGGTTTTGCGGGTTTTGGCGGCCTCGGTGTACGAATGAGGGGGAGGGGGCGAAGGGGGAGGGGGGAGCCAAGCTTAGGGACGTGCTTGTCTGAAATGTAGGGTAAGTTACCATCATACCCCCACCAGTTTTGACACCGCGACGTGGAGCTTCATCTCCGGTTGAGGGGTAGAAGGGGGATTTCGCGTGTCTGGGCTGCGGGAGCGATTTCGGATGAGGAGGGAGTTCTCGCGCGCGTCCAAATTTCAGGATAACAAGGCGCGACGCGGGTTGAAGAAGCGGGAGTTTCAAAGTAGGTGAGACAAAAGATACTCGAGCTTGAAAATTTCGGGATAACAAGGTGCGGATTCCTTGTTCGACAGAACAAACTTAACGTGTAAAAAAATCATACAAGACACAAGAGAGTCATGTCCCCTTTTACTATATTGCTATATATGCCATTGAAAAAACTACAAGAAAAATGTAAAAAAAATTGGGAGAACATGATTACCTTGCACAGTACCAAATCGATTCACACTTCCCTCAACAACAACAAAAAACAAATCAATTCCCACCAAAGAAAGAGTAATGTCCCTTTTTATATGATTACAGATGCCATGATCTCGAATTTCAATTTTTGAACCCACGTTATGTTGAATTCGAATATATCATTAGGTGACCTTGCGGTTTATAATTGATGTAGTCATACATTTTAATCTTCCATCATATATGAACATTTTACTCCACCATGTGAACATATATATTGTCGTCTACCATATGGACTAAATTTGAATCAATTTTCCTTATTTGAATACGATTGTTGTCAAGTTATACAATAATTTAAATATTATCTTGATAAAAAAAAGACATGCATATAGCAGTAATCATATTTCACTATGAACTACATGTACCATACGCTCTCCAATTCAAATATCTGTATCCATTTTATGTTGAATTCAAATCATAGTACATTATTGGTCTAGGTAGCGAGATGTTCGGGATAATCTAAACCCTGTTTTCATACATATAATTTTTGGCTGAATTGGGACAAGTTTTGGTATAAGCCTCTTGCAAAACCAGAGATTCTCTCAACAAGCCTCGTGGTTCCGAGAGGGAACGTGTCACCTTTGTGTGTGAAATGATATACGCTGCCTCCCCCCTGATTTTATTTACAGAGGCAACATAGAACTATATGAGTGCCCTGTTAAATTTTGGAATTATTTCGGGTTCATTTGGCCTTTTTATACATTCATTGAGTTTCTGGACTTTTAATGTGCATAATCTAAATATGAATTGCATGCACATGCTCCGGTGCACCAAAGTGGGTTGAAAAATCACATGTGTGTCCTTGGTTGAATTTCTAGGTCCCATGGAAGAAATGAGAATGAAATTCAAACATCTGGGCGTCATGACTCTGCCGAGAACATCGAGAAACTTAGATTTTAAATTCATGTAATGAAACTTGGCATGGTGTCATGTCATGGCACTAACATGTTGTGGTAAAAAATTGGGCCGATTTGGAAGCTCGTGGTTCTAAGAGGGAACGTGCCCCCCCCCCGCCCTTGAGTTTCTTAACAAAGGCAACATAGAACTACATTAGTGCCATGTTAAATTTTGGAATTATTACGGGTTCGTTTGTCGTTTTTTATACATTAATTGAGTTTCTGGTCATTTAATGTGCATAAGTCAAATTTGAACTACAAGCACATGCTCTCGTGCACCAAAGTTGGTTGAAAAATCACATTTGTGTCCTCGGGTGAATTTCTAGGTCCCATGCAAGAAATGAGAATAAAATTAAAACATCTGGGCATCGTGGCTCGGCCGAGAACATTGATAAACTTGGTTTTAAAATTCTTGAAAATCCAAAACACATATGAAAATCATGAAACTTGGTATGGATGTCATGTCATGGTACTACCATGTTGTGGTAAAAAAATGGCCGAATAGGAACAGATTTTGGTATAAGCTTCTTGCAAACCAAAGCTTCTCTCAAGAAGGCTCGTGGTTCTGAGAGGGAACGTGTCACCTTTGAGTGCGAAACGATATACGTTGTCCCCCTTGAGTTTATTTACAAAGGCAACATAGAACTACATGAGTGCCCTGTTAAATTTTGGAATTATTCCGGCTTCGTTTGGCCTTATTTACACATTAATTGAGTTTTTGGTCATTTAATGTGCATAATTCAAATTTGAACTACAAGCACGTGATCCCGTGCACCAAAGTTGGTTGAAAATCACATTTGTGTCCTAGGGTGAATTTCTACTCCCATGCAAAAAATGAGAATAAGATTCAAACATCTGGGCATCGTGGCTCGGTCAAGAACATTGAGAAACTTGGTTTTAAAATCATAAAACTTGGCATGGTGTCATGTCATGGTAGTACCATGCCGTGGTAAAAAAATTGGCCGAATACGAACAAATTTTGGTATAAGCTTCTTGCAAATCGGAGCTTCTCTCAAGAAGGCTCGTGGTTCTGGGAGGAACGTGTCACCTTTGTGTGCATAATTCAAATTTCAAATACAAGCACATGTTCCAGTGCACCAAAGTTGGTTGAAAAATCACATGTGTGTCCTCGGGTAAATTTCTAGGTTCCATGCAAGAAATGGGAATGAAATTCAAAATTCTGAGCGTCGTGGCTGGGTTGGAAACATTGAGAAACTTAGTTTTTTAATTCCTGTAAATCCAAAACATGCATGAAAATAATGAAACTTGGCTTGGTGCCATGACATGGCACCAACATGCTGTGGTAAATTTGCAGTCCGATTTGCGAAGGCGCACACATTAACAATCAACAAAGTCATTTTAGAACAAGTGTTGTCACGTTACAATCGGAAACACAAGTATTAATGAAACCGTGGGCGTTCTACTTACTAGTACCATTTACGTGCCGCCACGCGTCCCCATTTTTTATTAGCTAGGAGGCACCATGCAGGGTAGCTATTTGAGTACGAGAGGCATGCGATCAGACCCCTGCGCGTGCTTATCGGGAGGAGAGCCCTTTGACCTCCATCTGTCGTCCACCTCTCTCCCAAGGTCTCCATTAATGGCACCCGAGCCTCTGTTTAATGGCGTGGCTATGTCTCACTCGACTAAGATTTAAGAGAGAAAAGAAAATCTGACAGCACGGATCTTGATGTAAGATCCGACGGACCTATATAGCATCTACTGCGACTTATAGCAAGACTGATGAATATATAAGGACGTTTTTTTATCAAAGAAGGGATTGCCCCTTCCGATTTTCATTACTGAAAACCACCACAATTCACAAGAAGTCCAGCACAACTCCAGCCTAACACGAAGGACTAAAAGCTACTCCCTCCGTCCCATAATATAAGATGCTTTTTGACACTAGTATAGTGTCAAAAAACGTCTTACATTATGAGACGGAGGGAGTACCAGATTGAAATCGCAACATCCCAAGAGGCCAACAAAGGCCAAACATCTGTGCTAGAACGCAACATTTCACAACCGACGACACAATCCACATCCTAAACCGATTATTACATCAAAATAAACCAGGAAACTGAAGGAAGCCCAGCAGCAACTAGAAGAACAGCAACGCCAGGGTCGCCACAACAAGAGTTTTCTTCATTCCAGCCTTGCAACATTGATCTTCCACAGAAAGATAAGGACGATTAATTGTCTTACATAATTAGAAAGATAATTAAAAGCCACATGCGGCTACGCCCGAAATACACAAGGGAAAAAGGAGAAGGAAGACAAGGATCTGGCTCGCTGATCTCTACTTTCTTGATGCATTGTTGCAGGCCACGGGAACTAGTCTCCGCGGCAAGCGGCGATGAGCTCTTTCGTGTCCTCAAGACGCTGCTTGAGAACATCCACAGATACCTTAGGGACATTTCTAACCAGTGTTATTGTTAATCTAATGCCTCCAGTGATAAGATGCAATTAAACTGTGTTACAAATGGCACTCCTGCTGTTTTCCCCAGTATGATAAGTAAGTTGCTCCTTGACGCTGCTGAGT
Source organism: Triticum aestivum (assembly GCF_018294505.1). Taxonomy (NCBI): domain Eukaryota; kingdom Viridiplantae; phylum Streptophyta; class Magnoliopsida; order Poales; family Poaceae; genus Triticum; species Triticum aestivum. The sequence continues at coordinate 754,586,956 of NC_057798.1, read as the reverse complement.
ATCATGGTGTCCCCACGGTCCCATGCCCTTAAACCAACTCTTTAGCTGCTATTGATTTACTGTGTCTGGTAAACAAGCAATGCCACCATTAAAGTAATCCCATATCTGAGGAATCTCATTGTTGATCATAATGCTTCTGGTAACATGAAGCATAGCTGACGTTTTAAAATTTCTACTGTCCTTGCGTGATTGCCATGAACATAATTAAGATGCTTCTTTTCATTTTGTATATGTTTCGTATATTCTTATTGACCAGCAACTGTTTACTTTCTATCATTTTGTGCAGATAGAGATATCCATTTCACCTTGTTGCTATTGTGACCTTTTGGTGAACTGCACAAAACACTTTTTTTGGAATGAGTGTCGTGTGCAGTTCAACTAAAATGTCACGTGGGCAACATCTCTCAATTTTGGTGGAACTGCACAAAATGGTTAAACTAAAGTGAAATCATGCTCTGCTGTCTCCTTGTTTGTGCTATGCAAACATGCTGTGCAAACAGGAATACTCTACTACAGATGTTGTGACGGTCAAGAGAAACATCTCTCAATTTTAGTGGAACTGCACAAAATGGTTCAACTAAAGCGAAATCATGCTCTCGTGTCTCCTTGTTTGTGCTATGCAAACATGCTGTGCAAACAGGAATACTCTACTACAGATGTTGTGACGGTCAAGAGCATTCGCCAAGTTCTTCAATTGTATGACATGGCTGGCCAAGATGGATTTAATCCCGATATTCACTTTATCAAAAGGCTCTAATGGGTTGGTTCTGAATCTTGCAAGCTGGGAATCACTGAGATGTGTAGGCATCTTTGTTGTACTTATTATTTGAATCTTATTTGTTGGTTCTGAATCTTGCAAGCTGGGAATCAATGAGACGTGTAGGCATCTTTGTTGTACTTATAATTTGGATCTTATTTGTTGGTTCTAAATCTTGCAAGCTGGGAATCAATGAGACGTGTAGGCATCTTTGTTGTACTTATTATTTGGATCTTATTTGTTGGTTCTGAATCTTGCAAGCTGGGAAACACGACATGATGATGCAGAGGACAGCAACCATAACAAACAATTCAAACTTGGTAGTATTATCTTTGTGAAAGTGCAACAAATGTGCTGATCGTGTGCGTCCTGAGAATAATAATTTTAATTGTTGTGCATGTTGATCCCGTGGCATTGATAGAACGAGCCAATGCATTGCTTGTTTTAAGTATTAATTTCTATTAAAGCTAATTAAATTTAAGTAAAGTGACCACTAACTCCTGTTATTACAGTACTAATACAGACCCGCTCGTGAACCGACGTGTGGCCGGAGTAGGTTTCTTAATGGAGGCGTTTGAATGCGCCGAGGGTGCATCTTCTGCCGGGCGTGGAGCGGACGAGGGAGGGGTAGTAACTGTTGTCGTCTGTACACACTCAGCTTACTGTTGAATCCAGTTCCCCAAGAGCTGAAAAATGAACTGTTGCCGCCGCCTACACACTCATTCACTCGAAGAGACTCCAATGGCGATCCGAGGGGTGAGCCTGCTGGATATGGACTTCAGCAAGGAGTTAGTTCGCCGTTCAGTCCTATGGCTGCACCAAGTTGAATGTGATGTACACCAACGATACGGACTCGGTGAAGCTCTGCCTCGCCTCAGTCCTATGGCTGCACCAGGTTCTGGAGCATTCGCCCGTTTCATCGGCAGCGCAGACTGCACCTTCGCTACGGTGGAGAGAAGGAAGAACGCGACGATTCGGCCATCTGGTGCAACAAGCTTGTCGACATCCAGAAGCAATACAAGATTATCAGAAACGGGCAGGAGAAGGACTCCGTGGTTGACCATGCTGAGACCATCATCGACCCCTGATACGCCAACATGAAAGAAGACGACCTGAACATGTGGGAGGTACCTCTGAATCTAGCATACATAACCTACACGGCCAAGGACACATACGCATGCTACAACATGTACATGCAGATCTTGGACATGAGGGCGTGTCTGCTTCCCATAACCGACGAGTACACGGACAGCCGCAGCGTCATGATCAAGCATGCCAGGAAGGTCTAGATGTTGTACTTTATCTATTTATAAGCACCTTTATCATCTGAGTGTTTCATGCATTAGCCTATGTGTCGTAATTATCTGTTTTGTCCGAAATATTTCTTTTAAGAACCCATTAACTTGATTGCTTTTTAGTGGCTATTTGCTAATGTATGTAAACTAGTTCACTTGTCCGTAAAAAAAACTAGTTCACTCGGCTGCCGTGCTTTGAATCTCCTTCCTCCCAGCAGGTCTCTGAATTTTCTCCCACTTTCTTTTTCGATGTAAACTGAGTTTTCTCCCAGTACTTTCCCCTAGAACCAACTCAATTGTCCCACGTCTAGCCTAAAAAAATAATAATACCCCACATACTATTAACTCATCAAATTAAAATGATATTTTATTTTGTAAGTTGAAAGTTCTTACAAAATAATAATAATAATTGTTTATATATAACTTGCCAAGTTAACTCCTAGTGATTGCGTACATAAGCTCGCAAAGATTTTACTGACGTGCAATCATGTGTTTATGTTTTTATAACATTTCTCCGTCTAGCCCAACATGATATTTTCACCCAGCCCAGCAAGTCTGCGGATTTCGAGAAAAATGCAAATGGGATTTAAACGGGATGCATAGATGCTACATCATTGTTTCACCCAGCCCACCAAATGGACGAAAAAAACAAATGGACTGGCTGACATGTGGGCTAGTAGGTCGAAGCCTAAGAAGGCGTTGGATTTACATCCAACGGCCAGCATTCTTCTTCAATCTCTCGTGTTCTTCCTCCAGCGCTGCCGGAACCGCCTACTCCAGCCTTCGGTGTCCAGCGGCGTTGTTTTGCGCTCCTCGGTGCAACGCTACCCCGCCGACGGCCAGGCCATCCCTCCACTCGCACCTCCTGTTATTCTTTGCCGAGTGTAGGCCCACCCCGCACCCAAACCAGTCAAGTTTCCCACCCCTCTCCATCTGCGACTCCACTGCCACATCTTCCCCATCTCCGGGTTGTTCCAGTCTGGGGCCTTGCCGTCGTCCATCGCCTCGGTGCGCTCGGCGCGGCGTGGTCAACATACGAGAGTCATCGGAAGAGGACTGTACGTGGAGAGCCTAACGGCTGGGACCCACGAGGTCCATGGTCACATGCAAGGAAAGTTCCTCCTTATTATGCACTGTACGTGCACTGTACGTGGGAAGGGCTTCTGTATTTCGCGAAAAAAATGTCCCCCTGCTGATAGGTCGGACCCACCAGCTATATCTTCACACGCAAGGAAGTGCCTCCTTATTACGCACCAAAAAATGAATACCCCCTGCTAGCTGGGACCCACCATAGTGGGTGGCTGACTTGTGGGCCTACTAAGTTGACGAGGACGAAGGGCTTTGTCAACTTAGTCAATATGAACGATTCTAGCTCCAGTGATCGTACGATATCCATCCAACAGCCATAGGTGCTTCTTCAACCTCTGGTCTTCTTGCTCCAGACGCCCAAAGCAGTGTCGGTCGTGTCGCGTGCTCCTGCCTCTCGTGGCCGGTTGTGATGCCGCGGAGGCCTCACCGCCCCCTACTACTCCCACCGTTGGCCCAGGGTATCCCTCTACTCACCCACACCTCCAGTTATTCTGCGGCGACAGCAGCCTCACGCCGTAGCCAAACCAGTGAACCCTCATACTCCTCTCCGCGTGGGCATCCACTGTCGCGTCTTCCCCGGCTCCTCGTCGTCCCCTTCCTAGGCCTCACCGTCGTCCACCGCCTTGGTGCTCTCGGCGCGGCGTGGTCAATGTGGTCAACGATCGACTTCCATCGGAAGAGTACTGTACATGGAGAGGCTGACAGCTGGGTCCAAGGCCATAGCCTAGTTTTTTTTGTGATTTTCCAAGTAAGTCACTTTGTCAGGCCTGTTGGGTTGTAAATCTTTCAAGACGAGGAGAGCTTCATTCGGCTGGCCGAGAAAATGGCCTATCAGTAATGAGAAATGGGCTGTACAATTTTTAAAACACATCAAACCGACAATTAGTTTCAAATATCTTTTTTTCATTTTGATATTTTAAATTACATTAATTTTTATGCGTGGAGAATTTGTTGGATTTTATATTGATATACATTTATTTTTAAAGTCAGTTTGAATGTGAGTCAAAATTTCGGGATTAAAAACAGCTCGGACCGCACCGAAATATGCAAAATTTCGTATAATTTTTTAACCATGGCCACAATATGGGATGTAATGCTAACAAAAAAAATGTGCGCTCCAAACAAAACCTTAAGAATTAGCAAATGGGCTTTAAATTATTAGAAATAATGGCAGATGGGTTGTATGCTGTTTTCCACAGATTTGAGGCTTTCCTAAAAAAATGGTTGACGCACAAGCAGTGATTGTTGGATGGCCATCCAACGACCGTCGTGCTTCTTCAATCTCTGCTCTTCCTGCTCCAGCCGCTCAAACAAGCGCTGGCGGGACTGCCTGCTCCCTCCTCCCCGCGGCCGGTTGTGCTGCCGCGCAGGCCTCACCACCCCACCGTACTCCCATCGCTGGCCTAGCCATCCCTCTACTCACCCACACCTGCTATTATTCTCCGGCGACGGCAGACGAACCAGTAAACCCTCGTTCAGTCGTACTCCCCTCCGCGTGGGAAACAACTGCGGAGTCTTCCCTCCCTCTGTGTCGTTCCCTTCCTAGGCCTCGCCGTCGTCCACCGCCCTGGTGCTCTCGGCGCGGCCTGGTCAACGTGGTCAACGACCGACATGCATCTTAAGTGGACTGTACATGGAGAGACCGACAGCTGGGTCCACGGCCGCACGCAAGGAAATGCCTTCTTATTACGCGCAAAATAATGATTCCTCCACCTGCCATCGAGGACCCACCGAAAGGGCCTCAGTATTTTGCAAAAAAAACGTTACCGCCACTGACAGCTCGGACCCACCAGCTATATCTTCGCACACAAGGAAGTGCCTCCTTATTATGCACAAAAAAAATGAATACTCCCCCTGTTAGCTGGGACCCAGTATAGTGGCAGGCTGACTTGTGGGCCTACTAAGTTGACGGGGACGGAGGGCTTTGTCAACTTAGTCAATATGCACGATTCTAGCTCCAGTGACCGTACGATGTCCATCCAACGGCCGTAGTGCTTCTTCAACCTCTGGTCTTCTTGCTCCAGCCGCCCAAACCAGCGCCGGTCGTGCCTCGTGCTTCTGCCTCCCATGGCCGGCTGCGATGCGGCGGAGGCCTCACCGCCCCCTACTACTCCCACCGCTGGCCAGGCCATCCCTCTACTCACCCACACCCCCTGTTATTCTGTGGCGACGGCAGCCTCACACCGCAGTGAACCGATGAACCCTCGTACTCCTCTACGCGTGGGCATCCACTGTCGCGTCTTCCCCGGCTCCGCGTCGTCCCCTTCCTAGGCCTCGCCGTCGTCCACTGCCCTGGTGCTCTCCGCACGGCGTGGTCAATGTGGTCAAGGAACGGGTTCCATCGGACGTGGACTGTACGTGGAGAGGCTGACAGTTGGGTCCACAGCCGCAGCAAGGAAGTGCCTCCTTATTACGCGCAAAATAATTATTCTTCCACCTGACAGCGGGGACCCACCACATGGGCCACCATATTTCACAAAAAAATGTTTCCCCCCTGACTGCTGGGACCTACCAGCTACACCTTCGCACGCAAGGAAGTGCGTCCAGGCAAAAAAACGATTCGCCCCCCTGACTGCTGGGACCCACCAGCTACATCTTCGCACGCAAGGAAGTGCCTGATAGTCGGGACCCACCTGGTCGAAGCGTATGTAGCATTGTCATTCTGGTCGCGAACGTGTACGTACATAGTGGTCGATGTAGAGGCATGCACGTGTCGTAGATGTAGAGGCGCGCACGTGTCGTAGTAGAGGCGCGCACGTAGCATGTACACGTACGTACAACGGCGAGGGTGCAAGAAAGAAAATACGGCCACGTACATATATACGGGCAGGGTCTCGAACGCCTACTCGCGCATACGTACATGGCTGGGTCGGAACAGAGAAACAGCACCGTCGTCGTGTTCATGGGGAGCCAACCGGCTCGGTCGGAACGGAATGCGTGGTCGTGTTCATCGGGAGGGCTTGGATGGAACGGGCGATGGAAACGAGGCCTGGTGTACCGCACAATGGAGGAAACGGCCTTGTGTTCGACCGACCACGTTTGAAACGGGGTCCTGTTGATCGGGAGGGGACTGGCGTACCGCAAAACGGAGGAAATGGACCTCCTACAGTCGAAACGGGGGTCCTGTTGATCGGGAGGGGTGTGGCATACCGCAAAACGGACGAAACAGACTTGTGTTGGAGCGCTACGGTCAAAACGGGGGTCCTGTTCATCAGGAGGGGTGTGGCGTACCGCAAAACGGACGAAACGGACTTGTGTTGGAGCGCTACGGTCGAAA